>NC_134708.1:33771209-34414959 GCF_043290135.1 Rhipicephalus microplus | reverse complement strand
GTTCTTGATCACCTATTAACTGTGGTGCATAACCACTTCACGCATATTTCTTCATCGTCATCAGCCACTGCATAAAAAGATGCACTAAACTTCAAACAAGTGTGTAGCGAATACCGCGCACGATTCTCCAAAGAATGGCGAAGGATAGCATAGTGAATGCTGGCCTACTACAGAAAATTTATGATTATTTAAGGCACTGTGGATACCCAGCAGTGCCCTTGTAGCATCCCAAAGAGTTTTTAGAGAAGGCTCTGAAAGACCACTCCCCAGCTTTCGCTGTGACTGTGCTGCGCGTTCCTTGCAGGTCTGGCGTGTTCTTTTTTTTTACACGCTTGAAACGCCAAGTGTCCAAGAAAAATTAAAGCAGATGTGCATTAAAGTCCTTTCCGTGTTCCTTCGCCTACTATATAAAAATATTAAACAGGTGCTTTTGTAGCAATAACGAAACGCATGGCAAGCATCACAGCGCTTCAAAGCAGGCGCCGCCTGCTTCTGCCCTGAGCAATATGGCCGCTGCGGCTTCACTTCGAGACATGGGCGGGTATGCGGGACCGCCACTCCAGAAGATTTAGTATAACCTCCTTGGTTTTAACTCGCTTCCAACGCAACTGTAAACTGTTTGTATGTAACATATGCGAATCTTCAACATCTGTTTGTGCGTCCAACATTTCTGCATATCTTTAGCGTCATTTTGTAGCGTTTAGCTCGGGAAAAATGAAATTGCACCACTCTCACACTCCCTGCGCATGCTTTGCGTAAATCCAATTTGCGATGTACGTGGCATTCGCTGATTGTGGTTATTTGAAGGGACTATCTTTTGGCCATAACTGTGAGAACGTGGTCACCACTTCTTCGTCTTTTCCTTCTCCGTGCTACTATTACAATGGCTACTAGGACAAAAACATCCAATGGCTTATCAACTACGGAAATTGACCTTTGGTGGTGTAAGCATCTCGTGTTGGCAGCGAGAAAAACGTGCTACTAAAAAATTGGCAGATCCCACGTACAGTGGGAATCGATGATATCCGAAGCACGAATAAAAAATTTTGATATGCCGACTTGAGTTCGTGGAAGGGCCGAGAGCACGTCGGTTCGCGTTCGCACGAAGAGCACTGTGAGGATTCTTTGGGCTCGAATAGAGAAATCATGTCTATATTCCGCACAGCGTTACGAGATGGAGGTAAATGATGCCATACATGACTTTTGTGTCATGATTATTATGTGTTGATGTGTCGTGTACCTTCGTCAATTATTCATGTCCCGTGATACCAAATTTAGTATTTGTGGCGCTAACGAAATGGCCGCGAGCACGCTATGAGCGTGGTATGTAGTCGTGTTCTTACATGACACGTGTGTTGGAATTATCATGTTTGCACCAGTCATATAATTTGCCATCCATTGACGTCACGTAACACCAAATTTGTTGCATGTGAAGCTAGCAAAACGGCCACGAACGCATCATGAAGGGCCCAATATACTCCAATGTAGCGTTGACGCGCTCGCACGCTGCATGGGAACAGTGACGCTACGTTAGCAAAACGCGAGCACTCTATAGTCTGACGCCAGGCGGGACCAGCGTCTGTCAGTGCGACCCGACGGCAACCGGCGTGACTTGCGACATGCTGCATTTCGCACCGATGCGTTACCCATACAACACTGCGTCTCCCTCTTTTTGTGACGGATGGACGCTGTATGGGCTGAAACGCGCATGCGTCAAAGCAACGCTGCGCAGCGCGCGCCTGCGAGTATATGGCAGGACGGGCACCTGGCATGGCGACGCCAGCGTGACATGACGAATTGAACGCCAGCGAGCACGTGCACCACTTCACGTCGAAATGTGTTGGTGCCTTGACTGTGGCATGTAGTCATATTCTCACATGACACGCATCTCGTGGTTATCACCAGTCACATACCTTCATCATCCATTGGCGTCACGTAATACTAAATTTGGCATATGTTAAGACGGCCGCGAGCGCATCATCAGTGTGGGATGTCGTAATTATTATGTTTGGATGTGTCATTTACTTGTGCCGTCCGTTCGCGTAGCGTGAAACCGAGTTTGGTACATGTGAAGCTAGCAAAACAGCCGTGAGTGCATCATGAGCGTAGCATGTAGTCATGTTGTTACAAAACACGCACCTCAGGTTTATCATGTATGCAGTGGTATCATACCTTCGTCATCCATTCACCTCCCGTAATACCAAATTTGGTGTAAGTGAAGCTAGTGAAACGGCCCCCAGTGCACCATGAGCTTGGCATGTAGTTATGTTCTTACATGACACGCATCTCATGATTATCATGTTGGCACCAATCACATACCTTCGTCATCCAGTCTCGTATTGTAATACCAAATCTGGTATCTGTGACGCTAGCGAAACGGCCGCTAGCGCATCATCAGTGTGACTTGTATTCGAGATGTTACATGGCACGCATGTCAAGTTTTTCATGTTAGGGTCTGTCACTTGTTTTCACTATGCAACCATGCCTTAGCATACCAGTTTCGCAACATGTCATGTGAACAAAACCACCGCAAGAGCCGCAGGACCATGAAATGTAAATCATGACCTTCATGACATGCATGTCATGTGAACAAAACTAACGCAAGAGCTGCTTGACCATGAAATGTAAATCAAGACATTCATGAGATACACGTCAGGATATTCTGGTGATGACTTTGTCAACGATGTTCTTCATACAGTCATGTTATGCCATACCAAGTTTGGTATCGATATCATTATCGAAACGGCCAGGAGAGCTAAAAGTCGTAGGCGGCTAGATAGATAGATACGCTCAGTCACCGAAGTTCGCTAAGAAATGCTTCGCATTTAAAATACTCTTCTCGTGGCGACGTCACTATATGATATCGTCTTGATGTCTTGAATCACCAAATTTTGTAGTTTAATTGTAATGTCACTATGAATTCATCATGGCGTCACATAGCGTGACGTCGTCCCACAACATCACCTTGCACATTCTGCGTGATCTGCCCACCGATCACGGAGACAATGTCAAACCAAGAGAAGTACAGCAAGCTAGCGTTGCCCCCGATAATGGAACTAGCACCAAATCCGGTTGGGTTATAGGCAAGCAAAAAAAAACTGTGGGGGGGGGGGGGGGGGGCAAAGGAGTTGAGCAGGGTCTCTACTCCAAAGAAAAGGTAGGATGGAGCGAAGCATGCAGCGTGCGCTAGTATCTCGCCGAAGGACGGCTCAAGCTGATTGACAGAGCTCGCAAGATGCGTAAGGCCACAGGGGCCTTGGACTGAGTTCTCCACCTTCGGTGAAACAATTTCTTCGAAGTAAAATTTTTCAATCCATTCCCACAGCAATATGGCTGCTGATGGGCAATGTGAGACAGGAGAAGGAGGTACTGACCCAGGTGATTGAGCCATGTTTAAGGATTCCTCCCCATAATCATCCCCCAAATGATTCGCTGCATTGTATTGTGAGCAATATTTTTTTTTGGGGGGGGGACACACTAGAGGGTGCCAATCCTGTAACAACGAATGCAGGAAAGGGTGTCCCCGCTCCGCTCACGTCGTCAAAAAAATTGGTTCAGAATGTAACTTCTACAACTTCAAATTTTGGTTATTCATGGTGTAATGACGATATCTTTTAGTGCGTCGCGAGAAGATTATTTTTAGTAGCACGTGATTGACACTGGCAACGCGGGTCGCCGACGCCACTGACGGTCAATTTTCGTGTTTGATGAGCCATCAGAGACTTTCGTCCTAGTAGTAATCGCGATACTAGCACCGAACAGAAGCGTCTCTCATAATCATAAAGTGGTTTTGGGTCGGTAAACCTCACATATCAATCAAAGCACCGAGCAGAAGAAGACGAAGAAGTGATGATCCCGGTATCACAGTGATACCAAAAACACTTTACGCGAAAACACTTTAGGTGCCGTTTGACACCTTCTCAGAATAGACTTAAAAACGCAAAATGTGCTTTCTTTCGGGGCTTTGTCTCTTGGCCACAGCGACGGGAATATTGTTGACGCATTGCAGGATGGTGTCAAAGGTTCAAAAAGGTTTAAGTGTTGAAAATATTATTCGGTAGGTTTCATGACTTTTCTAAATTTATCATCATCATCATTATCAGCCTTACTACGTCCACTGCAGGACAAAGGCCTCTCTCTTGTTCCGCCAGTTAACCCGGTCCTGTGCTTGCTGCTGCAAATTTATACCCGCAAACTTCTTAATCTCATTTGCCCACCTAACCTTCTGTCTCCCCCTAACCCGCTTACTTAGTCTAGTAATTCAGTTCTCTAGAATCCAAATTCACTTTAAATCAAATATGCTGCTTCATTTTATTACACTAAAGAATATTTACAATTCAACTACCAAATCCGTCCTGGTGCATCTTTCTTTTATTTCGCGTAAATAGATTACTCTTCACCTGCTATTAAGGAAGTAATTCATGAAAACTATTCGGTTCTTGGCCAATCCCTCAGCGTGAGTGTGCGTCAGATCTTGAAGGATCTTGACTAGACGATAGCAAGAAGAGTAGAATAATATGTACCATAATATTCTACTCCTTCCTTATATGCCCGGTTTATGTTTTTAAGGCATGTAGGGAAAGAAGTTTCAGCTCCACTGAAAAAATGGGCAGTTTGTGGGGCTGACTTCTGCCTTCTTCATTTTTAGTGGACCGCTGGCAAGTAAAACATGATTACTGGGAAAGTATGTTTCAGAAGCTTTGTAGATGTGGTGTTTTAAATAGACGACTTGACCGCAGCGATGTACGTTTATGTCTTTGGTTTTAGATCAGAAAATTAAGCGCCTTGGTAAATTTTGTTTGGGAATATGACACCGTTGCCAAGCCAAACATAGCGTTCACAATGAACCTTTAGCTCAAAATATGCATAGTATGGGCTGCTGATAGGCATAGCTCGGACCGGTGACAAGTAGTGGGATTTGCCCAATTTTGGGGCGCTTCCTCCTTTGCGAAGACAATACGACATGACAAGCCGACAGCCTACAGCGCTTCGCCCTTAAAGAAGACTTCATTTCACCTTCGAGTAGTCTCAGACGATAATGAACCCTATGATTTTTTTCTGCCGCCATTACTCCTGTACTGTCTTACTAATGAATGTCGTAGTTGTTCTCTTTGAACTTTATATTATTTATTTTGCATTTATCTTGTGTTTACACAAAATTGTGCTCAAAACAGTATTCTACCGCTCACTGGAAGGGAAACGTGTCAAATATTTATGATGTGAATTATGTCTGCACAGTAGAAGTTGTAGGTCGACCATTATTCAGCCAAATTCAGAGGTCGAGCATTTCGACCGTTTGCGTGACCGGTCGACGCCCTTCTGCCCATTCGATGCCAATACAGTCGAGTCAGGTGGTGATAGATAAGGAAGGTGTGCGTTAATATATATTGTTATCGTTGCCGGTCACTACCAGTTTGTATGTTTAACAGGAAACATTTCGATATGAGTGTAGCTATCAATGTTGTTCTGTCGTTGTCAGAGAATGAACCTTCGCCGCTTTTAGCAGCTCTTCTTTGCCTTGACCGCTTCGCTGCTTGACTTGTGTTTGTCTCATTGTTTATGCGCCTCTTATTGCAGCTTACTGCTTCCTCCTTAAGAAAACTTACTTACGCAAGCACTAAACGCTTTGAGGTCACGTACTCTTAATTACGTAGCATGTCCATCTCTATACGCAGTAGCTTTTCTCATACTCACTAACTATGCCCAGGTTTAACTTCCAGATAGAGCAGATTCTTTTCACTCACCGTCTTACGCAACTTCAACTGAGCCCGCGTCGCTCCGACTAACTTTGACCACTCAGCTTTGAGAAGTTTCTAACGTTTCTTTTTTTGTCGCACGTACGCATTAACCGGGAGATCGCATTACGATACTTGTGCACGCGCAGCATACGCAGATTCTCTCTTGACGCTTGGCTGCTTCACGGTGGCATCAAGGATTCAGTGGTCACAGGCCCGGGTCAGCGCCTCTGCATAATTAATAAGCTGCAGGACTTCGCGTCTTGGCCCCACGATTATGCGAGGTCTGCAACCCCACGTTTCGTTGCGGTTGTCGCGGTGACCTAAGTGAGAATCTGCGCCGGCTCTAATTTAATCGCGTGTACGGTCGTGCGTGTGACCGCGACGCGCTGTGTCGACACGGATGCACGCCTGTTCACGCAGGAATGACCGCGGAGTGTGACATTGCTTGGACTTGCGTGGTGCGGATTGCAAATGCGCCGAGCTTTGCGCGCCCTGGCGCTGCACCACCGCTCGGTGTCACTCGGAAGGCACAATGTTGCGCTCGCTTCTATATATGTCCTTGACGGCAGTGTAAAGTGATGACGTCAGAAGTGAGACGGATGTAGGTGACGTGAGCATGATGTCTAATAAAAGTGACGGGATCTTTTCTATTTGATATGTGCCGTGTGTCTCAAGAAAATCTCCTGAGACATTACAAGTCGATTATAGCAATGTAGTAGTTTCATTTGAATTTCGTGCGTACCGAATTTCGTCAGTACCCTTGTCGTAACAGCGTTACAGATAATTTTCTTCCGTTACAGGCAATATTTAGACACAGCAATCATGTGCACTCCAGAACTTGGAAAAACTGCTGCTACACAACAAAGCTTCAAAGTGCGGTCTGTACAACATTTACCATCGCTGATATTTGCAGCTCCCTGCTGTAGTAATCTTTTACTGCAACTTTTAGCTCATGCGGGTCCTTGATTACAGTCGTTGTTTGGAGAACCAGTACAGCAAACACTGCCTTGCGACAACTCTTTGCCTTCGCATCACAGTGCCACACGTTTCACCTCGTAGATTACTTCTCCTTCTAGACAGCAGCCGCGAAGACTATGATCTTAACCTTCAGTATGAGCGGGTTCTCAGGGCAAGTTCACTGGCAGGCTCTTCAGATTGGAAAGGAATGATATGAACCAAGTTTTATTAGAAGCCCGGACTTATGCTCGCGTTTGTCTTAGCCCATATGAAATTATCTGTTTAAAAAAAAGGGGGGGAGGGGGGGAGGAGGAGTGACAAGTTGCCGGCTGACACCGACAACGAACAGTGCGACGTCGCTTCAGTAATATTGCGAAATTGCCCCAAAACTTTCCAAAAAGAAATCCAATTTAGTTCGCCGTATGTGTCAGTACTCTTAAAGTTATTTAAAAATTGTTTTCTAAAAGCCTGACCAACTTCCAAGCAACATAATTGATTGATTGATTGATTGATTGATTGATTGATTGATTGATATGTGGAGTTTAACGTCCCAAAACCACCATATGATTATGAGAAACGCCTTAGTGGAGGGCTTCGGAAATTTTGAACACCTTGGATTCTTTAACGTTCACCTGTATCTATAAGACACGGTCGTGAAGCACTTTCGCGTCCACCAAAAACAGAGCCGCCTCAACCGGGATTCAATACCGCGACCATCGCGTTAGCAGTCGAGTGTTGTAACGACTAGACCACCCCGGAGGGGCTATTTTACAGACTGATGTAAGACTGTATCTCCCATAAGGTTGCCTGCCCTTCACGCAAGAAGCTTGTTCGGAGATAACGCACTGAGGCAACCGCGCGAAATTTGCGTTTACAATATATATTCTCTAAGAAACTAGCATCTGCAAAGAATTCTGTGCTTTCTTTTGATCCAAGGTTGTTATTTCAATCTAAAAACTTTTATCGGTTAGAAAGTGCCCCTATATATGCTCAGGAGGCATCGGCTTCTTCGTGTGTTTCTTTAAAGCACCGATAGCCAAGCCTATGGGGAGTGTTCCGGCGTTATCTCCAACCCAGCATAAATTCGGTACGTGTTCAGCCTAAAAAGACAGGTAGGGGCAACGCAAACCCTTCCTAACCTCTCTCTTAAGTCCCTGTTTGCAGGCCCTGCCTTTACAACACCTATACCTAGTGCGCAAGAGGCGCGACTGATAGAGGAAGCCACCGTAACTCCTCGCCCCCAATAAGGCATTGCATATTGCTGGCGTGCTCTTTAACATTAATAATTAAATTGTCATAAACCTGACGACATACTTCATAGTTGCATGGACTGCAAGATGTAACAACTAACAAAGCTAGGGTTCCTTTACAGGTATATGCATTCAACATGACTCTTATTTACAACCGGAACCATGGATTTGTACCAGTGTTACTTTTGCACGAATTTTTTCTCAACTTTCGAAAAACCTGAAGTGAATGGTCTGGCGAAAATGATTGGAAGAGAATGTCACTCCTTGCTAGTACTACAGATAAATAAAAAGAAAGGCATGAAAATTGAAAAAAAAAACAGAAATGCACTTCAAGAGGGGCCTAAGCGAGAACAAGTTTTACGCGCGTACAAGAACTGGGTTAAACACATAAACTTTCGAAATTAAATACAGTGGTAATTGATAATCAAACGGCCTCGCAAATACATGTAATTATCTTAAATTAGTTTCCCTGTAGCAAAGCGAAGACGTCAGCATTATGTTTTTTTTTAATCGCGCTCATGCGAATCGAGTTTTCGCATCGCAGGATTTGTAATTACACGAAGCACTCGGGTAACACATACGTGCGTTTCGCTTTATTTTTTTATTGCTGTTTTAATTTCAATGTCCAGAAATTGGAGGTAAACCGTCACGAGGTGAAATCCGAGCACACAATTAGGCAGAGTGTTCCTAATCTAAATTGCATGCTTCAGTGATTGTCATTTCGTGAAACTTCCGAAATCGTCTTTAAAAAAAAAAATGTCGAGGCGACTTCCCAACGGACGTTTATTCGTAAAATTGAAGCGCGATATTCCTCCATACTAAAACGTGCAACTTGACCACAAAGAGGTGTAAGAGTTTAGCTAGGCTCGAGAATGAAAGGTAAATGATTTCGATTATGTACGTTTATCTTCTCGGTGCTCACACTTTGTACTTTTACAGGATTCACTTAGTTTACAACGTGCTTACAACAAAACCTCCTTGAATGTTTGGCAAACCTATTCTGGGCCATGTGCAGAATTTTAAACGCGAAGCATTTCTTGGCAAACTTTCGCGACTTTGAGCGTAATCTATCTATCTATCTATCTATCTATCTATCTATCTATCTATCTATCTATCTATCTATCTATCTATCTATCTATCTATCTATCTATCTATCTATCTATCTATCTATCTATCTATCTATCTATCTATCTATCTATCTGTCTGTCTGTCTGTCTGTCTGTCTGTCTGTCTGTCTGTCTGTCTGTCTGTCTGTCTGTCTGTCTGTCTGTCTGTCTGTCTGTCTGTCTGTCTGTCTGTCTGTCTGTCTATCTATCTATCTATCTGTCTGTCTGTCTGTCTGTCTGTCTGTCTGTCTGTCTGTCTGTCTGTCTGTCTGTCTGTCTGTCTGTCTGTCTGTCTGTCTGTCTGTCTGTCTGTCTGTCTGTCTGTCTGTCTGTCTGTCTGTCTATCTATCTATCTATCTATCTATCTATCTATCTATCTATCTATCTATCTATCTATCTATCTATCTATCTATCTATCTATCTATCTATCTATCTATCTATCTATCTATCTATCTATCTATCTATCTATCTGCCTGCCTGCCTGCCTGTCTGTCTGTCTGTCTGTCTGTCTGTCTGTCTGTCTGTCTGTCTGTCTGTCTGTCTGTCTGTCTGTCTGTCTGTCTGTCTGTCTGTCTGTCTGTCTATCTATCTATCTATCTATCTATCTATCTATCTATCTATCTATCTGTCTGTCTGTCTGTCTGTCTGTCTGTCTGTCTGTCTGTCTGTCTGTCTGTCTGTCTGTCTGTCTGTCTGTCTGTCTGTCTGTCTGTCTGTCTGTCTGTCTATCTATCTATCTATCTATCTATCTATCTATCTGTCTGTCTGTCTGTCTGTCTGTCTGTCTGTCTGTCTGTCTGTCTGTCTGTCTGTCTGTCTGTCTGTCTGTCTGTCTGTCTGTCTGTCTGTCTGTCTGTCTGTCTGTCTGTCTGTCTATCTATCTATCTATCTATCTATCTATTTATCTATCTATCTATCTATCTATCTATCTATCTATCTATCTATCTGTCTGTCTGTCTGTCTGTCTGTCTGTCTGTCTGTCTATCTATCTATCTATCTATCTATCTATCTATCTATCTATCTATCTATCTATCTATCTATCTATCTATCTATCTATCTATCTATCTAGCCACCTAAGACATTTAGTTCTCCTGGTAGTTTCGATGATGGGATCATTACCAAAATTTCTATGGCATAACGTGACTGTATGGTGAGATAATCTGACTAGTCATAACATGAAAATGAATACATCTATGTCATGAATGTCAAGTTTTACATTGTATGGTCTTGCTGCTCTTGCAGTGATTTTGTTCAGATGAGATGTTACAAAACTGGTACGGTATGACATGATTGCATGACGAACACAAGTGATACACCCTAACGTTGAAATCATGACATGCATGTGATGTAAATCATGACTCACGACTAGACGCCACGCTAATGATGTGGTCGCGGCTGTTTCGCTAACTTCACATGTACCAAATCAGGCATTACGGGACATGAATGGATGACGAATGTATATGACTGGTGCGAACATGATAATCATGAGATGCATGTTATGTAAGAACATGACGGCATGCCACGCTCATGATGCGCTCGTGGCCGTTTCGATAGCTTCACATATACCAAACTTATTACTACGAGATTAAAATGGATGACGAAGGTATGTGACTGGTGCAAACTTGATAATCATGAGATGCGTGTCATGTAACAACATGACTACTTGCCACACTCATGATGCAGTCGCAGCCGTTTTCCTAGCTTCATATATACCAACTTTGGTATTACATCACGTGAATAGATGACGAAGGTATGTGACTGGTGCAAACATGATACTCATGAGATGTTGTCATGTAAAATTTTGACTACATGCAACACTTATGCGCTCGTGGCCGTTTCGCTAGCTTCACATATACACAATTTGGTATTGCGGGACATGAATTATTGACAAAAGGATGTGACTGGTGCGAGCATGATTACCATGAAATGCATGTCATGTAACAGCATAACAGCATAACATGCTCATGATTGGCTCGCGTCCGTTTTGCTAGCTCCACATGTACCAAATTTGGTACTATGCGACGTGAATAGACGACAAAGGTAAATGACATGTCTGAACGTGACAATCATCACGTGGAAGTCAAGTACGGCATAATTTACGTCCACCTCGTAACGTTGTGCTGATTTTAAATTTACATACCAGCATAGCTTAAGTGCGAAAAAATTGAATTACAAAAGGAAGTCACCTGGCCACAGCGCACAGTGTCCAGGTATCTTCCTTTTGTACTTCAATTTTTTTGTGCAACTTCGTTAAGAGAAGTTATAAACTCGCCCAGCAGTCTGTGCTTCTCTAAGATATCAATCTTCCTAATTCGTGCTTCGCATATCATAGATTCCCACTGTACGTGGGATCTGCTAATTATTTTTTATTCGTCGTGGAACGCCAGCCTTCGTCCGGTGAAGCACTCCCAAAAAGACGGAGCCGTGAGACAAACAACAGAATACCTTTAATGGCGATATGAAGTACTGTACTGTACATACTGTTGCACGCACTTCTTCGCGTTCGCTGAAGAGACAGCAGCCCTTCGTCATCGTCGTCTACTTATCTCTATCAGTGACCACTGTGCGTACCTTTATGTTAGCGGGCACGCAATCGCAAAATGGCTATCTTTGTCAAATTTCGTGAGGAAACGTTTCAATCAATCCCAACGTTGGTTATAAAATTCGCAAAGCCAGCTGACCAATGGGAAAACGCAATTACTCAAAAAGCGAAGTTTCGGGAATTCAGCGCCTTGAACTCTTGCGGTTTTATAGGCAGTGTCGGGGCACAGCAGTACAAGAAAAGCTTTCAAGCATTCACTTTTAGATGGGAAGCAGATCTTCGACTCGCCCGTGTAACGCTGTCCCTCCGTACGAGCGTGCTACGCGCCGTAGGTGTTGGTGCGTTGCCAACTAGGACACGCCGCTGCTGCGCGCGGACGTCACTCTCTCTCTCTCTCGCCTGCCCTGCACTCGCCACGGCTCCCGCAGCTGCCACTTCGTCCGTTCGTCCGCAACACCTGCCGCGACGGCCGCTCGCTACACCGCCGACTCGTCGGTTCACGCGCAATAAACTTGACGCTCGCCTAACGTACGGGTTTGAAGCATGTCTGTACGTGTCACATAGAAGACCAATGTCAGCCATCGCTTCAAGTGAATTTTATAACGCTCACCGTAGAATCCGCGTTAGCGCCGTTCAACCCGTGACGCCACTCGTGCGCTACGCTGCTACTTCGCATCCCATCAGGGTTTCATTCGAAGAGATGGTTCAAGTATTTTTTAAAATTAAAATGCCACCATCAACCTAAAAGGTACAATTTTACTTGTGGAATTCTTTTTCTCAAGCACACTTAGCGCTGTCTGGGTTTTCCGAGACAATTGCAAGTCTGATGTCATGACCTCCCGTCATTGTTATAAGCATTATCACGTACCGTCCCGCCACTTAATGATATGATCAGTTGAAGCAAATTTAAGTTGCAGCGTCGTAACACTAATAAAGTTGTGCAGTCACTTCGTATTTGTTCTCTGAATAATTCATCGATAAATGCTCGACTGGCATTGCTGCCATGGGCTTAGTGATTGGCGCCACTGAGCGGAAAGCTAATTTCCGGACACGTTGTTGGTAATCGTCGTCTTCGGTGTCTTCCCAGTTCTGCGACCCGCTGCACTGATTAATGGGGAAAAAACTTCCTTCAAGGGTTAAGCTGTGGCCGCCGGTGGCCATTGTTCCTGGGCAAACAAAGGAAGTAAGCCGGTGATTAAGACGACGTGCGGCTTTTGGTACATCCGGGTTAGTAATCACTGTCACGACATGGCTTTATCTCTGTGTCTAACAGGCCAACAGAAGTCAGGACACACAAAAATAACAATCCGCCATAAAAAAAAAAGCACACTAAAGCGCACCAATGCCCTAACTCTATCACGTGTACGCAAGGACAAGAGGCCTAAACGATCGTCTAGAAAGCGTGTGGAGACTCACACAAACCCACTGAGCGCACATACAGACGCGCATATGTAAGCACACGTACAAAACAACACCCCGTACATAAATACAGAATCTATGCCACCAACAAACACATTTGCTCGGTCACAATCGTTTCATCTCCACAGCTCTATCGGTTTTTACTGCCGCAAGCTTTGCCGATCGTCTCATTCAAGACATTCTCTGTTTTGGTATCATTCTGTTTCATCTCGGTCTGCAGGTACAGACTCTCAAATACAGTCGTTTCTTTGCCTCGCTGTGGAAAGAGAAATTTTCTTAATTACTCACTAATGAATTCCTTAATTGCCCTGCTCCGTAGTAAAGAACAGTTGTCCGCGCTTTTTTCTATCAAGCTTTTGTCCCATTTTTTAATCCTTTTAATTATTGCGCTGGTCTCACCTCTACAGATATGTCTTACAGCCACGTCTGCTTCGCAAAAGTAACGTCATACAACTATGTCCACATGTCATGATTGCAATATTGTCAGCGGAGCAACAATTCCTTGTATATATTGAAACGCTGTGCGTAGGTTTTTGTCAGTTTCTGCCCGACCTAATGGACCAGAACCAGTCACCGCCTTTATTACAGCGATGTGTTTTTGTGTGTCTGCTATGCATCTTGAGCTTCAACAGGGATGCCATGGAAGCATAAGAAAGCAAACAAAGTAAGCGACACATCAGAATTAACGTATCATTCAAATAAGGCCATCTGAATAAAAGAAGCCCGTGCTATACAAACTAGAGCGAAGGCTTGCCAATGCTTAATCACAGCCCCTGCAAGCGCAACTTATAATCCAATGCCTTGAAGGGCATCATACTCATGCAACATAATTCTGAAACACCCAGTATAATATTCTTAGAGATTAAATAAGGCAACATCTTATTTTGTGCAACTTCTCATTAATCATAATGGGCGTGCGAATAGACCTATTATGCCGCCAGTCATGCTCCATTTCTACATGAAATTAATCCGGTCTCTGGCTTTGGGTAACACATGAAAAAAACTATGGACAGCATGGTCATCTGTAGCATATTGAGTGAACACTCGCGACAATGAGAATTTTTTCCCCTCTTGATCTTTGGGCACCTTGATGAGGACATCAAGTGCAGAGCACTTGGAAGTCCGCTATCGTATGCGCTCATCACTTGGAGTAATGCAGGCTAAATTGCGTTTAATAGAAGAAAAGGAAAAAAAAGAAAGACAGAGGGAAAAATAGAAAAAGAAGAAAGAGAACTAGAAACATATTGAAAGAAAGATATGAGGAAGAAAACGGAAAACAGCAGAAAAGTAAAGGCCACCCAGCTTTGAACTTCCTACAGGATTAGCGCCACCAATACGAAGCTGCCTTGGTATTTTGTTGTATCAGAGTTCTTATTGAAGGAATGTGGTCGTATTATTCAATATTGGTCCTCGAGCCGTCATATACTGTACTTTATTCACCATTGTGGTACGGGGGCCTTCCTCGGACGATATTACAGCACCTCCTGTCCCTGAAGAGCCGCCGTGAGCCCATCAAGGGTGCCAATTCCGCGCTGCTGGACTTTGTTCACAGAAGCGGACTGTGTAAGCAAGCGTAAAGTAATCACGCCACTTGATTTTGGTAGACGATCTGTGTGTCCCCCTTTTTCAATTTCTTCTCTCACTCTCTTCTTTCCCATTCCTCTCGTCACTCTATTCTATTACACTACCCCATTTCTCTTCACCTGTGAACCTCTGCTGACGTGTCCCACTTAGCTGCAGAAAGTTGTGAGGTTCACTTTTCTTTTCCAATCTTCGACCCCCCCCCCCCCCACTCCCCGTTCAAACGCAGCACGTTGAGGTGTTAAGGATGACCTCAGCGGTAATGCAACAGGTTCAATTCATCATATGCGCAATGTAGCTTCCTCTTCACAGCCCACTGGTCCACAAAACTGGCAAACGCAAGCTGCGTCGACATTTGTGGACATCGAGCCTCGAGCGAACAAGCACTTTGGCTTCTTAGAAATAGATTAATCCGAAGCCTTCGGTAGCCAACATAACCACCCACTTCTTGATGCAGGTGATCGCATCTATCTATCTATCTATCTATCTATCTATCTATCTATCTATCTATCTATCTATCTATCTATCTATCTATCTATCTATCTATCTATCTATCTATCTATCTATCTATCTATCTATCTATCTATCTATTTCACCACAAAAGTATGGATGGCATTCAGCACTTTAAGCTGCCAAAGACGGTTTGACAGGGACTCTAAAGACCTTTACGTTACATAAAACACTATGGCGCGTACGGAATCAACTTCATCGTCATCCTTCATGAACAGCACAAACATAATCTATCTAACATTGGGTTCGCACTAAGCAATCTCCAACCAATACGTCGTCACTCCCTGCCGGAAAAGAAACGTTCTTGGCCAATACGGAGCTTTGCGTCTCTGAATGACGTTAGCCACGATTGCCTTTGCATTCCACATGATTCAGGTACTCGAACCGGATGCAGATGCTTCAGAGGCCAAGCTCCGTGCAAAAAAAAAAAAAGCAAGAAAACGTTTCTATGCATCCTGTCGAAAGGTTTCGTAAGACCTGATTTCCGCCGTGGCTGGAGTATACGCTGATCAGAGGCACCGGAAAAAGCTGCTTCTGGTAGCCGTCGTAGACGCTCTGCTCCGACGCCCGACGATTTCTTCCGGGATACGAAGATCACCCTTTGACGAAGGATGCCACTCCGCATTGTCGTCTTTTGCCGACAGTGCCATGGCCGGGTGGGTAATCGAATAGGGATTAGGGTGTGCGGATGTACTTCGGAAGTAGCGAGCGTTGGGACATCTTACTGAGAATAACGTTTGAACATCCATCATTTTCTTATTTTGCCCTATATTTCTACGAATTGCATGCCGCTTGGCGTACGTGGCCATCGAATAAGCATAGGTCATGGCGCGAAGGGTTAACAATGAATGTGTATGGTTAAACAAAACGCGTCATTAAATTCTGAAATGCGGTTGCCTAGAAACTGAATAAAGATAGCATTATATCCCGACTCAGGCCTCTGTCCTGCAGTGGACGTAGTCAGGCTGCTGCTGCTGATGATGATGATGATGATGATTATGATGATATCCCGACTCGTACATTGTAAAGGTTAAAACAGTGACTTGGCTTATGTTCAATGATGATCCATACCATGGTTTCTAACACGTCCTCTTGGTTATTGTTTTTCTATTGATTAAAGCGAATTTAGCCTCCACTGTCCGTAAACCCCAATGCTTTAGTGCTTTCGACTGCAGGGCGAAGGCCATGGCAGACATGTATTACGTGTTCATCAGTTTCTTCCTCCTTTCCGCACGCACTACGTAATGCGTCTGCCCCTTAGGCTTGGTGCGTCCTGGTTCCCAATACTCCCACTCGGGCTGTAAACAGAGATATACCTCGAGAGTTATCGTACACCTTCGGCAATCGGCTACTTCGAGTTATTGTACATTTATGTGTAGAGTGACTTGGGGAGCATCACATTTTTAGGGGCGAAGCTCCTTAGGGCGTGGGCTGTGCGTCCCCTGTAGCCTGTATGTAGCCACCTCTAGTTTAGTTCTTGCAGTGTTCACTAGATGGCGGTACCGTCCCCTGTATGTAGCCACCTCTAGTTTAGTTCTTGCAGTGTTCACTAGATGGCGGTACCGTCTCCTGTATGTAGCCACCTCTCGTTTAGTTCTAGTAGTGTTTACTAGATGGTGGTACTTGTAGCTGATGATGAAAGTTGCAAGATGTTATAAACTAGAAAGCGGTACTTGTAGTTGATGAAAGACGCGAGATCTTATAAAATAGGAATGATGTCACATATGGCGAGTGTCATTGGTTGAAGGCAATCGTTCGATTTAGTGCGGTGACGTACGCTAGGGGGAGCGTTGTAATAAAATCCGTTCGCTGTTGGCGCGCGCTCGGAGTCGCCGGATGGATAAGGCTGCACAGCGGAGAGAGCGCAAGGCGGCAGCAGCGCGCGCTCGCAGACAGAATCCCGATGTGCGAGCGCGCGAGGCAAGGGACATCGCAAGCCATCCATCTTCTAAGAACAAATAAAAGTTGATTTGTGTGTATACACACACAGCGTTTCTCACGTCTTTACATGATGATCGACTGGGCGAATTACACGGGAGATTCACAGTTTACCGATGAATCCCTCCGGAGCTTCGCCCATTCATCATCATTCACCCCGTGAATATGCCGTAATTTTTTTCCAGAAGCGACTTAGCCAACTTGGATCGTAGAATCTGGCGGGATCCTGCGTTGCACAGCGATCAAAGCTGCATGTCGCGCTGGGATGCAGTTCCACACAGACCCAAACTCAGTGGTTAGTTGGGCACTTCAAGGGGTCCGCGAGGCGGCGGAAAGGCACGGCCACTCTCTCCTGATATGGGAGCAGGCACTGCGTGCTGAAAGACGCCAGAAAGAATCATACACTTTTTTATTCATTGATTTATCTCTCTTCGTTTTGATAACCTATACATTTCTCGCTTGATCTGCTACCGTTGAAATATTTACTTGACAGTTTGCTGATTACCTTCCTTCCTCTGATATGAACATTCCTTGTGTACAATGTAAATATACAGCTGGACCATCCGTTGAGGCGGCGGAAAGGCACGGCCACTCTCTCCTGATATGGGAGCAGGCACTGCGTGCTGAAAGACGCCAGAAAGAATCATACACTTTTTTATTCATTGATTTATCTCTCTTTGTTTTGATAACCGATATATTTCTCGCTTGATCTGCTACCGTTGAAATATTTACTTGACAGTTTGCTGATTAGCTTCCTTCCTCTGATATGAATATTCCTTGTGTACAATGTAAATATACAGCTGGACCATCCGTTGAGGCGGCGGAAAGGCACGGCCACTCTCTCCTGATATGGGAGCAGGCGCTGCGTGCTGAAAGACGCCAGAAAGAATCATACACTTTTTTATTCATTGATTTATCTCTCTTCGTTTTGATAACCAATATATTTCTCGCTTGATCTGCTACCGTTGAAATATTTACTTGACAGTTTGCTGATTAGCTTCCTTCCTCTGATATGAATATTCCTTGTGTACAATGTAAATATACAGCTGGACCATCCGTTGCAGTTGTGACCTAATTTTTAGATCCGGGTAATGTATATTCTAAACAGATCGTGCGCAATCTGGCAACTTTCACCACTTTTCGCCAGTGACCGCTGTATCCGATGGAAGGACGATATCGTATCGCACGTCTTTCAGCCGATGTTTAATGAGGGCATCCACAAGCCATCTCAAAAAGGTCATGTTTATGCGTGCTCTTGTCCAGTGTCAGAGTAACAAAGGAGGTTTTTTTTACAGCTACAAGGCGCAGTCCACGTTTGCAAGGCAGAAAGCGAACTATTGGAGGCCACTGACGTCCGCGCCAGGCTCGCGCTGCATGTTTCGATCACCTCTTCAATGTGAACAATAGCCGATAACGATCGGTCTTGCCCCGACGGGGCAGTCCGTCGGCGCCTTTGTTCGACTTGCTTCCAAGAAGGGGACGCCTCCCAAATACCGGCTTTTGTGCGGGAAAAGACCGTGAAAGGACATGAGGGTGGCGGGAAGAATAAAAAAGGGCTGGCCTTTGTGCTCCGTACGATGCTCTTGCAACAAGAATGAGCGCATGCAGCATGATCACGTGAATCTGGGTCAAGAGGCGGATGGGCCCTGTCAAGACAAGCTAATGCAAAGTGGCGCGACTGCTACACAAAACGGAGCTTGAATCAAGCGGAAGGCGCCAACTTTCGTGCCAGCAATGTGCATGCAAGTGTCGGAAGCCTATCGCTTGATTTAGAAAGAGGAAACTTGGAGGACACTTGCGCTTCACCTTGAAGAGTAGACGTTAGCACAATCTGGACCCATTTGCATCGCCTTCTCAATTCCTATAGCATCGATTCGCTAATTGGCAGGCACCTCGACCGTGCTGCATGGCTCCTTTGAACTTCTCTAAAATGCTTCCAGTTGCTTACGAGTATGGTTATGAAAGTGATGATGATGATGATGATGATGATGATGATGATGATGGTGGTGGTGGTGGTGGTGGTGGTGGTGGTGGCCTAAATGAATGGCTCTCACCAACTCTGGAAAATTGGCCAAGAAACGTGTTTACTGCTGCCTCAACTCTTAATATTTTTTTTTGCGATTGGCGAGGTGTGCGCTACGCGTTTCTAAGGCAACACGCGCATCAGCGGAGCTGCACAGTTTGTTGATGCCCTTGTTGATGGCGTTTTTGACGTTGCACTTTGTCCCGTAACCAGGGTTATCGCAAACGGTTGATTTTGTGACAGATAGACACAGATCCAAAATTTATATTCCATATTAGATTGGGTATTTTAAATTTTATGCACATACCACTGAATAAACCAAAAATGAATTTTGTTTTCGTAGTGTAAGCAGAAAATATGGAACACAATCAACAAAGAGAAACCAATTTAATAGCCGGTCATTGTCGAAAGTTCACAACAGTGTAACACAAAAATATTATCATTACAAAGAAGACGTTCCCTGTAAAAAATGGTTGTGCGACAAAACGTAAACTGACATTGCAATAAACTTGTAGAGGGGAGAAAAAAGAAGCTTTTGAAAAAAGCACGAATGTTCCAGATATTATGATGGTTGATGGCGATTTGGCTTCGTATAGCCCCGCCACGGTGGTCTAGTGGCTAAGGTATTCGGCTGCTGACCCGCAGGTCGCGGGATCGAATCCCGGCAGTGGCGGCTACATTTCCGATGGAGGCGGAAATGTTGTAGGCCCGTGTACTCAGATTTGGGTGCACGTTAAAGAACCCCAGGTGGTCAAAATTTCCGGAGCCCTCCACTACGGCATCTCTCATAATCAAATGGTGGATTTGGGACGTTAAACCCCACAAATCAATCAATTTGGCTTCGTAGCTCCCCCTTCATTGCCAAGAAAAGTTATCGCCGAGTTTACAAGTTGTTCTGGATCACTTAGCGTCTTTTTGTTCTCAGTTTTTCACTTTTTTTGTAGCCTTTCGCGACGCGATTCATGCGTGTTAGTGCTCGTCTCGCACAGGCATTTACAACAAAAGCCAAGCCTGAGTCGCCCGTAGTCACGCACATCGCTTATCGAACTTCTTGCATAGTTTCCATGGCTTTGGCGGTGCGCCTGACGGGCGAAGCAAAAGTATCCCATCCTATATACCTGAACAAAATTCTTGTGTTTCCTGAGAAAGACAGGCTTGTGTGAACGCCTCTGACATGTGGTAGAGTCCGACACGCTGCAGTGAAATTACTGTCAGTCTCTCCCCCACCTTTTTTTCTTTTTTCCTCTCTTCCCTCTTTCTTGTCTTTCTTGCCCCTTCCATAATCTCCCAGTGTAGGGTAGCCAACCGGATGTCTTTCTGGCTAACCTCCCTGCCTTCTCCCTTTTGTTGCTTCCTCCTCCTTCCTTGTGTGTATTTGCCACAAAACCAGTGCAGACCCCATTACTCAAAACTAGTTTGTTTAAAGTAAAGAATGTGACACGTAACGGCAAACAGTGATTAGATTTCTGGATAGATGTAAGAAATATTTCAGAAATACTTCATTTATTCGCCTGTGCTGAACCAAGAATAAACACAGAGGCAGCCCGCTTTAGTTTCGTTAGATAAGCGCCGAAGGTGATCGGAATGTTTGAGCGGTATATCTGCTGCCGTTAATGTGGCCCACGGGACGGGTTTATGCTCTACCATAGTGGAGTACTTAGTACTATAAATCGTTAACCACTTTTTCTAAACACGTGGAAGTTACTTCAGTTCACCGATTCTGTAATCTTGAACTCAAGTGATCTTGCCCCGCCATGGTGGTCTAGTGGCTAAGGTACTCGGCTGCTGACCTGCAGATAGCGGGGTCGAATCCCGGCTGTGGCGGCTGCATTTCCGATGGAGGCGGAAATGTTGTAGGCCCATGTACTCAGATTTGGGTGCACGTTAAAGAACCCCAGGTGGTCGAAAATTCCGGAGCCCTCCACTACGGTGTCTCTCGTAATCAAATAGTGGTTTTGGTTCGTTAAACCCCACAAATCAATCAACTACAAGTGATCCCGAAGAGACAGCTTGACGCTCTTCCACAGTGGAGTACACATGTACTCTAAATCTTCGAATGCTTTTTCTAAACATGTGATGCCCGAGGAATGGCTTAAAGCTCTCCCATAGATGAGTACCTCGTACTCTAAATCATTAAGAACTTTTTTTCTAAACACACACACACACAATATTGCAATTTGGACATCTTATTGGTGTCCTACTGTAGAGCAAGTCTCACTATAAATCATCAAACATTTAATTTAAACGCATTCTTCATTGACTTGCAAACAGGCTTTCTGGGGCGCATCTTTTCGGATTTGCGGTAAAGGCCAGGGAACTGGGATGGATTACCGCTCTCCCATAGTAGAACACCAAGTACCCTAAATCGTAAAACACGTACTTACTCGAAACACCCTGGTTGCAGCACTATGAAGGTTAGGTAGATTTCAACCATTCACGATGGCGAGTTATTCCACGTTGTAATATTCCGCACACATTTGTAGCAGTGGCCTAATCGGTTGAGTGCCCCCATCGCGAGATCATTCACGTCTCAGCAGATCGAAGTTCGAATCCGGTAGCCTGAAGAGAAATTTTTTAATGTTACCTTGTTCTTACTGCATTATGCCAAGTGCGCCACTCTACTGTTTGTTAGAAGTGACTTCGTTCGTCCGTGTAGTTACAATGTGTCCGCTACTGTAATTTCTTCTCGCGGATTCCGATAAAACCATCTTAAGGTCACCTATTTCTACGGAGTATTTTGTCGTTTTTAAGCAACGCTGTTTATGATAACACGTGGTTTCTTCATGATGAGGTGTGCCAGAATGCACAATAAGAAAAAAAGCGTCCGTGTTTACGTCCTTTCTGAACGTCTATACTTGCATTTTAGTAGATAATTTCAGAATGTTTTTTTAATGCTGGAGGGACGTGGTTGGGGCTAATTTATCTTTTTAAGGACTTTATAGCCAGTTGACGTGGAGCAGCCGCAGTGCCTGCATAGGACCACATTTACGTTGAACTCACTCACTCACTCACTCACTCACTCACTCACTCACTCACTCACTCACTCACGGGACTATAGAGGGTGTTAGTGAGCTTTGCGCTTTGCGGACCTTACGCACCGTGACGTCACGCGTATATCAAAATAGCTGCTTCGTTTAGAAACATTGAATAACAGGCAACTCCTTCACAGCGGAGCTAGGTAAAGTGAGAGGTAGCACGTCCTATATACTTAAGAATTTTTTTGGTTAAGTTTCTCAAAACTACTGCAGTCCCCACAGCTCATAAAAGGTCCGCTTAAAGTGAAAAATAGAAAACACCACGGCGAAGGCCAGTCACATTTCTGGACAAACGTTACAAACATTTGAGCACTACTTTATGAATTTGTAGGCACTAAGCTAGAGATCAACACAGGGGCGGCACGGTTTAGTTTCGTTGAATAACCAGCGAAGGTTGTCGGAGTTTTTAAGCTGTACTTTTAGTTTCACTCATGATCGTTTATAAGGAGGGCACCGATGCTACTCTGAATGGTTCACCTTATACTAAGCGTTAGGTCTCGCAGAGAGCGAGAGAGAAGAAATATAAGAAAAGGTAGGGAAGTTCATGAGACTACGTCTACTTTACTACCCTACATGTGGGGAGAGAAGTATAAAGGACTAAAAGAAAGATATAGATATAGAAGGGGGGAAGTGATTCTTGAATGAAAGGAAGAGAAAAGTGTGCCCCGTAACTGTCTCTCAAAGGGAGGACACCTCAATAGTAGGGGTTGGTGTAAGGAGGGGCTAAAAGGTATAGAGATAGAGAGAGAAGGAAGGAGAGAGCGTGGCACAGGAGAGTGACATCCAGAAGTAAAGAGAAGAGAGGAAAGATGGACACGGTCGCTGGAGTCCAAGGGCGGGGCACCACTCGGCGAGAGCTCTTGTCGGCGTCAGGAGAGCCACGCAAGCCTTCTACCATTCTCACACATCACTGAGCGGCCGCCTGTTAAACCGGGCACTGTGAGGTCATGCATCCAAGATCTTTTTACGAGTGAAGGTATTGTCATGAAGTCTCCTCGAGGCCCACTGAGAGTCTGGCGATCTTCTTCAAAGTCAAGACAGTGGCACATGACGTGGTCGAGAGTTTATACGCCGTTGCAGTTATCACAGTTGGGTGAGTCAGCCGTACGAATGCGACAGCTGAATGTCTTTGAAGGACCTTGAGTTGAACATTCATGTCACTTTTGTCTTTCAGTCAACCATACCAAATGAGCAATCAGCAAACTGTCCCCCGAGAGTAACAAAAGTAATGCTTTCACTTATCGGACAGATGTACCATGCTAGCTTAAAACACGGAATAAAACGCCGACAAGGATTTGCCCATCTCTATCAGAACTTATTCTAGAAGTGCCAAGGTAGGGGCCAGTTGGTTATAGACAGTGTTGTTAATAAACGGTTGTTCACGCTTGTGTTGTCTCGTGTCCTTCTCTACGTCGCTTTCGTTTTCTTGCAACGCGTAAAAAGTTTACACAGTACTCATTATGCCCCTTTCGTGTTGCTAACACATACCAAATAACAGACCTACAGACTTATGTTCCAAAATACCAAACTTATGGTAGAACAAAATTCACGCAGTAGCGCAATGCACACCATGGCCGTCTAGCTGTATCGCCGTCTGTGTCGTTTCCTTGCGCTACTTCGGGAATTACATCTGACATCCCGATAACTCAAACTACAGACGCGTCAGTTTGGTCGGGACATCGCGTCAAGATCTCGTAGTTCTCTTTTCGTGTCTTTTTTTTTTTTCATTGTGGAAGTCAAGAATTGCTTTCTACAAGAACTATGCTTTGTGCTGCGACGCCGATCTGGACAGGAAGACACGTACGTATAGCTCACCCAGAGAACAAATTGCGGCCGGCTTGGTAACAACCCCGCCACCATCTTCTGTTTATTTTTATTGCTGCGGGTTGGCGGGCACGGGAGCAGCGACTCGTCTGTCTGACCGGGAGAGAGAAAGGAGGATAAGGGAAAAAGGGTGAACGGGAAGCTTGCAGAGGAGAGCCCTTCCCTGCGTTTCCCCGCAAGCGCTCATCTATCGCTCCCGGAACCCTTCGTTAGGGCGTCTGCACCCTCGGCCCGCGTTAACCGTGCAGTGCGGTTCAAGGTACAGGCTTGCTGTCAGCGGTAGTACAGTTAGCAAGAGTGAAGGTCTACACGTTCCAATGAGTGGTTCGTTGTTCTTTACACTTCACCTTGTCATTTTTCTGCAGATCATCATCGTAGCAACGCACGTAGTAGTTACTTTCTCAAACAGCAAAGACAACGCCAATCTCCACTAAACTTTCAATATTTTTTTGCAGGGGGAAGGTAAGAACACATTTTTTTCTTTTATCGTCCTATGGTCACAGCATCAGCAGTGAAAGCAATATGGGGCTTTACATTGTTAGCCTTACCTACTTTCTTCTTAAGCGTATCATGATGTACGAAAGAAGACGATAGTCGGCGTCCATTTTCTGCATTCTGTTCGTATTTTTCTTCGTTTCGTTATAAAATACACTGAACGGAGGCAAACGATAATAAATACGAACAGACTAGCCACTGCTATTGACTGAGTACTGAAACAAATTTTAAATATTTTTGAATTGTCGCTCTAAATGACAACATTGTTGCCGAAAACTATAAAGATAGTACTCTAATCCCTACGAACACACGAAATATTCTGGTAGTACACCTACCTTAAAAGAAAAAAAAAACTTTCGGTTTTCATATTCGTGGGGTTGCTTTGCAGTGATGTGTCATGGCTGTGGGACGTCATGGGGAGACAGGAAGTCCCCACTTACCAGCAGCCGATTTGTCATCTGTTCATAGTGCACGCGAATAGCAATGTGAAAAACGTTGTCTCCTGACCCGACAGTTATATTTTGCAGTTTAGGCTGCATGCAAGCTACGTAGTTCGCAAACTATGAAGAAATGTTTTTACTCATCTTTAATACATCCATCATCGTTTAAGCAACATAATTGCTTTTATAAATTTTGCCATATAGAACCTTGGATTGTCAACAAAAACATAACTGTATATGGTGACCAAATGCTACAGTTTTGTTTACCGACTATTTATATCTGTTACACAAAGAAAATGCGCTCAATGTATCCACTGTGTCGCTGAAAAACTCATGTGACATATTCGTGTGATTGCTTGTGTTGCCATATGTTCACTTGTTTTCTTTTTGTTTTTGCTGTCTTCATCACTACGGGTATTTTTCCCTCGGTTTTTAAATGTTTACACAATACCCTTGTTCATTATTTTTCGCCGTGTTTGCTTACTGTTTCTGCTGTTATGTTCATGCTAGGTATAGGGCATGCCTTCAACCTATGTAACCGCTCAGTGTGTGAGGTGGCCAGGTTCTCCTCAAGCTGCTCAGTGCAGTTTTTTCGCCTGGTCTTCTCACAAACTTGTTGTGCAGTAAACTTAATTCATATCAATAATCCTCAATGTAGTGGGATGGCTTGCTAATGCTCACTGAGTGACGGCAACATTAAAATGAAAGTTCGATATTTTGTGCACGTTGTCTGACTCGCACAAACGTGTGTAGATAGCATTAACACTGCATACCAACATACATAACACTGCACTACAGACGTGTGTAGATTACGTAAACTCTGCATACCAAGAAAACAAAAACGTCCCTTTTACGACGCCTAAAAAATAATGTCAGTACATTTTTAGGGGCTTTAGTCATGTTCTGTCGCATTTATGAGTGTAGATTGGAGCTTACATAAAAACTTGACATACTTCTTTCATTCAGTTCTTGGGATAGGGTTACTTTTCTGGAAAACAACTATGCACATGTTCCAATATCTATAAAAGTAAACAATAAAATAAAACAAAAAAGCAATATAAAAGAAATAGCTTCACATTCAGAAATAAATTGTGCTCTTCAATGTAGATTTTGGTTAATAAACATTTCAATGCATCATGACATCATTACATAGAATTCATGTTTTTTTATCAACGCATGTATTAATCTGACCAATCATGCTCAGGCATCTAAGAGCACGAGACTTGTAGCGGTTATTATAGATATGCGCAAGCTGATCGGTCGACATTTCTATAGTTGCATCGTCTGTGGGAGAGAGACTCACTCACTCATTCACTCACTCACTCACTCACTCGCTCACTCACTCACTCACTGCAGCTCTCTGACTCTCACCTGATGTCTCAGTTTATCAAAGAAACAAAAAACGTTCCCGCCCATAAACACCGGTCGAAATTTGGACAGCTGCAAACAAGCCAACGTTTAAGGCAGTGCGTTCGAAAACTGCGAAACTTTTGAGCTCCGCCAGCAGGCGCTACGTATGAAGATCGAAACAGATATTATTGGCAGTAACACCACACAATTGGTCGCCGCACTGCACGCAATTCATCGCGACGCCAACGCCATACGCGCGTAGAAAAGACAGAAGGGCCGTTCGCCCGAGAAGATTGCGTCTCATCTCTCGACAGTAACCTTCTTCGAAGACCACCGTGGAACCACCTCTCTTGGTCCAGCGGAGAAGTTGTGTGCGAAAGGAAGAGAAGACCTGCTCCCGTTTATTGATGGCGGCCGGCTGTCTCGGGAACCCGGCATCGTTTGTAAGGCAGCCGCCTCACTGGTAGTGCCTTACTTGGTCTGCGCTATACGGGTGTTTTCTCCTCTTTTTTTTTACGATGTATTTAAGAGTTGTTCATTTTTTTGATACGGGGTGACCTGCTTCTCTTTCTCCGAGGAGCGTAGCTAAAATCACACAGAAAAAGAAACTTAGGCAAGGGAAGTTGCGATAGACCGTATGAAACATTCGTAAAGTTTCGCGAGCGCGTAAGTAAAGACACTTAAGAAACTCATTATAGTCAATATGGTCATCTTCATCAGCCTAATAGCATTCGTAACAGGGAAGGGCGCTTCCCACATTTCGTCAAACATACCTGTCTCACGCTTGCTGTGCTCACGTTATCCCCGCAGACTCAATAATATCATCTGCCTACCCAACTTTCTACCTCCCCCTTGTACGCTTACCTTCTCCTAAAACATAATCTGCAACTATATAGGTTCAGTCTGACGATGTCCCGAAAATGGCCCTCACATGCCACATAATATTATTAATGCGCACGCCCTTTGGTCTTTCCAAAAGCTCGAGTTCCTCTATGGGCACGATTGATATGTCCTTCGTTGAGGCAAAGTTTAAGTAAGCACTTTCACATCTTGGTGATGTGACGGTATATTCACGCATGTTAAAAGAGCATCTTGAACACTTGGATACGGTTCTACAAAGCATGTCAGCACCATCGTTGTAACAGTTCATCCCGGAAAATTACAGCTCAATACTAACAAGGTCAACCTTCTTTGTTATTAACAATGGTACACTGAAACAAAACACAGATAAGCTTCGGGCAATTGCCCATTTTCTTACACACCAAATCCAGCCACTCATTTTATGGGAAGGGGGGTGGCGGGGCGGTCACATGAAGTAACATTGGAAAGGCGGGCGTGTTCATGACTTTTTTTTTTACTAGCAGAAAAACCCCTTCTTAGCATAATTACTGTTAGTACGGGCTCACAGTGGTTGGTGATAACTAATTAGTGATAGTTGGTAGACTACAAGCACTGAAGAAAAAGGGGAGGGGGGTGCTGACATAAAAAATATGTGAGAAAAGAGGTGATCACCCCAATCGCCCATTCGTTGGATCCGCCACTACCCGAAACACCGAGAGTTTGCAGAAGTTTCTTGCAATGAATGCTTTTTGTCGTGATTTCATTGCACAGTAGGCCTACATTGCTCGACCACTAACATAGCTGCCGAACAAAGGCGCTAAATGAGTCTGGAGTCAATCCTCCAGAGTCATTCAGCGCCTTTGTTCGGCAGCTATGTTAGTGGTCGAGCGATGTATGCGTACTGTGTAACAAGCAGCTTTCAACACGATTCTGAGAGTGATCACCAGTAGCACCTCCCTTCAGCGGCCAGATCTAAAGAAACCAACTTCATTGCAGACTGATGCTAGTGATTATAGCCTTGGCGTAGTACTTTTACACGAGTGTGCGGGCACTCTGAGACCCGTCGTATTCGCAAGCCACACTTTGACCGGTGTGGGACGCAACTACTCGGTGGCAGAGAAGGCATGCCTGGCCATCATTTTTGCATGAAACAAGTTTGACATGTTTTAGATAGGACTCCATTTGTTATTCAGAGTGATTATCAAGTACTGTCTTGGCAGATATGGTTACCTGATCCCTCCAGTTAATTGGCGCAGCGGGTAATTAATTTTCAGCGCTACAATTATGGTATTGAGTGTAAGAAGTGTACCACTAACGCAATTGCAGAGTTTACGTATTTTGAGATATTATTATACATTATAGCGTCACGTGTTGTGCAGTGGCAGAGCGCGAGGCCCACAACCGCTCTTAGAGAGGGTCATCCTGCGTGCGGCCCAGGGGAGAGGTGACCTGGCTGCCAGAAAAGACAGATGCTCTCACCTGAGCTGGTAGAATGCTGGTAGTATCATGATCACCGCAACACTGTCTTGTACCTGGTTTGACCTTAAAGCATGCCGCGTTCAGCAAAATAAATTGTTGTTGTTTGTTTTGACCTGAAGTTTCCGTTGCCTGCTTTAAATACGGAGGGGATGCAGCAAGTCCGATACCCATGGTATGTATTAAATATACACTTTGGATGCATGTGCGCAGGCGAAAGTTTGCGACCTTGACGTCAGTGAATGAGCTTAAACACTGAACTTACATTTCAAAGGCCATATAGCGGCTTAACACAGCGGACAAACGAAAAAGTTTTCAGAATGCTAAATGCTCATAGAGAAAGGTATCTCTTGCGGAGAGGTAAATCCTACTAATATCTGTAAAATGTGAGTGATTGTTGAATATACTGTGAACATTAGTCATACGCGTCATATTATCATATGTACATACTCATCATCATCAGTGTGACCTGTGTTGTGGGCAGAGGCTCGGCAAGTAAAAGAAGTGTGTTGCAGCCAAAACGTTGCCTTACAATACATAACTTCGCTGTTTAAACGCCCAATTCTCGCAAAAAATGCATAAAAATATTTCTTTTGGGTTTAACTACTGAACTAATACAAACTGTCTTTGAGGAGCTTTTCAACAGGCTATAATGCAAACATTCAAACGTGTTGAAGCTTTGAAGGGACCGACAACTGGCCAGAGGGTGTAATTAAAACTTAGAAGAAATAAAAATAAGGTAATTTAGAGTCTCATTTTAGCATTTGTATCGTAATTTGAGTAGGAAATATATATTTTTATCCCACTTAAAACAACGAAAACCATCATGCGGCGCATTCTAGACGAAGAGAATTGAATCTGGATCATGAAATGTGTATTTGATCGTTTTCCTGTACGTAGTCGTGTAGCCTGAAGTAGAGTAGCATATACAGTTACTCTAGCAAGAGGCTTTCATGGGCGCCAGTCCTCAAAATTAGAGTGCGTCTCTTATTATACAGCCCAGCTCAGTTCGCACTGCTTACAACTTTTAAAAAGTTGCACGGTGAGAAATGGCGCTGCCGTCACGGGTGCAAGTAGACTAAGTAGAACCACGGCGCATGCGCAATAAACCACTACGCTCGAACATGAATCACTCCTGGGCTCACTGTTTACAACATGTGAGCATATGTCTTCATGTTCGCTGTTGATAGCAAAGTTCCGATTACAAATGTTTTACGACGTTTTCCACTTCGCCATTCCGGGATCAGATTCAGCAACCGGTAAGTTTTTCGTTCCGATAAAAAAATTACAGCATATTAATGAAGTGAATGATGATGAGTGGGGCGAAGCGTCTGTCTGTTCGTCCGTCCGTCGTTCCGTCTGTTTGTTCGTCAGTATGTGTGTCTGTCTGTGCATCCGTCCACTCCTATCACACTAGAGCAGGCCTCGGACGGACGCTTCGACCCCGCCCATCATTCACTCCGTGGATGTGTTATTATAACAGCGCCATCTATCCTCTTTATTCGTACGCAATACGAAAACGACAAACGCCATCGAGTGATATTGCTTCCAAGTACATATACACACAACGCCATCTAGTGAGCAATTCTTAAAACTAACTGAAAGTGGCTACTACAACATACATTACAGATGAGAGAACGACCTACCTAATAAAGAGCTTTGCCTTTAAAAAATGGCACCATAAGTATTGGTGGTCGGTTCCTTCGAGGCATCGCTTAAGGACGCTTCTGAGCAAATATTTTTGCAGTACATTCGTTATCTTACAGATTGATGAAAGGTACACTAAAGGGTAAAAACAGTTTTTCTCGTGTTAATAAAGGACTCTTCGACAATGCTGAAATCTTTTTTTTTTTTTTTGCCGTGTGGAGACCCTTGGTAAAGGAGAATACGAGCAGCAGAAATTAAAAGTCGCAACGACGCACCAGATAAGGGTGTCGTCACCATTTTTTGATGAAGTTGTTCAACTTCAGCTATCTTTTTTTTTTAGAAAAAAATTTATTATAATATGTAGAACGCAAAGGCTCATAACGTTTCAGTATTAGGGCACATACACTTTGGCACATCTATGTGTTTTGAGTCCTTAGAAAAAAGTGTTAAATGATTTGGAGCACGTGGTACTCCACTACGGAAAGTAGAAAAGCGACTACGGAAAGTTTCCTTCCCACACCCAACCTGTCTGTGTGTTTAGAAAAAGTGGTTAACGATTTCGTGTACTTCGTACTCGACTTTGAGACAGCCAAAGCCGTCCCCGATGACTTCAGTTTCGTATACTCCACCGATGTGTTTAGAAAAAAAGTGCTTAACGATTTAGCGTACTAGGTACTCTACTGTGGGAGAGCATAAAGCCATCCCGTAATGCCAGAGAAGCATGTGCTTGCGCTCCGTTTTCTCCGAGATAATTATACAGCAACAGTTAATCAGTAAACTCGTTTTGGTTTTCATGTTCCTGGCCTCCTAAGGAGTTCAGCCTTTTATCTAACAAAAAGCTCTATAATAACTGATAGAACACTCCTGACACTTTTGCAATAAAACACCTAAAAAATTAAGCAGCGACCTTTATACAGTGACATTCGCTATGCATGGTCGTGATTTATACGACCACCCATTCCGTGCTACTTGTAACGTACCAATAAAATTCTGTCGTACCGAATCGAAAGCGATACCGTTCAATCGAACGTTCGCTGCTAAGAAAGCTTTTGCTTTCGGTAGTTGTATTTATCCGCTATAAAATACATTACAAGATGTACATTCAGTGTTCCCTATTGTATTGCAAAGGGCTCTTCACTTAAATCTTGTGCGCAACACACACACGCGCATGTGCACGAATGGAGGGATGTGCTCACACACACGCACATGAACGTACGAACGAATGAACGCAAAAGCAAACACACACAAGGCCACGATAGCACGCATATGAAGACGCACGCATGAACGAACGCATGCACACGCACACAAACGCGCGCGAAACGAACGCGCAAAGCTTGAGACGGCTTCGTGATCCGATAACCTTACTGACAAGCGAATGCCCAAAAAGCAAGGAGCTACTGGGAAGGCATGCGAGGCCGTGCGGAAGGTTGTCCGGGAATCGCGTGACATGTTTCGTACATCACCTCATATGACAACAGCGCGTTTGAGCGGAATCTCTGAACGTGGCTGCATAAAACTGCAGTAAGGAAATAACAAATAAAGAAGACACAATGTCCGATATCGAAAACTTCCGAAAAAAGCGGGGTTTTTCATGCGATGTCACGGTGCGATGGCTTCTGTCACGCCAACTTAGACGGAGTCCTGTCAAACGTATTTCTTTCGTCTTTCTCCGCCAGTTTCTATTGTCACTGTTCTGCTTTTTTTTTATTCTTCTTCGTTCACGGTAGACGCAGAATACTACAGCCCGAGAAATAAATTGGGAGAAAAAGGGTGACGTGGCGAGACACCGCTCTTGACGTTCTCAGGGTCGACGGCGTTGCTGGCACCTTGTATTACTGTCGCCGTTCTTGAAGCACGCCAAACACGCCTAGAACAGTTCCTTCCTCGTAGCGCCATCTGGTGTAGTCAGGCTCAGCGAAGCGTTCATTCTTCTTCATGCACTTTTATGTAGTGATACGCTCCTTTAGACAACAATGTAGTGAGACGCCTGATGACATTCTAAAAGCGCATCCTCACATATATTCACATGACGGCTGTATGCAAAATAGAAACCATGGCTTCCTTGTTCTTGTTCAACTTTTCTTGTGGCTCGCGCCGGCTGTGAACGACTATCCAAGAATCGAGGGGTGTTATAACATGTTACGGAATTCGCAAACTCTCCAGCTAAATACGAATGTATCGTTGTTTTTTTTTTGGGGGGGGGGGTGGGGGTGGGGAGGGGTATTTTTACTGAGTCTACACTAGATTTGATGTGCTAAACTGCTGCCACTAGACTCTTGTGACCACAATACGATGAGAAATGTAGACAGCTTGCCACTTCCGGCTGCGCGGGGGCGCTGACGCGTGGACTTCCGCCATGGCCCGCGTGTTTAAGTACTTCTTGCTATCTATCCACCGTGGTTGTTTAGCGGCGATAATGCCTAACTGCTTACCCGAATGCCGAATTTTCGATGGCGGCGAAAATAATATAGTACCGTGCGTTAAGATTTAGGGGCACGTTTAAAACCTACCAGGTGGTCGAAATTTCCGTAGCCCTCTAGTACGGCGTCTCTCAGAATCGTATCGCAGTTTTGGGACATTAAACCCCAACAGGTATTGTTATTAGTTCTTCCTATCAAGCGTCAGCCTGAGCTTACCCGCGTTTTCTTATCAGTGAGTGCACGAAAACCAGACGCCTCTCTCATTTAGACACTGGTTCATGACCTAGCAACAGCTTCCCCTCCAATTCTTGTCTGATTATCCTTCGCCGTAAAATGGGAGAAGTAGGAGGGAGGGGGGGGGGGGGGGCATTGCTCGGGATTTCACGTAAACGTATGTTGATTCTACGTTACATTACTTATTCGAGCTAAATGAATTTTACGAAATGTGGACCCGATTTCCATCATTCCCTGCTGCCGAATCACTGATGAACATTGTTAATATTATTATTATTAATATTATTTGTTTTCGGCACCAGCGCAAAAAAAAATGGCGACACTCCCTATTCACAAGCAAAAGGAAAGCACAGTTATTCTTCGGCTGGATTTTGTTTGCCACAGGTTACGAGAGAAGCGCTTTCACGGCTTTCGGACAGAGGAAAAAGCCAGCGCCACGCCATAGAGCTTGCGTGCACGTGCAGTCGGCGAAGCGATACGACTGGCAGAACCTTTGTTTCCTGCTGCGCATCTCCGAATAGCCTTTGTTTTTGCTCATCTGTGATGTTTGCCTGATAAGGAAGACCCTATTTGCTGCTGTCGCCGAACCATGCACTCATCATAAAGTGAATTGCGTTGAACAGTTCGGTGTCTTCTGAGGTACAACGAATGCGATAGCGAGCCTAATTAACACGTCAACTGCGAATATTTTATGCGAAATGTCTTCGTCGTTTTGCTGAAAGCTAGAAAACACTGTTTTGCTGGACCCTTGTGAAAGAACCTAAAACTGGTGCACCACAAATACGCCACTTTTCGGAGTCAGTCATCGGCCCCTGGTTCGTGTGCGCTCTACAAGTGGCTGAAAACAGCAGCTGGTGAATGCAACTCTCTTTTGCTGGTGGTGGTGATCTACGACCAAGAATTTTTTAACGTGAACTGTCTGCTACTTGAAATAGCCGAGCCTGCATCTTGAAAAAATTCAGCCTTTTCTACTTCGACTCGTCTCAAACAATTTCGGAGGCGCCACTTCAGCTTCACTCATCGCAGATGCTATGTGCTGCACCCGTTGCCGGATTGATTGCACCGTGCAAAAAAAAAAAAACTGTACGCTGACGTCATTCTGGCGATTAGCAACGCCCCGTGGCCATGCCGTGGCAACGGAATCAGAAAGACCGGTATGCAACGAATATCTGGGTTGTGATTTCTTCGACAAGCTTGAACTTTCCGCATTGCCGATGCCCGCTGTTCTAAGTGTGTTGCCCTAGTGAAAACGTTGGAAAGGTGAACTTCTGACTCCGTTTTTTGGGGGTGTGTGTGCCTGTGGTGTGGGCCCATGGCCTCGTTTCACTGGAACCTTCAACTCCAACTGGTTTCTTAACAGTTCGTGCCTGAACACTGGGATTATGTGGCCTCTCTTTGTGTTGCTTCACGTCGCTTCAATCAAGGGTAAGCCGATATTATTTATAAGGGAATCGATATGAAAGGGGAAAAAATTGGATGTCGCTTGACCTTCGCCTTCAAGGGCAGAACACGATAGCGTATTTATAGGCCTCGTGCGGACCGCCCCTGAACTGGCACCCTGCTTCGGTTCTTGATGCGTGCTTCTTCCACCTTGTCGTAAATAATCGAATGACTGTGCACATAACACTGGCCGCTTGGAAGTATTGTTGAATGACTATTGTAAGCACAGTTCTTAAGCACCCACAATGAGATACTTATATCTTTCGCTGATTTCCGAAGGGCCCACACTATACCACGTCCGCCGGACAAAACGCGATCCTATGCGCGGGAGCATTTCACTTTTTTGATGCTCCTGCTTCAGGTGCTACTGATAAATGAATATGGCTGAGCAATGGGTGGTCCTTTAAGACACGGACGCGTTGTGAAATTCACACGTTCGGAGACCTGGCCCGACTCTACGCTTCTGCAACTCTAGATTACGTCCGTTAAGAAAAGTCGCGGGTTCGAATCCCGGCTGCGGCGGCTGCATTTTCGATGGAGGTGGAAATGTTGTAGGCCCGTGTGCTCAGATTTGGGTGCATGTTAAAGAACCCCAGGCAGTCAAAATTTCCGGAGTCCTCCACTACGGCGTCTCTCGTAATCATATGGTGGTTTTGGGACGTTAAACCCCACAAATCAATCAATCAATCCGTTAAGAAAACAGTAGTTGCCCGCCACAGTTGCTTGTGGACTACGATGCTCGAATACTGACAAAAAGATAGTGTAACCGAATGCCAGCCACAGCAGCAGCATTTATTTCGATGAAAGTGAACGCGCTGGAGCCTGTAGTGGGCTTCGAGTTATGCGAACATTAAAGGGCGCCCAAACCTGACCAAGTTGAAAGGTGAGACGGTAGTTTCTCTCTCGTATTCACTACCCTTCTTGTTATTGTCATCTTCTCGCCACATATACCTTCTTAAAACGCGCTGAACGTCAGCCCTCTGAACGTTAGGATAGTCAAGATTTCGTGCTTTTCGACTATGTGCTACTATCTCCGCGCGCGCAGTCGTAAATGCGGAAAACAAAGTGAAATCCATTTATCACGCACAATGATCATGCGAGGCTAAGTTGAACGGGCATGTGACTGCATGACAAAATGTACGAGGCAATCGACAACAAATACCTCTAGTATATTGGCCCCGCCGCGGTGGTCCAGTGGCTAAGGTACTCAGCGCTGACCCGCAGGCGGCGGCGGCATTTCCGATGGAGGCGGAAATGTTGTAGGCCCGTGTGCTCAGATTTGGGTGCACGTTAAGGAACCCCAGGTGGTCAAAATTTTCTGAGTCCTCGACTACGGCGTCTCTCATAATCATATGATGGTTTCGGGACGTTAAACCCTACATATTTAGTAGATTGACCAATCGAGAGCTAACTTTATTCTGACGTCACGTGAGCAATCTGCTGACGTCAAGAATCGGGCCGCAAAAGCGGGAAGGAGATGCAATTTTCAGCAAGACGAAGGAGGATTCAAAAAAATTGCTGGAGTGGAAATGGTTGCGCAGAAGTGAAGCCGTTCCTCTGGCAAGATGGCGGCCATCTTACTAGGGGCATGATAAAGCATCACCGTTCAGCGATTAAAAACAGGGTGTTACCCTCGCATACCCAACGAGTATAATGTGGGAACTTTTTTTCGGGTCACTTAGTGCTCCAAGTGCGTCTTACAGGTACTAGTTTTCTTTAGTGAGTCTTTAATGGGAATCAAAGTTCTTTGAAGATTCAGTCATCTATACTCGTTTCTGTATGTTATTTCGTCGGGAACAACTATCTTTTAACATAGAACTATCGCAGCATTTACATAACATATCAAAGCCACTTGATCTTCAAGTGGGCACTATCAGAAAAGAGCATGTTTCCGCCATCTTGGCAGTGGCAAAAGCTGGCTTCACTTCTGCTGGCAAGGCGATGCAGGAGCTTCCACTCCAGCAATTTTTCTTTATTCCTCCTTGCAATTTTTCTTTAATCCTCCTTGAACAAGGCGATGAAACTTCTACCGCATCGAGTTCTTTTTAGACAAATTATGGTCGACAAATTATGGTCAGGCAAGAAAGCCCTGGTTGCGCAGCTTGCGATTCCAGCGGTGAATGAACCGTCACGTTGGGAATAATTTGTAATGAAGTGTGTGCAAAACCCTATAGCGCGTGCCGTGGGACTCCTTTATCACTCGACGGAAATCGCCCGCGAGAGTCGAACGGGGTTGCTTGAGAGAGGGCGCGTGGGAGCCGTTTCGAATCGCTCGACTAGCCAACCGCGTCGAATCGGAGGCACTGCGCCGTGCTCCCGACCGGGTTGCCTTTTCTCATCTTCTAACCACTGCCACCACCACCACCGAATCGGGGAACCACGAGTGTTGGCCGTTTTGATTTTCCTGTTGTATTCGGTCTTTGTGTCTGTTCGTTTCCTGAACCCGGCGACGACGTATAATTGGGAACGAAATGCGCTCTCGAGCACACGTTCACACCTGAGCACGCACACACATAGATTTGTATGTACTGCCCACATTCCCTTCCTCAAGTTTTGTTATCGCTCCGTTACACAATGTTCAGCGGAAACGTTGCCTACGGTGTTCAAGAAGCTTTCAGGCTGCAGTAGATTGTTTTGTTAAGATTACGCCCACTTTGTGAACATTAGAGAATATTCTGGAAACTACGTGGCTTCTAGCGATAATGCTAGAGTGTTCGATTGCACGTGTATAAATTGAGACGCGCTTCATCGCTAGTCAGTTTATCAACGGCCGACGTTCTCTTCGCTGCTATCAGTGTCGGTGACTTGCTGTGAGCTGACTTTCTTTTTACGTGGCCACGTGTTCAACCCAAATAAGCAGTTTATTGTTCGACTTGAACTCTGCTCCCTTCGTTCACGTCACGACCACGGGACATCTGGTGAAGGTGCTGCTTCTTTCATGTACTGGACGCCCCCATCAAGCCGCTGTTCCAGAATAATCTCTAATGTTCCCAAAGAGGGCATTTTAACACACGATCTACTACAGTTTCGAAGCTTATTAAACATGGTAGGCGTGGTTTGCGCTGAACAAAGTGCAACGAGGTGATAACAAAGGGAACGGGGCAGTACTAACGAAAAAAGTAAACGTTGAACTTACAGGAATCTTAGAAAAATCAACAATCAAACGTCTGAAAAAAAAAACAAAGCAATGGAATTACGACGTTCTAGTCAGTGGATCGGTCTGTAAAGGCCGGTTGACATGTTCGGTGGAACAGTGGGGTTAAGTCCTCCACAGAAAAGTAACAGGCTTCCAGCCGTTTCCTCCTCCTCTCGACTCACGCTGCATAATGGGTCTATCCTTCGCAGTCTGGTCGGTACGTATTTTTCCTCAATACCACCGTACTACTTTCAAACAAAAGCGAACAACACATAGCCATCATATATCTTCTTTTTTTGCCAAACTCCTGCATGAAAGTTTTCTGTGTTCCCAGTGCTGAATTCATACGCATCCCTATTTTCCACAGACTCCTCTCCCGATTCTTGAACCATTTTTCTGCTGCTGTTTCTGGTTTGCTGCTGTATTTACTTGATACTTTTCTGGTGTGCTTCCCCCCTTTTTCATGGACACTGACTGCGTTCCAGTAGCTAAAAGTTTTTTTTTAGCCCACAGCTCCTCCATAATTTCTCTGAAACGCTCTTCCTCTAAATTCGATTTGGCCGCGCTAACTTCCAGAGCAAGATTCAGAGCAACATGCGAGCGCCGCCTTTGGACGGTGCAGTGGAACATTAAAATTTGTCCCAAGAAGTGGCGCTAGAGGTCGATATGGGCATTTAGCTCGGCACGAAGCTGGCGATGTGCCGACGCGGTGTCTGAGCGATTACGGTGCATGGCTCGCCCGGATGTAGTAGCGAGATAGCTTGTTCGATTAGGCCTCGGTGGTCACATTTTAATGAAGAGGGGATACTTAAGGCCAGTGTACTATGCGACTGTCGGTTAGAACACCCTAGCGTGTCGAAGTTTTTCTTTCTTGTTCTTTACTTATCATAATACCCACAGCGCTAAAAGGCATTACAGAAGGGGCAGTGGAGGGGAAATACTTCAAAACGAAATATATCGTCTAGCATTTCAACACTACACTAGAAAGGCAATTCCCTGTGCGCTACGTAGCGGTACACGAAACAACACTACGTAATACCATTTCGCACCTATACAACAACGTGATTGCACTACCGCAGAATTGCCGTGGACTTCTGACTTCACTGCAGGGTCTGCAGTAGCGTACTCCGGAATCCTCCACAACGACGTCTGCTATTTACTGACTCGCGTTGTTACATTAAACCCCGTAAAGTGTTAAAACATTTAACTTGTGAACCACGTAACCAATGGTTCGGAAGCGAAAGGGAAGCGCGCTCTTCATCGTTGTGTCATCAGATGGATGGATGGATGGATGCTATGAGCGTCCCCTTTATAACGGGGTGGTGACAAGTATGCCACCAGGCTCGACAAAAAAAAAAAACCTTTTTTTCTTTTTTTTTATGTTGGCCTAATTCCTCTACTTCGATAAATTCTATCTTAATGGAAAAAAAGGTAAAATTTCAGCTTAAGTTCTCTGCCATTTACGGCACACTGTCCATATTTTATTTTTCCAATATTTATTTTTGTCCTTTCTCTCTAATTTTCTGCCACCAATACTCTAACCGTCTCTTACTTATTTCAATCGCGGGTGTGTTCAGCTTTCCATTGTTGTCCCTAAAACCCAAGGCTTCCTGTAGGCTCGTGCCCAAACGTACACCTGGGTGGATATCTCCACATTCAATCAGAACATGCTCCCGCAGCATGTGCATTGTTCTTCTTCTTTACTGAATCTTGCTTTATAACTACGCGTTCTAAGGCAACCCGATCTCGCTTCAAACAGTAAAGCGCTTCCCCTTGAATTATCGTAAAATGCCTCCCTCCTTATTTCATTTTTGCCCTTTCGGTAGTTACTCAAAGCCGGTTTTTTCTCCATAGCTGCCATCCAGTAAATCCTCTCCGCCTCCCTGACTTTTCCCTTAACGCTCTTTGTTGACATATGGCTCACAATACCAGCCGTATATTTACTAGTGAGTCTTCTAGTTCTTTTTCTCCACTGTGTGTCCACGCTCTTCCTATACAAATAACGGAACACCTTCTCTGCCCATCTACTCTCCTTCATATTTCTTAGCCTTTCTTCGAACCTTATTTTGCTCTGCGCTTCCCTCGCCTCAAAACCTGCCCACCCCATATCGCCCTTTACAGCCTCGTTTGTCGTCTTCCCGTGAGCACCCAACGCGAGGCGTCCCACAGTCCTTTGATTTACATCCATTCCCGATTGCACCTCTGCCCTCATGCATACCACTGAGTTCCCAAAAGCAAGCCCTGGAACCATTACACCCTTCCACAGACCTCGAAGCACCTCATACCTATTGTATCCCCACAACGCTATGTGCTTCATTATTGCCGCATTCCTCTTTCCTTTTGCTGCCGAGGCTTTTTCCTGTACCTCCATGTATCTATCACTCTCATTTACCCATACTCCAAGGTACTTGTATTCACTTACCCTCGGTATTTCTTGGCCTTGTATGGACACCGTCTGATCACAGGGATCATTGAATACCATCAATCCACACTTCGTTACACTGAATCCTAGTCCAAGAGCTTCACCTTCCCTTCCGCATATATTCGCCAGCTGCTGTATATCATCTCGACTGTCCGCAAATAAGACGATATCGTCCGCATAAAATAAACCTGGAAGCTTCTGCTCAATCATCATGCCGCCCTGTTTGTGTGACAGATTAAAACCAATGTTGCTACCTTCTAGCGCTTTTTCCATACTCACCATGTACAGCATGAATAACAGTGGGGACAAAGGACATCCCTGTCTCAGACCCCTGCTAACCTCAACGTTCTCTTTGCTACGCATTCCTTCCCACTCTATGCAAACTGTATTTTCTCGGTATATCTCCCTCAAAAGCTGTATACAGTCGTCGCCCATGCCCATTCCTTTCAATATATCCCACAAAATTTCCTGATTAACGTTGTCGTATGCCCCAGTGATGTCTAGAAAAGCCACGTACAAGGGCCTATTCTCTATTTTAGATATTTCTATACACTGAGTGAGAACAAACAGGTTATCGTCTAACCGCCTGTCGACTCGAAATCCGTTCTGAAGTTCTCCCAAAATATCGTTATGTTCGGCCCATGTTTCTATTTTCATTTTTACTGCTTGCATCGCCAACCTGTATAGTACCGATGTAATGGTTAGTGGTCTATACGAGCGAATCTTGTCCTTTTCTCCCTTGCCTTTATAGATTAAGTTCATTCTACTTTGTCGCCAACTGTCCGGTATTTGTCCGTCCTTTAAGCTTCTTTCTACTGCTTTTAACAATGCTTCTTTAGTGTTATGTCCTAGTTCGTTAATGAGGCTAACGGGAATCCCATCTAAACCCGCGGCAGTGCGCTTTGGAATTTTTCCTTCGGCCTTTTTCCAGTTGAAATTATCAAGTACTAGCTCTTCCTCTGTTGCTTTCTCCGCCACACTTTTACTCACCGGGGAGATCCCCTGGACGCTCTTTTGAAACGAATCGGCTGTTACCTTTTGGATGTAACCTAGCGCTTCGTACCCTTCCAATTGATTTCCTCCTTCATCTAGAATATGTTGTAGCGTTGTGACAGACTTCCTACCTAGCGCCTTTATGTGGCTCCAAAAAATCCTAGGCGCGGCCTCCTTTTTTTCGTGTATCTCTGTCATCCAGCGTTCACTTTCACCTTTAATTTTTGCCTCTACCAATTTCTGTACAAGGGATTTTTTCTCCAAATATATTTCCCATATTTTTTTTACTTCGTCCTGCGGCCGCTTCTCCTTTTTTGCCTTTCTATGCTCCCGTGATGCTTCGCGTCGCTTCTCGATCGCCTCCCGGATTTCCTTGTTCCACCAACTTTTTGGCTTCCTTTTTCCTTTCCAGCAAACAGTTTTCTTCTCTTTCCCTATCTCCTTCGTCATTAGATGTAACAGCTCACTATACTCCCAGTCCTTGCCTGGTATTTCGCCTACTTCTTCCTCGACTCTTGCGGCTATATTTATTATTTGTTTGTCATTTAAATACGAGCTGCCAGACTTTGATTCCTTGCTCATATTTTTAGTTTCGTATCCCATTTGTAATGTTATTCGTTTATGATCACTACCCAAGCTGTTAATGCCTTCCTCGTCTATCCTCATTTCTGTCAGTTTGTGGTAAATTCCTTCAGTCATGAGACAATAATCAATACTTGATTGCTTGTTTCCGACTTCCCATGTGATCTGGCCGTCACATTTAGGCCCCGTGTTAACTATCTCCAGACTATGTTGCTCGCAAAGATCTAGTAATAACTTCCCATTGGTGTCTGAATATCCGTCAAGGTCATGTATGTGGGCATTCATGTCCCCTAGAAGGATGATTTCGGCCCCATTACCAAATTCCTTAATATCCGCACTCATGCAATCCACTATCTCCTGATTCTTTTCTCTGCAGTTATTCCCCGTCCACAAGTAGGCTACCCCTAGCCACGTTTCCTTTCCACCTACTGTGCCCAGAACCCAGAGGTGCTCTGAACACGTCTGTTTCACTCTAACCCATTTGGCTCCGCGGTGAATTAGCATTCCTACACCCCCACCTTTCCTTTCCGATATGGTCCTGTTACACCCTTCCCAAACATAATTTTTAATATGTGGTGGCTCTTCCAAGTCTCTAAGGTGTGTTTCTGTAACCGCATACACGCCTATCTGTTCTTTGTTTAACTGCTCCTCAATCTCTAACCATTTTGCCTTCTTTCTGCCACCCTGCATGTTTATGTAACTAATTGCAACACGCGCCTTTTTCCTTTTTCTTTTACCTTTTTTCTGGTTTTTCGCAATTCTACCTGTCAAAGCGTCCTCCTGGTTGTTTTCCCTGTTACGAGCTACCCCGGACTCCGAAGGGCCCGTGAGCCCCCCAAAAAAGCTACTGCGCGTCCTGCCAGTCGCCAGCCCACCTCGTGTCCAAGCCTCTTATCGAAATGAATCTTGTCTCTTTGGAATCCACCCCACCTGTGCACTTCCCTGTTTAAATCCACTACCTCGAAACCCTTCTCTCGACTAATTCGCCATATCTCTTTGTTTGCGTCGACAACCGCTCTTTGCAGGTTGACGTTGCGTACTGGTACTTCCGGTACTGTGCATACTACAATTTGCACCTGGGGGGACACGGTGCGCATGTCATCCACCCCTTTCGCCAAGGTCGTCGCTAGTCCTGACGATTCTTTTTTCAGGACGTCATTTAACCCTCCCGCAATTACAACGAGGTTACGATTGTTAGCTTTAGCTGCGAGTTGTTCACCCGCTTGACTCATTACTGTCCCCAGCGTTTGTCCTGGGAACGTCCCTATCGCAACTCTCTTGTCGCCTTTCACCCTTTCTTTGATTGCCGCTGCGCATCGGACTAAATTTGAGTCACCGGCGATGATGACCTGTTCAGACATTCCTTCTGAAACCTGCACCTAGCTGCTGACTAGGTGACTAGCGTGAGTCACGGCTGCTGGTTTGCTCCCTCCCTCCCTCAAAACTACTTCCCGGTAGCTGGGCCCTCTGGCCAATGTATCTGCCTTTGTCATGCCTGTTTCCCTCATCTCTCCCGCACGGGGGGTCGTCGCCATAATGCTTCCGCCGTCACCTGCGTCTTCGTTCCCCTTCACGACCTTCGATAGGCCCTTCTCGGCTGCCCGGAGCCTTTCCTCCATGGCTGACGTTTTCTCTCGCTCCTTCGCCAATGCATTCTCCAGCTCTGCGATTTTCTCCATGAGCCCACTCTGGACCGCCATCATATTTTTCATTTTCTCCTCGAACTCGCACTGTCTACACTTGGCGTCATCTTCTGCTTTCTCTTCCGCACTAATTTCCACCTTCCACCCTACCCCGCACTCTGAACACTTTACGGTCTTTTTGACCATGGCTAGCTCAGTTTACCGATGCCCACGTGTTAGAAAACTGTACTAAAATACACTGGTCTAAGCCAAAAAGATCCACAATAATAAATAAATACGCTACACTTCACAGCACCTGTGCATGCACGTGGTCGGTCTACGCGCAGGCCTCAGCCACGTGGTGGCTGGAGAAAAAAAGACACAGTACAGAATACTAAAAAAAAAAACGTACACCGTACTAGACCTAATCAAGCTTTACGCTAGCGCCTTACGTTCTCATAACGCTACATACAGAGGCAAGCTGGAAACATGCAAAAACACTTATCTGTAGCTGTCATTCCGGAGCTTTCCAAAAACACGTCCCGACACACGTCTCGACCGACCGACACCCTATGCGAAATTATCTTATGCGAAATTTCTGCCATCTGTTGGCCGTCGTGTGCATAGCCGCCATGTTAGTCTCAGAGCGGACCATTACGCACAGTCCACGTGTGTTTACGTATGCGTATACGTAAAGCGTATGAGGCGCGTATTGGCTGATAATCGAAGTGCCGACATATTGCTGCCTCTTTTGGTGCACACACAGAGGAGGTCGAAATGCTGGAGGAAAAAAAGTAAGCCGTATATTTCGCCTCTTCGTTTTTTTTTTTTTTTCAAGCTGACGAAATTTCCAGAATGTGTTCCAGTTACAGCTCCCGAAAGAAGTCTATGCGTTCTCCTTTCTAAGCAAGTACTAAGTGCAATTGCATTTTTATTCGTGTTCCTTCAAATATAAGTGCACATCGGAACAAGACAGTTTTTGAGACGTTTTCTTTAGCAGCCGTTTAGCAAGTGAAGGCGACTCGTACATTTCCAGCCAAGCCCACCTTCACAAAACGGGCTTTATCGCGACTAATTGCACGTGCCCGCGTTTCTTTCATAGTAGTGGCGAACGCATCGAACGCTTGAAAACGTGCGCAGTCATGCACAAGCCATCCCGCTAAACGGCAGCTTGTCACACTCCACAAGAAAAAAAAAACGAAACATGAAACAAAGATGCTTTAGCACCGTGGCTTTCTTCTGGAGATGAATCGATGATGGGCACTTCTAATTGAGCTGTGCCGGTACCGAAACCTAATAAATAAAACACATTCGATCAAGTGTATGCACGCGCAATTGGCAGCGATAAAGCTCATTGCGTGAACGTGGCTTCTGCGTGAAGCGTGCGAGTCGCCTTCACTTGTTAAACAGCTGCTTGCAAAAACGTTGCAAAAGCTGCCATGTTTCTGCGTGCAGCGATTTGAAATAACACGAGTGGAAATGCTACTGCACGTCTTAATTGCTTAGAGAGGAGAGCGTAAACACGTGTTTTGGGAGCAGCAGCCAGAACAAATGCTGGAAACGTCATCAGCTTGAAAAAATAGCTGGGGGCAATGCTTACGGCTCACCTTTTTTCCTCCAGCATTTCGAAGTCCTCTCTGCGTGCAGCAAAGGAAGCAGCGATGCGATGGCATTGCGAATTATCAGCCAATACACGCCTTGCGGATTCGAAATCAAACGTGAACTGTGCGTACTGCGTCACGCTTAGCCTCTAACATAGCTGCTATGCACACCACTGCCGACAGATTGCAGAAATTTTGCGTAAGGGTTATAGTGTATGTTTAACGTGGTCTTCGAAGACATCAACAATTTTGTTTTCTCGTTACTATCAGTCTTTTTTCTACGAAACTCGCTACAAACGAAAACATGCGTGTTCATCCTTAACGTCAAACGGGCGTGTCCTATTAATGCACTATAGGAGCCTGTTCGTCTTCAAAGCAGAACACATCGATTTAGCATGTCTCGTTTGTGTGAAGCGTAACCCCCGCTATACCATTTAAACATTATTTTTTGATCGAAGCTAAACGAGTCCTATAAAACAATTCAATCCCGCTTGCTCGGCGAAGTGCCCGCACTGTGAGTGAAATTCCTTCGACATTTTTTTACGTGGGGTGGGTGTGCTAAATAACCCCAAACTTCACGCCCTTACCCAACCTCTTCCGGGGGACTGCGTGGCGGCTCTTGTCCGATCCTAAGTGCTTTTTCATATTTCTTCTCTTTTTTTCTTCATTAGTGAATTGCAAAATCAATCTGTGGCGTCTTACGACGACGTCATAATGCGATGACATTTTTTGGAATTTCTGCATATCTCGCGAGAACGCCCACGGCTGATTTTCGCGTTTCAAGAGCATCTAAGATTTTCGCCCTAAATCTACAGTAGTGATGCTACAGAAAGTGCAGAAATTGACAGTCCTAAAAAAAAGTGAGGAGGATAAAGAAATGGAAGCCGGGACAAACTGTCAGATATGCATGAGTGGCATCCAAGAAACCACGAACACAAAGCATGCCTCATTTTGCCTAGAGTCTCGAGAACAAACTTATTATTTGTAGACGTGGTGTTGGCGATGTAGTTGAAAAAAAAAAGACGAAACTCCTAACACTTGTGCTTTTGAAAGCTATTCAAATGACCACCGCTCTTCATACTATTCTTTCCGGTTTATTTTTTTTTTCTGTGAAAAAAGAAACAAGAAAAAGAGCGGGTTTACACTTGTAGAACGCGCATGTTTTTGACATCCGGTTGGCATAAGACTGTGGCGCAGGCAACGTTGATATTGTTATGTATGCGGGTTGAAAACGGTGGAACGTAACACAGAAGTATGGTGATTACCGAAAAGGATATGGTAAAGAAGGTGCTACGTCTCCATAGGTTTTTTTTTATATCAAAATATTCTCAAAAACATTCAGTTCTAAATTCGAGGCATTCTTGTAAACAGCGTGTGCCAATGTCGGTGAAGCAGCTGTCTTAGACAGGTAGCTTTGGGCGAATTCTGACTTTAGCCGATAGCGCTGTTCGAATAATTTCTTTCTTTTAATCATTTTGATTCGTCCCGCTTGTCTCTATTAAACTTAATATAGACGTGCGCTTTTGCATTGTCACCATGACTACAGAAGTTTAAAAAGAATAACGTTTGCTGTTGCGATGAGATCTAACAGAAAATGGTTATTTGTTCACCTTCTTGGAACAGTGGTTACAGTGCTCTGCTGCTGACCCAAAGGTTGCGGGTTCGATACCGGCCGGATCGGTCAAGTTTGGAGGAAGGCAGAATGAATAGGAAACCCGTCTACTACGCGATGGCAGTGCACCTCGAAGAAAACCAACTGGTCAATATTCCTGGAGCCCTCAACTGCTGCGCCTCTCGTAATCACATCGTGGTTTTGGAACGTACAACCCCGAATATTATTCTTATTATCATCATGACCAAGAGCATAGAAGGCTTAGGCTAATTACTTTTGTGATTCCTAAGTGAAATAATATGATATCATGTCAAAGAATACTTTTCGTTAACATCATTGTTGGCTACTTCTTAACAACATTTTGTTCATCAGAGGAAAACAAGCCGCTGAATTTTCACTTATTTCCCCCTTTTCTTTTGTGAGACGCACTGCTCGCTCTTCCTACTAAATTATTGACATGATGGTACGTAACGAGAAATTTTTCACACTTCTAGAACTAGGCATAAAGAACGAATATTTGCTCGGATAGTACCTAATGCATTCCGATTTTATTTTTCTCAATTTGCACACCTCCTTACTCTGTACGAACAAGCCGGTTTGCGCAAAGCTCTGCGTTGTCTTAGCGAAGACTTCTTTGTTGAACTACAAGAGTGCTCTGAATTCCTTGTCGTCTTGGCGCTACCGATAGCGTTCAATGATTGTCATCTTCTTGGCTTCAGCGTTAGCGCTTGTCAGCGCTTCTCTGTCTGATCTGCGTGCGTCTTCTGTTTTAACCTTCTACAACTTGCTTTGAATTTGGAGGCTGTAGCACTTATTTTGCTCTCTGTGAGCTCTAGGCTTCATTTGTTTATTCCTACTTATCTGACGCGCACAAAATCGACCTGCGCATTACTGTTGTTTTAACACTATAGCTTACATGTGGAGTTTTCAAGGTAGGACTGCATTTTAAGCCGTGTTTGTCGGAACGATCGTGTGCGTGTTTGTAACCCGCATCATGTGCCCGGTAAATATCTGCTGCGATATCTGACTCCTCGATTGTTTTTTTTTTTTCATTTACGTGCCTTCGGTAAACATAAAGCCGGTTTGGCTTTTATTTTTTATCCGAGCCTTTGCTGCACACAAGCTCGACACGTGAATGCATTACCGGGGTTGAGGAAGCTGAATTGTTTAAGAAATAAGTAAAAAAAATTGCTGACAGTGAACAATGACAGAACGCTAGAGCGACATTTTCAAGCGTAGAGTGCGAATTATGCAAATCAATTTGCCAAGATTTCCGTTCCAACAAATCGCTTTTCGTCGCACCGATTCCAAGCACGCGCATTCAGCATTCACCGTTCTCTTCGGTGCTTCGCATTATGTTTGTTTATGCCGTGAGTGGCATAACAAACATAACAAACGTATGATTCGTATTGAGGCGAAAATGTTTGCGCAATGCAATCGCAGTGGCGAAAAAAAAAAACACGATATGTCGGTGTTTGCGCGAACAAGGATGATCTCCAAGCACAATTCAATTTCTTTCTTCGCCCCCTTTTTTTGTTTGAGTTTAAAGTGCTAAATTGCTGGATGTCTGTAACATCTGTCGATTGTTGACATCTTGAGGAAAATTGTTTTTCAGTTCCGGCGATTCGTAACGCTACGCTGAAAAGCCAGCCGAAACGATAGCTTATTTTGGCCATGCAGCGTTATGAGTTCCACTTACAATTGTAAGATTTGGTGTTTTCTTTTTTGCTCAGTGCCTTGGATAATTTTCAAGTTGCTTGTCGCGTCTTGCGGGCTTATTCACAATATTCCAGCGATTATACCTATTGAGGCTATCACATTCATCACTAGCACGTTTGCCAATGACTTTGAGTTGTTTACTGTAGAAGTCAAAGATACGTTGGGAATTCAAACAATAGACAAGTAACGTTTATCAACGGATCGCAACCGCGCACTCAAGTGAACGGAATACACCATGGAAAGAATGTTAAAAAAGAAATGTGCGCTTAGCTATGTCGCTCTCTCCGCAATCGATGGTGTAGGAAGACGCGACTGAAAAAAACAAATTCTAGATTCGGAGCCGTCCGAATAGTCACCCCATGAGGAAGGCATCATGTCGATCTCGGAACGTAAGACCACGTTTTAGGTTGAATATTTTAGTTACACTAAAATGCAGAACAACTGGCAAATGCGTATGTTTGTGTTTACTTCTCTGCAAAATTATCCTGGCCTCGAAATATCGAGTATGTCATGTGCAAATCTTCAAGTGTTCTAAGTTTCCTTCGAAAAAATGCAAGAAATTTGCCTCTTGCTGCAAAAGAACTCTTGTATAAAACGAATATCAGACCAATACTTCAATAAGGCTGCTACTTTTGGGATCCTTGGCAGCAGGTGGACATTCAAACGACCGAAAGCTTCCAAAATTCAGCTGTGAGATTTGTTGATGCCAATTTCACCAGCCATGCACTTTAGCGTGTCCAGTGCACAACGAAACCTTCGGTGGGAGTCACTGCAGCAGTGCAGTTGATACTGAAGGTTGAAACTTTTTGTATTATATTCAATATATCACTGGAATTAAGCGGGATAATGACTTGTACAATACTGATTACTTCTCACGCCGTCTCTATCACGCTTACAAGATCAAGAAGGCAAGATGTGGTACAAAATACTTCAGGATGGCGTTTTTCCTCACAAAAATTCGCGAGTGAAACAAATTCCTTCATGACATTGCAACTATTTTCTGCTCTGAATTATTTGCTTTCGCTTTGCGAAATTTATATTGTAAATAGTCCTCGTGGGCCCCTGGTGTCCATTGCTTGTGTGTTTTTCGTACTATATATATTTTATTGTTTTGATTTTTTGCGCATTTGGCTACTTCCAGATGTACATTTGTTTCAAATACCTGCTTTGGTGCACTGCGTTGCTTTTGTCCCCTCTCCCTCTAATCCGAAAGGTGCTTTGGGTATTGCAATAAAAAGATGCTGCAGCCTAAAACTGGCTGGAAAGTTTGTTTTATTTGTGCAGTGTGACTTATGCATTCACTCAAGATGGCTGGAAGGTGAAATACCCCATTTTTCTTCTCAGTCGAGGTATTGATCCTGCCGCGCAACGCACTCAAAGCGTTCATCGCTTAACCTCGATTTACAGTGGCTCTAAGATGGGAGTCCCGTAATCTGATTTAGCACTGCCTCCGTGACCGGCTCATCTTTGAACAAGCTATTATGCCGCGTGATGACGTTATTGCGTGGCGTCACAGTGACGTCATGTTGACATTACATACTCTGAAGTTACGTGACGGTATGATCCAGCTAAATGGCGACGTCATTAAGCGGTGACGGTTTCCTTGCATATCTTGTGTTGACAAGACCGATGCGATACGCCTGTAAGCTTTCAAGTTTTCAGTTCATTTCGTTTTTATTCTTTAAAGACACTATTTAAGGAGTTTTCGAAGACTCCATAAAAAAGACATGCAGCCAAGTCTGAGCACAGGGCCTCTAGCATTTTCGCCTCTATCGAAAATGCAGCCGCCGCAGTCGTTGATTATCTTGGTTTTAAAATTAATAATTCGTGTCTGATTGTAAGTTCCTGAATCACCACTCAGCTTAACTTTCTTTTCATATTTAGCCTTCTTATGAAGTTCAATGTAGCTTCATAATATATTTGGTTTCATTGAAATGTTTTCTTTAAACTGTAGGTTAACTTTTGCTGTAGTGCATAGCTGGTATTAAAAAGTACAGAGAAAACATGCGGCTCAACTATAGTGGTTCTAGCTCACTATATACACAACAAAAACATGAATACTTCCATTGTTGAGGGGCCCAGCCGTGGTGGTCTAGTGGCTAAAGTACTGGGCTGCTGGCTCGCAGATTGCAGGATTGCATTCCGGCATGAGCGGCTGCATTTTAGATGGAGACGAAAATGCTGTAGGCCCGTGTTCTCAGATTTCGGTTCACGTTAAACAACTCTAGGTGGTCGAAATTTTCAACGTCATCTAATACGGCATTTCTTATAATCATATGGTGGTTTTGGGACGTTACCCCACATATCAGTAAATCCATTGCTAAGGAGACAGCGTTGGTTACACTCTTCCGGCCTGCATTAAAAGTTTCTAAAAAGAGTATGACCAGTGTGGCTCAATATATTTGTGAATAGCTTGAACAAATATGTTTTCTCGGAACTAATGGCAAACCTCCAAACTTTTGGCGCAAATTTTACGTTGCGGTCAATCTCTGTCTCTCATTATCTGTTCTATCTCAAGTTTTTCGAAGATGAAGCAGTCTTTTATTAAGCTTTGTTGTCCCTTCAGGTCCCGAAACTTAGTAATTGCCGAACACAATTGTCATCCAGTGTGTTATGTGTGTTGAGTGATCGATAACCATAGCGTGCACAAGCTTTAACCAGGTACGCAAGCGTTATAGGTTCAAACCGGACTCTCCCTGTATGAGTTAGTGAGCGACCTGCCACGCGTAGTGAGCGACTTTCACACTCGCACGCATTTTGACGTGGTTAACTAATATTATAGTGTAAGTTTGAATGAGTTGGTGATTCATTCTTGGAAACAGCGCCAACAATACAGGACGCAGTTGTGGAAGCGGCGTGAGAGATTAATGGCCTGTTGTGTCAAGCCCAGTAGTGCTAATATAAAATCGAGAAAAGTTTTTGCATTCGTGAATACCCACGACTCTTATTTGCGAAGCACGTCGTTGGATGTCGTACCACCTCAGCAAAACAAAAATTTGAACAACAATTTAACTTGCGAAGGAATACTATACAAATTCTCCAAGATGTACACGCGTCCTGTTTTGAGGAGATACAAGAGCGCCGAGTTCAGTTTCGGGTTTGGAAAAATGAATTTACGTGACTGATGCCGCATATGGCCGAAGGAGAAACAAGAAAACCAACCGTACTAGTGTTTATTATTCAGTGTTAAGCAGACTGTTAGTGACCAGAGTCTAGAACTCCTAGCTTAGTCACGCACTGAGGCACCAACAGTTGTCTTATTTCCTTTGGGAACCAAGCGCCCGCGAAGTGCCCATGAATCATTTGCGTTTACTCATTGAAAAAAACAAACAAAAAATGAGCAAACAAAAGTTGCAGCGAGCGTTCTTCAGCGGCACTCCAGTGTGTGCTAACCATCTTAGCGATCGTGTTTGACTATGCTTGTGCAAGTCTTCGTCATCTTTTTAGGGGCGAAGCTCCTTATAGCGGCACCCGTTCGTCCCTCGTTGTCGTAGTCGTAGTCGTAGTGTGTAACCAGTCTTATGTTTTGACCTGCAAGGTGGTGCCGGTGGGAGATTTCTTTTGTGCGTTGTTGAAAAATAAAAAAATTCGTAGCATGCGCGTTAACTAAATGCCGAACTCTCCTGTCTCTCATTCCCCATTTGCAGCCATTCGCATGTACATTGAGCACTATCTGACAAGAAAGGGTTGCTACGTTATACTCGCTGGGCGTAATCTCCTTGGTTTCAGAAAGGTTTAGTGAGCGTTGCTCCGCAGTGCCATGAATAGAGTGAACTAGTATATACCATGAAGTCGAGGGGGTTAAAGGTGAGATGTAGACACGAAGCGCCAGCCGTAAGAAAGTGTGTGTGTGTGCAACCTCTCGTTTAGCCCTTGGTCCGAAGGAATGTCCGCTGGATGGCGGTGCTTCTATATCGGGAATATATGATGAAAAGATGTGAGATGGTGGTACTTGGAGTGTTGAATAGACGGACGAACGGACACACAGACAGATGCATGGATGGACTTAGATTTCTGCACCTATGGATGGACGCATGGACGGACGCAGGGGCGTATGCAAGGACGAACGCTGGGACGGATGCACAGATGGACGTGTGGACGCACGAACAGACGCACGCACGGATGGGCGAATGAACGCACGGACGGTCACACAGACGGATGAATGGACGGATGGAAGCAAGAACGAATAAACGGACGGATGCTTCGCCCCACTCTCCTTCACTCCGTGGATATGCTGCATTTTTTTTCTGTGCTTCTGTATCTTCCTTCTCTTTTCTCTTTTCCTATTTTTCATCCCTCTGTCTCTTCCCTCTTCCCGATAGAATAAGCAGGCGTTTTGCCGTGCCGAGTGGCAGTTGACAGCTTGCTCTCTCCCTCTTTCCTGTGTGTCCTTGTGAATGTACACGACACGTGTGTGTACACACGACAGAACAAAAAAAAAACAAACAAAAAAAACAGGCGCTACTGACAGCTTTACTGCACAACCAACGTGATTCAGAATTTCTACAGTGCAAACAAGCAGAACAACTACAGTTCAACACCAAGTCCTCGCTAAGTACTCCAAAGGTTGAAGCACAAAAAACTGTGCCCAACGCTAGCAGACGGAAGCCAGCACCAGCCAACACTCAATCAACATTTCGCATATTTAAGGAATATTGAGCAGCAGTGGTACTATGACAGCACGTAGAAGACACGCTTAGTTACCACGCCAGGCTTCAGAGAAGCTCACAAACAATTGTACTGCAAAAAATTCGCAGATCCCACGTAAAGTGGGCATCGATGATATGCGAAGGACGAATGTGGAAGGCTTGATGAGTCATTTCAGAATTAGCACAACGTTACGAGGTGGAGGTGAATTGGGCCATGCATGACTTTCATGTCATGATTATCATATTTAGTGGTGTCATTTACCTTCATCATCTACTCACGTTACCTCAAACTAAATTTGGTGCATGTGGAGATAGCGAAACGGCCGCAAGCGATGACTTGTGGGGTTTAACGTCCCGAAACCACTATATTGATTATGAGAGACGCCGTAGTGGAGGGCTCCAGAAATTTTGACCACCTGTGGTTCTTTAACGTGCACTCAAATCTGAGTACACGGGCCTACAACATTTCCGCCTCCATCGGAAATGCAGCCGCCACAGCCGGGATTTGATCCTGCGACCTGCGGGTCAGCAGCCGAGTACCTTAGCCACTAGACCACCGTGGCGGGGCAACGGCCGCAAGCGGGCTAGGAGCGTAGCATGTAGTCTAGACACGACACGCATGCGACGATTATCATGTTTGGACGTGTTAGATACCCTCGTCATCTATTCACGTCACGTGATATCAAATTTGGTGTATGTGGAGCTAGCGAAACGGATGCGAGCGCATCTTGAGTTGGGTATATTGTCATGTTCTTACATGGCACGCGTGTCGTGTTTGTCGTGCTGCAGCAGTCATACACCTTCGTCCTCTAGTGAAGTCACGTAGCGGCGAATTTTGTATATGTGAAGCTAGCGAAACGGCCACGAGCGCATCAAGAAGGGCCCAATATACTCCGACGTAACGGCGCGCAGGCTGGGCGCAGCGGCGCTACGCTAGCAGAACGCGAGCACCCTATAGTTTGACGCCAGGCGCGACCGGCGCGACCAGCCTCCGTAGGCGCGTCCCGGCGGCAACCGGCACGAAATGCAAACATGCTTCATTTCGCGCGGATGACGCTACACAGCTCTACCCAGACAGCACTGCATCCGCCTTTCTTCGTAACGAAGGGACGCCGGGTACACTCAAACGCGCATGCGTCAAACCAACGCAGTGTGGCGCGCACATGCGAGTATATGGCAGGCAGATCGGCGCCTGGCGGGGCATCGCCGGCGTGATGCGCCGAAAGAAACGCCAGCGCGCACGCGCGCCGGGTTACGTCGAAGTGTATTGGCGTCATGAATGTAGCGTGTAGTCATGTTCTTACATGACATGCATCTCACGATTATCATATCTACACCAGTCACATAACGTCACCATCCATTCGCGTGACATAATACCAAGTTTGCCATATGTGAAGCTAGCGAAACGACCGCGAGAGCATCATGAGTGTCGCTTGTAGTCATGTTGTTATATGACACGCGCGTCATGAATATCATGTTTGGACGTGTCATTTACATAAGTCGTCCGTTCGCCTCACGTAATACCAAATTTGGTACATGTGAAGCTAGCGGAACGGCCGCGAGCGCATCATGAGCGTAGCTTGTAGTCATGTTGTTAAATTATACGCATCTCATGATTATCATGTTTGCACCAATCAAACACTGTCATCAGCCAATTAAATCCTGTAGTACGAATCTTAGTATATATGAAGCTAGCGAAATGACGGCGAGCGCATCATGAACGTAGCATGTAGTCATGTTGTTACATGATACGCATCTCATTATTATGTTTGCACCAGTCAAACAATGTCATCATCCAATTAAGTCCCGTTGTACGAATCTCAGTTTATATGAAGCTACAGAAATGACCGCGGGCGCATCATGAGCGTTGATCCACCCATCCATCCATCCACCCATCCATCCACCCATCCATCCATCCATCCTTGAGGATGGATGGATGGATGGGTGGATGGATGGGTGGATGGATGGGTGGATGGGTGGATGGGTGGGTGGATGGATGGATGGATGGGTGGATGGATGGGTGGATGGATGGGTGGGTGGACGGGTGGACGGGTGGACGGATGGACGGGTGGATGGACGGGTGGACGGACGGGTGGACGGGTGGATGGACGGGTGGACGGGTGGACGGGTGGATGGGTGGATGGATAGAATTGTGTTCATTTGAGTTTATTGATATTGCTACGTGTACTATTTTTTGCGTGTCGTTTGTATGTGAAGCCAGCGTTATATGTGACGTTAAATCGGATTAAATAGCCAGCGTTAAATATAAGACAAAGCTAAATACCCCAGCTACTTCGGTGGCCAGCTTTCAGTTTGGAAGCCCGACTTGTTATAAAATACGCAAACGTACTGCTTCATTTTTTCAGTTATCGTCATATATTGCTGTGAAATCGCCATTTCGCTCAGACCTAGCAGCCTCCATGCTTCTGACGCCAGCTGTACAGCGTGATTTATAAGGCCTCCTTATGAAATGTCATTAACGTAAAAAAGCACGCATAGTGCACTCCAGCACTGCAGCTTCATTGAGCATGGTGCGTAATGTAAATGTGCTAAGAAGAGAGGTGGTATAGTGAAGTACGTGTCTGCTAATGTGCTATTCGGGGCTGTCTATAAAGCCAAAGTGCCGTAAAGAATCAGTTTGAGCGCAAAGTTACCATTCGCGAAAGTTTTCGGAGAGTGTAAGCTCCTATAATTATAGCTGGAAGTATCCGTTTCAACTTCACACTGGTGCTGCGACTACTAGATTAGTTTCATATTCAAGAAGCCATTTAGTCACTGAAGCTCCTTAACGGCCATTTTTGAGGGGCCTTTTTCAACTAAAGGTGATGATGGAAGGGAGATGTGAAAAAAATATGAATCATTCATTTGCACCTATTCTTCAAAAATACCATTTTGCCCCAATGTTCGCTTCTCGAGCTGCCTAAGCTCAATTAGGCTTTAAAAGCTTTAAAGTGCCAAACACAGAAAAACGGGCAAGGAATGAGGGTTCATTCTGTTCTTCTAATGAGTTTTTTTCTTATCACCATTACTTGCATTTTTGACTCGGCAGAGAGCATAGAAAAGAAGCTGTAGACATAAAAGCAATTACTTAAACCTGCATGGTGTATTTATTTACTTAAGTTTAATGCTCAAGTAACATTTAGGCGAATTCAGTCAATACTAAAATGCGTTTTTTGTAGTCTATATATAATTTTTTTTACATAAACGATATGCTGATATCGGAAAAGTAAATGGGAATAAAATCGACACCCCTATTCTCGCAAAAAGGAAGTGACTCAAGGTTACCAAGTATCTGATATGTTTGACTATGATGGTTTCCAAAACATATGGTTGTCTTGCAAGAAATATTAACAAAACGTGGACTTGAATCATTATCATGTGTAATATCGAGATCCTGAGCACGCCATCTTTATTATGAGCATAAAAATGAACAGTGCCTCTCATTTCGTGAAAAAAAAATATTTTGAACGTGAAACCATTATTATTATTATTATTATTATTATTATTATTATTATTATTATTATTATTATTACAAGCTTTACCCGAGGTACCGATAACAGCGAAAGACAAATACGTGGCGGAGCTGTGTTTTCTTAACTGCACAAAACAGGAGATCTAATCATCTATTTACACTCGCGTTCACGGATCTCTCATTTGCCCAGATAATTTTTTGTGCCCGAATACACAGCTAGCGTGGTTCCATTAGGGTTGATCCTTTCGATTTAGGACTGATTTCGCTTCTTCTAGTCGGAGGTATTACGGTAAAGTTCTGGGTATGCCAGGCAAGGCCGAATGAATATTTCCTATGCCTCCTGTCTGAAAAACTATTTTCGACGCACATCCTTCCACGAATTACGCTTTCTTGTTGGAATCAAGTTTACTTTTTCAGTACTGTTTAATCTCCGAGGAAAGATTTGTATTATGAACACTTGTTTGTTTTCCATTACATCGCGTCGGTTGACATAGCGTTGGTTTTCGGTGTTGCGTTTGGGCTCCGGGGAGGGTGCAGCAAAGAAAAGTGTGGTTTTGGTTTCCTCCAATTGAGTTAGTCGTGTTCGTGCACATGTTCTTTTATTTCATCTTATAGCGCCACGTGGGTACGAGACCCGGTGGAGAAGCTTGTCCTCGAGTTGAGAGCGTGTGCAAAAAAAAAAAAAGGGTTAAAACTTACCACATCTCTGTCGCTTCTGGTTTAAGTTGACCCTTTTTCCTGTGATGGTTGGAAAGTTGTTTCCGTGGTAAAGGTAACTAGACAGCCATCACCATCAAAAAGAAGAAAGGAAAGCTGTAGAAGCCCTTGCGTTTTTAGGTATACTACGAGGAATGGTATCGAAACTGCGCTAATAGCTGCAGCTGTTCTGCCACAATGAACATCACGTCACCACTTTTAGCAGCCTCTTAACACTGAAGTGGAAAGCGTCCTTTTTTGTTGTCAGGGCAAGTACAGCTTGTTTTCTACGATTTTGTACAAAGGCCCTGCAAGAATTGAACGCGAGCGAGCGTTCTTCTTCACGGAGTGCTGTCATGCCTTTCCAGATCGGCAATGATAGAAGTAAGTTTCTTAACATTCATAGACACTTCTCATATTGTCGCGTAGATAACCTTGTCTAACGTCATGACATAAAGTTATCAAAGAACAAAGAGAGGTAATGAACCATTACCCTATTGCCCAGTTTACCATACTTATTCAAGAAAGCAGTCGTTCAACAGACCCTCACGGCAACGCCGATGTGTCGAGAGTAAAATCGTTCGTAACTTCGCATCTCACACATCCACAGCTGATCCCAAACAGTACACAAATGTTCATTGATTAGCCATGAAAGATTTCTCTTCCACACAGCACTATAAAGCGGTCGCTGTTTACGTACCCTCGCCTGACACTGGTGTTGTGCAAGACGTTTATTTTAAATCACTCCCTGATTAAAACATACCCTACTTTGAACCAAGTTCATTTAGTTTGTTTTTCTCACGCCGTTCACTCGTCTTCACAAAAACAGGACAAGAATTTGGCTAGAAATTGTTATTTTCTTCAATTTCTTCCTACATGAAAAATTGAATTGCTGCACAAACTTGAAGAAAAAAACAAGAGAGACAGGAAAGAGTGCACTCTTTCCTGTCTCTCTTGTTTTTTTCTTCAAGTTTGTGCAGCAATTCAATTTTTCAAGTATGAACCAACTAGTCTGCAAAAAAGTATTTCTTCCTACACACTTTTCTTTTCTTTTCTGCAGTCCAAAAGCAGCTTCCAGCACTGCTAAATGTCGAAAATTCTCGGAACCCAATCAGTCCGTACTCCGAACTTTTTATACCACTTCTCTGTAATCACGGTATTCTCCTAGCGCTCGTGGGTTCGTTCCCTCGTCATGACATCACAGCTTCAGTTTTTGTCCTTCTAATTAAACATCAACTCGACATGTCGTAAACCAAGAAAGAACAACAAAAAACAAAGGCGAAAAGAAGTGTGACACAAATTGTCCTAGTTTTTTTTTTTTTGCGCCTGCAAAACTTGGTTTCTTGAGCAAGTGCATGCCCTCTTACTACGATCATTGAACTTAGTTTGCAAATTATCAGTTGAAAAAACCTCTTACAAAAAAAAAAAAAAAAACAATGAAGCTCATATTTCAAAAATGTCTCGGGAAATCACATTTCTAAAATTTCTTACACAATTGCTTTTCCTTGGCCATACGCGTCCCCTAACGAGAGGGGCTAACTAGGATCAAACTTAGAAGACTTACAAGAGCGTGTAATATGACAAGTCCGTTTCTATAGTTGTATAACTTGCAACAGAGCCCGGCATGGGCGAGGGAAAATGAAGGAAGGGGGGGGGGGTCGGTTCTGCTCAATCAATTCATTTATGTCACATTCTCAACTCTAAGGGGCTCTGTGGAGTTCTGTCATGACCAGTTAACGATGACTGATTGAGCCTATTTGAGAGGCTTAGTTCAAACAAATCCCGCTTTTTCTGCTGCAAAAGGAACACACTAGCCTGCATATATAGAGGATGATAGTAAATCAGAAGTGATTACACCGCCGATATATGTATGTATATATATATATATATATAAATATATATATATATATATATATATATATATATATATATATATATATATATATATATATATATATATATATACACTGAACTTTTTTCAATGGACCAAACATACTTGTGAAGGAGGGAAGAGACTCAACTTAGAGGTTGTCTTAATTTTATTTCCAACGGTTTCGACCGGTGGAGTGGTCTTCGTGAAGGTTTGCAAACAAGTGCGACGCTATGCGTCACACTTGTTCCCAAACTCTGACGTTGATGGGTAGGTTGTTGATCGACTAATGGGTTAGTGTGCGGAGTAGTGTGTTATCAGTTATTTGGTCACGTAAGTGACTAGACCAACATATAAAGGAGCGACGTAATAATAACGCTGACGAGGTAATCGAAACGATCCGAGTTTGTTCGAAAACGTTTCCAGAAATACTACGTAGGGTATATAGCAACATTAGGCATGGCACTCGCGTAAGGCAATCGACTGCTAAACCGCAAGTTGTGAAACCGAACGCAGGCAGCGCCGGCCGCATTTTTGATGTAGGCGAAAATACTTTGACTTTGTGCTTAGATTTAGGCGCATGTTAATCAATCTAGGTGGACTAAATTTTCGCAGTCCTCAACTATGGCGTCTCATATTTATAAGGTGGTTTTGGTACGTAAGCCCAAACAGTACACGGTTATTATTACTTCTGGCTTGCACTGGATTCATTTGAACCACCATGACGAGTAACAACATGGCGGAACGCAAAACTTGTGACACCGCCATTGTGTTGTTAGTACATACACATGTACATTCTTTCGTTGTTGACACAAAGGCCAGTAACGGGGTGGCCGCATTATTACCTTAGGAGCAAGTTAAGCACGCCGTGGTTATGCGGCCTTTGCGTCATGAAAGCTACCACGTGGAAAACAAGCGTTTTGTGAGGCTGCTTTCATGACTCAATTCGATAAATATAGAAACGCAAAACAACAGGACACAAGATGAGGTAAAAAGTAGACAGCGTTAGACGCACGCAGCACTGTTTGTGTCTGTTTGTTGCCTTCTTGTTTATTGCTTTTTTTCCTCTACCATTTTTATAATAATATACATTGCCCCACCAACAAGCCCTCACTAGTTTTAATTAGTTTCAAGACATATTACTTGATCTCTTTACTACGAGCAAATCAGTAAATACCATATACGGCTTGTTTTTTTTTTTCGCCTGTTGTAGAAAACTTGGAAAAAAGGAATGCGGAAGTAATAAGCGAATGCAGGAAATCGCGATTCTCCGCGTTGAGTATAACAGTACGGAACCTGGAGGAAACGCCGGTACTGAACGCACACAAAATAAACGATTGCCGCTTCACGTAGGCAGAAAAAGCAATGCTGCCAGTAATGGCAAAAAAAAAAAGTCAGTGAGCCAGAAGCCGCTCGGACATTATGGAAAATAAAGGCACGTTCGTACATATCATGGGAAAGGCGCAAAAATTTTCCCATTTTCTGCCAGCCGGTATGCCGAGAAAGAAATGAACGCTGGCTTGCCCTCCTTCACTTATACACATAACATCTGCTGTATCTGGAAATATTTTATCATTGGTTTATTTCTTTGGATTATTCTGTGCTTTATTGCGAGCTTCCAGAAATGGAGTCATGCTACTCACGTAGCATCGTGTCACTTACTCAATGCTTTCTACTCCGTTCATTTCCGCTATTGCGGGCGCTCACCTAAATGCACCTCTTGGCAAAGTAATATGTTGGGGGAGCTAGGGCATATCTTCGCTAGAATTGCAGCACGAACTGAGAATCAAGAAAAAAAACAAATCTGGCGTACAATTCTCGCTTCTTGTTTCTTATTTGATTCTCTGTTCAACGCACCATTCTTTCGTCTCTCTCTTAGGTTTGCTATGACTATATTGGTGAGTGCTACCTCGATCGCCGCCACTAGGACCTCCCTGCTATTGAAAATGCTATTGTTTTCTAAAGAATGATCCCAAATTTTTGCATTTTATGTTTTGTGCTACGAATGGTAAGAGTAGATAACTTTTCCACTTGTTCTGCTGTCAAAAGCAAACTGAGTGGAAAATTAGGGCGATACGCAAAACATGCAACAAAATAATAGAATGAAGCAAAACAAAAGAATACCACTTTTTTGGCAGTGGAGATGGTGGTTGTGTTGTAACGGGTGCGTTTTGCCTGACCCATATGCCAGGCAATTATTCCGCCCGATTTTTTTTTTCACCCCTCTTGTTACACTTCCAAGCCATGGACGTGAATGTAAGACTTAAATAAACTTTACAGATGGCATTGAAGAAGACGCAAACTATGATCAAAATAATAAATATCTCTTGACTTTAACAAATTTGTCTTCATACGCTTTGTCTCCACCAAGGTAGAGAAAATGAATAACTACTACTGACAGCATACACATGCTACACACACACAAAGAAAACGAAAATAAAGGTAGCTTGCACTTTGTGACCCCCTTTTTGTAGTTGCTTTTTCTATGGCCCGTACGTGAGGGGATAGCTCGAGTAATCTCAAAAAGCGCACGGAAGTGTTTAATTGCGTGGCGCCGCGTGAAAGGCCACAACGAATACGTTGCTTTCTCTTCTGCTTTGTTTTTACTTGTGTGTAGTTGCTGCAACGTTTACGCCCTCAGTGATTCATATATATGCCTAGTACCATATTTATCTCTTCTATTTCTCGCCCCTTCTATTCCCGTTCGCAACTGATATAAAAGCCACCGCTGTTCTCTCTTTGACAAATCAGAGCACTTTTCCACTTACCGGAAGTACGAAGTGTCGGACCGAGTTTGATGCAGTGAAGCGAAAGTCTACTACGCATTTTAAATTCTACCTAATGAACAGACTTGAGCACTAGACATGACTGACATGAAATACGTGAATTCATGCAATGAGAATGAAGAAACAAAAAAAGTCTGATTTTCCTATGCGTTTGCCTAAAGTGACTAGAAGGAGAAATTTATCTTTTTTTTTCTCAGTATATGTATTAACTCAGCACCCCGGCCCAGAAAACGTTCTGCACCTAACTTGAGCTTGCACTACTTCAAGTACCGGAAGGCCTTCCAATCTTTCTCACTTCCTCTGCTTTTTCACTGCCTCTGTAATCGGTTCCTTTTAACCAGGGTACAATTTCGTGTGATGACCTAACAGTGCCATTTCGATGACGTCAATACGACGTCCAAAATTTTGATGCTCTTTCGTCATGTTTGTCACGTCACATGATTTCTTAGTCATGTTGACACCGATTGTTGATTATTGTTTGCTGACGACTCTAAGCATTTGTTTTACCAAAATCGAAATGAACGAAACGTCCCCTTAAATTCTTGGTGCACGTTCAGGAACTCCACATGGCCGAAATTTTCGGAGCTCTTGACTACAGCGTCTCCGAAAATCGCATCCTTGTTTCGGGAATTAAAACGCTTTATATTATCATGATTGAAGTGTACCTTTTACATGACCACAATGCGTACTCTAGCAGCACCATCACTCTGATAAGGCAAGCTTTCGCTAAACCTACATTTGCCAAATGGAGCCCCAGCTGCGGGAACATTGACATTTTTTAACCCTTGATGTACGAACATTATTGCGTTAATCAAATACACTAAGTGACAAAAATCAATACGTCAACTACTGAACGGCCTTCCTCCTGAAGGTTTCGGCAAGTAGAACTATTAGATTTATTATATGCTCGTATGCCTCTCCTTTCCCTTTCCAGTTTCAAGTAGTGCTGTTACCGGGTGGATATTAGATCAAAATGTTTTTTTAAGTACCGACGAAGAATGCATTCGCAAAACTGTATAGTTTAAACGCCTATAGTTTACCTCCACGTGAAGATATACCGCGTCTAGAAAGGACTTGAATATAGTAAGCCTACTTGTCGATGTCACACGGGCACTTATTTGCGTTCCAGGCGTTCGCACTGCCTTGTATTTACTTGTTTTCATTTAGAATGAAGTGCAACCATCTTCTACGATGCTTTTCTTCTAAAACATTGTTCTGGCATTATCTTAGTCAAGCAGAATTTTGTGGTTTTCTTAATTCCTCCTGCTCTTTTATCTTATCCATTCATTTATTGTTTTTTACGTACGATTCTCTAAGTTACCAACCGCAGCTGGTTTCAGTCACCTGCGTAATATCTTTTGCTTTTTGGCACTTCGCGAATAGGAATGTTCCCTTTTATGTCTTTTCATGCTTGGATGCTGGATTGTACGTTTCCTAAGACAATCCTCACCGTGTAAACATGTGACCAATGAAGTAGAACAATAAACTATTTCTCTCATTCATTTCGCACATCTCCGCTTGAAGCTTTAGATTACCTAGGCCACAAACCACTTCTGGAACGGATGTTTGTTGGGACATGATCCTACGCTTCATGGGCCAGCGAACCCATGCCTGCATTCCTACTGTTTCTGAAACAAACTTTGCTTATCTCCGTCAATAGTAGGTCTGTGGAGATTCACAAATATTTCACCCAGGATGTACCTTCACCCCCTTTCTTTTCATTTCTTATCGGGCCGCCTGGATGGATCAGTAGCTATGGTGCTCGGCTCCTGGAGCGAAGGTTGCTGGTTCAATCCCTGCTGAGGCGTTCGCATTTCGACAAAGCCGTAAAGGCAGAGGCCCATGTACTGTGTCATATTAGAACGTTAAACAGCACCAAATGGTTGAAATTTCTGCAGTACTTAACTACAGCGAATCTCATAATCATATCGTGGTTATGGGATGTAATAACCACTCATATTGTTATGTTATTTCATGCTCCTTATTTCTTTTACCCCAGAGTAGAATACCGATTCACAAACGCGTCTGATTGGTATCTCTTCATTTTCGTCTGAGCCATACTTTCTTTCTGAAAATATTATTTAAGTAAATACCTAATAAATTACAAATGATTACTTCAATAATTTAGCTCTCGGAAAATCAGAACACTTGAATCAGAAATATATTTCTCAGAAATATTTATTGGGAGTGACTGTTACTACTGAATTACCAGATATGCACGGCCGTGATGTTTTGTACTGTATGCAAAAGTATGATTACTGGACAGCTATAGAAACTACTGAGTGGCCGAATAATAGCTTTATCCTGTTAGCAACAAAGTTTTCAAGCAATAATAAAATATCATTTCTTAGTTGCCTGCTGGAAATCGGGCATCAGGGGAAATCGAAAATTAAGGTTTTTATAAGCACCGAAAAATTCACCAGTTTTGTACAGTTAAAGCTTAGTCTTAACAGCGACAAATTGCGAGCTTTGTTCATGTAATGTGTATTCAATGTGTAAGTGTTGATTGAATTGTAACTGATTCCTTATTAAAGCAGCAGCTGTAATTTAAAAAAATAGTAGCAGACCTTGCTATATTTAGCCCAATATCAACGAGCAAAACCGAAACCTTGTCAGGGCTAAAAGTGTGTCATTAGGTGTGGTAAATCACTATTCGTTTTATCTACTTGCTGGATAGAACTGAGAGATGCCATTGAAAAAGAAAAAAAAGCCTTGAAAATTGCAATTTTCTGAGTCCATGGTAATTGAAAAAAGCTGGACAGCAACGTTAGCTAGAGCAAGACACGTCTTTCTGACATGTCATCGGGAGGCCAGAGGATTCCAATCGCTCATGGTGTCAGCAGGGAACAGAAATTGCATCCATTAACGCTGTAGCAGTCGGGCTTACCCGCACGCAGGGGAAATGTGAGGCAAAACACCCTTTCAGTGTCTGCAGGGCTTCGGATTTTTTAATTCGCGTTTTCTTGGCTGTCCGCGCAAAACAAATAAAAGAGAAAAACCACAAAGAGGTCAAGGTTTTGGAAAGTTTATTAGATGCGGAGCATCTAATACTCGAGGCTTGTAGTGCGGCGCCGTCCGCAAGCTTCCTCCTCCTCCTTCCACCATCTGTGCATCCCTTCCTCCTCTACACACCGCGCGCGCTTCACTCCTCCACCATCTGTGCACCCTTCCTCCTCTACACACCGCGTGCGCTTCTCCTCTTCACGAACATTCGCTAGGTGTATAATGTAGCGCGCATGCGCCGTCACGCTTCGAGAACATCGGCAGCTGACGCGCGCGCATGCGCCGTTGCGCTTCTCCCCCTTCTCGAACATTCGACAGCTGACGCGCGCATGCACCGTCACCCACCATCTGTGCCGCGCGCGCTTCTCCCCTTCGAGAACATTCTACAATTCTCCTGATTCTCCAGTGGACGCGCATGCGCCGTCGCGCTGTATATATACTCAAGGTCGGCGCTCGCTCGCTCAGTTGCCGCTCGTCGGTTGGTTTGTACGGCGCGTCGACGTCCAAGGTCGCGGTGAAATGAATGCCAACGAATCCACAAACACAATGATCGACGTCCCTTCGACCAGCGCCGCCCTTTCGCATACGTGTGTACGTGTTCACTTATTTAACACCCCCTCCTACAACCACGTTAACCAATTTAGCCATCGACCCAAGTAAGTCGCAATTTAGCACCCCATTTCACAACCACGTTAACCAATTTAGCCATCGACCCAAGTAAGTCGCACTTTAACACCCCGTTAACCAATTATATGCTCCGCATCCTCCTCAGTGTTCCCCGAGGGAAGCTGCGGGCAATCTTTTTTGCCTCCACTTATCGGAAGTGGTGCATAATTACGATAACTAAGGGGAGGAACAAATATCGATTAGTGGTGATGGTGTGCAATACAGTTGAAACCAACATTAGAGAATGCGTAGAGTTATGTGAGGGACCGCCACGCTGGGCGCTATTTGTAGGCCCTAATGAGCACAAACTGAAGGAGAACAATATAATGGCCACAGGTTGTGTACTTGTTTGTCGTAGTTGTGTGCACTCTGGTGAACAACACTGCGCTGTCATTGTCTTTACGAGGAAGCATGTTCTCACTGCATGTAAGCCTCTTACAGTTACCTAGAAGATTCGCATATCAATGTTTACCTACACTTGCTTTTACTTAACTTAGAAAAATGACATTTGTAATAATAAGTCGTCAGAGGAATTCTTAACAAAGAAATGCCATTCGTTTTTTTTAAAAAAACGGCATATACACATAGGAACAACTGGTCATCTGTCCAACAACAAAAAAATCACAGCGTATCCATGGAGTGAATAATGATGAGTGGGGCGAAGCGTCCTTCAGCCCGTCCGTGTTTCCACCCGTCCGTCTGTTCGTTCTTGCTTCCGTCCGTCCGTACGTCCGCGTGTCCATCCATCCATCCATCCATCCATCCATCCATCCATCCATCCATCCATCCATCCATCCATCCATCCATCCATCCATCCATCCATCCATCCATTCATCCATTCATCCATTCATCCATCCATCAATCCGTCCGTCCGTCCGTCCGTCTATCCGTCTGTGCGTCTGTTCATGCGTCCTTCCAGCGAACACTCCAAGTACCGTCATCTCTCATCTCGCATTCCCTGTTGCACAATTTCGCTCTAGAGCGGGTATGTGCCACCGGTGCCTGCCTACTACTACTACTACATACATCGGAGGATGGACAGACCCACGCCTTAAGGAGCTTCACCCCTGAAACTAAATAAACACACTCAGCATCCTCACATCGTCTTTTTCGCAGCCCTGATGCCGGCAAACCTAGTTCTTTGTCAGACAGAGATAACGATGGGCGGCTTATGCATTCATCACTTGCAATGAAAAAAAAAAGCTTCAGCAACCTCTTCAGTGGTTTTATCCCCATTTTGCAAGAGTTCGGTAGCTTCATTAAAATATGGTGTACGATTGCATTTTGCTCAGCGAATGAACACGTGGCTTTAGGACGGCCTTTTAATAAAGAATGATGTTCACTCTCTACTGTGGCCTTTTTCCCCTGTTTAACAGTGCAATATCCCATAGGTCAGCTTTCTGTATTGTTTGCTTCTAGCGTTTAGAGCATGGTTAAGTACTCCGATGCTGTGCATAATGTCCAACTGTTTTGCTGAAGCAAGCTTTAACATTCGGGCCTTTACATGCCGAAACCCCAATATTACTATGAGGGACGCTGTATTGAAGGACTCCAAAAATTTTAACCATTTGGTGTTTCTAAACGTGCACTGACCTGGCATCGCACTTCTATTTTGCCTTCATCGAGGTGCGACCACCACAGCTGGGATATTTGGGTCCACAGCCGAGTATTGTATCAATCAAATCAAATCAATCAATCCCTACTCCATCGTTTTGAACTTCTTTGCTGTTTTGCTGAAGTCCGTCTTTGCTGATGGCAGTTTGTTCTGCAATACTCATTCAGATTTATTATCAAAAGAATATAGCGCGTATATGCTAGAGCCTCATAATTTTTCGCGTAACATTCTTTCTCTATCTACTTATCGTTTTAGTACAAAAAAGTTAAGCAAATTACCCTTTTTAAAGACTCGGCTAGTGTGTGACAGATGCCTAGGATATACCCTTTCAAGCAATAAAGAGCGGAGGAAATTTGCAGCAGGAGTGAGGACAGGTGGGCAGCGCTCTTGCGCAGCCCCAAAATTCGTGACCACACCCTGGCCCTGAAGAGTGCCAGCGAACTGGCTGCCCAGTTCTCCTTAGCGGTCCCTACGTGAAACTATCCGGGTGGCGCATAGTTTATCCTGCATTTTGTGCGAACCTAAATAAAGCTATCATCGTCAAAGGAACAAGTTCGCGTAGTGTGTTCACGGCCACTTCTTTCAACTGCATCTCGACGCAGATCCTCCAACATTCAGCATGATTGCAATAACAATATTAACAATGTGCTCGTTTCAGTGCCTCTTTGGACATACTTTGGCTAGTCTTCTCTAAATTTATACACAATGACTAGTACGAAAATTCGACCTAACAGTTTGGGACGCACTGCACGCATCTTTCAACGCGGAGCAGAGCTATTCACTGATTGTGAGTTAAGGAGAAAACAAGGAGGATGCATTGAGATCTTGTGAGCGAATGGTGACGTGCGATGGCACGTAGGCCCTACAGCTCTAAAGTGCACCAGTAAAGGTTGATAAGAATCCACGTGACTTAACTCCCTTGGGGAGGCGTGCAATAAGATTCCTGTACACAACTAACTTTCAGCGCTTTAGTAAGACGTGTTTTTGCTTAGTATGTTGAAGAATAACGCTGATATCGAAAGCCCAACTTGCCGAATAGTTGGCGGTGGTTGCCCAAGAAATATGTGGTGTTTTCGCTTCTCTTGAAAGTTCAGCCTGAGACTTCTAGTAACTAGTTGCAGAGAGACTGCTGCAAAATGGTGGCTGTTTTTGTTGACAGGTGTTTTCTGCAGCCTCTAACAATGTAAGAGTGCACGTCCATTCGGGAAAAGTACCAGTCGCATACAGCTTGGTTACGGCTGGAACTTGTCACTGCAGAGAAGTGCCATTGGTAGGAAATGTTATCTTTTCACAATATATGAACGAGTTTAGTGAGAGCACAGTGCCTGACGAACACGCTAACCAGCTCACTTTTGTTAGCACTGACTATGAATTGACGGAATATAATTTAATTCCCTGCAGTAGTTTATAATATAGAGACACAAATAGTAAAAGGGCCTTTCATCCTTCGCAAAGCCTGGAATATCTTTGAAGGCTCATCACCGCAAAAAAAAAAAAAAACGAAATGACACAGAAGCAAGGGTCGGGAGATTAACTAGTCCAGAAAAGCTGGTTCGAAATACAACACTCGAAAACAGGGAGGGCCGATCGATAGAGGCAGGGAAAAATTATGTAAAGATAGAGACAAGGAAAACGCAAAACACAGCAAACACGCAAACATGCATGCAGTCAGTTACATGTCCATCACGCTCACGTGGTACGAGTCATTGCTGTCGCAGCCACTTGTCCAAATCAGCTTTTTTTTCCCGGAAACTTCAGGAGTACTTTTGTCGCCTTCATCTCTGATGTCCTCTGTGAAAAAAATGAATCAACGTACAAGCTCAGTGAAGTATGCAGTGGGAAGATGCATTTGTTTAGCTGATGCACTTTGTGTACCGTTTGCGTGACACTTGCGAGAGCAGAGAGAAATTAGAATCGAAGCTTGTAGCAGGTAATATTTATTGAAGAAGACAAGCTCACCTGCAGGAACGGCTGTTGAGGGAACGAAGTCGATCGAAAGAGAAATTCGGAAGCGACACTGTTGGCTTTTTTAAAGATCGCTTTTAGAAACAGGAGCTGTGAGTACGCTAATGCCTAGAGTCACTAGCACAGTAAAGCTCTTGAATATAAATAATGTAATTAATAACAACTTTACTCTTCAATCCACATAAGTACCTCGAATTTTGTCAGAGTTACATCTTGCTGACAATAGGGACATTCACGTTCATTAGACATGCAGAAAGAATAAACTTTCAACAGGACTCTGGAAAACATGCAAGTTTTTTTTTCTGTGTCAGAATCAGTAACTTTGCTTCTCGCTGAATAACTGACTAGAACATTGATCGTGCACTTTTGAATCGGCCAAACAAGCAAAGTATGTAAGAAATCAGTACAAAAGAATTAGGTTTCTTGAAACAACTATTAATTATTAGTTAGCTAATGTGAGGACGTGCGCACACTTTGGCACAGTAAAAATAGCTGATATGACTACCACAACGTGGGCCTGCGGAAAAAGTTGGAGCTTACGATTTTAGCAGGAGAACATCAAAGGAGCCTTGCGACCTTTAACCTTTGGTAGGGAGAAACAACCGTGCCATCCTAGCACGGTTGAAAGTGGCGCTGTGATTAATCGGCAAGCAATTAAACCACTACAGCAAAATCTTTTAATTAGATTGGCGTAGTATGAAGCTCGCCTTATTCGAGTTGCCTTAGATTTTTTTACGTTAGAGGGTAATGCAAACGCGCTGAGAAATCAAACGAAAAGTTTTGTTCGTTTAGTGAAGTTCGGCGCTAATTCTAAACAGTGACACTCTAATGCATGACGACGTTCGAACCGAGCTAGGCGCTGCTTTAGTTTGAAGGTACAGGAGAGAGGAAGTCGGGAGGAAAGTGGAAAGCGGTTTAGGGGCGACAGAACTAATCGAAATTGCCACGCTTGCTTTGGAAGATTAATTAGTGAGCTAACCTTGAAAGTCAACAAGGGAAATTTGGGTAAGTTGAGAGGGAAAGAGGGAAGCGTTTCAGTGGAACAGAGTATGGAGTTTGGTCGTGGGGGAAGAGGGTACTTCTGAAGTAGTCGTTGCCAATGTTTTTAAACCCCATTGGTTTCCCCAAGCCCTTCCTGTGTGACCTGTGGTGGTTCGATAACGTTTGCCTAATTAGCTCAATGCGCAAACAGGTTAAACACTAAAGTAAACTGATCGACCCGGAGGAAGTATATGGGTTGTAGATTGCGAGCGCTATTAGAGGCAAAATTGAGGTTAAACTAAGGCCACCTTAAAGCTTCACACACAAAAAAAAACTCAGCAGGGGAGAAATAAACTTAGATGAGAGCAGAAATGAGGAGCTTAATTTAGAGTAAATTGTATATACGACAAGGGTTGGAGATGCTAAACAATTTTAATTAAGAGAATTATTTTAGAGGGCCTTGAAACACGCTTCAAAGTTACCTTCGATTTGCTTCAGCAAAAGCGTCAGTAATCGACTGCCGTAAAAATGTTTATAATCACTCAAGTACGAGCAATGTTGCGAAAATTCGTAACGCACTTAAAGCGTTTTCTCTTCGCGTGCTAGCGAGTTTACAGAAAGCAATGCAGGTAGGAGGATGCACACAGGGGATTCACTGCTATAGCTAATGTACGTGGCCCCCGTTTCCTGTTTGTTATTGACGACATTGTGAAGAAGACTGAGATCTAGCTATATGGACCTTTTTTTTTTTCGATCTAAACTAGTGAATTACCAAGCGTATGCCAAGCAATGACATTTGGTTTACATGTTTACAGAGGGTCTTGTATTTATTTCAAATACGGGTATTGCTTTCTGGCCAATCTCGAAAACGGCTTCTGGAGTCCTTCAGAGAGGTTATAGGACTTCTTTTTTCTAGAGCTCTCTACGAACTGCTAGCTTGTTCACACTAACTAAACGTATAGCTAAGGGCGTATGGTGGCTAGTATCAAGGTGTTTGTGCTTAAAATGCAATAAGAAAAGCAGTCGGTAATCATAATTAACATATCGAGATCACAATGACTCTAGGAATGAAGCCTGTCGTGTAGAGCTGCACAGCTTTGCTTTGTGTTGAAGTTTAGGAGAGCCCAGAAGCTTGAGAAGATAAAGCCTATTCGAACAGGGAACGTCGCCGGCTCCAACTGCAGGCCCTGGTTAAGAAGTTTTATTCTTCGCTTTATGGAGTATTACTATTTGTTGGCCCACTACGTGCACCTGCGGTACCAGTATTAGACCACCAAGATGCGATCGAGACATCTCGTAGTGAAGGTCTACGGAAATTTCACCACCTGGGGCCCTGAAACACTTCTACATGCAACCATCAAGGAACCTCACTAAGTTACTTTCTTGAGCCATGAATAACTTGCTGCAGAAGCAGTTAGAACGTGTCAAGTACTACTGTACAGACATTTTTCGCAAACCTTAAGCGCTTGTTGTCTCGCTGTGTAACGGATAGAGCATTGTGGTCTACGCAGGGGGATGACAAAAGTCAAGAAGCCACGTTTCTGCGCCAGCATGTGTGATCACCTTGAGCACCTATTTTTTCTTTATATTTTCAGTGTGACTGCGACATCCTGCGTTAATTCTGATTACTACGCTGCTCACAACGCTCGACTCGGGCAATTGCAGTGAACATTGTGATAATTATTCAGTCATTCAGGTTTATAACATTATTGAGAGTAGAGCCACTAATGTTAAGCTTACTTTGAGAACTAATTGCGCAATCCAGGTCTTTCTGCAGCGTTACGTTTGGCTCATAAGTTCACATTGACCTGGACAAGCGATAAGCGTCGTTTTCTGACCATGCTCAGCACGTCTCGCGGGACCATTTTAACCAGCAGCTCTATCAACTTCTCACGGGCCTCTGATATCTTCCTTTCGTCGACATGCAGCCACCATGGCAGCAATTAGATCTCCGTGGCCATACAGTCCGCATTGAAGCACCCCAACCACAGACAAGCGCAGAGCATGAGGGCCAACAGGGCAAACACAGAACAGACGCTCGTACTGACAACGCAAAAAATGTCGAGATCACGCCTTGTACATGTCATTTTCCGATTGTGTGCTGAGCGGGGACTGCCATTGAACATATATTGCTCGGGTTATAGCCATTTATCTGTAATGGGCTCCACTTGCTTATTTGGCCTAAGGAAGTGTATGTTTGTGTTCCTAAGGGTTGTGCACGTATTTTTCTAAAAGACATGCTGACGCACGCGTTGTACCGACACAAGCCACCGAAGCTTTTGCATGTGTATTGTGTGCGTATTAAGCCACATCGGACATCGATGGCACTCCACCCGAAAGTTTTTTTTTTGCCTACAAAAGCAACAGCGTCGGCCATAAAATGGCAATTTTCGAAATGCTTCCCGCTGAAAGGTCAGAGCTGTGGTGGCGGCAGAGCGAAACGCATCTGGAACACAAATCGTGGTCCCTATCACACTGCGATTTGAATACGCCTCTGCAATGACCTCATCGGCACAAGTGAGCCGATTTATGGTCGTAATACGCGTCCTGATGCGTGCGCTGCTTACATATCTACCGACTCTGCTGTATGCACATTTGCTTCAGTATCCTATGCATACACTGCGGATGCCGATAAGCATGAAGCGTTTTGTTAGCATCGACCAGCTGCTACAGGACAAAAGTAGAGCAGTCACAGCTTTTGCAGTTATGGTAGCAGCGAATAACATTCTTGTTTCTCTTCTAAGCATATGCAAGATACTTTCAGTTTTTCCAAATCGGCCCAAAAGGTCTTCAAAAATAAAAAATAAAAATGTAGTTCTGCTGTAAGAGATACAAAGACTACACTCCAAAGAAGGGGGAGCGAGAATGGAGAAACGGGCTCCTTTCCTCCTTCGGCGCGCTGCGACTTCCTCCCTTTCAGGCGCTTTACCCGTCGCGCCCTCTCGCGGCAAGGTCCAAACGTTCCTCCTTCAGCGTTCAAGTTTCTCCTCAATCACGGGGGTCTTGCGCACGCCAAGCCTAGCCGGCCGCGGCCAGTCGCGAGCGATTGCTTTTACCTAAGATTGTTGTAAGCAATGCAGGAGTGACGTTTTCTTTTATTTTATTAGTGTAGAGTAAAAGCCTCTCTTTTTTTTTATCGTCAGGCACTCGCACGATGCTCCGCACACTTCCATGTGTGTCTCGTGTTGTTTCATATAGTACCAATTTGTCACGAATACAAGGAGCTCTGCTTCCCAAGCAGTCTTGCTTTATCGGTTACCTTAGAGTGTACAAAAATAATGATTTTTTTCGGTGTCGACTTACTTGGTAAGCCCACGCATCTTTAGTTTCGCACAGCACCAACAGCACTCATGAATTCAACGAGGCGCGTAAAAAAGCATCACACTTAATTGTTCAACGTTCTAGGAAACCTGATACCACTCTACAGGCCATGGGTGAAAGCACGATCATATACAATTGATAGAGTTATACGTGCCACTACCGCCACATGGATGTTCTTTGCAGTTTACCCCCATTCGAATACGGCCGCCGTGGCTGGAAGTCGAACCAGCGTCCTCCAGCATAGTCACACGACACCCAATAAGACTATGCTACCACGGCAGGTGAAATCACAAAGGGAAACAGGCTGCGAAGTTTCACCGAGCGTTTATTCGCCAGACTAGGTTACAACCATCAGAAACGCTTTAAACATCATCGTAACTAAATTTTGTGAAAAGTGAACCAATGACTTATGTAGGTTAAACCAAATTCTCGATCGCATTTGTTTTAATTGCCCATGCCAGCACTGAGAAGTAGGAAAAAATTATGCACGCGTGCAGTACGCCCCTCTCGTCCATGATTCTCCTTTCTTGTGAGAAACTCAGCACAAAATGCACTTCTAGTAACAGCTGTGCACAGCAAGTAAGTACTAATGCTCACTCACCTTTGTGAAAAGAGTATTCCGAATCCAGAGAAATAACCACCACAGCCACAGCGCTAACAACAAAATTGCGGCACGCACTATGATTGCAAGTTGACACGTGAGGTGAATCGCGAGAGGCATCTGAAGCAGGAAAGTATGTAGGCACAACATTCTATAAAGGTATAGTAAATTTGCGCACTGCAGCGATAGTTCCTCCACTCAAGTATTAGAGCTGCCGCGACGCCAACAGCCTCTGTCATAGCTCACAAAAAAAAATTGCCCGCAGCTTCCCTCGGGGGAACACTGAGGAGGATGCGGAGCATATAATTGGTTAACGGGGTGTTAAAGTGCGACTTACTTGGGTCGATGGCTAAATTGGTTAACGTGGTTGTGAAATGGGGTGTTAAATTGCGACTTACTTGGGTCGATGGCTAAATTGGTTAACGTGGTTGTAGGAGGGGGTGTTAAATGAGTGAACACGTACACACGTATGCGAAAGGGCGGCGCTGGTCGAAGGGACGTCGATCATTGTGTTTGTGGATTCGTTGGAATTCATTTCACCGTGACCTTGGACGTCGACGCGCCGTACAAACCAACCGACGAGCGGCAACTGAGCGAGCGAGCGCCGACCTTGAGTATATATACAGCGCGACGGCGCATGTACTGTCAGCTGTCGAATGTTCGAGAAGGGGGAGAAGTGCAATGGCGCATGCGCGCGCGTCAGCTGCCGATGTTCTCGAAGCGCGACGGCGCATGCGCGCGCGTCAGCTGCCGATGTTCTCGAAGCGTGACGGCGCATGCGGGCTACATTATACAGCTAGCGAATGTTCGTGAAGAGAAGCGCACGCGGTGTGTAGAGGAGGAAGGGTGCACAGATGGTGGAGGAGTGAAGCGCGCGCGGTGTGTAGAGGAGGAAGGGATGCACAGATGGTGGAAGAAGGAGGAGGAAGCTTGCGGACGGCGCCGCACTACAAGCCTCGAGTATTAGATGCTCCGCATCTAAAATACCGTCGGATGCGAGGTCATCGCTTATTTCTCTCGCAAGACCCGCGTTGTAATGTTCGTATACACTGCTAGGACGGTCGTCACCGCATCAAAAACATTGTCATTGAAGGGCTAGTGGTGTACTGTATCCATGGCTAACGGTCACACTTGTGGTAAGCACGTAAAAAGAATACAAGCAAACGTTAACACGAAACAACTAAACGAGGTCGACGTGACCGCAAACACCTACCACGACGGAGACAAAGTTTGGTCTGCATGCTGCGCCCTCTCCAAGTAACAAAAAGAAAAAAAAAACGTGATTTCCGAAACGGCTAACGCGCGGCAAGTGTTTGCATTCTCTGAGGCTTCAAGACAAAAAAGTAACTGTGGCAGTGGTCGAGAGATGGCGCAGCGTTCGGAATGCCGTGGGCATTCTATGCATGGCTTGGGGGTATTCGCCTTCGTGAAAACCTGATAAGCTCTAGATTTATTTCGTTCATTATTGTGCAACCATTCATAAACTTACGTTTGTCTAAGTATCAGCTACAATATATTTGCGTGTGCGCATGTTGTGGTATTGATACAAAACGTAAAAAAAAGTGTAAGAAAACCTACTTGTAACTTGTGCCACTATGGTCAGTCAAAACTCATCGCTATATAAGCTGGTGCGCTTTCATAGTCGGGTGTTAGTAAACACGTCGAACAATAAAGAAAAAAAAAAGAGTAAACACGTCGAAGTGTGGGCCGTTGCTGTGAATGGTTGATTGTGTTCTTGTTGCGTACTTGTTAGCATACTTGTTGCGTACTATATGTGTAGTATGTGTCTATGTGTGCATGTGTAGCTATATGCATTGCATCAGCACATATTAGGCTTCGTTGAAGTGTGGGCCGTTACTGTGAATGGTTAATTGTGCTCTTGTTGCGTACTTGTTGCGTACTATATGTGTAGTATGTGTGCAAGTGTAGCTATATGCATTGCATCAGCACATATTAGGCTTCCCTTGTCAGTGAGTATTCCTGAATGGGCTGAAGCGTAAACAATCTGCAAGAGAGCCGTGATAGTGGGTAAAAACAACGTACGTCGCGGCAGGCAACTTTTTTTTTGTTTCACTTAGTCCTTCCAGATGGCGCCAGCTACCACTTACTTCATGGCCATGGCGCTATCACATCTCCAGCTACTTATATAACGTTGAACATCTATCTATCAAAGCTGCACTACTGAGTCGGAATGGTTTCGCTGCGATCAAGTCTACGGTTTGGAGGCACAACTCGTGACCTGCGGACCCATAAACGTATGAATAACGTCGCTACACTATGTGAATCTGCGAGAAATAAGTAAAGCAAGCCTAGCATGCACTCTTCAGGTGAGGGCTCTGCAGTATCCGTGTCTTTTGGAGTGAACATCGCTTCGCTGACCGAACGAAACGTGCTTGCTCCGTCGTTCTCTTTCGTGATGTGTTCGTCGCCACAGTTTCGTCTGCTTGTTTTTATAATCATTTCGTTCAGTATCAAGCTCAGCGGGACCGTTTTTTGTAACTTTCAGTACCGTTACTCCTTATCAGTCGAGGAACGTTGCATTTGCTAAGCCTACTCGCTTCGCCGGGGGGGGGGGCAGCCATGTTGATTTTCATAAGGAGGAACATGTTTCTCCGTGGATGAGGGAGCAACGTTTCTCTATTTAAAGATGAACATTGGGGACATCGCCGTTCCTCCCTAAATGGAGAGAAGGTCACTCCATTTTTTCAAGAGTGTAGCTATAATGTCTGCGCCTAAGGTTACTTAAGATAAGGGCGAATCTGTGGGTAGGATAGCTAACGAATGCTGATCGCTTGAGTTAATTAAAAACACGTCAGCAATTGCGATAGTTGCGGCAACTGTCGAGAAAAGTCTAAATAACACGTTTCTGTTTACGCAGCCTCCGTGATGTGCTGCAGTCCACGTGGTTCAATTTAAACTATTTTCTGTGCAGAAGATTCTAGACCCTCGGACGTGTGCTTCAATAGCGCAGAAAACAACAAAGCGTTGCTGAAGTACCTAACTCAACGAATTTGCGCGACTACATGTAGATTGCATGTGCTCCATTGAGTGTTCTGGCGATTCTGTGTATCTTTCTTCCCTCTCTTCTTCCCACTATATTACTTGCACCAGTTTAGGGTAGCAAAGCGGGGGAGTGTCTGGTTACCCTCATTTTCTTGTATCTGTCCTTCAATGAGCGCAACGAAATACAAAGGTGATCGAAGAAGTACACCTCGGCACACGAACGCTGACGGGGGAGTGCCGCTATAATACAATTATGTCAATAATAACACACCTACAAAATGTTATCATTTTTTTATTTTCTACTCTGCAATGGCAAAAATGGCTTGTTGTTTAGAAGGGCTTACATCTACTTTTCAGCGCAAGATATTCTGAGGAATGCAAAGTGGGATTTTGGGAGCAGTTCTGAGTGTTAGCCTGAAAAAGTAGTCATTGTAGCGCGAAGGAAGACGCACGTAGGAGAGGACAAGGCACCCCGAGCTCTGACTGAAAACTGAATGCAATGTGTGATGCAATAAAAAAGGTCTCCTCTGTCTTTGTTCATTCGCATTGCAATGACTTGGGTATGTGTAAACCAACTCGCCGACAAAAGCCCGCGCAAAAATAATAAAACAATGTGCAAAGCTCGTCCCATGAATAGCGAAAGGGCATATGCACTTCTTGTACACACCACTTCGTTATTGTGTAGCATTGAACCATGTAAACTAATAATAATCATAATAAGAACAATAATAATAATATTATTAATAATAATATGCGCAAGGCTTCAAACAGTGAGCAGGGACGAATCTGAAGACTATTCTGGTTGCTTCGAAGATATTTCTTGGTCTTAGCTATACATGCGATGCATTTTCTAGGTTGCTTTTGGGTTCTTGCTCGGCTTTAGCTATAAGGGATGTTAGGCCGTTGTTTCGTTAATTCTCAGCGCACATAGGGTCTTGGTAAACCTCAGATAGTCAGATACACGTCACGGTTGCCCAAACATGACGAACAGAAACTCGCGCTAAAACAAAGCATTCATACGTCTCACAAATATAGGGGGCAAGTCGTCACCGGCGCAGGCTTTACATCGCTTCTGGGTCTTCTCGCTTCGATATTTGCCTGTCCCGTTCACTATAGTATTTTTTGATTCAACTTGCTCGGGCTTTTTGGCTCACCTTCATCGCTTGACAGCTACTTCGTGGGCAAACTTCTCACTTCTTTATCTTCAGTGGACCACTGCTAAAAAATCCTATTTCAGAGGCATACACGCGTTAATAATGATAATACTTTCCTGGATTTACTCGCAAGGACAGATTCGCTAAACAGCTTGTCAGTGGAAAAGGCTATTTCCGGGCTAAATTAACAACGAACACGAACCAAGAAAGGTCACAATTTTGAAAATAATGGGCAGGTTTTGCTTCCCAAAACCACGATGTGATTATGAGAGACGCTGTAGTGGAGGGCTCCGGAAATTTCGACCACCTGGTGTTCTTTTCTCTGCACCCACGGCACAGTGTACACGGACCTCTATACCATTTCGCTTTCATCGAAATACCTGGACTGAACCCGCGGCTTTCAGATAAGCCGTCGAGCATCCTAGCCACCGATTCATAGAGGCGGACTAACGAAGTAAAGTCAGGACATGAACATTATCTTATGAAAGTGAACTATCGACATCTTATATTACACGCAGTCTCCTTAAACAGCCCCCTGCGAACTTTCCTTAGACAACATGAAGGCGAAAGTCTTCTTTTTCTTCTCAGTGGCAAGTACAGTCGGGTCTGCTGTTAAAGGGAACACCTGCGTGGGCAGCATGTTTAGATTTCGCTATCTTACAGAATTATAGCAGCTTAGATATGCATAAGACTACTGGTGGTTGAAAGTTTTTTTCGACTCCTCGTGACAGACTATCGACTTGCATGAAGAATGTTTTGTAATCCCCTTGCTCTTGGAGGGCCATGAATATTGATGGTCTGCATTCGAGTGTTCCCAATAACAGTGTACCATACTCTGCATGCACCAACAATCCTCTTGCGCAAAATATTTGAGCACCTCACGTAAATGTCATATATACACAAAACTAACTAGACGCGACTCTGGCACTGTGACCGTGCAGCAACCACAGGAATGGTGGGTAGTACACGGATTTACCCAGGCTACATGCTTGCGCGTCTTGCACGCATTTGTGGCTTATAGCTTACTATTCTTTTGGTTTTGTTTTGAATGAGCTAACTGGCTGTTGCGAACTTCCTAGCCCGCTTTGAATTGGTCTGTCTAAAAAGTTAAGTTGTCGAAACGCAACTGCTGAACATTTGCTGATCGCCACTGCGTGACAAAGCAGCTCCAAGACACGCCAAGGCAAACAAACACGAGGATACGAAGATTAGCAAAATTCATGTACTACCAATCATTCCCCTGCTCGGTGAAGCACCTTGCGCCGCAGTTTTTATATATAGGCGCTAGCGCCAGAGTTGCCACTGGTGTACTTATAGAGGACGCTCTGTGGGTACCGCAGTGCCTCCGCGGCCAGCAACCTGCTTTTGACTAAGCGGTGACATCATGACAACTTGTAATTATGTACATAGCCAAAAAACAGACGTGCACACCAGTAAGAAACACATACAGGACACATTCTTACTTGTGTCTCTGTCTATTTTTTTGCGTTACGAATTTGATTACTAGTGACTCAAAATAGCACGCATCACCATCTTGACTTTCATGATGACGTGATGTGTTGATGCCATCACAAGAGGATGTTTTTTTTTCAGTAATTCGCGTTGACTTCAGCGGCCACTTTTCATGTTTGACGAGGAGTTTAAGGCTATCGCATTGAAATACGAAATTTCGCGCGCGTACACGAGTTCGATGCGATGATTGAGAATAACTAGGGCTGAAAAAGTACAAAAATAAGAACTCGTAATGTGAACTTGTCCAAGATGCACAAGAAGCCTTCAATAAATTGAACTGCTCAAATGTCAATAAAAAAAAGAACACAAAAATAACGAGTGATCCCCAAAGTAATGACTTACGGGAAATCAATGTCACCAGAGAAACGCAGAGAAGTAATCTAGGCTAACCTGTATTTATAAATATGAAATGGACACTAAAGAGGAACAACACCTTGGTTTTGATATGGAAAGATGTTGTCCAGAAGTCATTGAACTGGCTAATCCTGCTAATTCTTCCCTAGATCTAGGCGTAATTTTTGTGGACAGGGCCTTGTGAAATGTGATGCTCACAGGACGGCTTTTTGCTCTCCCATAGTAGAGTACCAAGTACTCAATAAACAAAATTTCATAAACACACATCTCTATCGGTAGTACTGACTCTGCGAGTTTCTTACAATGAAACTCATTGTTATTGTGGTGAAGTCATTACAACAAATTTTTGTCAACAGGGCCTCGTCAATTGTGAGGCCCACAGGACTGTTTTATGCTCTCAATCAATAACGACTTTTTCTAAACACGTCACCTGGTATTACCTTGCGTCTCAGGGCGTCCCTGAGCTATCGAACGCCCACCATGGAAAGCCAGCCCCCAAAAAAGGCACTAGCTTCTGACGTTGCCGTGCCACGGAGCACTTCAGGCCGGAATTATCAAGTCATCATTAACAATCAAGCTGATATGGTGCAAGCATTGCCTTCTACGGGAAGGTGATGCACATGAGCAGAGAAGTCATGGGGTAGCACACAACCATGACCAGTGGGAAGTGATACGTTCGAGTAAAGATGAGAATGGCCTGTGCCCAACTACCTAACAGTCGCAGGCCGTGTAACCTGTTACTGCCAGGGTATGCAGCGGCTGTGTCCTTCATGTGAAGACAGTGGTCATTTACTCATTAATTGTACAGCTCTGTTTTGTGGAAGGTGCGGTGTTTATGACCAGGACGGTAAGGGCCATTCGCTGCCATGTCACCGTTTTGGGGACCCACACGTCACTGTCGCCTGTACTATCAGGCAGTCATACTCGGATGCGACATCCAAGAAGTCGGTATCCCAGACGCCGAGTCCGAATAAGGGCAACAATTCGTCGACGCCAGCCCAGGAAATCTGCCAGGAACAAGCTGTGAGATTTTCAAGGCCACACCAAACGCGTACTGCGTGCCCGGCCAGCCCGGACCTGGTAAGTCATCCGGGCTCCGAAACTCATTCAGTAACCCGCGTCTAAGGGCCAATGTTCCGGAACTGCAGGTCGAGTTCTCGTTAGACAAGGCGCCTCTTGAGGAAGGTGACTCTGCATGAGGTGTTACATCTTCCGCATATCGCATGGCTGCCCGGTCAACAGGTAGTTCGCATATCATTCAGGAGACTCCATCCCAAGGCAGCGACGCCTCCATGTAGGAGGACTCGAACATCAGCATGAGTGAGCCGGCTTTATAAATGGACGGGAATTTCGGATTTTATATCTCTTGTTATTTTTTTAAATTTCGGCATGAACAAAAAATCAAATTTATGCGTTCCTATAAAACATCCTTGGGAACACAGAAAAACCTCGCTGCAGAGTGAATGTAGGGACGGACATTCTGAACGGCAGTCAGTGCTTTTTCATGTCCTTTTTCTCCCAGGAAGCTCTATAGTGCACTTTATTGCATGTACAAACCTTCCTAAAGAAAGAAATATAATACTTAATGAGTGTAAAGTAATGGTTCAAGTAAAATTACACGTGCTTAAGGCAATCGGATGCCTTTTTGTCGCGTTTTGTTTCCCCCTTTTTTAACCTGTCAGAATAAAATATATTTTTCACTTTGTGCCCGGGCACCAAACGCACTAAACGTTTGGTGTCATGTAGCTCGCATTCAGTATAACAAAGTAAATACTTGCGTTGCTTTACTAACGCAGGAGTAGCTTCATGCGCTGACTCGAAAATTTGGTCCAGCAGAATTTCACCCCTTTTTTTACGTGTCACAAACACACTGACACCAGCCGCGTAATTTTTTCCCGTGCGAAGGTTGAACGTTGTGGGCTATCAAATTTACACATGAAAAGATAGACGTGGACTCTAACTTATTGCTGGAAAAGAGAAACAAGTAAAAATTAGTTCTTGTATTAGCTGCAGACACCGGCAAAGTCCAAACGTCACGCTTTGGTAGAGGAAAACACCCGTGCCGTGCCCGCGCAGTTGAGAGTGGCGCTGTGATTAATAGCTAGGCAATTAAGCTGCTACCGAGAACACTTTTAATTAGATTGACGCGAGGACCGCTCGTTTCGAAGCTCGGCTTAGCCGAGTTGGCTTCGTTTTTATTGGTTCAGGGGTAACGTAAACAGGCCGAAAAAGCAGGCTCATGCTTTCCTTTCTCGGGAAAGACAGTGAAGTTCGCCTCTAATTCCAAACAGTGCCAAGCTACTGTATGATGAGGTTCGAAATGAGCAAGGTACTACTACCGTTAGAAGAAAATGGGAAGGCAAGTAGGCAGGAAAGAAGGAGAGGCGAGAAAACTGATTTAAATTGCCGCGTTTACTTTAGATAAATTATTCACCAGCTAACCTTGAACGTCAACAGAAAAATTCGAGCAACTTAAGAAAGAAGAGGGGAGGAAGGGGAAGAGACGTGTTTGTGGAGCAGAGTAAAAAGTTTGGTCTTGGGGAAAGATGGCACTTTTGTGGCGGTTGTAGCCAACATTTACGAACATCCTGGCAACGTTCATCTTTAGCCTGTGGTGGGTGGATAACGTTTGCTTAATTACCGTAATGTGCAAACAGGTTACAAGCCAAAGTAAAATGAGAAGCTGGAGGAAGTTGTGGGTTATAGAGTGCGAGCACTACTGAAGGCGCACTCGTAGTTACGCTAACGCCAACCTTAAAACAAAGCAAAAGAGCAAAGAATCAGTGAAAGAGTGGGGAGTTTACTAAGCATATTGCGTATGTGACGGGAGGGTGTTGGTGTTGAACAATTCTAACTAGGAGAATGTTTTCGAGGGCCTGCCAAAATTTTTTCGTAGTAACCATCCAACGGCTTCATTAAAAAAATTGCCCGCAGCTTCCCTCGGGGGAACACTGAGGAGGATGCGGACCATATAATTGGTTAACGGGGTGTTAAAGTGCGACTTACTTGGGTCGATGGCTAAATTGGTTAACGTGGTTGTGAAATGGGGTGTTAAATTGCGACTTACTTGGGTCGATGGCTAAATTGGTTAACGTGGTTGTAGGAGGGGGTTTTAAATGAGTGAACACGTACACACGTATGCGAAAGGGCGGCGCTGGTCGAAGGGACGTCGATCATTGTGTTTGTGGATTCGTTGGAATTCATTTCACCGCGACCTTGGACGCCGACGCGCCGTACAAACCAACCGACGAGCGGCAACTGAGCGAGCGAGCGCCGACCTTGAGTATATATACAGCACGACGGCGCATGCACTGTCAGCTGTTGAATGTTCTCGAAGCGCGACGCCACATGCGCGTCCACTGGAGAATCAGGAGAATTGTAGATGTCGAACGCGGTGTGTAGAGGAGGAAGGGTGCACAGATGGTGGAGGAGTGAAGCGCGCGCGGTGTGTAGAGGAGGAAGGGATGCACAGATGGTGGAAGAGTGGGCGACGGCGCGACGGCGCATGCGCGCGCGTCAGCTGTCGAATGTTCGAGAAGCGGTGCGGACGGCGCGGACGGCGCACTACAAGGCGCGAGTATAAGATGCTCCGCATCTAAAAAGCTTTTTGTCTTACAAACCAGCCACCGATATTTTTTTAAATATGCCGGCTACCAGTGAATCTACGTTTGTCGCACGCGCCAACAACTTTTTCCTTTCGGAATAGCGAGCGCTCAGAAAGCTACGCAAATAGAGGGACGAAATGTGTCAAGAAATCATGCGTTCCTTCATCGGCACCTGAAACGACCTTGACCACTTTATCTTTTTTTTTCATCAAAAGCGCCGCTTACTTTATGTGAAACCACGAGCACACCCACTGACACCTGGCTGCATCCCGCGGAGCCCTAAGTAACTATGTAGCTCCCGATTTTACAGGCAAAGCTCCTTAAAGCGGTACCCATTCGTCCTTCGTAGTAGTCGCAGTCGTAGTGTGTAACCAGTCTTACGTTTTGACCTGCAAGGTGGTGCCGGTGGGAGATTTCTCCTGTGCGTTGTTGAACAATAAAAAATTTGCAGCGGGCGCGTTAACTAAAAGCCGCATTCGCCTGTCTCTCATTCCCCATTAGCAGCCATTGGCATGTACATTGAGCACTATCTGACAAAAAAGGGTTGACATGTTATACTCGCTGGGCGTAACCTCCTTGGTTTTAGAAAGGTTTAGCGAGCGTAGGGCTGCAGTGCCATGAATACAGTGACACGAACTTGAGGTGGTCAAAGGTGGGAAGTAGACACGAAGCGCGAGTTGTAAGAAAGTGTGCGTGTGCCATCTCTCATTTAGTCCTTTGAATGTCCGCTGGATGGCGGCGCTTCTATATGGGGAATATATGATGAAAAGATGCGAGATGGTGGTACTTGGACTGCTGAATAGATGGATGAACGGACACACAGACCGATGCACAGACGGACACACGGATGGCTGCTTGGACGGATGGACGCATGGGCGGACGCAGGGGCGGATGCATGGACGAACACAGGGATGGACGCACAGATGGACATGTGGACGCACGAACAGTCGTACGCAGGTACGTGCGGATGGACGCACGGACGGACGGAAGCAAGAACAAATGGACGGACGGATGCTTCGCCCCACTCTCCATCATTCACGCCCTGGATATGCTGCCATTTTTTTAAGTCAGCCAGTGGCAGTTTATAGCATCGTTGGTCGATAGTAGGAGCGATTTGTAGCTGGCCTTTAGAGTCATTGGCAAATTCCAGGCCCCAGGCTATGGCATAATGTATCACTGTCGTGTTTTCGGGAGCCTATAGGCTCAGTAGTCTATAGACTACTGATCGGCACCGTTTTCTGACCATACTCGAGTTTTGCACGGTTTCGTTAACAGTGGAGATTTTTAAGCCGGGGAGGGGGTGTCTGTTGAATTCGAAAGCTATAATCATCATGAATGGGCAAGCGCTATTTTCATCCTCATCTTCTCCTTTGTCGTCTTCTTCATTTCCTTTGTGGTTGCCAAGGAGGTTTAAGCAAACAATTGCTAGAAGTAAGCTCTCGCAATACTTTTCCACCAGTAGTGAAGCCAGCTTTTGCCCTCCAAAGATCTCAGAAACATGCCATTTTCTGGTGGTGCCTACATCAAGTGGTTTTGATTTATTAGTCTAAAGCCTACGTTAATTATACATTAAAAGATAGTTGCTTCTGATGAAGTAATCTGTCGAGACTCGTATTGGTGACTCATTCTCGCAAAAATTTGCCTTGAATTCAAGCCTTACTAAAGAAAACTAGTCACACAAGAACGCACTTTGAGCACTATGTGACCCAGAAAGACTGCTACGTTAAACTCGTAGGGCGTGTGAGGACAACGCTCCTCTTGCAAAACTGCAAGCGTATTGCGGGTTTCCCAATGCCAGGCAAAAAAAATTTCAAAATTGTCGCATACGCCGAAGATATTTAGGTATTTTGTTTCGTAACTTGTCTAGCTATAGTACATTACTTGACATTTTCGCTCAGTATTCCCATTTGTCTGGTGCTCTTTAAAACACCACCAAATGTAAGGCATTGTGCTTTCAAGGCTTCATAGAACTATTGCCAGGAGACTTAGAATATGTTGAAGCTGTTAAGGTGTTAGGCATTTACTTCCAGAAAGAATATGTCTCAAAAAGGACCTGGGATGACGTGATTAGGAGATCCACCGATGTCATAGCAGCAGCCACTCATTTTAACTTGTCACTAACGGCAAAAGCTAAAGTCATCAAGACACAAGCATGCGCTTTTGCGTTTTACATAGCGCACATCGCCCTTCTACCTTGTCGTGTTACAGGACGCCTCGCCTTCATGGCGGAGATCTTCCTCTGGAAAGGAAAACCAGCAATGCTACAAACTTTTACAGCTTCCCACAAAGCGTGGAGGCTTGAGTCTCCCAGACATGCCAACATTCACGAGAGCGCTAGCTGCAAAAACAACACAGAAGATGTTCGATGACAGCAACTACCTCGGGTACAGGCTCTTGATGTACTGGAGCAGTACACTAAAATGTACTTTCACGGGCAATCCGCACATCGGACTACGAGCATAAGTTCCGCTTAAGTTTTACATAGCTACCAGTGGTTCAAAACGAACAGTGGAATCAATAGGTTCATGCAGTCTGGAAGATATTTCATCGCAGGAAATAAGCAAAATGGTGACAAGTAGCACACTGAGCAGAAAGGAAGAAACAGCATCCTACACGAAAAATTGGAAGCGATGGCGTTGCAATCGCGTACCTAACCAGGTGCGCGAATTTGACTGGTTGAGAAGATGGAGGGCATTGCCTACGCGTGACCGGTTAGCACATTGTGGAGCCGTTGCAAATGAACGCTGAACAATCGTTTCCACTTTCTTTATTGCTTACTCCATTACTTCAATCCGACCACGAAAAGTTTGCACCGGCTGTATTGAAAAAACAAACAAACCCGGAATGCTAACCCACAAGAGGCCTGGTCGCGGCCGCTGTACGCAACTGCGGTGCAAAAGAAAGAACTTTCGCTGTGCGTCCGGATTACGGCCCCGTGTTAGCTCTCTCGCGAGCAGTTTTAGCGACCACGCCTCGCTGAACCGCCATCAATGATTCAGGTCGGGGCTCCGGTGGGCCCCCACCACGAGAACTTCCCCATTTCCCTTCGTTTCGGTTTTAGGACTCCGCTGTTTCTCCTTCCCTCTGGCCTGTTTTCCCCCACCTTCCGCTCCATGCAGATGACTAACTCACTTCGTCTGCGGCAGGACATTTCCCTATTTCCGTGTCTCTTCGCCGAATTCCCCGCTACCCTTCTCCCTATTTCTTAATGTGGTATGTGCATCCCGCCTTCGCAGGGCAGTCTTTGTAGTCACTTTGGTTGTTACTTTTATATTCCGTTATCCCCGCCTATTCTGTCTCAGCAAGAACGCAGCGGGAAGTCTGAAAATCCCAAGATTTGCCAAAACATAAGCATTACCCCCCTTTATATCTAACCTAACGTCATTCAAGTTCCTCCTTCAGGAGTTCTCGCTTGAACCAACGAGGCGTGCTTTAACTGGTGAAAAAGAGGGGCAGGGAAAGGACATGTTGCCACAGGAGTCTGGAAACGTGAACCTACTCATTGGCAAAGAAAACGTCGTCCATTCACTTTCATTCCCTCTACCCATACTTCCTCTATGAAAATGTGCAACTGCTTCCATAAAGTTGCGTGAATATATGCGACTTAATTGGTTGCGCAAGAACATAGACCGAGGCTCGCTTCATAGTTCCTGTTCGAGTTCTTTGTTTGCTTGATTACGTGCCCTCTGACACGTTTATTGTCCCAGTGACTGTAAATAAGTCACACATATTTCTTGACCTGGGGCTAATCATTGATTGAACTGCGAGGTCGTTGAACCACTCGGCCAGATTATCTGTATTTGATACAAGAACACTAATTATTCTTAGAAGAAGGCACCTGAAAAAGTCTCCAAAAGAGAAAACTTAATTTGATCCCACCGAAATTCCTGTTGTGAGCCAGTAGGCAACGAGAGGGGGGAGGGGGCATTTAGGCGCTGTCAAAGCGTGCTCAGCGTAATTTCTGATCCATTGCGCTAGTTGTCTCCAATACCCAGCAGATTATAAGTGCCTATCTGAGCACTTCTTCTTAAGCTCCACTGCCCTATAATTCACCCACAATCTACTGACGTTAGCCTAATGTTCTTTGTTAAGGCAATGAAAGTTACGGCTGTCTCACGAGTTGGCCAACATCATGATTCTTTTTTTTTTACGGCGTGCATCTTTTTACGGTATTCTTTGACAGGGGGACTTAGCGGGAAGAGCTGCGGCGAAGTCCGCGGTACTCTTTTTCTACGATCATTCCACAGTTCCCAACATATCGTTGTTTCCTTTCATTGTTTGTTCAGTGGCGAACATGATGTCTTCAAGGAGGTTGTGTGGCTCCTGCTTAGAAATGTTCTCGTCTGGTGCTAAGCAAGATTTACGATATTTAGTACTAAAGTGAAAAAGTAAAAAAACAGAAAAACAAAAACACAAGGAGGACAAAAACAATTCAGGACGCTGTGCGACAGGAAGCAAAGAAAGCTGTTAATGGGTCACCGCACGCAGTTGAAAAAAAAAACGCCTTTTCTTTTGACTTATCTCGATAAATTGTCTCTTTTGTTTCTGCATTTATATTTCGTATATTTATTTCGTTTCTTATGAAAGGGAGATTTTTTGTGAATTTGCACTATCGCGAACTTTACCTCGGATGTTTGCATGCTTGGTGTCTGGCGGCTGTCTTTTAAATGCGAAGCATTTCTTAGCGAACTTCGGGGACTTTGAGCGTATCTATCTATCTATCTATCTATCTATCTATCTATCTATCTATCTATCTATCTATCTATCTATCTATCTATCTATCTATCTATCTATCTATCTATCTATCTATCTATCTATCTATCTATCTATCTATCTATCTATCTATCTATCTATCTATCTATCTATCTATCTATCTATCTATCTATCTATCTATCTATCTATCTATCTATCTATCTATCTATCTATCTATCTATCTATCTATCTATCTATCTATCTATCTATCTATCTATCTATCTATCTATCTATCTATCTATCTATCTATCTATCTATCTATCTATCTATCTATCTATCTATCTATCTATCTATCTATCTATCTATCTATCTATCTATCTATCTATCTATCTATCTATCTATCTATCTATCTATCTATCTATCTGTCTGTCTGTCTGTCTGTCTGTCTGTCTGTCTGTCTGTCTGTCTGTCTGTCTGTCTGTCTGTCTGTCTGTCTGTCTGTCTGTCTGTCTGTCTGTCTGTCTGTCTGTCTGTCTGTCTGTCTGTCTGTCTGTCTGTCTGTCTGTCTGTCTGTCTGTCTGTCTGTCTGTCTGTCTGTCTGTCTGTCTGTCTGTCTGTCTGTCTGTCTGTCTGTCTGTCTGTCTGTCTGTCTGTCTGTCTGCCACACCATTCATTCAGCGGACTAAAGTTTACGCTTGTGCTGAACGCCCAACCATCTTGATCTGGTAGCTGCGTTCATACTTATGAACGTTGTCAATAAGAAGATATTACGCACATCTGAGGTGTGCAACATCAATACTTATTAGGTAGTGTGCTTAACTAGTATAAAATCTATAGATACGTAACTCTAAAGAACGTGGTGTTTCTTACGCTGCACTGACAACGCGACGCTACAAACGAAAAAAAAAAAATTGGCAGCATATCCACACAGTGAATGATGGAGAGTGGGACGTAGCATTCGTCCGTGCGTTCGTTCTTGCTTCAGTCCGTCCATGCATCCGTCTGTGTGACCGTACATTCGCCCGTCCATGCGTGCGTCTCTTCGTGCGTCCATCCCTGCGTTCGTCCATGCATCCGCCCCTGCGTCCGTTCATGCGTCCGTTCGACCATCTGTGTCTGTTCGACCATCTGTGTCCGTTCGACCATCTATTCAACACTCCAAGTACCACCATCTCGCATCTTTTCATCATATATTACCCATATAGAAGCACCGCCATCCAGCGGACATTCCAAGGACTAAACGAAAGGTGGCACACGCACACTTTCTTGCGGCTTGCGCCTCGTGTCTACTTCCCATCTTTAGCCACCTCGAGGTCATGGTATATACTAGTTCACTGTATTCATGGCACTGCGGCCCACCGCCCGCTAAACCTTTCTAAAACCAAGGAGGTTACACCTAGCGAGTATAACGTAGCAACCTTTTCTTGTCAGATAATGCTGAATGTACATGCCAATGGCTGCTAATGGGAAATGAGAGACAGGAGATTTCGGCTTTAACTTTCTCACGGCTTGCGATTCGTATCTACTTCCCACCTTTAACCACTTCGAGTTCACGGTATATACTACTTCATTGTGTTCATGGCACTGCGGCCCAACGCCCGCTAAACATTTCTAAATCTAATGAGGTTGCACCCAGCGAGTATAACGTAGCAACCTTTTTCTGTCAGATAGTGCTCAATTTACATGCCAATGGCTGCTAATGAGGATCGCAGCGTGCGCCTTAACTAAAAGCCGAATGCTCCTGTCTCTCAATCCCCATTAGCAGTCATTGGCGTGTACATTGAGCGCTTTTTTTTATTGTTCAACAACACACTGAAGAAATCTCTCACCGGCACCACCTTGGAGATCAAAATGTTATACTTGGTACACACTACAACTACTACGAGGGACGAACAGGTGCCGCTATATGGACTTTCGCCCCTAAAAAGCAGATGTTTCCTACGCTCCGCCAAGACGACACAGTGCTGCCACCTACCAGTGGCTGTGCTTTCGTTTCTCGACATTTCTGCTAGAACGCGTCCATATCTCACGCAGTGCATCCGTGCAGAAGGTTGTCGTCTTTCGACATTTTCAGCGAAGCGAGTAGCTACGCTGCAATTTTCTTTCTGCCTACGGTGGTGGAGGCATGGCTTAACGCCTTTAGAAAGAGGGAGGGAAGGCAAAGGTAATTGGGACAAGTAAAGATAGATATGAGTGTGGAATGGCAAGATAACGTTTTGTCAGCACAGATATGAACACGATGGCAAAGTGTTCAGCCACAAGGAGACAATTTCTGCAGGAACCGCAAACTCGATGAACGCTTGCAGAACTTTATCCTTGAACGTGCGGGGAAAAAACAGTCCTTCTAAGTTGTTGCAGGGAGACCGAGCTGGCGTTGCTGGTTCACCATGAGGCATCGTTCAGCGGCCACTACAAGACAGGATTTCCGTTGCGTTTGATCATGAAGGCACTGCGAAACCCCGTTATAGGTGAAAAAAAAAGCAGAAAACCTTCGGTAAAAAGTAAGGGAATCACTAGTAGTTAGCGGAATGTTAGTTATGTTTCCTATAATGCATCTAAAGATTACATTAGCAGATGACATTCTTTCTTGCTGAATGACGGCATGCGTTGTTGTTCGTTTGGCAATCTGAAATATTCTACTCTATGAATAATTTTATTGAAATTCGTGGTATAAATATGACTATTGCGTTTATATGTGATCCTTTCTCTTTTTAAGTTGTATTTCCTGTTTTCGCAAATTGAGCCTTGCAAATACTATGTGTTGTTTTGAGTATTACATTTTACAATATTTGCCGGCTTTACACCTAAATTACTACACTATTATTATGTGCAATCATTCACGCCAATGGTTACTCAAAGGAATCACTATAGTAGCTAGCGGAACTTTGTTTCTTTATAATGCCGAGCTTTCTAAGATTACCTTAGCAGATGATATTCTTTCTCGCAGAATAACGGCTCGCAATGCTGTTCGTGATGCAGTATGAGATATTTTACCCTATGCCTACTTCGATACAATTCCAAGTATATTTATGGTAATTTCGTTTATATGTGATTTTTTTCCGTTTTGAAGCCCTATAGTTCATTATTTCTAAGGTGAACCTAACAAATACCCCGTGTTGTTTTGTGTATTACAACTTACAATGTCTGACTTTGCACCCAAATTTATTGCGGTAATCTGTACAATCATGTGGAATGGTTGGCACATTCTGTGTGAATGCCCACAATACTGCTCGCAGAGACAGTCACTCTGCAATGCACTAGATCAACTGGCCAATTAGACTCTTTCGGAAGAAATCATTCCGCGCTTCCGACAGGACTTTATGTCGCAGAAGAAGGCTGTGAAGGCGCTTCTGCGCTTCCTGCGTTCAACCGGCCTGTCCAAACGACTGTGATTGGAACGCCCTGCATGTGTGTGCATGTGAATTTTTTTCTAATTTATTTTATATCTCTCTATCTCCATCCTTTTTCCGACCCCTATTTGCCCACCCTTGTACAGGGTAGCAAACCAGTTCTAAATTAACCTCCCTGTTTCTTCCTTCTATTTATTTCTCTCTCTCGCCAACTTCAACATGGTATATATGGTGCACTGTTTCAATCTTTTTGCCCGTATTCGCAGCTGGGATTTTTATTACTCCGCCTACATTACTGTGTAAGCTTAATAAATCACTAATGCCGAATAGACTACACTAATTCTGTTCATGTCACCATTAACGTGTGTCTAACCAGCACGCCAAACTGATTTTAGATTGCCACACGGCACTCTCGCTTTTTTCGTTATACTGCGCCTAAGTAGAAATTGCACGCGGAATTTCCCGCTCACTCCCTCATTCTCTCAGCTATATTTCTTTTCTACGTGAAGTACTATAGGTTAGGTAGTTTGTGCCAAAGTTGCGCAGACTTCAGCCACTGGGATTATGTGGCTCCACTGTTGTTCCATGTCCCGTCTATACTTGCAATATTGGCAGAGTTCACGCGCTATCTTGCGTGTCTGGTGTTCGTGCGTTAGGGAACTAACGCAGACAGAATGGGTGGCAGTGGCATGCCTTAGAAATATTGCACACACGGGACCACTGTGATCTAGAGAAGTTCTGTTCATCGGAACGTGCCCTGGCGTGCTTCCTGAGCTTCAGAATTCCGCCGTGTTCGACGATACGCACGAACGTCGTTCATCTTCATTTGCTCAGGAACACATGAGAAAAATAAAGACGCGATGGTGCTTGTACTGTAAGCCTAAAAGATTAGAAACTGCGAGGCGGAGTTCATTAGGGGCCTCAGCATTCGGGATTACAAGACAAAACTGCAAACTGATTTCACGATATATCTGGCAAGTAGTGCTGTGTGAAATTAGGGCGCCATTATAGCTTACTATAGGACATGCGTTTGATGGGTCAAGTAATTTTCTCTCGCATTTTATTACTAGCGTAGGTATATCATTTTGCGTTAGTGATACAGCCGTTAACAAATTCACGAACTTCGCCAAGTTCACGCGGGTTGTGGTGTCACTTAATAGATCATAAATATTATGTACTGCAAGTGGGCATTATATGATGTTTCAAGCTTTGTATACTTGAGCTTAAGTAATACTAATGTTAATAGTAATACCCATATTATTAGCAATATTAGTATTGTTACGGTGAGATGCCTTTATTTACATGCGATGATGAATGCGAGAGTCCAGGGATCTGGCCGATCACCGCTCGTGCCAACCTCGTTCTCCTCTTCTTCCACGCGTCCCCTCAGTATCGTAGCAATTCCCCCTTCGCCGACGATGCCCACCGGGCGAGTTAGGCTTCGTTGCGATGATGATAGCGTTTTAAACGGGTAACATGAACGACGTTGGTCTTGCTTGAGCGGCGGCCAGTTGAGAACAGCCGAGATATCACGTGCGTAACATCGCTGAGACGTTCCAGGACAACAAACGGACCAGTGTAGTTGGCCAGAAACTTTTGGCAGAGGCCACGCTTGCGAAGCGGCATCCAAAGCCACACCAAATCCCCTTTCTCAAACAATACGTGCCGGTGACTTCTGTCGTAACGATTCTTGGATCGTTTCTGGGAGACGAAAGTTCGAAGACGGGCTATGCGCCGGGCCTCTTCTGCGCGGCAAACGGTTTCAGCGAGAGTAGGTTGATTAGTCCCGGAAAAAGGAAGAATAGTGTCAAGAGCTGTGCGTGGTTGGCGTGCGTAGAGCAGATAAAATGGACGGTATCTCGTTGTTTCGTGCTGTGCAGTGTTGTAGGCGAAAGTTATTAATGGCAAAATCGCACCCCATGTTTTGTGTCCAGAATCTACATACATAGAAATCATGTTCACGAGAGTCCTATTAGTTCGTTCCGTCAAACCATTAGCCTGCGGGTGATACGGGGTAGTGTGACGAAAATGGCACGAAGCAAGACGAAGGAAGTCTTCAACTACATCGGCCACAAATTGCCGCCCGCGATCACTGATGATGACACGGGGGGATCCATGGCGTAATATAACGTGTGACAGCATGAACTGTGAAACTCGAGTGGCCGTTGCCGCAGGAATCGCCGCAGTTTCGGCGTAACGTGTGAGGTGGTCAACGCCCACGATAATCCGTCGGTTGCCGTTTGTTGATCTCGGAAAAGGGCCGAGCAGGTCGACACATACGACGTCAAAGGGTGAACTCGGGGGTGCTATGGGATGAAGTAGTCCAGCTGGCGGAGTTGTAGGACGCTTGTGGCTTTGACCTTGCTCACAACTCGCAACGTATGCAGTCACACTTTTACGCATCTTCGGCCAGAAGAAGCGTTCTTGCGTGCGATAAAATGTCCTAGAAAAACCCATATGGCCAGATGTTGGGTCGTCGTGCATTGCTCGAAGTACGTGTTGTCGTAGACTTGTAGGCACAACTAGAAGTAGGTAAGGGCCTACGCCGGAATAATTCTTTTTGTAATGAACGCCGTCCTTTACGACGAAACCACGTTGACGGTTCGTTCCGGAAATAAAGAAAGAAGTGAGATTGTCATTGCGTTGCTCTGCTCGAAAAGTTGTTAGGTCAGGAAACGCAGTATCCACTACAGCCAAATATTCATCAAACTTGTCAGCGTCACACTCGGTTGTCGGAAGTGGAAGTCGCGAAAGGCAATCGGCGTCGGCATGACGACGACCGCTCTTGTAACAGACTTCAAAGTCATGTTTTTGCAATCGTAACGCCCAACGAGCAAGACGACTAGATGGGTCCCGTAGTCCAGTGAGCCAACTTAAAGATTGGTGGTCCGTGACAATCGAGAATCGTCGTCCATAGATATAAGGGCGAAACTTCTGCACGGCGAATATGACCGCGAGACATTCCTGCTCTGTGACAGTATAGTTTCGCTCCGGTTTACTTAAACAGCGACTGGCATAGGCAACGACGTGTTCAGCAGCTCCATGGTGTTGGACCAAGACGGCGCCGATACCTACACCACTGGCGTCGGTATGAACTTCTGTGGCAGCAGATGGGTCATAGTGGCGAAGTACGGGCCCTGACGTAAGAACAAACTTCAGTTGCGAGAAAGACGACTCGCATTCCGCTGACCACCGAAAAGGCGCGTTCTTGTTGAGTAGAGACGTCAAAGGGTAAGCGAGGTCGGCTAACCTGGGCACGAAGCGACGGAAGTACGAGCATAGGCCCAAAAAGCTTCGCAACTCTCGTACCGACTGAGGTTGTTTGAAGCTGCGGACTGCAGCGACTTTCTGGGGGTCGGGTCGAACGCCATGCTTGTCCACCAGGTGACCGAGAACGAGAGTCTCACGGCTGCCAAAGTGACACTTCTTAGAGTTCAGGGTGAGCTTAGCTCTCTCAAGGCAGGTGAGAACAATGTCTAGGCGATGGTTGTGTTCATCGAATGTACGGCGAAAAATTATAATGTCATCCAGGTATAGCAAAGACAAACTTTCCGTTTTAGTCCACGTAACACAGAGTCCATGAAGCGCTCAAACGTGGCTGGAGCGTTGCATAGGCCAAATGGCATCACATTGAATTCATATAGACCATCTGGGGTTATGAAGGCCATTTTCTCTTTGTCATTCGGGTGTATGGGAATTTGCTAATAACCATATCTCAAATCTACAGAGGAGAAGTACGATGCCGTATGCAAACAATCGATGACATCATCAATCCTGGGAAGCGGGTAGACATCCTTTTTAGTAACAGAGTTGAGCCGTCTGTAATCCACGCAGAATCGCCATGTACCATACTTCTTTCGGACAAGAATCACCGGGGCAGCCCAAGGGCTACACGATTCTTGGATGACCCTTTTCTTTAACATCTCTTCTACTTGTTGAGCAATGACCTTCCGTTCCGCAGATGAGACACGGTATGGTTTCTGCCGGATAGGGTGAGCGGATCCTGTGTCAATCTCATGTCGAGTACGCGACTCGGGTACACTTATTTGCTCTTCATTCTGCGCAAAGTCAAATATAGTAGCGTGCTTCGCAAGGACTTCGACCAAAGGTTGACGTTTTTCTGATGATAGCGACTTGTTTACCATACTCAGAAAGTTGATTTCTGTATGGTACGTTGCACGAATAGGATCTACGCTCTCGTTGCTTAAAGATGCAATAAAACTGGTCGCATTTTCTTCGAAGAGGGCGAGTCGTATTCCGCAGGGTAGCATGACAGATTCATTTGAATAGTTCGACACCCATAAGGCCGATCGCCTATCACTGATATACAGAACACAGTGTGGAACGAGCACATTTTCCTTGGTGCAATCGAGAAGAATGGGCTCCACAAGAACATCAAGTTTTCCGGCGTCCGAGGCAGAGGCGTCAACGCGTACGGTCTTCATCGAGTTGGGCGGCAAGACAACATCCTCAATGACGGTTATAGATCCTTGACAGTGCCTAGGATCGTCAGTAAATGCCGATAGCATAATCTCGCCAGCACCGTAATATACAGTAGCCCCGCGCTCGCGTAGAAAATCGATCCCCAATATGATGTCATGGGTGGAGCTGGTCAGGACAGCGAATTCAGCCTCGAAGACCTTGTCACCCAAAGTGACACTAACAACACACACACCGATCGGGCACAGTGTCTCCCCGCTCACTGCACGAAATGATGCACAACTGTCCCAGCAAAACATCACTTTATGTCCTAGCCGCAATTTGAAGTTAAGACTCATTACTGTACAGTATCGTAGCAGTATCGTAGCAGTATTATTCTATCAATACTTTATTTATTTATCCTGCCCCGGAACGACCATTAGGTCTTAGTGCAGGCGCACGCAAAAATAAAAGAGTACAAATGAACTATACAATACAGATAGTCTTCAGAAAAGCAAAAAGAATAAAAAACGAAAGCACACAGAAGAAAAGAATATTGGTGAAAAACGAGAACAATAAAAAGACAAGAGACTCATGGGATGAGAGTGAAAAAATAAAGGGCAATATACACATCTACGTAGAAGCCTTCCTGAAAAAGGGCGAAGGAAAGAATCTGTACATTGGGAAAGGACTATCTTAAGACAGTGCAGAGCTGAGGCAAAAACAGAGACAGTGGAGTGTGAAAAACATCAAGAATATGAAAGTTAACACTTTTTGAAGCTTTCTATTCTATGAACGGTAGAGTGTCGAAAGAAATTGGCAGGTATTTCAAATGGTCCATTGTGTCTGGTTAGCTTACTCGGAATGCAAAAATATACACAGCTAGGGAGTAGAGGGCTGAATATTAAACCGTGAACTAGTTTGCAAAAAAAATAACGGGTCAGCGCGATATCATCTGCAGTGAAGTGATCGCAACAATAGTAATCCGGTGGTGTTGGAACGAGATTTTAAGCGAAACAATGGCTGTGAATGCTTATGAACATTTTCTGGACTCGCTAAATGGCGTCCCTGCCAGATTTAGCACTGCCATTCCAAATCACAGATGTATATTCAAGTTGAGGAAGACATATTGTGGTGTCAAATTTGTGGAAGGCTCTTGGAGAGCTGAATTCTCTACAGATTCTGTAAACACAGCCGAGAGAACGAAGACCACGCATGGCAGTACATTTAGTGGGAGCAGAAAAATTAGGTATGCTATCAAAAAGAACACCAAGATCACTGAATTCATAAAACTTACAATCCAACTTAGTATTGGTAAAGTATAGCAATGACGCGATGGATGTTTTACGAGATATACTCAATTGGGTATTTGAAACATTCGGAGAAATGCTATTGTTGTCAAACCATTGAGGGAAAGAACACAAATCTGACTGCGGCAAGCGACAGTCGTTAACTGGATGAATTTCATTACATATCTTGGTGTAATGGGTATACAAGAGAAAAGAAGAACGAACTTGAAGAGAAACATAGTTAACGTGAATTAGGAATAAGAGTAGATCTATTATCACCCCTCAGAGCCTCCACTCATTACTTTGTATGAGAAGACGTTTGCATATTTACGACATGATAGCATGAATAAATAACCATATGGATGTGCAGGAGATTTTTAACAGACGACTTAATGGGCCCGCTCCGATTTTTATTGTTTAACAACGTGCATGAAAAATCTTTCTCTGGCCTTACCTTGGAAGTCAAGATCTAATGCCTATACATACGGGGTGGCCAAGGTTGTTCAGCGCAAGCAGTCGGTTTTTTCAATCAAATTCGCTAGGAGACGCTGCCTGCGTCGGTGTTGCGAGGCGAAAGCGGAGAGCGTAGAACAGAAAGGGGGAGAGAACGTGCATGCGCAGTGAAAGTGGTCATGCCGTGCGCTGGATTTAACTCGACTATAGGCATCTAAGAAGAAGCCAGGAATGAAACAAAACAATGCGGAAGCCTCCGCAGACATGAACGAAGGCAAGAACGAAGCATGAAACTTGGAAAACCGAAGGATGGGTGCCTCGTTCGGCTTTGGTTGGTCGGTAAGAACTTTATTGGAAGTCCGGCAGAGCTTTCGCCGACCGGGCCTTAGGTCTCCCGCGTGGGGGCGTCAAGGCCTTGCCTGACCACCACCTCGTGGGCCTGCTGGACGGCCCAGTGTTGGTCACCGAGGCTGGGGCTGCACAGGGCAGCGGCCAACCGCGGCGAAAGGGTTCCGGATTTAGCACCTTGCGGATTTTTGGCGCAGTCCCAGAGCATGTCATTTAATGTGGCAACCTCAATGTGGCGTATCTTGCATAGATTCGTCGTATATGTATAGTCTGTTGGGGTATAGTCTGTTAAACAGCGATTGCCACGTTTTTTTTTTCTGACTTCTTTCCGCCTATTCCCAAACAGCCGCCCATGAATAAGAAGCTAGAAAAGAAAGCAATTACAAAAAAGTAGAGGCAAGCGGCGCACATTTAAAAGTAAAAAAAACAACTTTAAAACTTTTTTTTTGTAATTGCTAGCCGCAAGTACGAAGAGAAAGAAATTGTAGGAAACGCAATTTTGAATATTGTTGCAAAAAACACAGAAAAAACGAACAACGAAAAAATCCCTCCGCTCAATTACTCTTCCAATCTCTTCTTTTTTCTGCTTAATTACTCACCCTCTTTAATTTTCGTAGATATCAACGAACTCCGTGAGGAGTCATTCTTGTTTTTTACAACAACAACAAAAAAAAAAACGTCTGCGCGATAGTACCTTTGGTTCTTGCGAATGAAATTTTGTTATACGCTAGGTTATAGCAAAATAAGCACAAAACGAAATAGTTAAGCCCCTGGGCCTTCACACGCTTGCCTTTCTGCGCTAAATTAACTGGAAACTGCTTCTTCTCCGGACGAGTCGCTTCCTTTGCCGACCAGGTTCCCATCAATCAGAACGAGGCTAGCGGGAGCAGCCAAGTGCTGCCTGACTAGGTCTTATCTAGAATGAATACTACGCATCAAGCTAAGAAATAAAAGTGGGAAATAAAAGCATGGAATTTTTCCCGCGGGCTTCGGGCCCAATGGGAAACTTTTAACGAACTTCAAATCTTAGTGAACAGCCTTTATTTTGACGTTGTTACTTTTACTTTATGTTTTAATTTTTTATTTTGTTAGAATTTCTGCCAATCTATTTGTCTAGGAATGCCGCACTGAAATAGCAAATAAGAGGTAGCTTTGTGGCTGCAAGGCGGCGTAGTGGTAATGGTTAGCCAGACACATAATTATGCCCTGGAGATCCGTGTTATCTCGTTTGCGATGTGCATAATAACAGGGCAAATGGTTCCCGCCCACTTACTCATTCACTCACTCACATGTACCGCATGCATACAGTAGAAAGAGCGAGCCCAATGCTGAACGGACGTAAATATGTACATCAGGGTGATCAAAACGCGTGAACAGGGGCGCCCTTCATATACGTGGTGCTTCATAAGCAGAGCGATAAAAAAGCCATTAAAGCAGAGGCACGATCATCAAAGTTAGCGTCGGTTTAAAGTTCTGGGCCTTGTAGTTTCGCTCAATGCATATTAATCAGCTTGCGGCCCAGCGGCCCTTTTCTAATGGATTTCTACCGATGGCGAACAAAAGGATGCCATTCCCACCGGTTTAAAACAACCAGCGACATCGCCAAATGGGCTTTCCACGAAACTCTGTTTCTTTGTGAAGTACTGGAGTTTGGTTTCCTACACGCACTTCTGTTTAACCTTATTTTTATTGTTCATGCTTAAGGAACCTGGAAAAACTTTAAAATACACATTGAGGTATGCACATTCGAGAAGCTCATTAGCCAGTATAACTCAAAGAAAAGAGCCCAATATTCAGCAATATGAAAAATATAAGATAGCCTTACTCTATGGTATACACACGCCTGATATAAAAAAATTGTGTTGTTTTACGTCATACTGTGGAAGGTTCCGGAAAATTTCACAATCTGGGGCTCTTAGCATGCACCTAAATCGAAGTGCGTGGGCCTTTAGCATTCTGCCTTCATTTAAATGATGCCGGGTGAACCCCGCGACCTTTATTAGGGCTAGCACTAACGCATCATGACCACTATGGTCTAACGCGGTATGTGTCCTGAGTTTGCAAAGACCACTACACTGATAAAGCACGACGTTCCACTTGTGTGGCAGAGTTTTAGCGAAAGGTCTTTCCGGGGGCTCTGCCGGTTCGATATACGCATGGTGACCTACTTTCTGAAAAAAAAAAGAATGTAGTTGACTCAAACTAATCTATATTGTTCCATGCTATCTCTCCTGTTGTTCCTTGGCACAACAAAAGTACCCGGTCGAAAACAATGCTGGCGCAACTGGGTGTCTATCGTACGATGGAGCTCAGACACGCATCGCCCGATCTCTTCCCATAAGTGGGCTGTCCAAATGTACAAGTCATTTTTTTCTTTGTTATTTAAGGAGAACACTGTCGGGGCGGAGTGAGTTCGCAAGATAAGCTTGTGGACTCGCTTCACCCTGTCACTCTAGGATAGCTCTAGCATCTACTTTATACATTAAAAATTAGTAAATCTTGTGAACTGATGCCTGTCATTGTATGAATATTTTAACGTACTGACTACCTGCGCTGGGCGAAAGAGGGGGAGTGGGTCTCATCTGAAGCCTTCATCTTGGAGATGAGGTTCGATGCAAGGCAGGAATGACTGAGCTGTTTGCGCACCCATGTGCAGTGATACCCCCTTATCTTGTATGGCCAGGTCTTTCACAAAACACATCGTAATACTCAACATGGTTATGTACTGAATAGGTTGCTCATTGCACCAACAAAAAAAGAACGCGTTGGCGCCCTACGTTTCCTGCAAAAAAAAAGGTAACAAACGGTACCACTCCGGTTCATACGCTATCATAAACTTCAAACAATGTGTATTTGTTACAGGAAATCGCAATAAGAATTTTCATATCTCAATTTTGTGTTAAACATAAAACTTCTAACCCAAATAGAGGATTATAATCAATATGCTCATTTAACGAGTATTATCTCTGCAAATGTAGCGGACTTTAGCAGGGTTTGGGGGCTTAAAGCTGCTCGTTACATGTAATGGCTTGTGACTCTGTTGAAGTCATCTTTGTCAATGTTACAATATACGCTATTAGATTCAATCATCCATAAAGAACCCCAGGTGGTTGAAATTTCCGGAGCCCTCCACAACGGCGTCTCTCATAATCATATGGTAGTTTTTGGACGTTCAACGCCACATATCAATCAATTAATCAAGCAAGCAAACAATCAATCAGATTTATTAGTACACGCTAGGCACAAGAAAGGTATCTCTGAACTATAAAAAAATTTGCAAAAATCGCCCTTTTCGGAGTCCTAACAGTTCCTCCAGTAGACATTGCCGAAATCGCACCCGTGCGCCAGTAGGGAATTTGCGCGTTTGTGACACTAAATTCCTTTGGGCCCTTTCTGTCGTGTACTTTGGGCCACCAAAACTTGTGGCGTGTACCACGTTGACGCCGGCGCGCATGCGCGGATGGTCTTCACACAAAAAAAGTCTTTTCTTAGGACTCGCTGAAGAAAGGCTTTCTGCCTTATTCACGGAAAAAAACTATTTGCGCTGAAACATTTCTACTTCATTTTAGCCTGTATAATGACCGCAAATATTTGCGAGCATTTATGTGAGCCTGTTCAGCAACAGCCTCACTGGTTCAGAGATTGAATAATAATAATAATAATAATAATAATAATAATAATAATAATAATAATAATAATAATAATAATAATAATAATAATAATAATAATAATAATAATAATAATAATAATAAAAAGTAGCTGACGTTGTGGAGAAAAGGAAGTAAAACTTGTTTTAAAAACAAAATCGATATGTCTTATACAATTTGTAGCAGCTATTTTGTAGCCAGTGTGATAAGGTTACCCTTATTAAGACATTTTAAAAAATAGTTTTCTTTGCTTTATCGGTTTCAAACAGGTTCCTTCACTCTTCATTGTGCATAAATTTCATACACAAGATGTCTTCTTTGTAAGGGTAATATTTATGTGTTACATCATTATAAACTTTCGAGAACAACTGCTGATAAAATAATTACCTCCGTGTTTAGTATGTTTAATAAATGCAGCCAAAAAGAAAGCTCGGCTAGTGGGTGCTGTATTCATGGGTATGAAATACTCAATCCAATCTAAAATTTTATTTTTCAGATATGTGTCCTTTTCTCGTGGAATTACCCGTTCGCACCACTGTCACAAAGTCGCAAATGGTTCGCATACGGGAGTTTTTTTTTGTGTTTTTTTTTTCGTGGTGTGAAGGAGCAGGGGTGCCTATGCCTCCCCTCCTCTCCACACCCAAAAAAAAAAACTTTTGTCCAAACCTCTCTTTAGCGATAACCGGGATTAGGAGACTAATGGCGAATTTCACTGGAAGAGAAGGAGCGCTCAAAAGCACGCTGAAAGCGCCCTCTTCGGAGCCGGCGTGTTACAGTGGCCGGACAGGTACAGGAGCAACTGTCATCCGTTGGTAGATTGAGAGTGCTTATGCTGCACCGAGAGCAGCCAAGAACATTTTGCAGTGCCCTCGTTTGAAAAACTGAGTAGGCTCATTACGACTAGTCACGTGGTCTTTGAACGTCACAGCCTCCGACTGTTTTTTTTTTTTTTTCAGCCTGCGAGAGCGCCGGCAATGCTAGCAACTAGGTGTAGTTTTAAACGACTGTTTTGCTGTTTTGTACAGACGGCGACGATGATGGCTGGACGTCTGCCAAATGCGTCGTTGCAGGAAAACACTATGTATTAGGATAATGAAGAACAAGTGGTAGTCTAATTTCACGTGTATATTGCTCCTGCCCCACAGAGAATACGCCGGGGCTTAGAATGTTTTGATCACGTGGTCTCCCAATCGTCACCTTCTCATGTGCTCTCCGGGAGTGTGCCGTATTCGAGTGGCAGATCAAGTGGCCCTGAACTCAGTGCTCTGCCTCCCACTTCTCACTGCACTACCCCTCTACTCCTGTTCTCTTAATTGAATTCGCCATAACAGTGATTATGTCCGCCGCGTAGCTGCCTGTAACTGTTGTTAGCCGTAGTGTTCGTGTGCCAGCGGTATTGGTACGTTTAGTTTAAACAAAAGTTAGAGAGAAACCGAGTCTAGCAAAGCAGCGAGAAGAATTTTTTTTTGTTTTTTTTTCACAAGTAAAAAAAATTGACCTTCCGTGCCTAACTTGCATTCTTTTTAAAGTTTTTATTCCTGACATGGGGTCACGCCTGTTGTCCATGATGGGCAAATTTCTGTTTAGGCAGGCTCCAACAGTAGTGCAACTGTAGAGCGGTGAAAATACAGGCTGTGTCCTAGATGGGTCAGGATTGCACAAAACGCCGATTGTAAATGGGGCTCAAAAAATTAGGGAGTTTGATGTCGTGCTTGTTCACCACGCTGTCCTCAGCAAATAACTCCTTTGTCACTTCAACTTATAGACGTCCGTTTTGTGTCACCGCAAGCTTTCGAGGAAGTCATTTGCTGTCCCCACGTACGAAGCGTGACAAACAGCTCATGGTATGGAGTTCACCAGTCCATGCGCTTTCCCTCCGGACAGCCTGTCTTTTGGGCACGGAAAGGCGAAGGGACCAGCAATCAAGCTGCTACAATTCAATTCCACGAAATACATGTTCCTACACTTTGTCATGATAGATTTTGCAGATTTTTTCAAGTTTGGTGTGGCGATGGCCCAATACATCCCTCATATAGAGTTGGTGCGTTTCAAAAATTTCTATCCACAATTTTTACAAAATTAAAATGACTCCACCCTCGCTTTCTTTGTCAAAACCTGCAGGCGGAAAGCTGCCCAACGCTGCGACAAAATATTTCATTGGGCTGAGCCCTGGGAAAGTGACACATGCTGAAAAACGTAATGAGTAACGAGACACCCCACGTTATCGAGTTCTAAAATTGTAACGAGTACATTACTAAGTTACCAAAAAATGTAACGCGTTACCGCAAACACTGCCTGTAGGCCGGCCACTAAAAATCTCCACAGCTAATGGGGCCTTACCACTCAAGCGAAAGCGGGGCACTTTCGTGACCGAAGGGCGCGTGATTGCTACAACGTTCAGAGAGCGGAAGTCAACCCATCCTCCATCTTCCTTCTCGCCTTTTTGACGTCCACACTTCCCTCAACCTTCCTACACATATTGGGAAAGGTGGGACGTGAAAGGTGCTCGAGGAATCCCCAATTAACAGCGTTCCACTGGGCGGCACTAATTTGCAATGGCACGCACTCTGGAAACGCGGCAATGCGAAGGGAAGACAGAGGCATTCGGAACGTATTAAGCGGCTGAACATAAACAAGAAAGCAGCGATAATTGATCGTGTACAAAGTTTTTGCGGACTAGGTCAACACACATTCGAACGAATACCAGGGCCAACGATCGAACACGTCGGCAGATTCGGTTTCGTATGTGGGCGAGGTGGTTAAAATGCAAACTTATACTTGGTTGTTCGCGAAGCACCACGTAAGTGAACTAAGTTTAATTGAGCTGGAAACGATGACTGGGATGCACGCGTGGGCATCAAATCTCAAGGTGGACTGAATTAGGGAATCCCTTGAATATAAGGAAACATTAATCAACAAACCAGCATTTACACCCATAGGAAGAATGAACAGATGCAGGCGCAGTATGATTAAAAATGGGCGAACAGATATCAACGAAACGAATTTCTAGGAAGATTTGTGGTGCGACAAAAATTTTCGATTGAAACGTACGAAATTAGCAACGTTATTCTTTGGTCGTTGTTTCCTAGGAAACAAAAATTAGTTCAAATGCATTCCTTGAAGAGAACATGAACTTTACATCAAGCATCTTAATATGATACGTACTTCCGATCGCACAATAGTTCAGAAGTGTATAAAATTGATGAAATTTCAAGCTTATATGGCAATCATGAAATGGTTACTTCGCTGATACAATGCATAATTTTTTTACTCTAAATTGGCATCACTTGACATCGATTCCACTGGTGAAGAGCAGCTCAGAGCCGGTCAGCTTCGCCGTGCCTTTATCCTTGGGCCAGAAGTGCAAGCTAAGCTCAGCTTACTTTTGAGTTTTAATGCAAATACATTTCTTAGTCAGGCTATGTCAGGCATCCGGTGTTGTCTGCGGCGGTGTGAGTGCGCCGGCAGTTGTCATCTCTCCTGCTCTCACTCCCTCTCTCATAGCAACAGCTACGGGCGCACATGCTTATCCTTGGCCTAGCAACAGGAGCATGTGGTGCGAGAGAGTGTAGAAGAGGACAGATGCAGTGCTTCACCACTCCTGCTCTCGCTGTTCGTTTTCTTTTCTCCCTGCGCCCCACTCTCACGTCTTCTCGTGCCCCAGAGAGTGAAAGTAAACGTTCATTTTTACTGTCAGTAAATAAAGTGGGCGGGACCCTTTGTCCAGAGCTCCACTGGCTATAGCGGCTCGCCTCGCCGGGTCCGTGGTTGCCGATTGGTTTCCTAGGGCCTGATACAAAATTACTGCCTCCCACAACCAGTGTGATAACATGTGTGCTTGTATAAGTGTCGAGTTTGTCACAACAGGACGCCAGAGACAACTTTAAGTAATGTGTGTAGGTGCATCCCTCCGCACCAGGAGCACTCATATTGATAATCGGAAGGGTGTACTTTAGGAAGTGTGTAGGTTGGGACACGTGTTCGTCTGAAGACAGCCCAGTCGCGACCATTCGTTGGCTTGGCGTCTCTCAAGAACATTCGAAAATGCGTGCTCGAGACGCCACTGTGAAACGCCAACGCCGAGCCTAGAACGCTGGCGCTCCTATCTCCCGTTCGCTGGCTGGGTGCCTCTCAAGGTGATGGCAGAAGTCGGTGAAGGCGAATGCCTGACGGCAAAGATATCCTCTCTCGGCGCAAGAAATCACGATTTCCTTCGAGAAGGTGGGGAATTTTTAAGCGTAACTGCAGGTCCCTTGCCGAATGTAGTTGTATACCTTTGTCTTATTTTCTTAAGCTGAATTCCAATGGTAGATCCAGATCAAGTTTTTGAATGCGAAGCATTTATTGGCTAACTTCGACGAATTTGAGCGTATCTATCTATCTATCTAGCCGTCTACGACTTTTAGCTCTCCTGCGTTTGGATAATGCTATCGATAATGAACTCGGTATTATATAACATGACTGTATGGTCAACATAACTGACTAGTCATAACATGAAAATGATATGTATGTCATAAATGTCATGATTTACATGGCATGATCTTGCTGCCCTTGCGGTGGTTTCATTCACATGTTATGTTGCAAAACTGGTATGGTATGACATGACTGCGTGGCGAACGCAAGCGACTTACCCTAACATGAAAATCATGAGGTGCGTGTCGTGTAACAACATGACTACAAGGCGTGCTTATGATGAGCTCACAGCCATTTCGCTAGCTTTGCATATACTGAATTTGGTATTACGGGACGTGAATGGATGACGAAAGTATGGAACAGGTGCAAACATGATAATCATGAGATGCGTATTGTGTCACAACATCACTACGTCCCACACTCATGATGCGCTCGCAGCCGTTTTACTACCTTTACAAATGCCAAAATTTGGTATTACGTCTCGTGAATGGATGGCAAAGGTATGTTACTGGTGCAAACATGATAATCATGAGGTGCGTGTCATGTAAGAACATTATTACATGCCACACACAAGGCGCCAATACACTTCGACGTGAGCTGGCGCGCTTGCGCATCGGCATTTGTTTTATCACGTCAAGCCAGTGATGCCACGCCAGGCGTCGATATCCTCCGAGAAGAGATCTGTGGACCTGCCCACTGACCTTCATTGTGGATCTGCATGCCACATATTCGCAGGCACGCGTTGGCTGCTTTGCTTTGACGCATGTGCGTTTGAGCGCACACGGCGTCCCTCCGTCACGAAGAGAGGCAGACGTGGTGCTGCCTAAGTAACGTCGTCGGCGCGAAATGCAGCATGTCGCATTTCGCACCGGTTGCCACCAGGTCGTGCCGACGGACGCTGGTCGCGCCGGCTACGCCTGGCGTCACACTATACAGTGCTCGCGTTTTGCTAGCGTGGCATCACTGCGCCCAGCCTGCGCGTGCGTCAACATTGCGTCAGAGTATATGGAGCCCTTTATGATGCGGTCGTCGCCGTTGCACTAGCTCCATATGTACCAAATTTGGTATCACGGGAAGTGAATAGACGATGAAAGTAAGTGACACGCCCAAACCTGATAATCATAATATGCGTTTCATGTAAAACATGACTATAAGCTACGCTCATAGTGCTCTCGCGGCCCTTTCACTAGTTTCACACATACCAAAGTTGGTACTAGGTGACAGGAGTGGATGATGAATGTAAATGACACGTCCGAATATAATGATCATGATATGAATTTTATGTAAAAGAAGACTACATGCTACGCTGATAGCACGCTCGCGGCCGTTTCGCTAGCTCCATACATACCAAGGTTTGTATCAGGTGACGTTAATAGATGGCGAATGTAATCAAAACGCTCAAACATGATAACCATGACATAGAAGTCCTTTACCTTCGCCTCTTAATGTTGTGATGATTTTGAAGTGACTTATCATCCTTCCTCATTCGTGCTTCGCTTATCATCGATTCTCACTGTACGTGGGATCTGCCAATTTTTCTGCTCTGAGTGGAGCAATCACATTCCAATGGATGATTCTGAGCGTAAATTGTGTGTTCCAACGGCAGGTTGAGAGCAACCGCAGATCAAGGATTGCACCGTGAAGCAAGAATTCTTGCCCCGCCGAAATCGGCGGATTCGACCGGAAGTTCAAGTGACGTATTCTGTGCGCCCGCCTTTTATGCAATCATCTTAGGATGTCCCGGCAAACACTTACCGCTCTCTCGCCCCCTCTCGTGTTCCCTCGCTAGATTTACGCTAACCGAGAGCTCCCGTCGAGGAGGAGGAGCAAAAAACCTTTATTGATGCTCACTGTGCCAGATAGCCCTTATCCCCACCGGGCTGGTTGACATCCCTAGTCCGGGACGTCATTAGTCGAGGTCGCCACCCGAGCCCGCTGGACTAGATTTCACTGTTCCCCTAGTGTTGAGCTATTGAGTAGGGTCTTCTCCCAGTCCTCTTTGGTGGGGTTGGGAAAGGGGGTTAATATTGGGTTCATTTGTCAGGCGCAGACCATATGGTAAGTGTTGGCCACTTCCCCACAATACTGGCACTGCCCACTTATTTTTGAGTCGTAATATTTGAGTATGGCTGGACAGAGCAGCGTGTTTGTCTGTAGGCACCCTCCACTACGGCGTCTCTCATAATCATATGGTGGTTTTGGGACGTTAAACCCCACATATCAGTCAATCAAATCAATCAATGTCTGTAGGCACCGCAGGACGCACTCCTCCGTTTTCGAGTGTCGTCGAGACGCGCGCATTCCAATCGCAGATTTGGAGAGAGCAAACCCACTCGTATCTGCGCGCTCCGTTCGGAATCCGGCCCAACGCTAACAATCTGTCTTTGGAATTAAACATAAGACGAAGCTGAAGTAGCGATTAGCAGCGTTTTGTGACCCTTTTCAAGAAGTGTTGCAGGACTCAAGGAGATACGGCGACGCTGCGGTTCGTACAAGACGCTGTTTCTCGTAGGTTCTCTCATTCTGGATCCTTTATTTCCATCATAAATGAACTCTGTCATCCTATTTATTTCGCAGGGCGCAGGATGACAGTGGTCCTTGTCGTTTCCTGTACGCTGTCATTTTATTCTTTTCTTGCTGAATGGCGGATACTGCTGCCATTCCGGCTTCAGTAGTGAGGCATGTTTTTCCTAATTATGTTGGGAGTGAAGCTCCTTACGCTGTGGGTCGTATATGTACAGTGTCGTCGTAGTCATTGTAGTAGCTATAGTTGCATGCGTTGTATTGCATGTCAACAAAAACGGTGTCACGGCATATTAACGGAGTGATTGAAGATGAGTTGGGCAAAGCGTCCATCAGTCCGTCCGTGCTTTCCTGCACCTGTGCGTGCGTCCTTCTGTGCGTCCGTCCGTTTCGCCCCACTCATCATCATTCACCTCGTGGATATGCTAAAACTTTTCAAACCTTCTTGGCACAACAAGACAGACCGACAGACAGACAGACAGACAGACAGACAGACAGACAGACAGACAGACAGACAGACAGACAGACAGACAGACAGACGGACGGACGGACGGACGGACGGACGGACGGACGGACGGACGGACGGACAAGAACTTCTTTAGATCCTGAGGAGATTTCGCGAGAACCCTTATCGTGGATCCGCGGAAACCGCTGATCCTGCCGTTAATATTTTCTAATTAATCAATTTCTCAACCTCTTCTACTTTGAAACGCATGGACAAAAGCTCACTTAATTAAATCTTTATTGAACACTCGTATTTTAGCGAATCAGACATTTTGAATTAAAAATGTTTCGTTACCTTTGAAAATTTCAAAGTACTTTCTTCGTGGACGCCGCATATTGGCGAGCAACGAGAGTATTTTTTGAAAACTAATAAAAATATCTAGGGTCACCACTAATATTGTGAACAATGACACGTAGCCTTGAGCATTCGAATCATGGCTCCCCAAGAAGCAATTGCAGGAATTTGCCAGTTATAGCTTTTGGTTTTTGTTTTATTTCTTAGCGGGACGGCTTAGTGCTCTCCCATAGTTGAGTACGAATTACTCGAAATCGTTAAACATTTTTTCTAAAGATAACCGAATGCTGTCTATTCTGTGTAGTGATCATCGTTCTAGACGGCGAGGGCTTCTGCTCTCCCATGGTATAGAGTACCCACTACGCTGAATCATTAAACCTCTCTTAGAGTGTAGAACACTTAAAAGGCCCGGCTTTTGTTTTCATATATCGGAAGGGGAGCAATCACGCTCATAGTAAATGGCTCGATACGAACCATAACAAGGCTAGTAACAACTCCGTTCAAAATGAAAGGACAAGGTTTAAACATCATATTTATTTAAATTCAACTAAGCTTGATTTCAGGTGTTCCCAGAGAAGACAGAGCCTGAAGGCTTTTCTCATGCTGCCAACTCCAGGGGAAGAGGCCACCTGACGGTGCACTACTAAAAGCAAAGAAGTAACGCTTAAGCCATACATATAAAGAAATCATCACAGAACAATCCTCTTAATTAGACATATTATCTCTAAAATGCAGCAGAAATAGCACACTGACTAAGGTGTGATAAAGAGGCCACCTCATTGAGCAAGTGAATGCTACTCCCCCTGTACTGTCTTTGCGTTCCCTCATGGCCACATATCTCAGTGGAAACAACCTGACGGTTCTCACTGCAAATTACGCGTATATCAACTGCCATTACATGAAGAAGGTCGATATGGGGCAGCGATCTGTAGCGCGCATGTGATGCGCTGAGCTTCTAAATCTGCCTAACAAGATTCTACTAGTGCTGAGGAAAACTGAAACATTGGCGTCATTGACTTTATGGTAAACAAGCAGAAAACACGTTACTAAAGGGCATTGTTGGGTGACCACGCTATGCACCTGCTCACATTTCACGGAGGGGAGGGGGCGATTATAAATGAAAAGAGAAAAGTGAGCCCCGTAACTGTCTCTCAGGGGGAGGACACCTCAACAGTAGCTCACGAGGGATGGGGGTAGAGAAGGGAATAAAAGGATAGGATTAAAAGGTAGAGAGATAGAAAGAGAGGAAGACGAGAGCCAGGGCGCATGGACAGGGAGCAATGGAAGTAAGGAGAAGACAGGAAAGGTGGACACGGTTGCAGGAATCCAAGGACGGGGCACCACTGGCGAGAGCTCTTGTCGGCGACAGGAGATGGCGTAGGGCTAATCCAGCTGGCCAGAGCTACGCTGTCGTCGTCATAGGGGACCGGCGTCAGGAGGTGGCGTAGGACCAACCCAGTCAGCCAGAGCTGCAGTGGGGTCGGAGATCACGAGGGCACAACCAACTGGCACGGAATCCAGCGAGCGCGTCCTCACGTTTCACAGTAGTGGTTTCACTCTGACAAAGACAGGGCTGCGAGTGCGGACAAAAGAAAGAAGTCAGGAGAGCAATAACGCCTACTTATACAACTGAAGAAACGCAAAACAGCGGCAAAGGATGACACGACAACCTATCTGTGCATGCCCGTGTGATTTGCGAACTTATAGGCCGTTTTTTTTGCAGCGGCGAACGGGCACTACCACGTTTGAACACGTAATCTAATGGCCTTGTTTTTTCTACTTCAGCACCATCGCCGATGGCCGGCCCATTCACTGACGGCGCTTCCGTCTTGAAGGCCAGTAAAGCGGGCGCAGCGCAAATTTCGGGCCACCCGTTTCTCTTTTTTAAAGAAGATAGTCATTCTTCGGAACCTTCGGCGCAAAAGTTTTGGTCTGTCTGTCTGTCTCAAGGTTTGTCTGTTAGTCCGCTCCTAACGGTACCCTGAACGTCACCAAAGTGGCCAAACGATACCCCGAACAGCCGAACCCATCCGCAGCGCCCACCAATATTGCTCGAGATTCAGCGGTCATATTTGAGTGATTGTCAATTAAAAAGCAACTTTTGCGCATATCTGAGGCCCTAATAAAACAAGTTAATATTCTGTATGTGTGTATTTTACTAGAAAAGGCATACATAAGTAATTCTAATGACCATAGCGTTTATCACGTTGCACTGACCATGCAATGCTTGCACGAAAAGACAAGTGTTTCCAACGCTTTGCTAAGATGATACGGTTGTGGCACCTACCCGTCGCCTTGCGTTCTTTGATACGAGCGCGGAGGGCGCACGCGCTTCGTTTTCCAAGATAACTGACAGATAGCGCTCATGTCTCACGTGCGACTTGACTTGATGCGCTCGTTCGCCTCCGCTGCACGCTCGGGTCACTCTAACGCAGCACCTCCAGAATACCATCCACCAATTTTCTTGCGCAAAACATCAAATGAACGTTTTGTTCACTCTCTCCAGCTAAAGGCTATCATCTTTCGATGGCATTTGCAGTGTAACATGCTGATACAGGGCCAATCCCTCCCCCCCTTTTTATTACGCGGTTGCGGTAGAGAGCTCGTGTCCCAGAAATCACGCCGTCACTGTCGGCCCGATTGGTAGTGAGCGAAAAATTGTCTGTGAGCCAAAACGCTCGTTACAGAGATCGCCGCAGGAGGCCTGTGCTTGTCCATGCGTGCGCGCGATCACAGTGATAAAAGCCGCAAATTTGAAGAGAAAACAAAATGGCAGCATATCCACGGAGTGAATGATGGAGAGTGGGGCGAAGCATTCGTCCGTCCATTCGTTCTTCCTTCCGTCCGTCCATGCATCTGTCTGTGTGACCGTCCATGCATCCATCCGCCCGTCCGTTCGTGCGTCCATCGCTGCGTTCGTCCATGCATCCACCCCTGCGTCCGTTCATGCGTCCATCCATACATTAGTCTGTGTGTCCGTGCGTCCACCTTTTCAACACTCCAAGTCCCACCATCTCGCATCTTTTCGTGATATATTCCTCATACAGAAGCACCGCCATCCAGCAGACATTCCAAGGACTTATCAAGAGGTGGCACACACACACTTTCTTACGGCTCGTGCTTCGGGTCTACTTCCCACCTTTAACCAACTCGAGTTCATGGTATATACTAGTTCACTGTATTCATGGCACTGCGGCCCAACGCTCGCTAAACCTTTCTAAAACCAAGGAGGTTACGCCCAGCGAGTATAACGTAGCAACCTTTTCCTGTCAGATAATGCTGAATGTACATGCCAATGGCTGCTAATCGGAAATGAGGGACAGGAGAATTCGGCTTTTACTTTCTTACGGCTTGCGCATCGTATCTACTTCCCACCTTTAGCCACCTCGAGTTCATGGTATATACTAGTTCATTGTATTTATGGCACTGCGTCTCAACGCTCGCTAAACACTTCAAAAACTATTTAGGTTACACCCAGCGAGTATAACGTAGCAAGCCTTTTTTGTCAGATTTTGCTCAATGTACATGCCAATGGCTGCTAATGGGGATCGCAGCGTGCGCGTTCACTAAAAGCCAAACGCTCCTGTCTCTCATTCCCCCTTAGCAGCCATTGGCATGTACATTGAGCACTATCTTTTATTGTTCAACAACGCACAGAAGAAATATCTCACTGGAACCACCTTGGAGGTCAAAATGTTATACTTGTTACACACTACAACAGCTACGAGGTACGAGCGGTTGCCGCTTTAAGGAGCTTCTGCTCCAAAAGTGCTTAAGGTCACTAGGAGCGGGTGATGTGGTTTACTTGCCCCTGCCACCCCTCACTGCTTAGCTTCCAGCGCTTTTGTCGGGACGAGAGAAGCGAGGAAGCGACAAAACTTTGTATTTCCACACACACTGGGTGGATTCTTAACATTTTCGCAGCGTTGACTTCGTCATGCAATAAGCTGTTATAGTGAATTCATTATATGGCTACTTGAAAAAGTTTTTCGGGACCCTTTAACGCATTGCGTTCGACAAGTATCACGACGAAAACGAGCCCATTCGGTGGTTTGTAGGCTCATTTGGGGTGCCTTCAACTACGTTGAAAAATGCTGGGATAGTGCAGCCATTCCACTAAACACATACACAGGAACTTTCAGACAGCTCTAAAAATAAACTATGTCCTTGTACTGAAGAACATATCATGCTTTTCCAGATGCGTCGATCAAGCAAACAACAAACGCTAGATAAAGTGCTGCCATCTGTGAGGCATTGTGAGAATCTGTATGGCCTCCGAGATGGTGAGCGCGCGGTGTACATCTTGAAGGCCATGCGACTTTTGCTTTAGATGAAAAACCTGTATGTACCATTCACAGCGCGTGCGCTGGTACAACCTACTGTGTGCGTGTGTCTGCGCGCACGTGTGTGTGTATGTAGCAAAACATTAAAAAATATGCACTTAGCGGTTGAGGGGTGCACAAGGGGCCGTATTTCGCTATCGCGTTCAACTCTTAAAGACGAAGCTTAAGGGTCCCCCAATGATTTCTCTTAGGCACTGTGGCGTGTCCCCTTAAGGCTGACAGAAATTAGGTGCATGTTTACTTCAAAAATCACGACCACCACCGTTTCTCGCCGTAGGCTGCAGGGCAACGTACGCCACATCGTGACCACACCGCTGAGGAGAAGACCGTGGTATTTCGGTACGGTGGCGCCATCTAGTTTGCCATAGACAAATTATATGCGGAAGACTAAATTTTGAATGCCAGGTGGTCTGCGTGAAAGATAACCTTTAAACAATGGATTTCATCCTTGTAGAATTCAATCAATGGTTGGCTCACACGTGCGTTATCAGTATCACCTATATGCCATGCCTCAATTATCAGACGCGTTTATTGATTTCTATGCCGGCACAAGCCTGCGCATTCATCGAATTTTGAGACTTTTGACCTGCATTCACCCTGTCAGAACTGTATAGAAAGATTAGACGTTCAGCCTTCGGCTAACGATCTCTTGAGCTCCAATATTCTCTGGTCAATTCAGTGGCATCTCTGGCGCACGCAGAAGCAGCCATAGCCTAAAGGGACCTTATATACTATACATGTGTGGCAATCAGTGAATTTGTCGGTGTGTTTCACAAAACAATTATCGGTCTGATTCATGTCTTTTGTTGCTCTCTCGTTCTTCCTCTGCGCAGTGGTCTCTAGTTCTATTACCTGTCTTTTTTTTTAAGGAGGTTATTGTTTTTTCGCTTGCCAGTATTGTTTTCTTACCGCTGCTGTACAAAACGTAATAGCACTCATCTTCTAAAATATCTGCTTCTTTGTACAATACCTTTGTTTATATTACAACTTAGTTTACGCTAAATAGTGAACAATGCAAATTCCTGTAGTTTTGTCTTTGCAGGTGAGTTGGCGCATTGGCGTTCTTGTGACGTGAGTTCAGTGACCTGATGACAATAATGCAGCTTACATCGCTTCATGCACAAGAAGTTGTAAGTAGCTCATGTTCTTGCGAATATCTCCTCTCCTAATGTATTTATATTAGCAAGCTACGCCATTATTAAATCAATTATCTAGGCATGAGACACAGCTCCGTTTATTAACGCTCGTAGAAACTTTCAGTCATTTATTATTCTCCTACAAGCTGTGACTTCTTCATATGTTAGCACCTTGCTTTAGCGAGAAGTAACGTGAAATATTGGAGATTCCCTGTTCTACTCCATTCGCAAAAAAAATACGCGCCCGCTCTCAGCATTATCTGCGCAATCGTGTGTTCAGAAAGTGTGCATCGCGCTGATTGTCGTATCGCCGACCTTGGTACTTGTAGCCGATATTACAGTCTACCGAATCCTGCCGTTGATGCTCACGCTATACTGAATATATTGAAAAGAATTTCAAAGGTGTATGTGGATGTTTCTGCGTTTTACGGAGACTTAAAGATTTACAGTAACTCAATAGAGAGGGCTGCATTGTTTATTTTGAATACTACCTTCAAAAACCATATTTATATGAGCTACATGGTAGAATATTCAATTGCAATACTCCATAAAGCCATTTTTACTCATTAAATACCTAACTAAAAGTGAGGCAAAGGTTACTATAAATGCAGAACCTTCACGTTCATTAACATCAGCCTGATCAAAGCTAAGAGTCGTACCGTCACGAGGACAATTGATCCTACGAACTCCAGATTATTGGTTATTGGTCAGTAGTAATAATGAATGAAGTCAATACTCTGGGGACGCAGCACCATTAATTAAAGATAAGATCAATGGAGGCTTGCTGAGATGAAAGCATCTTGAATTCCTTTATGAATCACCTTTTATAGAGCTTTCTAACAATGATCGCTCAGACCAAAAGAGTACGTTGCTCGTGAAAAGGTGTCATAGGTGTAATTTGTTAATAGTTATAACTGCTTTGATTGTTTTCCGTGTGGCATTGTGTTGATGTCATTATTCGTACATTCTGCAAATACTATTGGTGCCCGTCTCAGACAAATACAACTTTTTTATAAGACAATCTGAAACCGAGCTGGGCCCTAACAAAAAAAATCAGCAGAAGTTTATTCGATGATGACGAAAACCTGAAAAAAAAAAACAGAAAATCTCAATGTGTTCTTTAGACGAAATCGATTTGCTGTCTCGGCGGCTTCCATTCTTTGAGTTGCGATCATTTTAACAGCAAAGCATTTCTTAGTGAGCCTCGGCGACTTAATGCGTATCTATCTATCTATCTATCTATCTATCTATCTATCTATCTATCTATCTATCTATCTATCTATCTATCTATCTATCTATCTATCTATCTATCTATCTATCTATCTATCTATCTATCTATCTATCTATCTATCTATCTATCTATCTATCTATCTATCTATCTATCTATCTATCTATCTATCTATCTATCTATCTATCTATCTATCTATCTATCTATCTATCTATCTATCTATCTATCTATCTATCTATCTATCTATCTATCTATCCGCTTACGCTTGGGCGCTCTCGTGGGCACCCGCTTAACTTGGCGTGAACCAAAATTAGCATGGGAAGGTGAGATGGTTTGACGATTATGACGCGCTGGTCGAGACATGAATAATGTCAAAATCCTGTTGCGTACGTCGTCATACCCTTTTCGCCAGACAGTGGCACATACCCACGGGTGGGCATGTGCCGCTGGTATGCGGTTATGTGTCTCAGATGTTTGACACTTAGTCTCTAACCAGGAACGACGAGAATGGACATGGGCAATTTGAACGCGCGATCTTTAATCAATACCCGACATTGGTAGCGTCGTCCCGACGAATGAAAAGATCAAATGTCAGGGTCCCAGCAAGAATCAAACCCAAGCATTCTGCGTGGCAATGAAGCATTTTACCAGCGAGCTACGCCAGGACTCGGAACTCTTTTTTTAGTAGCCGCTAATCTTCGTCAAACGTCAATAGTGGTTGCTGGGCTGCTTACCTAATTTCATGAACATTACTTTTATACTCCTTTGATAAAGCCGTCATGTTGGGTTAACGTCAATGTTGGTTAGTTACCATGTGCTGAAGTTGATTGATGTAGCGGTGTTCAGGGCCAGCAGCGTCGCCAGCAAAAGCGCTTCACTTGAGCTTCTAGTGTTGCTAATATGCATGTTCCAGTTGGCATAGTTGCGCAAGTGCAAACAACTGGTTATATAAACATCTGCAAGTCTTCAACATTTGCCTGTGCGTACGACATTTGTACACATATTTAGCGTCAGTTCCTAACGTGTCGCTCAATAAAAAAGTTACAAGACGGTCACTTTTCCTCCGCATGCTTCGCATAACGTTGATTCCCAGGTGCGTGGGATCTGCCGAACCTTTTTAAACCTTCTTGGCATAGAAAACTGCCATTACTATTTCCTGCGTACGAAGAGGTGATAGGGCTACCGATGAACACGAGCATAAGTAAATTACTTGATCTGTGTCTCCACATGACGCTGGATTAATTGATAGAGGCAGAGACCATAGCGCCTTACGAGAGCCTTTCGAAAATCACAACGGGCAGACACATACTAGAGAGTTTAGAATTTAGATATCATGCTCAGCACGGTGTCAAACTTGACGTACCTAGCAACGTAAGAGATAAGCTGGTCATCCTTATTTTTCCGAACAACATGCTCCCAGATTACCACAGGGGTAGACGGGAAAAGAGAGCACAGGACATACAGACGAAGTATGGAAAATGTAAAGAGGCAGTGCTCGTGGACGCGGCCAGGTATGCGCGCAGGCGTGGCTTTGTGGTCGCTGTAATAGATCACGAGAATGTTTGCAAGGCTAGCATCGCGGTAAGCACGGAGCACGTATCAACAGCAGAAGAAGAAGCTAACGCGCTCCCAGTAGCCACCACCACGGCCGAAGAGGTTATCAGCGACTCTAAGACGGCATCCGCAACTTTGCCTACGGCCGCGTCTCTCCCGAGGCGTTACGAATTTTACTTGCAGGCAAAGTTGAAAATAGGGATGTTCCCGTATAATGGGCACCTGCCCACACTTCCTCGCTCGCCGGCAACGAGGTGGCGCTCGGGGCGGCTCGAGGGCTTACGGACCGAGCCGCCACCATCACCACCGCCGCCCCGGCAGTGACGTCGGGTGAGGAATGGGAGTGGGAGGATCGCCTCACCAGTTTTAAGAATGTTACCCTGCATTACAGATTGGCCAGGTGCGAATTTCCGCCATCACACTTAAGACTGAACAAAAGGCAGGTGGTCACGTGGCGACAGCTGCAGACCCGGACGTTTCCAAACCCGGTGATCTTGAATCTCTGTTACCCAGAGCTTTGTGCGTCGCGCTGCAAGTTTCGCAAGGCCAGGGCAACCCTGGAACACATGCTATGGGAGTGTGGCAGAGGTAAGGCTCCAGACGAGGACACAGCCTCGAACCGAAAGCGCTTGGAGAGTGCTCAGCTCAGCCATGCCCTCGAAGAATTAATGTGGGCCGTCCAGTGGGCCGAGGCCGCGGCCAGAGCTCAAGGGCTCGTGGCCGATACCTATAGGCAGGTATATCTGCCCAGATCCCTGAACAACTCGCCGGACTTTTTTTTTAATAATGTTGCGTCTCTATCTCCTAATATTTTCTAGTAAACCAATTTTTCAACATGGTTTAGGTGTAAGCGCACGAACAAAAGCTGATGTATCCTAATTGAACACTCGTATTTGATAGAATCAGATATTTTGAACTAAAAAGGTTTTGTTACCTCTGAAATCTTTAAAAATTTTTTCTTCGTGGACGCCGCAAATTGGTGAGCGACGCGAGCATTTATTGAAAGCTAAGAAAAATATTAAGGGTCACAAGGAATATTCTGAACAATGACACGTACCCTTGAGCATTGTAATTACGGCCCCCCAAGAAGAAACAATGGTAGTCGACCAGCTTCACCGAATTTCTGTTTTGCATTTGAATGTACATTAAGATATGTTAGCATGTCGTGAGAACGAACAATGTATCACATAAGTGTCTTCTGTGTATGTATGATTTTTTTCATAAATAAAATTCTCTTAAACGCTGTCAATTCTGTGTAAAAATCATTGTTCTAGACGGCACGGGCTTATGCTCTCTCATGATAGAGTAGCAACTACTCTGAATTATTAACCATCTTTGAGAGTGTAGAACACTCGAAGGGCCCGGCTTGTTTTATTCTTCTATCTCAAGGGGCGCAAGCTCACTCACAGTAAAAGGCTCAATCCGAACCATAACAAGGCTAGTAACAGTCCCGTTTAAAATGAAAGGACAAGGTTTAAACAGTATATTTCAATTTGATTGAGCTTGATTTCAGGTGTTACCAGAGGAGACAGAGGCTGAAGGCTTTAATCACCTGTCGATAGCCTCTCTCCTCAGAGTGGGCAGCATTGCTTGATTGATTGATATGTGGGGTTTAACTTCCCAAAACCACCATATGATTATGAGAGACGCCGTAGTGGATGGCTCCGGAAATTTCGACCACCAGGCATTTTTTAACGTGCACCCAAATCTGAGCACACGGGCCTACTACATTTCGCTTCCTTCGGAAATTAGAGTAGGCAGCAGGCTCAATACTAAATTCAAAGCAGTACCACTTAAGCAATATATATGTACAAAGAAATCATCAGAGAATAATCATCTTAACTAGACCTACTATCTCTAAAATGCTGCAGAAACATTGAATGAATAAGGCATGATAAAGAGGCCGCCACCTCGTTGAGCCAGTGAATGTTACTCCCGCTGTGCCGTCTCTGCGTCACCACATTGCCACATCTCTTAGTGGAAACAACCTGACAAATCTCGCTGAAAATGACGCGTACATCAACTGCTGTAACGTGAAGGAAGTCGATATGGGGCAGTATACAGTAGCACGCATGTCGCGCCCCGAGTTTGTGAATCTGCCCAACAAGATTCTACTAGAGCCGAGGAAATCATATACTTGTTAACTCCCACACTGGTGTCATCGACTCTTTGGTAAACGAAGCAGAGAAGACGTTACTAAGTGGCATTGCTGGGTGACCGGGATGCGCGCTTTCTCACGTTTCACAGTATTGGTTTCACTGTGACGAAGACTACGGCGTGAAAACGCGGAAAAAAAGCAAAAAGTCAGGAGAGCACAAACGCCTGCTTATGCAACTTAAGAAACCCACAACAGTAGAAAAGGAAGACAAAAAAAATTGGCAGCATATCCACGAAGTGAATTATGGAGAGTGGGGCGAAGCATTCGTCCGTCTATTCATTCTTGCTTCCGTCCGTCCATGGGTCCGTCTGTGTGACCGTCCATGCGTCCATCCGCCTGTCCGTGCGTGCGTCTGTTCGTGCGTCCGTCCCTGCGTCCGTTCACACGTCCATCCATGCATCTGTCTGTGTGTCCGTTCGACCATCTATTGTACACTCCAGTTACCACAATCTCGCATCTTTTCATCATATATTCCCCATATAAAAGCACCGCCATCCAGCGGACATTCCAAGGACTAAACGAAAGGTGGCACACGCACACTTTCTTACGGCTTGCGCTTCGTATCACTTCCCACCTTGAACCACCTTGAGTTCATGGTATATACTAGTTCATTGAATTCATGGCACTGCGGCTCAACGCTCGCTAAACCTTTCTGAAACCAAGGAGGTTATGCCCAGTGAGTATGACGTAGCAACCCTTTCTTGTCAGATAGTGCTCAATGTACATGCCAATGGTGGCTAATGGGGAATGAGAGACAGGAGCATTCGGCTTTTAGTCAACGCGCACGCCGCAAACTTTTTATTGTTAGCCCATTATTGGGCTATTATTTACTGGTCGCCCATGTTATTGTCCATTAGCGGTCTCAGCAGCACGTGTTCTCTAATTTGCGATGTTAATTTGAGATGCGAACCCTACATATTTTTAAAATACTCGCTGGTTTTCTTTCCCTTTCCTTCTCCTCTTCAGATATTAAATTTCAAAGTGCCCGTACTCTCATCAGCATCTCAAGCAGCTCCATAAGTGAAACTAACCAAGCAGTCAGCTATACAAGGCCGTAAGCCAGGTGACAATGCACAAATCACTAAATTTCCACCGCTGGTTTCTTCATGTGACGTACCTATCAATTTTGAAGCCACTTCAACATACTGTATCTTTTGTTCACTATAATTTCACTTCCAACTGGAGAGAATCTCTATTTTTTGTTTGCTTCACCCTGTATCGTCAGCACATCGATCGACTTTTAAAGCACCGGTCGCTCACCTTCAGCCATGGTAATATAAGCACCACGTGACCTCTTTAAGACATGCCGTTGCCCTGCCATCCTTTAGACACTGTGGCGTGCTTCTCCCTCCGTAAAAAGGGTACTCTTTTTATCAAACAGCCTCCGCATGATGTGCTTTAAGAAATGGTGATATTGGTTATACCTTACCTTCTCGGGGTGAAGCTCCTTACGGCGTGGGTCTGTACATCCTCCGATGTTGTTGTACGTAGCCACCGGAGGCACATACCCGCTCTAGAACGGGTTTGTGCCACAGGGGATATGAGATGGGAGTTAGCGGTACTTGGAGTGTTCGCCAGATGGACGCATGGACGGACGGACAGACGGACAGACAAATTAGCAGACAGACGGACGAGTGGATGGATGCGCGGAGTGGGTATGTGGATCAGGGGATGCGAGATGCGAGATGCGAGATGGCGGTACTTGCAGTGTTCACTTGATGGACACATGGACGGAAGGACAGACAGACTAGAAAATGGGCGGACAGGTGGACGGACGCACAGACGTACGGACGGATGGATGCACAAACGGACGGGGAGACGGGTGGATGGACTCATGGACGGATGCACGAACAGGTGGATGGACGCATGGATGGACGGACGGAAGCTTGGACGGGCTGAAGGATGCTTCACCCCACTCATCATCATTCAGTTCGTGGATATGCTGTGATTTGTTTTCCCCCAATTGAGCAATAAGTCATCCAGCTACGTAGGATGTGCGCTATTTCTACTGAACTACACTGCTTATTGCAGTTTCCGATCTGCCGTTCAGGGGTCTCATGATTTTTTTTTCAAGGAGTGCCACAGTTTTCTTATCGTGTAACTGGTGAACAGAGGTTACCACTTCAGTAATGCTTCGGCACTGAATGGGTTCTTGTGAAAAATAGGTGGGGGGAGGGGACTTTCTGTTGAAGCCTAGTTTGCGACGATGGTGCCTCAAACGGTGTGTTTCATTTGAATGTTGGCAAAAATCAGCCTTTTTTGCGGATACGTTTCTACAGTTTGCTCTTTCAATGAGAAGCCCTCGAAGTCTATTTATATATGTGGTAATTAGAAATGGACACAAACACACTCTCCCAAAGGCACGTACGCCAAATCTATTTAAAGTTTAGAATTGTAAGCCAGACTACATGAAAAAGAGCGCGCGTTGTGCCAGTGGCGATTGAAATTGTAGCTTCGCAACTACGTGTTTGCATAACTAACTGTTACACAGTATGTATGTGTGATTTTCTCAAGTGCAAAGGTCACGGGAACAAACGCACGAGTAAGACGTTGGTATAAGATTTGGTACAGGTGATTGCCCGAAATTACCACGTCCTGTCACTGCGATTCTTACAATGGACGTGATACCGGCCGTTAAGTGCTCGTAGCAATTTGTGCCTGGATGACACGAGCCGAGGAGGCTAGAAAATAACCTCCGTGAATTCACGAACGTGAAGTACGTGAATTCATTTGCGCTATTGCATGTGTTATTAATCGCTGTTGTAGTTCGAGAAACCTTTACGTACAGACATACCGGTATCCTCCAGTTTGATCATCCTACTGTATACTCTTAAAGCTGCACTTGTACTACATCTGTGAAAATTTTACGCGTGCAGTGTGTGAAGTAGTATTCATTAGGTCGCTAACTGGCATCGACAGTGCAATTCCATAGCGAGATCATCGTTTTTTCATTCTATTTCTTTTCTCCCTAATCGTTTATTCTAGTTGTAAAAACTAGAAGACCCTAAAGCTTCGTCTTTACGATTTGAATGCGATAGCAATCTTCTGTTTCTAGTGCTTAGCCCCGCCGCGGTGGTCTAGTGGCTAAGGTACTCGGCTGCTGACCTGCAGGGCGCGGGTTCGAATCCCGGCTGCGGCTGCTGCATTTCCGATGGAGGCGGAAATGTTGTAGGCCCGTGTGCTCAGATTTGGGTGCACGTTAAAGAACCCCAGGTGGTCTAAATTTTCGGAGCCCTGCACTACGGCGTCCCTCATAATCATATAGTGGTTTTGGGACGTTAAACCCCACATATCAATCATGTTTCTAGTGCTTACTTCAAACGCTGAGTGCATGAAACATTTTCGAACTTGCTTAGCACCCATTACATGGCCTTAAGAAAACAAGCGCCGTAACATGTGAGCGTTTTGAAGTCGGTTATCGGCTGTAAACCACGAAGGCATTACGATAGTCACATGTTCTGACACCCGATGGCGATGGGCGCACGTACCACGTATTATTACTGCAATATTTCATGTCGTATTGCAAAGCAAGTATGCAGGACGTCTATTTTGTAAAGCATGTGTCACTTTTACTGCATTTACAAGCAGAGGAAGTTATCTTCAATGTGTTCCTAAGCAGACACGTGACCGTGTGGTTGAACATCCGCTTGCCACGCAAACAACTCGGGTGCAATGCCCTCTCGAACCTCAACGACCAGGGTTCGATCCCCACTCTGACCCAGGATTTCTTTATTATTTACTTCATTTGCATCGTTCTCGATTTTTCGGTCACGCATAAGATGATTTTTTTGCTCGGAACTAACGGTGCCCACCCCCCAGGCTCGGATTTTTGCGAAACGAGCTAGCGAAACTAGCAGGCTTTAAACCAACTCGTCAAGTTTCATTTCATTTCATTTCATTTATTTACTCTCAAGGCCGAAGCATTACAGAGAGGAGCGGGTATACATCGTACAGAAAATCAGGAAATACAGCAAATCAAAATTATATGCGCACAATGGCGATCTGAAAACCATAAAAGAAAAGAAAGACTGCGTGATGTGAAGAAGAGGCAGGGTGGTTGTAACAACAATGTTCAACATGGTTGCGTCTTTGAATGACACGCGCACACAAAAAACTAACAAGAGAAAACACAGCGTGACTTAAGTGGCGAATTTACGCGAAATGGTTAGAGAGGGCGTTTTTAAACAAAGTGAGGTCAGTGATAGCAGCGATAGGGGCGGGAAGGTGGTTCCACTCATTAGCAGTTTTCGGGATGAATGATTCAAAATATAAATTCGTGCGGGCGCTAGGAACGCCCACTTTAAACTGATGATCGTTGCGTGAGGAAACCTACGATGGGGGCTGGAAAAGAGTGTTGCTAAAAGACGGAATACAATGAAAGATCTTATGGAACAGGCAAAGGCGAGATATTTTACGCCGCAGTGAGAGAGTGGGTAAGTGAAGATTGGCTTTTATCGAGGTAACACTGGACGTGCGATGGTAGTTAACCTCTTTAACGCGATAGCGTTAGAGAGCTCGTGTCGCCGAAACTCCACTGTCATCGTTACCACCATTGGTTGTGAGCGAAAAATTGTCCGTGAGTGAAAAATCAACAAAGAAGCAAATAAAAAACAATAAAATTTTGGTCTCGTTGAGGATCGAACTCGGGCTGTTCGCATAGCAAGCAGGTGTCCTACCACAAAGCCACTTTGCTACTTGCAGCTTCATAGAAAAAAAATACTACACAAATGTCATGTAGTAGAAGGAGTCTCCTAAACGCATTTTGTTCCACAGGTGTCACGACGAAAATGAGCTCGTTTAGCGATTTGTAGGCGCATTTTTTGTACTTATATGTCACCTATTTTTGCTTTTATGCTATTTCTGTGTTCTGGTATTATGCTGCTCGTTGTATTGTGATAATTATTGTTCAATGTAGCACTGTTTGCTGAACTTTTTTCGCCAAGTGAATCCACGTCAGGCCGACTCGCCTTTAGCTTCGCTTCGTTTTTCTGTATCTCTCCAGAAATAAAATCTGTTCATTTCATTTCATTAAAGTTCATTTGGGAGGCCATCAAACTACAACGAAAAAGACTGGAATAGTGTCGCCATCGCCGCTAAAAACACAGGAATTTTCAAACAGCGCTAAAAATGAACAACTGTGTCGATCCAGCGCAAAACATATCATGCCTTCCCAGAGGCGTTGATCAAGCGAACAGCAAACGCTATAGATAATGTGCTGCCACCGGTGACGCATTGTGAGACTCTTTATTGCCATCCGAGATGGCAAGCGCACGGTGTGTATCTTGGAGGCCATGCGACGCTTGATTTAAATCAAAATCCTGCATGTACCATTCGCACAAGCACGCACGCGCGCGTGTGTGTCTCTGTGCCATCTGTGAGACATTGTGAAAAACGTGTCTCGACTACAGCAGAGCGCCGTTCTATCAAAGGCATGTGGCCACACTACGCTGTCACTGCGTTACTATAGATAGGTCGCACTTGCGCGCGCACGTGTGTGTGTGTGTGTGTGTGTGTGTGTGTGCGTGTGTGTGTGTGTGTGTGTGTGTAACAAGACATATTAACAAGTATGCACCTAGCCGTAGGAGGGCGCACTAGGTGCCAGATATCGCTATCGCATTCAACTCTTAAAGGCGAAGCCTAAGGGTCCCTCAATTTTTGCCTTTTTCTTTATCAAAAATAACGTATCTATCTCCCATTGCTATGTGGTATACGCTGTGTGTAATGACCATATGTACGTAAAGGGTCCTCCTTCAGGAGAAATAGGGAGGGGGGGGGGGTACAAGTTGGTCGCAACGCTTTTCTCCTACAAATGCTATCTACTGAGAGGCTTAGCACCATATTCTTAGGTGACTGAAGAAAATGGCCACCCTCTGCCGCTCCCCACCCCCAACGCGCATGCCTATAACAGTGACGTCACAGTGTTTTTAATGACGTCAATTGTGGTGTTGCCGTATGGCTCCGGTTGAAAGTGAGACGCTTCGTAAAAGTTTAAAAGCATCACGAATTTCCGCGATTGACTTTCTCTTCCAAGAAGTGTCTGGAGGAATACCTGCAACTACTACAGTATGTATATATAAGCTCCTTTATAACGCCCGAAAAAGCTTGTTTTTCTAGGTCATTCAATGCGCGTTGCTCCTCCGACCCACTTTTTGGAGCGTCTTCGATTCGAACGCTATCATTTTCACGCTTCCCAGAATCACTCCATCTCTCACTCGCGAAAAATTGCTCAGCGTAACATTTTCGCATGTATTATTTTGTGTATAAACACTTCTTTCTCGAAAAAGTTTCGCTTCCATCGTAATCCAGTACGAAACCATTCATTGTTTCCTTTGCGCTGAAGTGCTACAAAGTCACGCAATCCTCTGTTCCACAAATCCGGAGCAGCGCAAGTGAGTAAGCTTTTGATCCAATTGATCTGCGCACAAATACAGCTATCCGCGAAAGTCTCTTACCCTCCCAACGCGGATAAAAACGGATTTCAGACCGACGCCACGTCGGAAAACAACTCCCGTCGCAACCTTCTTTGCTCCTTTTTTACCGACTTTGTCCCACTAATTTTGTGCAGTGCGGGGAAGACTACAGCTGGTGTCATCCCGACAGGAACGGATTGGAGGCGGGCGCGTTATTGAAAAGCAGAAGGTAGAACTCGCTTATTGCACAGCACTAATCTCCGCGTGAAGCTTCTTGATCGGTCTTTGTCTGGGTATAGATTGTGTGGGAGAGAGTGGATGAGTCTTGTTCTTCGGTTTGCCCTTATTTGTTTGGCTTGCCAGCACTTCACGTGCCAGCAGACTTGCCGGCATTGCATGCTTATGTAGAGTCTACATACACACTCTGCTTGCAACTGACTGAAACTCTGTTGCGCTAAAGCAGAAAGGATTCTGCGTGAAGCACCCTATTCTGCTTCAGTAGGGAGGATTCTGTGTCAAGCCCCAACCCTGGTAGTTCTCAACGAATGAGTGATCAATTCTGAGGCCGGATATAGCAGATTGAAGAGAAAAGACACACTGTGTTACAGGCAACGGGACACCGCGTGTTTCGGCCTAGAAGAAACGGCTAGGAAGAACCGAGATTGAGCAGAATTAGAATCGAGACAATAAATTTGGGGGGCTTTTCCTTATTTTGGTACTGAGATCGCATTCACCCAACTGCTTTGAAAAGATCATTTGTAAGTGTCGTGTTGCCACTGGGACTAGGAGATAAAACCCGGCCATCGTCTTAGTGTCAGTTGGCAATGTCAGGGCGTCGGTGGCGGCTGCTTGTCGTAGATGGTATGAAGGAAAGCTGCCAATGAGGCGAGGCAACTGGTTTCCATCCGCGGTGCGTCCCAGAGGTGGTAGCTCTCTCATGTTGCAAGTGTCGGTCCGATTTGGGAAATTCTCTGGATGCAGTAAGTGTGAAATAGGAAAAACGGGGTTGTCTGACGCACTAATTCCCAAAGCGTTGTCAAAAAAGGAATACACTAACTGACTATTAACTCAGAGTTCTTAGCGTTTGTAGTGTCTTCACTTGTGTCCGGCTTGCATGCCCTGTTCTTTAGAATAAATATCTTTTAACGAGATCGGGTCCTCGTTCATAGTGAAAATTTTCGTCTAGCGCACCAGAAAACATGAACAACAACAACAACAACTACAACAAAAAAATGTTCGATGTCCTCTTTACTTTTTCTTAGCCATAGCTTTCGGTTCGCTTAACTAGACTTTTCACTATGAACTTGCCATCTTGCAGCTCTGTGTTACTCAGACACGACTTTGCTTGGCTACCACGGAAGACAGACAAGTCGCCTTGTAGATGTATTGCTTGCTCACCCGTTGTGTTCAACACCGTGACCATTTATCACGTCAGTGATTTGCTGCTGTGTGGCGTATCTGAGATGAAGCACTTTTCTGGGCAGTGTTTTTTCCCCTTTCAGAACTTCTTTTATTTTGGCCGAAAATAAAGTAACCAATTTTCGCCACAGCACCATCAACAAAGCTGCGTACAAAAGATGGAGCAAGAGTGTTCAGAATACTTGCGAATGAGTGTCTCTTAAGCTTCATTCCAATACAATGAGCTCTTTCCTGATTACTTCACTCCACCCTGATGTTGTCGTTCGGCACTATGTCTCGCCTGTTTTATCCCCTCCTGTGGTATGCGCTGCTTAGCACTCTCTAGCTTGTGAATATGTATTCTTGTTCGGCGACAACCGAGACCACGTATAATGTTACCATGACGTCATTTCGGCTATTAATGGCTCGCATAGTCCTGCACTTTCTTGAGCAGGGCTTTCAGTTGCCTTCAGTAGATAGGTAACACGTGTTCAGAGAAATTTATTTGTGACGAGCCAAACGTCATTCTTAAGTAGGACGCACACCTGCCGAGGCCTCCCAAATCACCTGAAGTAATCGTTTTTGACATCTTTCACGTCATTCTCATCAATCTCTGGTTCTTCTTCCCCTTGCATTCTTCGTAAAACAGGTTAACTTGTGACAGCTATCTTTAATCCTCTTTTTTTTTCTCCCTATTGTAGTGGTACATTTGAGCCCGTCGCTACTGTCTCCTCCCTTCCCACTTCCTGGTGACCTTATCTATGTCCTTCCTGTCCCACCTCGTTTTCCCTGTTCCTTCTCATTGGGGAAAAGAGGAGACGGAAAGGGGACGGAAGGAAGAATAAAGTCGCATACTCGTCTCCTCACGTGATGTCTTCCTTGGACGTGTTTAAACCTTAGTGCACGCCGCACGTCTCTCTTCCTACTCGCAGCCCACGTTTGCCAATCTCGGTGCGTCTAAAAACTTTTCAACGCACTTTCCAACCCCCAACCTCACCGCGATTCCGCTTCCCTATTTTTAACTGAGATTCACTGAACCCGTACTGATGCAGAACCCCATCCACCTTTATCTATCACACCTCAGCCGACCCAGCCCGTACCCCTCCCTATTGACGCTTCCATACCGTGATGTTTTTCTGCAATGCTTTACCAGAACTTCGATGGATTGTTGGCCTCACCCTCCTGCTATAGAAGTCCATTTACAGCTCACCCAGACGGGATGTGCATTTGAATGTAAATGCGTATCGGACGGGGAGCGTTGGCCTTAACGGCTTGGAATGCCGGGTGCGGTACAGGAAGTGGTTGTGGGGGCGGCAAGGGGTGCGAGGGCGACTGCACGGGAGATACGAGTCAGAACTGGCTGTGTCGGGCTGCACGTCACGCATGATGGAATCACGTAATCTCTATTTTTGTGACATCTATATACGGCTCTCTCTCACTGTGTAGGAAAACACATTCAATAAACAAAAAAAAAAAAAACAATCTCTGTGCATAAATAGGACTCTAACAACTGCGCTCTATCAAGACAGCCAGCACTGTGTGAGGCCTGTCTAAAGACACCTGACTTTTACGTGAAGCAATTTCATACTTGTTAACAAATGGATGCCCCTTAAGTATTACAACCCTTGATTTGAATCATTTGTTCAATTTTTTTGGAGGGGGGGGGGGGTCTTTGAAGGTAATGATGCATGCAGGCACAGTGGCTCTTGTAGGACAAATTACCTCTTAATTAGCGGGCCCGTAAATTTAGTTATTGGTTTGATCAACTATCTGAAGCTTAGCCTATACTAACCTATGTGAAGATTTTAACTGTGTGCTTTTTGTTTGGTTTTGCCTCCTTGAGCATACTGAGGCATCAAACTAAATGTGGCGTACAAAATCTGCTAAAAAAAGATGTTTGAGATAATATGGGATTTCGTAACCGACCAACCAATTGCGTCGTTAGAACTGCCAAAGCTACGCGAACAAACGAGACTGCAAAGCTTTGACATATCATAACGAGTTTAATTGCGCTTTTAAGACGTGGAGGGAATCCTACGTTGTTCCATTTCTTCGAAAGATTTCAAAAAGAAAAGCTGTCGTTCTTTGTAGGTTGACTAAAGATGAACGGCTAAGCGCTTTATCACACTATTTGCGGTGGCATGGCTGCAATTAAGACCCTATGATGATAAGCCCCGTGTTTTATTTTTTTGAGCACCAACGTGTTAACGAGGAGGCGGCACAGAAGATAATTTAACATTTTGACTTGTGTTCCTTATATAAAAAGTTAAACCAGAAAAAGGGATTTGGAACGTTTTTACGTAAGACGCTCATGATAACCACATTTCGGTGCATGGAACCAAGAAAAAGGCGTTTTTTTATATTGTTTTTCTTTTTGTTTTTGCTCACGCCTCCTTCGTCTTCTTCTCTCATTTTTACAAAATTTTATTCATTCCGTTTACTCTTTGATTACTCGTTAGTTGTCTACTTTACCGTGTGTCATATTTTTATTTTTTTGCTCATTCAGTCATAGTAATTTTGCCTCTTTTTTCTTTTTACCTAATATTTGCTTGCATGTTCAATTTCTTTTTTCATTTAACAAGTTCCTTAACTGATTTGTGATACTTTTATAGCTACGTTTATTTCGCCATTCATCTATACTCTTGTCCTCTTTCTCTCCTTCCGTACAACATTCAATTGTTTTCATACTGAAGTCCTTCCTATTTTTGCGGTTTTTACCACAAGCATTTCAGGACTATCTTTACTTCGCACCACTAGCTGAGATTATCTCGATTTCTACATCCATAAAATTATTTTCATTCTTTTTTTATTAGCATTTAGAAACCAGGGCCTTGTGCCTTTTAATCCTCAAAGCACCAGCCTCACTTTATCCACTCGTTTTAGATTAATTGCAATCCAACAAAGGGGTGAGTCTTTTCCTGTCACCCAATTCTATAGAAGCTGATTTTATCTGTATGTCTCGTCCATTCTAAATGGTAGTGCATTTCGTTTTTATGATACAGTATTCCCACTACTGAAACATGGTTTACGACGCAGCTTTTTCACGTTTGCGTTCTGTACGCCAACCCCCACTTCGTTCTTTAATAACGATGTGACTTTCAGTGCAGGGGTTGTACGACTCCAACGTTTCTGCCTTCCTTTTGCAATCATTGAAGTGGCCTTCGAGAGATAAGTTTTTATGTCTTCTGTCAGTTCATGCTGAAAAACCAAGGCACTGCTATTCTTTGTTAATGTATTGTTTCTCCCTAAACTTGAATCGTGCAGGCTCAGCGGTTGTAATTGAATACCGATTGGAATCAATGGGTTTCGTTACTTTCTAGCATTCGGCGTGATTCCCTGTTAATGTATTTTCGTATTTATTTAATTAGAGCTTGTAATCATGATGATCATTGCACAGATTGTTGCTCCTATGTAGTGCCCCAAGGTCTCGAACTTCTTCCTTCAAAGGGTTTGGACTGTTCTACATGTCTAACATCGATGGTAATGTGCACCAATCACTTTTTCGTCATGATTTTCACTTTGCCAGTAATACAGCTGAATTTTATTATTTCGTATTATTTAGATTCACATACTATACACTTGGAGAAATTGGCTTGTAAACAATTTGACGGCAGTACGCCTCGGCAGTACGGCGGTTGCGCTGTGCTCGGCTGCTGAGCACACTGCAGTTTTCCGAAGCGGGTCACAGTGGTCGTATTTCCACGGCAGCTAAAGACAAAACTTCCACTTCCGTGCAGTTTGTGATGTCATTGGTTGCTGAAGACAACGAGGTGGTCGAAACTTCTGGAACCCTCCACTACGATGCTACTCATACTAATAGGATGGGCTTTTCACGTAATGTCGTCGCATTTACTCAATTGATTGTGCGGCAATGAAGCGTTGTCAAAGAGGGCTCAAACATAACGCCTGACAGCTGTTGCATGTAGTTTACAGGGCAACCGCTGTTATACCGATGCCACCGTTTAGGAGGTTTTCATTGAACCACCGCAATTTTTTCTTGGTTTAATTACATCTCGAACTTTCAAAGCTGTCAGCACTGCACAGCGTGGGCATTACCCCGCCTTAACGAATCACGTTTGAATTTCGCACTCCTAAAAGCATGGAGCGAATAATTTCGACGGCAAATGACTCGTACCAGTGGTCCTGGTAGAACGAGCTGCTATAAATGTGCGGGTGTTTCTTTTTTTTTTTGCACTTGACACTTTTGATTTTCACGTGTCACTTGCCTCTATATAACTGGCGTAAGTCGAGAAAGGAACGCATTTTAATTAAAACCCGGGCTAAGCACTTCTTGCATGCGCCTTTTTGACTTATAGAAATCGAGAGAGGTAGTGCGGGTGTTCCTGTTTTTACGAATTCTTCTTCGCGACTTTGGTGGCGCGATTTTTTCAGTTGAAAGGATCCAATACGTTAAGCAACGACCGAAATGGTAGGCAGCTGTGGTGTCGAAACGTGCTTGACGAGGCTGTGGAAAGGAAGGCTTCGCATCGGCATCTCAAATGAGATTCCTTCCTTGTTATCTTCTTAATCTGAATTGATGGCCTTCGTTGTTCAATGAGTCAAAAAAGTTTTCGAGCTTTCGCGAGAGCTGACGATACATCGCGGGTCCATTGTGGGAGGGGAGAAAAAGCGGGAGGGGACGCACATGCACAGTGGTAGTGTAAACGTCACAGGGATGAATGCCTTGAAGACAGAGGGGCGCGAGCATAGGTTAGCATATGCTCCCTGCGTCGGCCATGAGGGGTAAGCTAGGGGAGAGTGTCAGAGACGAGAGAGAGAAGGGAGGGAACGTGCATGCGCAATGGAGTTGTCTTAATTTTAAACTGCGCAGCTGCTGTGATAGCGTCTTGAATACTGATGAGACACTTTGCGTCGGTGCAGCCAACCCTTTATATCACTGACGTTCTTTTATACTTTTGCTGTGATGTATTTGCGTTCGTGTCAAAGTAAGCATAGAATTCATCGGCCAATCCTGCACATACATTACAAATAAAAAAAGTCGCATGCTCCAACCAGCTTCTTAATGGGTCCTCGGTAGTTTGGGCCGTACAAAAGACAGCGTCATTGAAACTATGAGCTGCCGCACCGCGGGGCCATTACACTAAAATGCCGATGGTGGTTAAGGAACACAACGCAGCCTGGTCAACTTTTGAATGCGTGAAGTTCACGAAAAAATTTCGCTCAAGGGCAAACTTTTTACAATGATGACCGAGATGGTTGAAAAAGGGAGGACGAAAGGATGAATGGCCTTCCTGTCGGCAACAACCTCAATCATAATGGTTTGCCTTCCAACGTGATCTCGACAGCTTGCGTGCAAGCTACCATGTTTTCCTAGCTGGAGTCAACGAGATGTGCAGAAAACTACGCGCTTTACATCTTGGGCTGTGTGGAGCTATGCGCCGTAAATTTTGCAGATTTCCCTTTACCGAGAACCAGCGTTTATGTACGTAGTGCTCACGCAAAAGCTACATAAAATAAAAGCCATGTCGGCCACCTGCTTTCACCTTGCTGTAATATTTTTGTATTCGGCGTTCCTCATCAGTTTTCAGCAAGTTGCTTCGCAAGAGCGTTGGGTGTAAGAATAACCAGTATGTCGATGAACTAGTCGGCGCCTGCAATTGGTGGATCGGCCATTTGGTCGATCAGTCATTCATGATGTCAGTAAGGCAGCGTTCTAGACACGTTTAGTTACCAGCGGGCATGCCTTTCGAGCTGTTGTAAAAAAGACTTAGATGTTATCGATTAGAAATAATGGTAATAAACGTATCGCCGAGTGTAATACGTCTATAACTAAATGGCAGAGTAAGCCTATGGAACTGACACATCGAATAAAGGGTAGTTAAAGTATTATTATAACAAAGAGCACATGTCGGTAATGTATACACATATGGCAATAACTATGAACGTACCTGCCATACATATGCAGTCTATGAGTTGACTGACTACCATGAAAGCTCGTCCAGATTTCGCATGCATTATTCGGTTGTTTGCACACGACTAGAGTCTGACCACCGTCTGTGTGAAGAAATACCGTTATAAGCTGCTTCGATAGGCGTGATATACGTCTCGGTTCTATGTTTGTGTTGTATGAACCCTCAAGGGGAAAGGATTATTGAAGAGCTTCTATAGCACTCCACTGCTGAAGCGTAAAACATTCAGCAGGTCCCACGTACTTTGGGAATCGACGTTATGAGAAGCATGTAGATTGAAGCTAACTGTGTTGATTTAGCGAAACGTCACAAAATCACACTAATGATATGTACAAATTTTCTACTCACGGATAGTTCCACAGTCTTATTTGTTCATATAATAATTTTTTTACAGTTGCGTAACGATGCCAACACCATCACGAGTGTTATCAACATCAGAAGCAGAAAGCTGATATGCAGCGCCTGTGCTCGCGAGAATATATAGTAGCCCTGGACACTGCTGCATCAATCAACATGAGTGGTCACGCTTAACTACAGTTCATATTAACACTACGTGACAGATGTATCATAGGAGTACATATCTAGTGTTTATCAATATGAATAGTCAACATTGCCACTACAATTGATGTTTCACCAGCATTACGCCTAAATGGTGTATTTTTCCAAAGCAGTATCGAAACCTGACGTGGCTCCGAGTTAGAACCCTTAATTGCCACGTAGAATGCTTTGGTTCAAATCCTGCTGGCGCTGATATCTAGTCATTGAACTCGCGGGCCAATGCCACCCATGTCAACATTTTTCTTGATGCCCTCTCTTTACAAATACCAATGCATGATTCCGCCATTCCTGGGTACGTATAAACTGTCAATCACATACCCAACCGTGATATGAGAGTATGTTCTGGACGTGTATGGCGGGAATGATTTGATGACGTACTCGATGAGATAGTCCTATTCTTGATGTCACGACCAGCTAGTCATGCTCGTCAGACCACCTTACTCTGCCATACTAATTTTGGTTCACTTAAGGTTACATGGTTGATCAGGAGAGCACCCAGACGTAGTCAGATAGATAGATAGATAGATAGATAGATAGATAGATAGATAGATAGATAGATAGATAGATAGATAGATAGATAGACAGACAGATAGATAGATAGATAGATAGATAGATAGATAGATAGATAGATAGATAGATAGATAGATAGATAGATAGATAGATAGATAGATAGATAGATAGATAGATAGATAGATAGATAGATAGATAGATAGATAGATAGATAGATAGATAGATAGATAGATAGATAAAGTGCCTGTAGTACACAAAAAATGTTTCGTATGAAAAAAATACGTGGAGTTCTTTAGGCATTGTCTTATTGTGGCTTCAAAACGAAAGCCATCGTCTGTTTCCGCCCAACCTTGCTGTTCATCCTGATCCCTCACCCAGGGAAGTATTTCTAACATTGTTTTGCATCGCCTCCTTGGTGCGATCTACCTACAACCAAGCTAGGGTTCCATGTTTTGACGTAGTCACATGACGTCATGTCATATGGGGACACCATCCTGGGATGCTACTTTTCGCATCAATCCTCGTTGATTAAGTAGGACACCCGATGACCAATTGTTTCGCTGGACGAGGGATCCCGTAAACTACGGCACCGTCTCGCTGCGTGTCTTCGTCAAAGAAATGTCACGACGAGCAACTTGTTATGGCATTCGGTTTGTTCTACTCGGACTTGGATTATTAAAGACGTAAGAGCTTCGGCGTTCTCGGATAGAGCTCCGGCGACTGGCCCTAACGATCACGAGGGGAAGTCCTGAAAAGGTTGAAGGATGCTATAAAAGGCTGCCATGCAAAACTACAGAAGCCGACGATCACAAGTGAAGGAAAGAGAAATGCCATTAATTTCACTGCAAGGCCCAAAACTGCTTACTGGCCTAATTGGCTGCGGGATCCGTTCAAAATAAAACGTGGTGGACAAGCGGGCGTAGAAGCATTACTACGAGCCCTTGATGTAAGATGTGGAAGAAAAACATGGCAGCTACAGGGCATTGTACTTCCACCAGGCACTCACTACAGCTTCACTTTTCACTACATTTCCCTCGCCATCATGGCGTCCTTCCGCTTTTTCCATTTTATTCCAATACGCTGCGCTCTTCGCAAACTCAGCTTTCTGCTCTGTACTTTGGTGTAACCGTTTCGTGAAGCAACTTGGTCTACGATGTACTTTCATCCTCTCATGACCGTTTGCATTTGCCTTTCGTTAACACAGTTGTGCGAGAGAGGTCATACAAAAGGGAGAGAGATAAAGGAAAAGAAGAATGTAAATAAACCTTACATGTGTTTTAGTTTTGGCTGGGGGAAATATCATGCAGACTTAAATTTCTCATATCCACAAACGCTCGGTTATATCGAATGCATTTATATTTCTAATGAAGGCTGCTTATACGTAGTCCTTTTTTTCTATACTCAGATGAAATGGCGTCAACTCAACAAAACTGAGCGATTTAGTCTCTCTTGCCTTTCTTAATGTTTTTCCCACTTACCCCTTTTTACCCGTGTGTCATGATTCTTCTGGCGACCTACTTAGTGCTCCTATAAGAAGAAACATTTTTTTCCCCTGTAACGAGCGTAAATAGCACAGTGTGGGGAAAACCTGAATAGTGCTAACAATCGTTACGAAGGAGAACAAAAAATAAACAAACAAAGCAAAAGAAAGCAAATGCTGCTAAGGATGGGGAAACGCTGGATCATCGCGCATGGTTCGAGGCACTGCTAATAAGGAGCTTTCATAAGGTCGTCGACTTGAATTACAGGGAAGCGGCTGTGATAGTAGTTACTGTAGATGAGCCGTGTTACCTTTTGGTGCTGATGCTGAGATAATATTTGGAGTTGTAACTCCAGGGATGCATCATTCGCAATGAGTCTCGCTCGTAGACAAGAGCCAACCTAACCGTTAGTTAAAAAAGCACAGCGTGCGTAAGTTATCGTATAACTTGCCGCGCACTGAACTATCGAGCGACGGACGCCTCATGGCCTCTGTCAGGCATCGCGCTGGATGTTTTTCATGGAAGTAAGCAGTTTTATGTTAGGCTGTATTCATTTATCAGATGGCTTAGGTCGTTCTGGATGGTGTTATTGCTCATACGAGTTGCAGGGCATGAGTCATTTTTTTAATCTGCTCTGATAAGTTGGCTCGTATTTCTGCGGTTAGTCCGGGAGACAGAATTACGCGAAGGAACTGGTCAATTTATTTATATACCCTATACAATGGTGTAGTGTCTGGACCTGAAGGAATCGCGGAAGTGGTATGACAGATAAAAACTGATGCGCTGTTCAGGCGACTACAATTGAAACATTAATAAAAATAAAGCTACTGCGATAGTGTCTTGGTAAAAAAAGAATTGTTTCCAAAGTGATTAATTCTGTATAAAAAGTGTCTTCCATATATATATATATATATATATATATATATATATATATATATATAGGACGTACGAAGGCAAGGTAGAAGCCGATGAAGAAGTGGTTGAGAACGGAATAAACATGGCGTATGAGCCAGGCCACGTCGCCCAGTCATCGTAGCGTCACACACACACACACACACACACACATATATATATATATATATATATATATATATATATATATATATATATATATATATATATAAGGAATCGCGGTATTTTATCTCCTGATGGACTTTCGTGTTAAGAATGTTACATCATGGATGTAACGATATAATTTAGGCAGTGCAACTGTCATTCTTCATGTGATCGGCGAAACCTCTTTTGATTCATGCGCTATGATTATCATTTTGCATCAGCTCACTAATTCTGATAAGTTTACAATTTTATTCACTGGTAGTTACTGTCAAGCTGATAGTGAGACCAGGGTTTGTATGTCCTGCAATGATGCTAAGATTGGTGCATTGGAGTCGGACTCGATTTGCATATACGCCGAAAACGACGACGAAGAAGATGGGGAGCTTGAGGAGGAGCCGGAGGAGGAAGAAGTTCGAAATCGGTGACCCACATAAAGCTTTCCGTGCCCGCTGACACAGTCATTCAACCAAAATGACCCAGTGACGCTCGACTCGTACAAATAAAAGCGAACACGTACTTCACAAACACGTGGCTAGATACATAGACAAAGGCATTGCAACATTAACTAGTCCTGCAGGGCATTGAACAGGTTTGATTGACGTATATAGTGGCCCGAAACAACAAATCAGAATGATCTACGCCGTTCAGAACCAATCCTCGGAAAAAGAGATTTCGGTAGTTACTGACCTTTCCTGCTTCTTAGCCCCGTAGAATGCATGAGCTGGCATTTTCCAAGTGAAGTAATCTTGATTATATATATATATATATATATATATATATATATATATATATATATATATATATATATATATATATATATATATATATATATATAACATAGTGTGAGCGCGACAAGCGAATGACTCTTTATTTTCTTTGATATCATCACCTGTACATCTTCTTCATCTGAAAATATCACCAGCGTGATTTAGCTCGAGCCTGGCTGAATAAACCGGCTCCTCACAAGTGGGGGAGGTGCTGGGTGCCAAGAAAACCCTGGCTCATCCAACGTCGCCGTCCTACTGCAGCCACCGCCACCCGCTCCACCCAACAACATTCGCCTGCGTGATCCACCTGTGTTTTCCGGTCTCCGAGGCGATGATGTCGAAGACTGGATCAAGAACTACGACCTCGTCAGTGATTTGAACAGGTGGGACAATCCGCAGAAGTTGCGCAGCGTCCCATTTTACTTGTCCGATGTTGCGAAAACTTGGTTCTGGAACCACCACCCGGATCTTCTCGGCTGGGACACTTTCGAGCAGCAAATTTGTCAGATATTTGGTGCCCCTGCAGTTCGCACTGAAGCAGCAAAGAAGAAACTTGCTGAACACACGCAGCTGCCGGGTGAATCTTACACCTCTTATATTGAGGATGTCCTTGCACTGTGCAAGCGCGTTAACACCGGCATGTCTCAGAACGACCAAATACGCCAAATTATTGAAGGCATTAACACCGTTGCCTTTAGCACCTTGCCACGCAAAATCCTGCCACCCTATCCGTCCTTGTTTCACAACAACGTGTCGACCCATACAGCCGCACTATTATCGACCACTTGACCGGCTCTACTACTCCTCCAAACGCCAGACTCCGTCGACAACTTAAACAGTTTAAGCTTGTCGGTGATGCTTTATGTCGCTACATTTACCACATCGATGGCAACAAGTGGGTACCCGTCATCCCACGTTCTCTGCAACGTGAAGTACTGGAAGCCTTTCATGATGATCTAACCGCCGCTCATCTAGGCTATCACAAGACTTACGACAAAATAAGAAGTCGTTGTTTTTGACCTGGCCTCTCTTCAGCCGTCGCTAAGTACGTCGCCTCCTGTGTCCATTGCCAACGGCGAAAACGACCAACAACTGCTCCGGCTGGCTTAATGCAACCTCTTCCTTGTCCCACCTCGCCTTTTGAAGTCGTTGGCTCGACTTGTATGGCCCTCTTCCTATACCATTCAATGGAAATCGCTGAATTGTCATGGCCGTCGACCACCTTAACCGCTTCGCAGAAACAGCTTCTATACCATCCGGGACTGCCACTGAGATCGCCGATTTCTTTCTTCGCCACATCTTTTTGCGTCATGGAGCTCCACGCAATCTCCTCAGTGATCGTGGCAAAGTCTTCCTATCTTCCATTGTCGAGCAAGTTTTGCGTGCCTCGAACACTGTTCACAAGACCACTTCTAGCTACCACCCGCAGACCAACGGATTGACTGAACGGTTTCATCGGACCCTATCGGACATGATCGCCATGTACATTCACCCCAACCACACGAACTGGGATGCAATTCTACCCTTCGTGACATTCACCTATAATACGGCTGCTCAACGCACTACCGGCTTTTCTTCATTTTTTCTCGTCCATGGTCGCTCGCCCAGTTTCGCTCTGGATGTCTCTTTCCTTTCGGCCCCTGCACCCTCGACGGCTCCTTTCTCTGAAGAATTCCTATCTCGTCTCACACACTGCCATCACCAGGCCCGTGTTAACACCGGCCTCTCTCAAGACACTCGAAAATCTCGCTACGACTCGTCTCGCCGTGTTGTGAGTTTTTCCCCTGGTGACGAAGTTCTTCTATGGACTCCACTACGCGTTCCGGCCTATGCGACAAATTCATCAGTCGCTTCATTGGGCCATACATGGTGGTCGAACAGACATCTCCTGTCAATTACCGCGTTTCTCCTCTTACAGCTAGTCCTGATCATCATTGCCGAGGAACAGAGATAGTGCACGTATCTCGTTTAAAGCCTTATGCACGACGCATTTCATAATACTGGCAAGCGACCAGGCGGCCGCTTTCACCGCGCGGGGGAATTAGTGTGAGCGCGACAAGCGAATGACTCTTTATTCTCTTTGATATCATCATCACCTGTACATCTTCTTCATCTGAAAATATCATCACTAGCGTGATTTAGCTCGAGCCTGGCTGAATAAACCGGTTCCTCACAAGATATATATATATATATATATATATATATATATATATATATATATATATATATATATATATATATATATATATATATATATATATATATATATATATATAAGACCGTGGTCCAATTTTGCGTCTTACGTCGGCACTGCTTCCTTTTCTTGCCTTGTTTTTGAAATATTTGTTGCTGCGGCTATGGGATTGATATTGCTCCCCGTGGTTCGCTGGCTATCGCCCATTCATGGAGGCGGTTATGAGGCACACTGGTGTCAGAGTGATTGTTCATAGATCGCTCATAGAAAAGCATCACTGACGATTCAGATGTGTATGCAACATTGTGGGCAGCCTCTTCTCGCCTTCATGCAGTCGTTCCTGTATTCTCACGTGAGGTCAAAATGTGTCGGCGAGGAGCGAAAATCTGGTGGCTCCTAAGGCAGCACGAAGTTGAGAGCTATCGGGCGACCATGACCCTTCAGTGTGGCTGATACCGAATGTCGGTGCATCGGCCGAAATTTTGGCTCCAGAACAAGAAAAAGAAACGCAAAAGACGCAGCGTAGGACTATACCGATTAGGCATGTCTGTATTGAGTAAATCTATGCAGATATGGCGACACTAATCTATAGTATTGCAGATATGTGGCGCTCGTCCGGTCAACGAAATCAATATGTAAAGAGGCAGGCATGAGCGAATTTTGTGCCGTATTTTTTTACACCACTATCGATAACAGCGGATGAATTGTTCGTTTCTTCTGCTTTTCATTGTACTCTTTGCACTTAGCAGATGAAAACAGGGCAAAACAAAGAAAGCGCGTTCTGCTGGCAACGCCCGGAAAGCGTCAGAGCTTTGGCCTTTAAATCCTTTCATTCAGGTGTGTGTGTCCTGAATCGCTCTTTCATCACGCACGTCGCCGTCTTCCTTGTGGTCTTGTCGAGAACTCTGGTCCCTCTGAAAGCCCAACTTTCTAGGGTGGCCCAACATCAAAAGCACGTTGACAGAGTAAGAGTACATGAACGAGAGAAGAGAAAGTAAGTGATATCAGAAGCACGTGTGAGGTCGAGGACCGAACGAACGTGCTTAACGCTGACGGAGCGATGATTATCTGCGCTAATTGCTTTTGCGCCTCGCTTACACAGAAAACCTGGTCACGCGGCTTTCATTATTTCATTCGGTGACATGAGGGGCTCGACGACTTTGTGTAGATGACATTGTGAAAGGCGCTTTCAGCAGTTGTGTCAAGTGACGCGGGACGATTTGTACAACATGTACTTTACTTTCTCTCTCTCTAACCTTGTATGGTGTGTTCTCTTCTCGCGTGCGCATTAGCGGCCTTGTATTATTGTTGTTTTTTGTTTGAGAACGACTCCTTGCTGGGCAAGTTGGCGAATACTAAATAATATCCTACATTTAGTGGTAAAAAAACAAAACAAAGTGAGTGAATGAAAAACCACAACACGAGCACTTGTTCTGTGTTCGTCTTTTTTTTATTGCCAAAATCAGGATGTCCTGAAGTCAAGTGACGTTGACTTTATTTTAGAAATTCGTGGGACACATGACGTTCAAAAAGAAAGCAAACCTAATTATCTGAGGAGAGCGCTATACATGTGACACTCCCATGTATTAAAGGAGAGTCCTAGCGCACCTTTTTTTTTTCTTAAAGGGGAGCCCCGCCGCGGTGGTCTGGTGGCTAAGGTACTCGGCTGCTGACCCGCAGGCCTCGGGATCGAATCCCGGCTGCGGCGGCTGCATTTTCCGTGAAGGCAAAATTGTTGTAGGCCCATGTGCTCAGATTTGGGTGCACGTTAAAGAACCCCAAGTAATCGAAATTCCCGGAGCCCTCCATTACGGCGTCCTTAATAATCATATAATTATTTTGGGACGTTAAACTCCTCATATCAATCATCAATAATTTCCTAAAAGGAATATTGATGCTGTTTCGCGACATTACCGTAAGTTGCGCACTTTATCGACAGATTATACTCTGCGAGAAGAATTGTTCTGCAAAAGTAGAAACAGTCCACTGGTGAGGCTAACATAGTTACACAAATGAAGCTTTGCATCTCCCCCGCACACACACGCATACACCCCCCCCCCCCATACACACACAAGCAGGTTCAAGCTCGTCTTCATTGTTCTCGAAACATGTGCGTACTATTCCTAAACTTGCCAAATATTTCCTTCAATAAGGTACTAGGCCTCGCGTAAACAATCAACTATCTCTACGTAGTTTTGTCCCCTACGTAACGAAGCGCACAAAAGACACACAAACTGCCTTCCCGTTCGCCTATTGGATGAGAAAAAAAACACCTCCTCAAGCCCACAAATATGATGCCCCTTGTTTGGAGGATTACTGAGCCCTTACTATGATAGAGCGTATTCTCACAACGAGAACATGCACCTGACCATCATTAATTTCTCTCCCAACTTTCCCCGCCCTTTCTGCAAGTCCCTTAATAGGGTAGAGAGCCGTGCAGCCCCTAGCTGCCGTTGAGTCGCGGAATTTCGAAAGCCGCACCCAACTGTCACGAGGCAGCACGGGCTTATTATCAGCACCACGTTAACTATTTCAGCGCCTCGGATGGTATAAAGTTCACACCTTTCCCTAATCCTACGCATCTTTTCAGGAAACTGCGGAAAAAAGTGTACACATCTACCTGGTGTCCAGTTTCTTTCTTTCTTTTTGTACGTTTTTGAGTTTCTCGCACTATCTCGACACGTGGAATCCGAAAGTATAGCAGTACAAGCGACACGTTATCAGCAACAGTGCTCACCTACCCACAATTCCCTATTCCCTACTTTCAGAGCAGCGTGAGGGGGGGGGGGGGCACTCTTCGTTGCTAAAAAGTCGTTATTACTTTAGTAGCCGGTCTCGTAAATTTCCTAAGCTGCATTATACGGCACTCCTGTTATCCGCCTACATATGCTTCCGCAGTGGGACTGTATTTAAAGATTAGTTGCCAGTGTTTTTTTTTGTCATTATTCCCTTTTTATTGTTCATCACACACTACTATAATTTTATGCGTTGTAATTTTGACAGCTACTCTACAGCTTTCTGTGTCAAGTTTCAAATCATGAGGTGTGATTCGTCCCCTGACCAATACAACATCAGGGAATCATAGGTTAGTAAGGTACGTAACGTTAGCTCTTATCTCTAACTCTTCGCAATTCATGACCACGAAAGCCTCCTCTAAACCCGTGTTCAATAGCATGAGAACAAACAGGAGTTAAGCAGTCAGAGAACAAACAGGAGTTAAGCATTAATAGTTGAAACGAAGAAGAAATGGACATGGGCTGGGCCCATAGCGCATAAGCAGGATAGCGGTATTCGATCGTTCCAGCGACTATAGGTGGCGCGACGGTAGGTCAAAATGGTAGACAAGACGGTGCCGAGGTGCGCATCTCAGGCAGCAAAGCTCGTCAAACCATCTAGTTTCACTGCTGACCACACTTTCTCTCGCTAAAGAGACGCATAGATGCTTCAATGAAAACGAATCAGCGCTTATGGATACCGCGAGACCGAACTGCGTCGCAGACGTATCCCCGTGTGCGAGGTTCGGAGGAAAGGCGCGTGGTGCCGCCTCAGTCGCAGGAACAACCGAATGCCGACAGTATTTCAAACGAAGGTAAACGGGCAGAGTGGAGACAGGAAGTTAGGTGGGTAGATACCATTTGAAAAGTTTGCAGGTACAGCGGGGCAGTAGGAAGCACAAGACCGGGCTGATTCTTGAAACATGGCAGAGGCCTTTGTCCTGCAGTGGGCATCGTAAGGCTGATGATGATGACGATGATGCGGACGAAACCGTCTGTTAAGCCACTGCCATGGCGTGGGAACATTTCACACCCCGCTACTGAGTTCATTGTGGAATGATACAAGTAATCACCTCGCAATCTATTGTAAAATAAAAGCAGTTATAGAGAGCATATGCTTCGGAAGGCAGAAGGAGCTAGCTCGTAAATGGCGGCAGTAAGCGGCACGTTGTCTGCCGACAACCATTTATATTGAACTTGTGCCGGTCTTTCACCTTTTATTACTTTCGTTTAGACCCTTCGAGGTCATTAGGTGGAAATCTCGCCATGTGTAATTAGCACTGAGACTGTGTAATTAAAACCGTATTCAAAACAGCTATGCAAAACACTTTTTTTTTCTGTCCACTGACATCGTAGAAAGTAGCGCGTGGTAAGGCAACATACTTAAAATGTACTTATAGTCTTCTTGGTGGGCCATGATTTTTGAAGCATCAGTGCACAAAAGGATACAAAATACGCACACATACAGCACTTGTATTTGCGTCTTTTATGTGTGGGTGTTTCTTATGGTACTGTTCATTGCTTAATATAGTAAGGCGATAATGCCGAAAACAATAACAATGCGTATTATTTACCGTTCAATGTAAATGACCAGTTATGAAAGTGTTAGCTGTGCAGTAAATTTTGATCATAGTGATGGTTTAGCGATATATTAGTATGATCAAACTGAAGACGAAGTAGAAAATCCTTGCCTGTCAACTGGAGAAGGGCCATAATCGTGAAACTGACGTATACCTTGGTACAGAGTTACATTAGTGATGAAGAGTAAGTAGAAAAGAAAAAGTGAAAGAAGAAAGAAATACAAAATATTCCTGTGTAGTTGATGGTCAAGAAGTGTTCTGTGCTTTCGGGCATGCTACATTATATCTTAGCGAACACAACTATTCATGAAAAAAAAAGATGGTCCATCATTTTTCCTCTTCGTTTGTACACTTCTGTTTTTAACTTTATTCCTGCTGACTTTCCACTCTTAGAGCACTCCGTACCAACCATTATGCAATAACTCGTTAAAGAAGCCACATTTACGACAAACGTGTAATAAATAAATCATAAATGTTTAATAATAATAATAATAATAATAATAATGTAACATATTAAAAGCTTCAGCAATTATCGTCCCGAAATCACGACATGATTAGGAGAGAGGCCATATTGGAGGGCCCCGAAAATTTCAAAGCGCAACGTACGAGCTGTGCTCTAAAAATGGAAAGAGGTAACAGCGCAAAAGAACGGTAGAGATCCAATTCTCTTTGCTCTACTCTTGCTCTTCCCCTAGGGCCGTCTCAGTCTGCACCCCGCTGTTCATTCCCCACCACGCTACACACCTCCACCTGCTTTATCATCATCCGGCAGTATTATAGTAAGCGATTTTAATAACATCAACTAGCCATCACTGAAACACTTGCCAAAACTTTTCGGTCAGCAAACACGAAGAGCTAATAGCACTCAGTTTCAAGCAAACGGTAATTTCTAGTAATAAAGAAAATTATGGGTCATTTACCGAAAGGCTGGTCAGCGTGCTAGCCGCACATTACCTATTGCCCCAGCAAATATTAACTTGGGCTAAGCCATGGTGCTCTTATGTCGGTAAATAAGGTAGTAGAATTAGGTGCAATTTTCATCATCTCACTTTGTTATACAATGCATAAAGAAGGCACCCTAGAACACGTCGTCTTCAAAGAAAGCAGAAGCCTTTCCTGCTTTCCGTTTTCCACGTTCTCACTGTTTAGGAAGAAATATTCAATCCGGGGCTGACGACAAAAGGAGCGAGAAATGTGGGATGACGCTAATTGCCAGGATTGCGAAGCAAAACGGAACAGCGCTTCCCATTGTCGTCTCGGCTGTCGCGATTGGGTTTGGTTTGCCCGAAGGCAGAGATATGGCAGCCGAGCCTCATTAGTCACGCACAGCGCTGCTTGAACTAGCGAGACCCGACTCGTTTACGCCTCACTTATCCATGCTTTTTCTACGTCTGAATATTCAACAATCGAGCTTTTCTTTTTACTTAGTTCCTCTTTCTTGCTTTCTTTTATAAGACTCGTAATGTGAGGAAAAGACAGTCTTATTGGTGCTTGTTTGAGCGATGAGCTGCTCTGTGCAGAAGAATGCGGGTACACTTCCTTGCTCTCTTAGGTTCATACATTAATTGCTCAGCGCTTTAAGACAAGTGAGCTGGTACATGCAGAGCAGTTTCTGTGTTGGCTTACACATTAACAAAAAAAAAAACAAATGCTTTGCAAGATAGGTATCTCGGGCAATGTAAATTGGCCATACGAACTTCTTTCCACACCTCTCATCAAGATGATGCGTCAGAACATTTTTGCGAATTGTTGATTATCTAGAGCTTTTAAACCATTATGAGTTCAAAAAAAAGTACACATAGATTCGCCTTGTAAATAATTGGCTAATCTTACTTACAGTGGACTCGATGATATGCGAAGCACGAATGAGAAATGTCGATATATCCCTTCAAAATCAGCACAACGCAATGAGGTGGAGGTAAATAATGCCGTACATCGGTTTCCGTGCCTTGATTATCATGTTTTGATGTGTCGTTTATATTTGTCATCTATTCACGTCACGTGATACCAAATTTGATTTATTGATATCTGGAATTTAACGTCCCAAAACCACCACAAGATTATGAGAGACACCATAGTGGAGGGTGCCGGAAATTTCGACCACCTGGGATTGTTTTAGCTGCAAGTGATACCAAATTTAGTATATGTGGAGCTAGCGAAACGGCCGCGATCACGCCATGAGTGTGGTATGTTGTCATGTTCCTACATGAAATGTGTGTCAGGGTTATAATGCACCAGTCATATATTTTGTCATCAATTGACGTCACATAACACCAAATTTGGTATATGTGGTGGTAGCGAAACGGCCGCGAGTGCATCGTGAAGGGCCCAATATACTCCAATGTTGCCTTGACGCACGTGCAAGCTGGGCACAGCGACGCTATGTTAGCAAAACGCGAGTACTCTATAGTCTGACGCCAGGCGCGACCAGCGCCCGTCGGCGTGGCCCGATGGCAACTGGTGCGAAATGCGACATGCTGCATTTCGCGCCCATGCGTTACCCAGGCGACACTGCGTCTCTCTCTTTTCGAGACGGAGGGACGCCAAACGGAGTCAAACACGCATGAGTCAAAGCAACGCTGCATGGCACGCGCCTACGAGTATATGGCAAGACCGGCGCCTGGCGTGGCAACGCTGGCGTGACGCAACAAAATGAACGCCGGCGAGCACGCGCACCGTGTCTCGTCGAAATGTATTGGTGCCTTGACTGTCGCTTGTAGTCATGTTCTCGCATAACACGCATCTCATTATCATGTTTGCACCAGTCGCATACCTTCGTCATCTATTGGATTCATGTAATACCAAATTTTGCATATGTGAAGCTAGCGATATAGCCGCGAGCGCATCACCAGTGTGGCATGCAGTCATGTTGTTACATGACACGCATCTCATGATTATCATGTTTGCACCAGTCACATTCCTTCGTCATCTAATCACGTACCATAATACCAAGTTTGGTATATGTGACGCCAGCGAAACAGCCGTGAGCGCATCATGAGCGCGGCATGTAGACATGTTGTTGCATGACACGCATGTGTTATTTTCATGTTAGGGTATGTCGCTTCTGTTCGCCATGCAATCATGCCATACCACTCCATTTTGCAACATGCCATGTGAACGAAACCACCGCAAGAGGTGCAGGACCATGAAAGGTAAATCATAACATTCATGTCATAGATGTCACAATTTTCATGTTGTGACTAGTCAAATATGTTCTTCAAACAATCATGTTACTCCATACCAAGTTTGGTATCGATATCACTATCGAAACGAAACAGGAGAGCTAAAATTCGTAGGCGGCTAGATATATATATATATATATATATATATATATTAATAGATAGATAGATAGATAGATAGATAGATAGATAGATAGATAGATAGATAGATAGATAGATAGATAGATAGATAGATAGATAGATAGATAGATAGATAGATAGATAGATAGATAGATAGATAGATACGCTCAAAGTCACTGAAGTTTGCTAAGAAAGGCTCCGCAATTAAAAGCACGTAAGGAGTCAGTTCATTTCTTCGCATTATGTCATAACATATGCGCAGTATAGGGAGGACCAAAAAGAGGTTGCACAAATGGTTGCGCAACGCTTTCACCTATCATCAAGTTTTTGCAGGGTGTTTCAGGTAACTTTCATCATGCATATATGCTCACATCGGGTACTGCAAAAAATTTAAGCACGGCGGTTATGTTACAACAGATGACAAAAAAAATCACAGCATATCCACGAGGCGAATGAGGATGAGTGGTGCGACGCGGATGGACGGATGAACGCTTCACACCACTTATTATCATTCACCCCGTGGGTATGCGGTGACACCGTTTTTATAAACGCGATAGTGTTAAAAAGCTCATTTCGCAGAAATTGTGGCGTCGGCGTCAGTGTCGTTAGTTTTGTGTGAAAAACTATCGTCTTATGCGTGACTGTAAAGTCGGGACTGAAGCGGGGTCGTTTGGGTGGGAGTGGGGAACAGACCCGGGTAGTTCGATTGATACGCGGATATTCTACCCCATCGTCACTCCTCTGCTTGTGAAAACAATAAAAAGAACTTCATATGGATGGAAATACAGTGAAAGTAGCTTTCATGCCTCACAAACACACGTGTCCTGTCTACAGGCTTCCTCTACAACATGAAATATTGCAGTAATAATGCGTGGTACAAGCGTCCATTGCCGACGGACGTCAGAGTATGTGATTATCACAATGGTTACGTTGTTGAAAGCATGTACCCCTCTTCAAAAGGCCCACACGCTACATCGCCCATTCCCTTAAAAAGGTCCTGCAACACTTTTTGAGCATAATCAGAAAACGCTGCCGATCGGTAGTAAAGGCTCCCGACAACACGCGAGCCAAATACTATAGCGCAGCACGTGACCTGGAATTTATTATAAATTATTAAATTCAGCTAAAAATTGCTTTCTCTTCTTTTGACAAATCACGCAATATGCCCAAAAATTACACGTAGTAAGCCCATCTGTCAGCCATTGGCTGATTTGAGCATGGCACGCTTGCTCATTACAGAGATCGCCGCGGGGGGCCGCTACTTGTCTACGCTGCGCGCGCTATCATATTGAAAAGCCGCGCATCGGAAGAAAAAAAGAAAAGGGGCTGAAGGTCACGAGGCGCGCGTGACGTTTTTATGTTGCTCTGATGTCCCTCTCTGCTAAGCTTACAGCGCTTTCGTCGGGATTAGAGAAGAGAGAATGTAATTGTACCATGCTACAAACCTTTGTAACTCCACTCGCAGTGGATGAAGTCTTAAACTTTTTTGTGGCGTTGAATTCGTCAGGCAATAAGCTCTTCCAGTGAATTCATTTCATGGTTACTTGAAAAAGTGTTTCAAGGCCCCTTAAAGGCCACGTAGTGGTTGCATAGCGAATTCGAAAAGGTTTCATGCACTGAGTGTTTGAGGTACGCACTAGGATGAGGATTTTGCTATCGCGTTCAACTCTTAAAGGCGAAGCTTTAGGGTCCCCTAATTTTGATACGCAATGCAGTGCAATTGGCCACTACGACGACACGGGACATACGACTCATGGCGTAAGGAGCTTCGCCCCTATTAAATAAACGTTCTTGAACAAAACTATCTTTGTTGATTATGTGGGTAAGATATTGGCAGTTATAGTAAAACTGATAAAGCATGCCGTTATTTCAGGTTATTTGCTACAGTTTACGTATTCAAAAATTTGCGTAGCTAATATTAATAGGTCGTTCACACAGTCTTCATTAATTACGCAACCTTACGGACAAGAAATGTGCAAAAAGTGGCATGGTCAATAATCCACTCCGAAGCAACCACTCCGCACGCATTTTTTAATAAATTTCTTTGCTTAAAACAACACCTTCCTATCAAGTCGTAGCAGCAGTTTATGAATTGTACACTTCTCCTAATCATCGGCGATCACCCTGCAAAGTCTACTGCACGCATCTCCTCTCTTATGTGGAACTCTGCGGCAGCAAGCAACACGTTAAAACTTTCGAAAACGAAATGTCTTATGCGCATGACCGTTACCACCAGAAGCACCATGCTGTGTTCATTACACCACAATAATGCCACGCGCTTATTTTACTGTTCTTACGTGATCGAACTTCATCCACGAAAAAGAGTTCACCCTCAAAACAGAGCACGCCACAACGCGTACAAAACTTGAGACCGTTGTAGACGCCTCCAATAAAAATGCGCTTGAAGGTGATATTCTTCGGCGGATAACACAAGCGCCGGCGATATCGCTTGAATTTTGCAGCAATCGTGTGTCAAACGCAACGTGATCCGCCAACAATTACACCAGTCGACGTCCCACAAACGTGCAAATCATCAGGAGTCCCGTGTGTTTCTGTTTGGGTGTACGTTGAAGAACCCCAGTAGGTCTGATTTCAGGAGTCATCTACTATGGCGTTTTTCATAAACACATTGTATTGGGAAATTATTCTTCATCATTATTGCTACTATCCTTCTCGTGGTTATCATCGTACGGCGAGTGCTACATGTAATAAAGATTTTTTTTTGTGGTTTCATCTCCTCAAACACCAACTTCTTTACGAAGAACGCCGCAGGGAAAGTCTCCGAAAAGTTTGACCTGCTGATGTTCTTTAAAAGCGTATACGGGTTCCAGCATGCTGGTGAGGCTTCATCTTCGCAAAACAGCGCAAAAGCAAGGAGACAGAAACTGACACACAGGAAAGAGCGCTGAGAGGCCTGTGTGTTTCTTTGTCTCCTCGTTTTTGTGCTGTTTTACAATGGTTTTCTTTAACACGCATCTAAATATTAAAAACCCCCATGCATCTAACGTTTTCTTCCACCCTAATGAGGCCGATTCCGTTGCAATTCAAACCTGCGACCTTCGAGTCAGCAGTCGAGTAACGTACGTACTAGACCACAATGCCAGGCTACAGCAAGGTGTTCTTTCGCTCTCAGTTTCTGGGCGCGAATTCTTTCAATTACTCAGGCAGTGTAATCGTTCTCTAAACAGCTTCAAGCTCTCCCATAGTAGAATACATCGTACTATAAATTGTCGAACATCCATTAAAATCATACTAGGACAACTTTATGTTCTCCCGTTGTAGAGTACGAAGTCCCCTGAATTGTTAAACATTTTATGATTACAGTATCCTTAAGAGTGCGTAACATTATCAGTTCCCCTTCGTTGATCCTCCCTGCGTTGATCATTACACCCAACGGAGAACACGTTAAAAAAATTAAAAAAATTGAAATGCTTACGCACGGAGCACTAAGTCACTGCTGCTGATTATTTCATATGTGGGGTTTAAGGTTCCCGAACCACCGTATGATTACGAGAGACGCCGTAGTGGAGGACTCCGAAAATTTCGACCACCTGGAGTTCTTTAACGTGCATTCAAATCAGAGTGCACGGGCCTACAACATTTCCGCCTCCATCGGAAATGCAGCCGCCGCAGCCGGGATTCGAACCCGCGACCTGCGGGTCAGCAGCCGAGTACTTTAGGCTCAAAGCCACTGTGGCGGGGCAGTCACTGCTGCTGTACGCAACTGCGGCGCCATAGGAAGAACTTCGACTCGGCGTCCAAATTGCGGCACCAGTGTTGGCTTCCTCGCGAGCCGATTCAGCGACCACGCCCCGCTGAACCAGCATCAATGATTCAGGCATTCGATCCGATATGCCCTCACACGCGAGATCTATTTCCCTCTTTCCCATGTTTAGTTTTTAAAACCACTGTTTTCCCTCCGCCTGTCCCCACTTCCTCACACGGATTCCTAACTCATCCTTTCAACGGCGAGCGCTTCTCCTTTTGCTTGTGGCTGCGCCATAACCTACTGAAATTCACCACTGTACCCTACTCCTTCTTCCTTGATGTTGCTCGTATCCCCTGCCTTACTGAGGTAGCCTACGATATCACCTGCAATATGCATTTCGTCCTCTCTCTCTATTACTCCCTTACTCCCCTTATTGCCACGGGTTGGGTAGTCCAGTTAGCCTGCTTACCGTTCGTATATTATTTCTCTCTCCCTCTACAATCACCTCAGTTACTGTTAGTATAATTCTTTGCCGGTGCTTGCCTTGTATCAGCAGGTCAGTATTTAGAAGTCGGAAATAGCCCAGTGTTAGCCTGAGCCTAAACGTCACTCGATGCTTGTTTATCTAACCACCGAGTAAAAGAAGCTTCCTGTATATCAAGTACAAGTACTGCAGATTGGGTGTCAAGTACAAGTATTGCAGATTGGGTGAGTTGGTGCGTTATATTATCGTATTTCTGTAGCTCAGCTCAGTTTGAGCATGGAGAACAAGTTTAACAGTGAAGAAGTGAAACATAGATAACACTATGCGAGCACTAAACGTCACGCTGTTGTTTATTGCATGACAATGAGCTAAACAAAAGTTGGAAGTTTAACGCTCGTCCTGTTCTCTATGTTTCCCTTCGTCACTGTTAAACCTTTTCTTCATGCTCAAACTGAGTGGTGCCATAGCAGTAAGACATCATTTCAAGTGCGCTTATAGTCGCTTTGAACTTCGTAGGCTTTTGTAAGCTTCTGTGTAGGCTCTGACTCTGTGCTGATTAAAAAGGGAGGTGCCTTTTAAATGGCAAGGAAATGAAGAGGCACAAGGGAGCCTTCCGGTTTCAAAAGCCGCGAGACATGAGCCTGATTCCTAAGTTCATAACTCCCGTTGCTTAACTTTTGTTCCTTCTGCCACTCTCTTTTTTTTATTATTGAGGTGGGTTGCAGCTCAAAATGGCGTGCGTGTACGCTGCTTTGCAGTTTTTTTTTTTGCCACGGTGAAATGGGGCTCATTTTGTAGTCCGAGTCCCTAAAGATAACACATGATCGTTCACATCACTCAGGAAAAAAAGCTGAAGCTCGGTAAATTGAGTATTGATTCCAATCCTGAAAAATCTACGTATGTAGTTTAATCTCTCTGTGCGAATGATACTTATTCAGTATCACGTGGTGCTTTATTCGACGGCAGAATTGGTGCGCTAGCGCCTCAGGCTTTCTGCTTCCACTGAATTCCAGAACATCACATCCACTATGATTGATTACGTGTCCTGGGAGAATGGTGGTTGGCCAGAGAAATTGAAATTACTTAAAAGTTATCGCTTATCGTCATATGGACGAGGTTTATTTTGTCTAACACAGTCGTTATGCGAGGAGGACGTCAATTGCTTCTTAACAGAGTGCAAGATTGTCCCCTTTTAAATCACTAGCAGTCTAATTGTAGGTAAATCTCCACAGAATACCAAGTTAACCATTCCCCGTACTTCCTTTCCTACATAATATGCAGCCAGGGGGTAGGGGAACGTGGATGAAGATCACCACACCTAATCTTTCAGTCTCATAAAATGAATTCTTTTGGACACTCTGGCTTGAAGGGTTGCTTTTCAAAAAAGTGCTAACATCGCATAGAACGATTAAGAAAAGAACGAAAGAACAAAGGTAAAAAGCGCTGGCTTTCAACTGGTTTTCTTATTTTGATAAGAAGTGCATTTACACAATGCAAAAAAGTGAGTGTGAAACCAAGAACAGATAAGAAAAAAAACGGGAAGGGAAGTACATGTGCGGTGATCATTGCTTCATAATTTCACTTAGATCAAGAATATCAATACTCACGCCTTAAAACCCAGCAAGGTAATCAATTTCTCGATTAAAAAGTGCAACAGATGGTGCGCTAACACACCTATCACCTATTACCTATGTATCATATCTGCATCGATAATTGAACGACTTAGCTGAACTCTTAGCTTTGCCATCACTTTGCTCTAGTTGAAGTAGGTTGTGCGCCTACGGTCACAACAAATGCCGATCTGACCCTGAGCCGTATAAGACGTTAGTATGGTGTTCCCGCAAGCGGTCCTTGGTCTCACACTCTCTTCTTTGCAGTGTGTAAATGCACTTCTAATTGAAATAAAAAAGTAGTTGGAAGTCAGCCCTATTTACCTCTGTTGTACTGCCCTTTTTGTAATCGTTATATGGACTGTTAATATTATTTACATAAATCCCCCCTCCCCTCCCAACTTACTCAAGCGACAACCCTTGCAGGGTTGCCGTTGCCTAGACTTCACAAGGAGCCAACACTCAGGCCAAAACTAGCCGAAGTAGCCATGCCATTGCACTTTAGCTTAGTTCTGTAGCCAAATGAAACCGAAAGAGAGAAAGTAGCTTAAGATATTATGTGTAGAGGGGTTAGAGTTGAGCAGTAAATAATATGCCCCGCCACGTTGCTCTAGCGGCTAAGGTACTCGGCTTCTTACCCCCATGTCGGGGGATCGAAACCTGTATAGGCGGCTGCATTTTCTTTGGAGGCGAAAATGCTTTAGACCAGTGTGGTCAAATTTAGGCGCACGTTAAAGAACTCCAGGTGGTCAAAGTTTCCAAAGCCCGCTACAACGGCGTCTCTCATAATCAAATGGTGTTTTTGGAACGTTTTGCTGCAGTCTGCGACATCAATAACATTACCGGGTATAGCGAAAAATACAACATTTCTTTTTCAATGTACATTAATGCACCGATTAACGCCGTGCAGACAATACAAAACACCCGCTTCGTACATTATCGACCAGGCCTGCGTAGCAATCCCGGCAGCGCCGGCGTTTTTATTTCTTCACTCACGCTTCTGTTCGGAGGTGTGTTGATTAGCCCGCGAGAACTTGGGACACGACCAATTAGGGCTGGTTCTTTCTATTGCGTTTCCCCGCTTAGTACGTACTCTCTGTGCGTTCACTTCTCTCAGAACTTTCTGGCTCTGAGAGTGCGTGTCATTGTAAATTAGAGCCGCTCCGTGCAACACTCACTTGGTGTTAATTAGGGATTTCGACAGCCCCATCCGCATCAACACTACGTAAGAGAAGGCTGAGGGAAGCGTGGATGGCGAAGAGAAGGAGATGTATGGGGTTTCGATTTGCGCTCTCGGAACTCTGCAATAGTCACATGTATGTCCCGCATTCGTTGCAGTGGGAAACGCCACCGCCACATTGCCATGAAAAAAAAAAAAAACGTTAGTGTCTGGCCCATAGGACTCTGTGGATATATGTAAGAAGTGGGGCGTTGCCGGATATGTGGATGTATGTCGCCTGTCTGTAAAAACTGTTTCATCATTCCCGTCAGCGCTTCATATGAAGGTTCAGTGTGCGTAGGCCAAGTAGAGTCTACCCATAACATGCCACAGATGATGCAAGGATGTTAGAAATCCAGCGCCAGAAAGACATGCCAAGGTGGCTATGAAACTTTTAGTAGAAGCACGGGCTTTTTATCGCTTGATATCGGCTCGCGCAGTGGTGGAGCGGACTGTCTCCAACAGAGGGCGCGGCTGATGAGCAATGGCACGAAAGGTTTCTTACGGACACATGACGTTCTGAGCCGAATTTGAAGAAACTCGCTCTTGAAATACGGGAAGTGCGATTCAGAGTGTTGTGTTTTATGATATTAGAGAGGTAGACTAACCCTAGGAAACGTAATCAAATAAAATAAAATTGAGGACGATACAGCTTACGGTAAAAGAGTAGAATGTGTCGCTTTGAGACGGTCAAGTTCGCATCGTGCCTGACTCGCTCGCCAAGCTTCGCCTACCAGTGAGAACCACCACCATGACAAGAGAAAAGGAACATCGGTGCGCCCAGAATCAGTGGCTAGATCCTCCTTCAATGCATGCCTTTATAAGTGCAGTTGTGAACTGTCCACGTTGTCTGAATTTATTTGCCCCGCCGCGGTGGTCTAGTGGCTAAGGTACTCGGCTGCTGACCCGCAGGGCGCGGGATCGAATCCCGGCTGCGGCGGCTGCATTTCCGATGGAGGCGGAAATGTTGTAGGCCCGTGTGCTCAGATTTGGGTGCACGTGAAAGAGCCCCAGGTGGTAGAAATTTCCGGAGCCCTCCATTACGGCGTCGCTCATAATCATATCGTAGTTTTGTGACGTTAAACCTCACAAATCAATCAATCAATCAATTGTCGGAATTCATCATAATATAGGAACAAAGAAAGTACTCACAACGTATTCATCCAAAATATGATCAATTGCACTTATTAATAATGCTGTCGGTAATTATATTGATTATTTGGGCCTGAGCGCTTTGTAATGAATTAGCCTATATCGCTCTGCAGTTCACAAGGCGTAACGCCTGGGCGCAATTCACGGGAATCCGTGAAGTAATAAAGGTACAGTGCAGTAGAATCCTGAAAACACCCTGGGATGTACGTATCCAAATAATTTGGTCACAAAAACGTTCATCAACAGCAGGCAGCAACAGGCGTTCGGAACTGGGGGAGTTGGCGAGCGTTCATCTTCTAGCAACTGCGCAGTGGATCTTTCTTTGTGTCCCATCTGCTGCGCAGTTTGCTGGAACAGTTTCGTCTGTCGCTTTCTGCGCTTCTGCCACGTAATATTATGTGTGTTAGCAGAACGTCTCACAACCTAAGACGTTTGCAGAGGGCGTCTTCTATTTCAATGCAGAAGCTAGCCAGCGCATCTGTAGAAAAAAATACATCAACCTAAATACTACGGCAAAACCTCAAATGTTACCCGTTTAACTTTTGGCAGCGTACGGCATTTCGTATTCGCACTGCAATATAGCCATACGTTCTTTTTTAGCAAATGTTTGTCTTTTGTCTCACTTGAGGTCTCTCAGCATCAGTTTGAGAATGTGAAAACGCACGCCAAGTTGAACTCCGAAAGCTGTCGAGACTCAAGCTTCAGCCACCAGTCAAGAATACTTACTTGCACAAACTATTATTGACTACAGCCTAAGAATAAGTGTATGCTCCGCCCACAGTGGTCACCGCGTCACCCAGGCAGAATTTCCGTCTATGCCTTAAAGGACAACTCACCAAGTTTCACAATCTTCACAAAACAAACGTAATGCATTGATGGAGTGATCACGATCAGGTCTGCCAAATTTTACGATGCTGCGCGCTGCGGAAATGGGTCAGATTTTAAAATGAATGCGGCTTGCCCTTAATTTTGTGGGCGCGCACTCAGAGAAGTAGGGTATGACGTAGACGTAGCAATTTCCCTACGTTGACGGCAGTGCTGTGACGTCACCAAAAATAGCACAAGACAGGGCGAAAATTGCTTCATACGACAGATGGAGCTATGTAATTGCTTGCTTGAATAGATGAATAAAATTTGAGATAAATTACGAGACACGAAAAGGGCATGTGTGCGTCTTTTTCATTTCTTCCCCGTGACGTGCAAACGTGTCTGGTGACTGCGCTCTAAACGGTGGGTATGTCTCTCTGTGTTATCGTTTTTTTTATGTTAGACATCAACTAACGTATGTAACGGTTTCCTCGTATGGCAATCCTTTAAAGATAAGCGCCCTAGTGCTTTCCATGAGAGGGAGCCTCTTTCATATTGTAGCACGCCTATACACGCACGCACTTATACATTCTGATAGATGTCTAAGATAGTAAGTTGCAGAAAACAGGGAAGTATACAAAGAAGCAACCTTCACAAAAAGTATTGTTAAGCATTCGCTTCCCAGAACGGACGCAATACGTTTACAACTTCGTCTATTAAATAAGGTATAAGATATATATGCACGACTTGTCATTTACTTTGTAAATGTACAGTCAGCCGAAACTTTAACGTGCGTGGGTGGCAATCATTTTAGACTACTTTCTACATATGACTGACTTAGGTTCCAAAGGGAGGGCAAGTGCATTCCCACAAAATACATGCGAAAACAACAGTTTTCGGGGGGATTTCGCTCTACCATGTGGCGCTGACCCACGGAAAAGTCGCCGCTACGCACGATAAATAGAGTTCAGTAACTGTATCTACTGAGAAAGAGACGCGTTTTCATGGTCATACTGACAGTATGCCATTTGATCTTGGCACGCTTACGACAACCCGTGCCACATATCTGTAAGCAATATGTAGAGTGCAGACAAATTCTAACGCGATATCAAAAATGTTTAGCATCACAAGCGGTATGCGCCTGTGTCGAGATAACAGCATTTTATCTCTGCAAAACAATTTGCTAAATGTATTTATGTTTTAACTTAAGCGTTCCATTGCGAACTACACTAATTGAAAACAAGTTGGTGTAAGCAAATATACGTTCCCCATAGAGGCCTCTATTATCATATTTCACTGGTTAAATATTATGCATACAGTGTGTACCGTAGTATTCATCGGAGAACGTACTTACATTCACAGCAGGACTCATAATCGCCTTCTAAACTCTTTCCTATTTTTTATGTCTCTCGCTAACCCTTTACAATATTTATACTTCAAAAAGATACACTACATCAGTTTGCAGTTCTATGTGTCGCTATGTCACAGTAATACACTAAACGCCGAGTCCGCCATTTCCATGCGGCACTGATCCAAAGTAAAACATTTTATAAGTGTTACACCACCTCAGAACTCTCCACGCTTGACTTTCCACGTCGGAGAAGTGTCATGTGAAGTTTATGCAACTCCTGAAAAATTTATCTGTACGATATTTGAAAGTGCTTGTTTTCATAGCTTGTTGATGGCGTTACACCACTGATCTTGCTTTCCAGCTTCTTCGTTCTGACGTTCTGTTTTCGTGCTTTCTCAAATGGCCCAATTGTATCCCAAGAAAAACTCCCCGGCGTAATCTCTTCGCTAGTGTTCGAAAATGTACACTTCCTTTTCTTATTTCTGAAAATAGAAGCCTACAGTCGTAATCGATTGTGTAATGCTTCGGTGTTTCTGTTTGCGCTCTCCCTGTGATACAAGTTCGCGCTTCCCTGTGTTCCGAAAATCCGGAACAGCGCCCGATATAGCCGAAGGTTTTTATTTGCTAGATCCACACACACACACGAACAGCTCTCCGTGAAAGCCGATTACCCTCTGAGCATGGACAAAAACGGATTAGAGATCGACACCACGCAGGAAAAGAACCTCCCACCTTAACCTTATTGGCTGTTGCTTCTCCATTTCGCCTCGGTAAAGTTGTGCAGCGCGGCGAAGTTGTGTCTTTTCTAGAACCTCAAGCTGGCACGGTGCTCAAAAGCTAAAGGTTTAGCTAGCTTACAGTCCGGTATAAATCTTTTGGGGAGGACACGCGTTGAGCCCACGTCAGTGTGGAAGAAGGTTTCGAGGGGGTGAGTGTACAACATCCGTTTTTACGGTTATCCATTTGCTTTTTTTATTTCGTTTTTTTTTATTGACGAGTGTTGTGAACCACAGCCTTTCCAGCAGTGCACAGATAGGAACGATTCACTCGCTGCTCCCAGAATGCCTTCCCACTTCAGCAAAGCCAATTCTCTGTCAAGCACCCACCCTAGTCTTTCTCAACGAATGAATGATCAATGCCTAGAAAAGATACCGTGGATTTAGGCATAGACACGCAGTGTACAGAAACGACTTGAAGTTACAGGCTTGAAGTCTGTGAAAGACTACTGGTAAAGGTTGAGATAGAGGAGCAGGCATAGAACTGGAAACATAAAAATTAGGGGGATTTTCTGTTATTCCGATACTGGGATCAGATCCGCGCTTCTTGTTCCAGGTAATTACCCGGAAAATGTGCAGGTGAAGCGTTGTTAATCTTACTCAGACATAAGTCCGGCCTCCGTGTCGGTGTCAGTAGGCCATGACAGTGCATGGGTGACTTTTGCATAATAAGAGGAGAGTGGAGCAAGCTTTCGATGTAACGCGATGACCAGTGTGACATTTGCAGCGGGTATACAAACTGGGACAGCTGCGTCGTGTTAGGTATTTCGCAATGACTTGATGGGGAAACTACGCGAAACCGTCCTGAACACGCTGGAAGAAGTTATACGTTCGACTGCGATTGAACTCCCCATACGATTTCTTCGAAAGAAGCCTCCGTCGAAGTTTTAAAAGGGGGGGGGGGTAGAAAAAGGGGGTAACGATTTAGAGCACAGGGTACTCTACTATGGGAGAGCTTAAAGCCATACCCTATAATAAAAAACACAAGCCCACGTTCCTTATGGCGTGGCTTGGGCGTCCCTCGTAATAAAGTACGTTATGATTTTTTTGAAAATTAGCGTAAGGACTCAAAACGCTCCGTGTCTGGTGTTCACGTCACGCATAAAAGTGTGCTTGATTTCTCATTATTTCAGTCTTATGCTGTTTCGTTTTTTTAATGGAGAATAAGTGCTGTTTGTATATGCAATACTGACAACTGCCCTCTTTAACAATAGCTCACGCTGTGTTAGGCTGATCTCTATATATCTTAAGGCTGTTCGAAAATATACATTTTTATTTGGAAAGTAAATGAGAGGGTGATTTATATCGTTTGACGGACAAATTGATCGCAAGGAATGATGAGTCCAGGCACGTTGGCTCCTGCAAATATCGCAACATCGTAGCGGAACGAGCTGTTGCCGTGTTTACGGCACTCGACAGCCGCCTTGCAAATTGTGAGATCCCCTCGCCTCCTCCAGCTACGCTTATTTCACGTGGGGAAGTCAATCTATAAAACGAGACTGTGGGCAAGCACTGAACGAGGGCCGGCAATGTTGGCTACGAGAGATTTATGCGGCTCTAACTTGCTCGTATAATGCTTACTACGAAATATTTCTTAGTTGGCCCCCTCAGTCTGCGAGCGCCTCCTGCCTTTGGTGCAGGCGTCCGGATAATTCTACATCGTCTAACATTTTATTAAATGCGAATCAATTAGCGAACTTCAGCGACTTTGAGTGTATGTCTATCTATATCTATCTATCTATCTATCTATCTATCTATCTATCTATCTATCTATCTATCTATCTATCTATCTATCTATCTATCTATCTATCTATCTATCTATCTATCTATCTATCTATCTATCTATCTATCTATCTATCTATCTATCTATCTATCTAGCCGCTTACATTTGGGTGCTCTCGTGGTCCCCCCTTAAGTTGGCGTGAACCATAATTACTATGGGAGGGTAAGATGTTTGGACAGATTTTGACGCGCTGGTCAAAACATAAATAATGTCACAACCCCGTCGCATACGTCGTCACAAACTTTCTGCTAGACAGGGGCACATACCCATGGGCGGATATGTGCCGCTGGCATGCGGATAGGTGCCTCAGGTGGTGGACACTTAGTATCTACCCAGGAATGACCAGAACACCCATGGGCAATCTTAACGTTGAGCTATACCCGACATCGATAGCGTTGACCCAACGAAAACGTAGAATAAATGGTATTGTTCCAGCTAGAATCAAACCAAAGCATTCAGCGTGGCAATGAAGCATTCTACAACAGAGCTACGCCAGGTCTCGTAATTACTTTTAAAGTAGACGCTAATCTTCGTGAAACGTGAATAGTGGTTGCAGTGCTGCCTACCAAATTTTATAAACATTATTTATGTACACCTTTGATGCCACCTTCCCGTCGGGTTGACGTCAATTGTGGTTCGGTGCCATGCGCTGAAGTTGATTTATGTAGCAGTGTCCAGAGCCAGCATCTCGCGAGCATCAGCGCTTCATATCAGCTTCTGGTGTTGCTATTACGCCTGTTCCAGTTGGAATCGTTGCTCAAGTGCAAAGAGCTTGTTATATAAGCATCTGCAACTCTTCAACGTATGTCCTTGCGTGCAACATTTCCACTTACATTTAGCGTCATTTCATGACGTGTTGCTCAATAAAAAATTGCAACATGGTCACCTTCCCTGCGCATGCTTCACGTAACGTCGATTCACAGGTTCGTGGGAACCGCCGAACTTTTTTTTTCGTCGTTCGATCATTTGTCTCCACTTGCCCTCTTTGTGTTGTGGATTACTCCTTTTAGAGATTTACTACTTCCGTTGTCGGTATTCACTTCTTTTAGTGGTCGCATTATTAAAGATAGTCTTTCTTGGGGAACTTTAACGCCCGAGTTTGGTCTTTCTGTATGTCTGTCTGTACATTTATCTGTTTGTCCGTGGTAACGATATTCCCAACGGTACCAAACGATACCCCAAACGGCCAACCCCTTCCGCAGCGCCCACCAATATTTCTCATGTTTCAGCGTTCATAATTGTGCGAATGTTGATTAAAAGCAATTATTGCGCATATCTGAGGCACCATTACAACGCCTCGATGTTTTGTGTGTGTGCCTTTACACTAGAGAAGGCACAAACAAGTAATTCTATGGAGCGTAGCGTTTATTACGCCGTGCTGACAGAGCATGGAAAGATGCTCAAAATGGCAAATGTTTCCAACGCTTTGCTAAGACGACACGGTGGCGGCACCTGCCCGTCGCTTTGCGTTCTACTCCTTATCGCTTACGAGACAGGCGCGCATCTTTCTCCGCTGGCGCTCACGCCTTCCTTCGTTTTTAAAGATAACTGCCAGATGGCGCTCATGTCTAACGTGCCTCGATGCACTCGTTCGCCTTCGCTGCACGGATCGAGACTCTCTAACGCAGCGCTTCTAGAACACAAATAACCAATTTTATCGCGCAAAACATTAAATAAATGTTTTGTTCTCTCTCTCCACATGCAAGACTATCGTATTTCGATTACATTTGCAGTGAAACATGCCGATGCTGGGTCACTTTTTTAATTCTCAACATTTTCTAGCACGAATTACTAAACCTTTGATCTAGTTTACCCCTCTCCTCCATTTTCCCCAGATCATTATTATATTTCTTTGTTATTGTCTACCTGCCATTTTCTTTCTCCTGTCTCATAAGCAACCCATATCCCACAGCCCTCCACACCGCTCGCTTGCTGTAGTTTAATTCCGCACTGGTGCATTCGGTACCTAAATTGCCGTTCTATTGTTTGACCTCGAAGTTTTAGACGGGCTGTATCAGTCCATTGCACCCCTATGGTGGTCGAACCACGCGGCTGGCTTTTGTTTTTCACACAGTGCTTAAGATGCTTATTTTTATTGTGTTCTTCGGAGTTATTTATTAATCTGGCTTTTCGTTTATACGAGACATTATTCTTATCTCTAATTACCTGTTCGTGAAGTCGCTTTTTCGGATGTCTGTTCTCAGCTGTTCCGCACCATGTTCTTTCTTTCATAATATTGCGACTTACAGGCCCCGTCGCGATGGTCTAGTGGCTAAGGTACTCGGCTGCTGACCCACGCCGGTCGCGGGATCGAATCCCGGCTGCGGCGGCTGCATTTCCGATGGAGGCGGAAATGTTGTACGCCTGAGTGCTCAGATTTGGGTGCACGTTAGAGAACCCCAGGTTGTCGAAATTTCCGGAGCCCTCCACCTCGGCGTCTCTCATAATCATAGTGTGGTTTTGGGACGTTAAACCCCTCATATCAATCAATAGCGACTTACAGTGCTGAAACAGCCTGTTCTTCCAACGTTCTGTCCTTGCTAGTTCTACTTAGTGGAAGAGTTCTTTGAGAGAATGAATTATGAGTGTTTCCTAGGTTCGTACAGGGGTAGTTATGGAACGTATACGTTTCGTGTAAATGTTGTTGCATCCGTAACTTGTATTTGGGAATCAGCTTTATCCACTTGTCTTTATTAGCCTTTGAGCTGATCACCTGAGAACGTCATTGCACGTGCGACCATGGTGTTTAGTCGGAACGGTGCGAGGCTGGTGACCCCGGAGTCGGGGTTGTCTGGCTTTGATAAAGACAAAAAGACAGAACCCCGTGGGCCATTTGATATGAAGGCATGTTGAAGAACACGGAATTTTAAGGGTTTTCGACTATACGTTGAGCCTCGTAATTATGTCATTATTGTGGCACGTGCTTATTTAAAGATTACACTTAGGCTAAGCTCTATGCACGTTAGCCATAAAAATCAGATGTTATTTTAGATTTATCATTCTGGGTCTTCTGCATATTTTTTGTGCTGTCTCAGGCTTGCTTGCGCGTAAAGTCATTGGCGTAGTGTGAACTATGCTTATGCTGCGGTTATGCTCCACTGTAGTGGTGAGCTCCGGAGATTTTTACTACCTGATGTTCTTTCACGTGAACCTCAATATAAGTACACGCGTCTTAAGCACTTTGGTATTCGTCGAACATGCAGCCGCCATGGCTGGGATTTGATCGCGCGATCTTTGCGTGAACAGCCGAGAACCATCACCACTAGACCATCTTGGCGGGTGGGAGCCAAGTCAGACATTGTTTCTGAGATGCTCTCTTATTTTGCTCTGCTTTTATATTAGTGCAATGCATTTTAGTTCGGCAGCGTTACTTGGCGCATTGTACGAGCTCACTGTCACGAAGCAGACATGGCAGAAAAGTGGCACGTAAACTACGTCTTCTTCAATACTGTGTGCGTGGTTTTTCGACAATCTAGCGTATTCTTACGGAAATACCAACTTCGACCGAAAGTCAACCACTTCTTAGGCACATATTCACTAACTTAAGCGGGCTTGCCGATCATTGTCTTCGTTCTCAAGTGTACTTTAGGCAGTTTATTTATAACGTTGAATTGCAAGTTTTAAAGCGTGTTGGACGATGCATAGAAGATTTAACATATAATGTACGCAGTTATGTGTTGTATGTTAAAAAGTAGTACATTCACTACCACCAATGACTTTATTTGTAAACTTGTCCATCCACGTCACCTTGTTTAAAAGCCCCATTTATTTGCCACATTTGTCCATCACGGTGAATAAATGGCTATGGGATCTGCTGCTGACCCAAAGGTTGCGGGTTCGACCCCTGCTGTGGCGGTCGCATTTTGGCGGAAGCGAAGTGATTGAGGTTCAGTGCCGTGCATTGCCAACGCACGTGAAATAACACCAGATGATCAACATTTCCCGAGCCCTGTACTACGTCGTCTCTCAGGATGATATTGTGGTGTTGGGGCATAAAAAAACTTTGACAAATTTATGTAATTTGCCACGTTTATTTATTGATTTACGTACATCTCGTACTTTCTCAGATGTTCTCGTTTCATGACACGAACATTAAAGACTGCCTTAGTGATTCAGGCCCGAATTTCGTAGGTCTCAATGCACGGAGCGAAGATTTTCTCGGGAGAAATATATGGTCCGTGACCATCGTAAGATGATCAGTTAAGAGTGCGTGAGCACAATTTCTTTTCAGCACGCAATTTCTTCTGCGATTCGCAAACGCCATTTCATTTTCCCTCTTCATTTTCTTTTATTCCAATGTGGCTGGGTATCCATTGGAATACGATGTTGTGAGTTTGACATGAGGCATATCCCACAGTTTCTGCAATATATTGTGCTATTTCACCATTTTTGCAAGGTTATCTCACATTTCTGATAAGCTGAACAGCAGGTTTGCTATCAGTCCATATCACCCACTTTCGTGGCTCAGGATTCTCGCAGATAAGCTTAACTGCTTCAAAGATAGCCATCAATTCTTCTGTCATCGATGAAGATTTGTGCGATAATTTGTACATCTTCTTTTTCTGAACTTCAGGTATAAAGACCGCAAGGGCTGACGCTTCTTCAGTGCATGATCCGTCTGTATATATCTTACTTTTTTCATTATGCATTACATGAAGCTGATGAAGTACCATCTGTGCCGCTACTAGAGGTGACATGTCTGCTTTCTTCTCTATGCCGTCTATTTCACGGATAACGTTGAGAAGTGGCAGCGTCCAAGGTGGTTTTGAAGGTTTCTATTGTATAAATTTTGGTACTACTGCTTTGAATGATGATATACTAACCTGTAGTCTCGTTGCCGTTCTTTGTGTTAGGGCACCAGATAAAAAATGACTTTCATGTTGCGTGAAAATTTTAAATAAATTTTGAGATGTTTCTTTAGTTCGGAGTACTGCCAAAGGTGGCTGTCGAGCCTCTGCATATACTAAAGCACAGGAAGTTGACCGTGGCAAAGCCAGACATACCCTCAAGCTCCTTGCCAAAAAAGTCTCTTTTCGGTTTAGGCTGGGAGTCCGTGCAGCAGAGGCAGTGAGTAAGTTACGATGGGGCGTATCCAGGCAAGATGTAGGGCTAATAACGACTCTGTAGTACCACCCCATTTGGCCCTGGAGAGATGACAGAGGATTCGCATTGCCTGATTCACTTTTTGTTCAAGGGACTGGACATGAGGCGACCATGTTAGTTTCCGGTATAAAATTACTCGCAAGAATTTATGAGTTTTAACCATTTGAATAGGCTGATTTTGCAGAATAATCTGAAAATTTCGAAGTCTTTTTAATGTAAACGGAAGTATGGCTGTTTTAGCCAGACTCAGTGCCATACCTCTTTTTCTTAGAAAACGGTCTACATAATCCAACTCTTCTTGTAGAGTTTGTTGTACATCCAAAAACGATTGACCAAACGTCCATATACTTATGTCATCAGAATATACTGAACATCTGATGTTAGGTGGAACATTATACGGGAGCTGCGCCATGCCTGCATTAAAGAGAGTAGGGCTTCGCACGCTGCCCTGTGGCACTCCTTGGTTGACGACATGTTCTGACGTTGGGCCCTCCTGCGTAACTACAAAAATTTTCTGGTGCTTCAGGAAGTCAACGATTCAACGCAGTATCTTGCCCTTGAATCCCTGTAACGCCGGACCTTCCAGAACGTGAACGTGACTCACTGTGTCGTATGCTCGGTGGACATCAAAGAATACAGCGACAGTGATGTTTCCTTGCGTTCGTTGGTTTTCCACATCTGTGACCAAATCCAGAATGCAGTCCATTGTGCATCTACCTCTTCTAAAGCCGGCTATGGTTTCTGGTGGTAGTTTTTTTCATGTCTCGCCACCATAAAATTCGTTCTTTGATAATTTTTTTCATCACTTTTGAAAAAAAACTTGTCTAACTAAACGGTCTAAACGAGTTCAAATGCATAAGGCTCTTCCCTGGCTTTTGCAACGGTACTACCTTTGATATCTTCCAACTTTCCGGTACTTTTTCTTCTTGCCAACTTTAATTATAGATGTCCAACAGGTGTAATTTTCCCTTCTTGCACAAATTAGCAAGTGCAGCGTATGTAACTCCATCTGTTCCTGGTGAACTTGTTCGTTTTGCTGAAGACAGCACATATTGGAGCTCCTCTGGTGTGAAGCTGTCATCCAGATCTGACGAATTGATCGCAGAGAACTTTGTTACAACCACCGAAGCTGATTCTTCTCAGGATTTATATTCGCCAGTTCGGACGGCCCCTCCATATCTCAGTATAAGATCACAAAATTCTTCGGTAATCACACGTTCGCTAACTCCTCGAGACAGCGCTAGAGCCTGTAGTGGTCTCGAGTGAACTACTGGCTGTCGGAGGGCGCGTACCATGTTTCACAGTTGAGGCGTCGAGGTAAATAGAGAACGTTAGGCACATAAACCTTGCCACCTTTTGGTTGACAGCTTCTGCAGTTGGTTATGCATTGCAGAATGCACTTTCTGTGCAACCTGGAAATCTTCTAAATTACCCGCCCTGTGATATCTTCTTTTAGATCGACATCGTGCCTCAATATTGACACTTTCATTGCTAAACGCACACAAAAAAACTGCGCATGTTTTCTCGGCCTCTGTAATGTGCCCTCAGCAGTTTCGAGTGAACAAAAGGTGGCGTCATTCATATCGCATGTTGCCAAGCCACGGGGCCGTTACACGAAATCGCTCACTGGCGCGCCGCTGAACGCTCAACTTCTGAATGCGGAAAGCTAACAATGAAATTTTTCTCTGGGCAAAGTTCTAAGTACTAAGAGTGAGAAGGCTGGAAGAGGAGGAGAGGGGAATGAACTGCTTTCCTATCTGCAACTTCTTGTAGCGTAATGCCTTGTTTCACCGAGCCTTCTGTCCTGCCCGACAGCTTGCGCGCGAAATGACGTGTTTTCCAGGCTTCAGTTAGCAGACTGTGTTCGTAGCTGCGCCCTGGGCTATTTCTAGCTGCGTGGAATATATACTGAGTAGCGTATGTGGACTTCGCTTTTTGATGTTAACATTCCAGTAATTGTTAAGAAATAATGTAATAATCAAGTAAACTACCTGCTCTTGGTTTACTTCACTCTGATCTTATTCTCTGCTGGTGAGCAATTTTCAATGAGTTGCTGGGTTGATGCGTCAGACGTATGTATGTCGGTCAGCTATGCTCTCTCTCTCTCTATCTATCTAACATACACACACCACGCAATTAGACTACAGATATAACAAAGAGCACATACACACTGGTAATGTGCATGTAGGGAAAGAACCACACGTGCTATCTGCCATTGAAAAGTGATTTCTGGGTTCAATATGTTCCGCGAAATATTGCCTAAATTTGAGGGTGATCCCAGTCTTAGCCCTTCATGCAAAAAAAGAACTTAAAGCTTCTCCTTCCTTAACTGTTCAGCTATCACGATGTACACATGGCTGCTTGTACTGTTTTGGGCACACAAGAAAACAGCACGCTACAGAAGCTTCTATTGTAGTGTGAATAGCAGAGAAAAAAGTCGAACAAGCAGCATCGGCCATGCTTTTTGTAGACCGTAAACTACGGGACCTCGACGTTGCGTCTTTTCGACAAAGTAATGTCGCGCCTGTACGATGCTCGCTGGCCGAACGTCGCCAAATTACGGCGTGCAGCTTGTTTTCTTCAGATGCGGACCATTGGGAGCATAAGCGTACAATGCGGTTCTCACCGTTGTTTGAACATTGAATGTACGGGTATCTATCTATCTATCTATCTATCTATCTATCTATCTATCTATCTATCTATCTATCTATCTATCTATCTATCTATCTATCTATCTATCTATCTATCTATCTATCTATCTATCTATCTATCTATCTATCTATCTATCTATCTATCTATCTATCTATCTATCTATCTATCTATCTATCTATCTATCTATCTAGCGGCTTACATTTGGGTGCTCTCGTAGTCACCGCCTTAAGTTGGCGTGAACAATGATTACTATGGGACGGTAGGATGTTTGGACAGGTTTTGACGCGCTGGTCAATACATAAATAATGTCACAACCCCGTCGCATACGTCGTCACAAACTTTCTGCTGGACAGGGGCACATACCCACGGGCGGATATGTGCCGCTGGTATGCGGGTATGTGCCTCAGGTGGTGGACACTTAGTATCTACCCAGGAACGATCAGAACAACCATGAGCAATTTTAACGTTGAGCTATACCCGACATCGATAGCGTTGACCCAACGAAAACATAGAATAAATGTCATTGTTCCGGCTAAATTCAAACCAAAGCATTCAGCGTGGCATTGAAGCATTCTACCACAGAGCTACGCTAGGTCTCATAATTACTTTTAAAGTAGTTGCTAATCTTCGTGAAACGTGAATAGTGGGTGCAGTGCTGCCTACCAAATTTTATAAACATTATTTATGTACACCTTTGATGCCACCTTCCCGTCGGGTTGACGTCAATTGTGGTTCGGTGCCATGCGCTGAAATGATTTATGTAGCAGTGTCCAGAGCCAGCATCTCGCGAGCATCAGCGCTTCATATCAGCTTCTGGTGTTGCTATTACGCATGTTGTAGTTGGTATCGTTGCTCAAGTGCAAAGAGCTGGTTATACAAACATCTGCAACTCTTCAACGTATGTCTTTGCGTGCAACATTTGCACTTATATTTAGCGCCATTTCATGACGTGTTGCTCAATAAAAAATTGCAACATGGTCACCTTCCCTGCGCATGCTTCACGTAACGTCGATTGCCAGGTACGTGGGATCCGCCTAATTTTTTTGTCATTAGATCATTTGTCTACACTTGCCCTCTTTGTGTTGGGGATTACTCCTTTTATAGATTTACTGCTTCCGTTTTCGGTCTTCACTTCTTTTAGCAGTCGCTTTATTAAACACGATAGTCTTTCTTGGAGTACTTCGACACCCGAATTTGGTCTCTCTGTATATTCAGTCTGTCTGTACATTTATGTTTGTCCACGGTAACGATACCCCCAACGGCACCAAACAATACCCCAAACGGCCAACCCCTTCCGCAGCGCCCATGAGAAATACTGATTGAAACATGAGAAATATTGATTTCTCATGTTTCAGCGTTTAAATTTGTGCGATTGTTGATTAAAAACAATTATTGCGCATATTTGAGGCACCATAACAATACATCGGTGTTTTGTCTGTGTGCCTTTATACTAAAGAAGGCACAAACAAGTTATTCTATGGACCGTATCGTTTAACACGCTGTGCTGACAGTGAATGATGTAAAGATTCTCAAAATGACAAATGTTTCCAACGCTTTGCTAAGACGACACGGTGGCGACACCTGCCCATCGCTTTGCGTTTTACTCCTTATCGCTTACGAGACAGGCGCGCATCTTTCTCCGCGGGCACTCACGCCTTCTTTCGTTTTTAAAGATAACTGCCAGATGGCGCTCATGTCTAACTTGCCTCGATGCACTCGTTCGCCTTCGCTGCACGGATCGAGACTCTCTAACGCAGCGGTTCCAAAACACAAATAACCGATTTTATCGCGCAAAACAATAAATAAATGTTTTGCTCTCTCTCTCCACATGCAAGACTGTCGTATTTCGATTACAATTGCAGATGTGGGGTCATTTTTTTATTTCTCAACATTTTCTAGCACGAACTACTAAACCTTTGATCTAGTTTACCCCTCTGCTCTTTTCTCCCCAGATCATTATTATATTTATTTGTTCCCGTCTACCTGCCGTTTTCTTTCTCCTGTCTCATAAGCAACCCATATCCCACAGCCCTCCACACCGCTCGCTTGCTGTAGTTTCATTCCGCACTGGTGCATTCGGTACCTATATTGCCGTTCTATTGTTTCACCCCGAAGTCTTAGACGGGCTGTATCATTCCGTTGCACCCCTATGGTGGTCGAACCATGGGGCTAGCTTTTGTTTTTCACACAGTGCTTAAGATGCTTATTTTTATTGCGTTCTTCGGGGTTATTTATTAGTCTGGCTTTTCGTTTATACGTTACATTATTCTTATCTCTAATTACCTGTTCGTGAAGTCGCTTTTTCGGATGTCTGTTCTCGGCTGTTCCGCACCATGTTCTTTCTTTAATAATATTGCGACTTACAGGCCCCGCTGCGGTGGTCTAGTGGCTAAGGTACTCGGCTGCTTACCTACGCTGGTCGCGGGATCAAATCCCGGCTGCGGCGGCTGCATCTCCGATAAAGGCGGAAATGTTGTAGGCCCATGTGCTCAGATTTGGGTGCACGTTAAAGAACCCCAGGTGGTCAAAATTTCCGGAGCCCTCCACTACGGCGTCTCTCATAATCATACTGTGATTTTGGGACGCTAAACCCCACGTATCAATCAATTGCGACTTACAGTATCGAAAGAGCCTGTGCTTCCAACGTTCTCCCCTTGCTAGTTCTACTTAGTGGAAGGGTTCTTTGAGAGAATAAATTATGAGTGTTTCCTAGGTTCGTACAGGGGTAGTTATGGAAAGCATACGTTTCGTGTAAATGTTGTTGCATCCGCAACTTGTATTTGGGAATCAGCTTTATCCACTTGTCTTTATTAGCCTTTGAGCTGATCACCTGAGAACGTTATTGCACGCGCGACCATGGTGTCCAGTCGGTACGGTGCGAGGCTGGTGACCCCGGCGTCGCGGTGGTCTGGCTTTGATAAAGACAAAAAGACAGATGCCCGTGGGCCATTTGATAAGAAGGCATGTTGAAGAACACGGGATTTTAAGGGTTTCCGACTATACCGGGTGTGCCTCGTAATTATGTCATTATTGTGGCACGTGCTAATCTAAAGATTATACTTAGGCTAAGCTCTATGCATGTTAGCCATAAAAATCGGATGTTATTTTAAATTTATTATTCTGGGTCTTCTGCATATTTTTTGTGCTGTCTCAGGCTTGCTTGCGCGTAAAGCCATTGGCGTAGCGTGAACTATGCTTATGCTGCGGTTATGCTCCACTGTAGTGGTGAGCTCCGGAGATTTTTACCTCCCGATGTTCTTTCACGTGAACCTCAATATAAGTACACGCGTCTTAAGCACTTTGGTATTCGTCGAAAATGCAGCCGCCATGGCCGGGATTTGATCGCGCAATCTTTGCGTGAATAGCCGAGAACCATCACCGCTAGACCATCTTGGCGGGTGGGAGCTAAGTCAGAGATTGTTTCTGAGATGCTCTCTTATTTTGCTCTGCTTTTATATTAGTGCAATGCATTTTAGTTCGACAGCGTTACTTGGCGCATTGTACGAGCTCACCGTCACGAAGCAGACATGGCAGAAAGGTGGCACGTAAACTACGTCTTCCTCAATACTGTGTGCGTGGCTTTTCGACAATCTAGCGTATTATTACGGAAATACCAACTTCGAGCGAAAGTCAAGCACTTCTTAGGCACATATTCACTAACTTAAGCGGGCTTGCCGATCAATCTTGTCTTCATCCCAAGTTTACTTTAGGCAGTTTGTTTATAACATTGAATGGCAAGTTGTAAAGCGTGTAGGACGATGTATAGAAGATGTAACATATAATGTACGCAGTTATGCGTATGTTAAAAAACAGTAGATTTACTACCACCAATGACTTTGTATGCAAACTTGTGCATCCACGTCACCTTGTTTAAAAGCTCCCATTTATTTGCCGCATTTGTCCATCACGGTGAATAAGTGGCTATGGGATCTGCTGCTGAGCCAAAGGTTGTGGGTTCGACGCCTGCTGTGGCGGTCGCATTTTGGCGGTGGCGAAGTGGTTGAGGCGCAGTGCCGCGCAATGCCAACGCACGTTAAATAACACCAGATGGTCAACATTTCCCGCGCCCTGTACTACGTCGTCTCTCAGGATGATATTGTGGTGTTGGGGCATAAAAAAACTTTGATAAAATTATGTACTTTGCCACGTTTATTTATTGATTTATGTACATCTCGTACTTTCTCAGATGTTCTCGTTTCACGACACGAACATTAAAGACTGCCATAGTGATTCAGGCTCGAATTTCGTAGGCCTCGATGCACGGAGCGAAGATTTTCTCGGGAGAAAGATATGACCCGTGACTGTCGTAAGACGAACAGTTAAGAGTGCGTGAGCACGATTTCTTTTCAGCGCGCAATTTCTTCTGCGATTCGCACACGTCATTTGTATCGCCCTATGGCTGGCATCTTTCGCTGAAAGAACTGTTTTTAATTAAAATCTGGGCACATAGCAAGACGCCCGTGCATTTTTTTTTTTTTGCTGAGAGGCATAGAAAAAGAAAGCTTTCTAATAAGCCAATGAGGGTGGCGATTTGGGCTTGTTGGTATGGTTGCATGATGATGGATGGTAGCGCAGACAACGAACACGGACAAGAGAAGGCACATAGACACAACACAGCGCTAACTTTCAACAACAGTTTATTACACGCAGATCTCCGTGGTGTATGCGATCCACCACGCCAACGTCGCACGTGCGTAGCTCTAAAAACCATCAAATATAACCAACGCGCGTGTTCCAATACTTTACAATTTTATATTTTTTTCAATCTTTTTTTACTTTTTCTTTCTTCCTTTTATCCCATGTTACCACAAACCCTATCGCGAATACATGTAATCAAGTTCCTTATCTGTCAACACCACTGATGGGCTGCTCACACACGTGTCACCTAGCTCTGCAATTCTGCCGGCCTCCAATACCAACCGCGTCATCTCGTGCCTACTTCTATTGATTATAACCGTTTCCTTGAATTTCGGTGTGCACTTACATCTCTGGCAATGAAGGGAAAGAAAACCATCAGGAACAACACTATTTACTTTGTTATTGTGCTCGCGCAAGCGATCGTTTATGCATCTACTGGTCTGACCGATATAACACTTTCCACAAGTAAGTGGAATGAGGTATACAACACACATGATGCACTCCACAAATAGGTTTCTATGTTTCTTTTGGCATACATTTGATTTTCCCTTGTCTGGTCTTGTGCTTCTGCAAAGACTCACCAACTTATTGGGTGCCGAGAAAACTACGTTAGTGCCACATTTTTCCGCAATCTTTTTTATCCTGTGAGAAACCTTATGCATGTATGGAATTACGGCAAAACTTTCCTTTCTTGAGCTCACCCTATCCATCCCTTCACATCTTTTCTCCAGCACTTTTCTGTGCAATCCTTCAGCAACGGACACGACGAGGCTCTTGGGGTACCCGGCATTGCTTAGCCTCGAGACCTGTTGTCTGAAGCTTTCATTCATGAGGCACCGGCAGGACTTCTTTAGTGCCTCACTCAAGCACATCTTCGCAATGCCTCGTTTTACCAGTTTAGTATGCGCTGAGTGAAACTGTAGTAAAGGCTTACTTGCTCTGGGCTCGTAACACCAGCATGTCTTTTCATCTGAGAATTGAAAGTTAATGTCAAGAAATCTGAGCCTTCCGTCACATGGCATTTCAAAAGTCACTTCAAGTGGGTTAAGCCCCTCACGAAAAACGCTACACACGCTATTACATTGAGTAGCAAAATCTGCAGTTCTGTCATTGATAAACACTAAAAAGTCATCGACGTACCTAAATACGTGCACACCATTGTATTCATTTAGGCGTCCTGATAGCCTCCTGTCCATTTCAGCCAAACACAAATTACTTAAAACTGGTGCTAAGCACGAGCCAATGCATACTCCTTGTTTTTGCAGATACAGGGTACCATTGTTTTCAATAAACGTTGACGACAAGTAAAACCTAAGTAATTCTAAGAAATTGTCGACGGACGTACCTGCTTGTGAGCTAAATCTAACGGCACCGTACTCATCGATGCATTCGCCAACACTTGTTAATACTGCTGATTGTGGCAGAGAATAGTACAGATCTTTTATGTCAGCCGAAAACGCTTTTAACCCTATGTTTTTTCGTTCCCTGACGAAACTTATCACCTGTTCCGAATTTTTTGTCAGGAAGGGGTATCAATCAGGAAGGGAACTCGTATCAATTGTACGTCAAGTGTCGAAGCGGGTTCCCGAGGATCAAGCCACCAGGATCATCAACGAAGGTGTGGACGCTTTAAAATTGTGTAGGCCTCCATGCCGCAGTTTGCCTCTCAAACGCGTGGAAACTTACTTGACACAGCATGCTCTGAGTGTACTTCCAGTCGATAAAGAAGGAGGGTTTGCGGTTTTCTCGCATGATGAATTTAAAGAAAAGGCTAAAAGTGCTATTACGGCAGTGTTCAGCGAAAAGAAAAGTATTTCGATTGAAAAAGTGAGGGGAAAAGCAATAGAACTTTGTAAGAGGATGAATCTAGAAGGTGTGCTTAGCGGTATCAGAAAAAGTAAAAATGACAGTCTGGATGTGTTCTTTAGTGCTAAAACGCATAAGGAAGGAGTACCGTTCAGAGTGATAGTGTCGGAGAAGGACACGTGGCAAAAAGCTGTAGCTGTGTATCTGCAAAGAACATTAAACTTGCTTGACATAAATGACCCCTTCCTGACAAAAAATTCGGAACAGGTGATAAGTTTCGTCAGGGAACGAAAAAACATAGGGTTAAAAGCGTTTTCGGCTGACATAAAAGATCTGTACTATTCTCTGCCACAATCAGCAGTATTAACAAGTGTTGGCGAATGCATCGATGAGTACGGTGCCGTTAGATTTAGCTCACAAGCAGGTACGTCCGTCGACAATTTCTTAGAATTACTTAGGTTTTACTTGTCGTCAACGTTTATTGAAAACAATGGTACCCTGTATCTGCAAAAACAAGGAGTATGCATTGGCTCGTGCTTAGCACCAGTTTTAAGTAATTTGTGTTTGGCTGAAATGGACAGGAGGCTATCAGGACGCCTAAATGAATACAATGGTGTGCACGTATTTAGGTACGTCGATGACTTTTTAGTGTTTATCAATGACAGAACTGCAGATTTTGCTACTCAATGTAATAGCGTGTGTAGCGTTTTTCGTGAGGGGCTTAACCCACTTGAAGTGACTTTTGAAATGCCATGTGACGGAAGGCTCAGATTTCTTGACATTAACTTTCAATTCTCAGATGAAAAGACATGCTGGTGTTACGAGCCCAGAGCAAGTAAGCCTTTACTACAGTTTCACTCAGCGCATACTAAACTGGTAAAACGAGGCATTGCGAAGATGTGCTTGAGTGAGGCACTAAAGAAGTCCTGCCGGTGCCTCATGAATGAAAGCTTCAGACAACAGGTCTCGAGGCTAAGCAATGCCGGGTACCCCAAGAGCCTCGTCGTGTCCGTTGCTGAAGGATTGCACAGAAAAGTGCTGGAGAAAAGATGTGAAGGGATGGATAGGGTGAGCTCAAGAAAGGAAAGTTTTGCCGTAATTCCATACATGCATAAGGTTTCTCACAGGATAAAAAAGATTGCGGAAAAATGTGGCACTAACGTAGTTTTCTCGGCACCCAATAAGTTGGTGAGTCTTTGCAGAAGCACAAGACCAGACAAGGGAAAATCAAATGTATGCCAAAAGAAACATAGAAACCTATTTGTGGAGTGCATCATGTGTGTTGTATACCTCATTCCACTTACTTGTGGAAAGTGTTATATCGGTCAGACCAGTAGATGCATAAACGATCGCTTGCGCGAGCACAATAACAAAGTAAATAGTGTTGTTCCTGATGGTTTTCTTTCCCTTCATTGCCAGAGATGTAAGTGCACACCGAAATTCAAGGAAACGGTTATAATCAATAGAAGTAGGCACGAGATGACGCGGTTGGTATTGGAGGCCGGCAGAATTGCAGAGCTAGGTGACACGTGTGTGAGCAGCCCATCAGTGGTGTTGACAGATAAGGAACTTGATTACATGTATTCGCGATAGGGTTTGTGGTAACATGGGATAAAAGGAAGAAAGAAAAAGTAAAAAAAGATTGAAAAAAATATAAAATTGTAAAGTATTGGAACACGCGCGTTGGTTATATTTGATGGTTTTTAGAGCTACGCACGTGCGACGTTGGCGTGGTGGATCGCATACACCACGGAGATCTGCGTGTAATAAACTGTTGTTGAAAGTTAGCGCTGTGTTGTGTCTATGTGCCTTCTCTTGTCCGTGTTCGTTGTCTGCGCTACCATCCATCATCTTTCTAATAAGCATTCTACTTCAGGACTTTCAAGACTCAACTTTTACCGATGAAATGTTCCTATTATTGCACAACGGGGGAGATGGTTGGAATTTAGGGCGTGACAAGCCTCTTGAACAGAAAGCTTCGCGTCGGCATCAACAATGACATTATTTGCTAATTTTTTAAACCACGTCATACTCACTGTACGTGAAGCAGACGACAGGTAAAGCTAAGCAGACGACATATATACAGCATATGAATATATAGGTATTTGAAAAAAATTATGAACTTTGGTCTTTGTATTAAATAGTCTCGTTAGAATGAAAACAGATGTGCTTAAAAACAAGCCTAGGGCCGTCACGTTAAGGTTATTTCTTAAAAGTTGTGATCGAAGAGCTACCGAACAGCTATAAGGTGTAATGCATCGCAGGCGATGCATTATTTGTAGCAAGTGGCAGTCCATTTAGTAACAATCCGGATTAATGAATGTATAGCTTTATCGTTATTAAGCTAAGCTCAACAATGTCGCTGACCTTGCACATCGTTTAAACTCTTCTAAACATTTATTATTGTGGTCGAGTTTCTCTAGTTTCACTGCTAGAGAAAATGTCGGTTCTGTTCTGTTCTGTTCTGTTTTAACTGTTTTGCTGTGGAGAGGTTGAGGTGCATATTGCCTCGGCTACTCCATATCACAAAGTTCTGCAGCGAAAAAAAGAATAATACAGAATGGTACACAAAAATAACAATACGGAAAAGAAAAAAAACATAATAGCACACTGAACCCAGTTCAAATACAATGCCAATACACAGTTTTCTTAGAGCAGTTCACACAGTCATAAACTATTTACACGCACACCTTACTATTCTACTGTCAGTATATACATGGCCACATTTTATATATAGCCATTTCTGGCGGTCTGTCATAGGCGCTTGTCCAGTCCGGTCTCCACTAAAAAGTCTGTCAGGAAGATTATTGCCTTTTTCTGGAGATGCATCTCAGGCCATGGTCAAAGTAGCTTCCTTATTGTGAGGGGCCGTCTGCCAAACTTGCTAATTTGTTCTTTATTTTTTCTCTTTCATTCACGTATTTAACGCACTCCAAAAGAATATGACAAACATTTTCTTCTGCATGACCACAATGGCATTCCGGTGAATTGGATCGATGTATCTTGTGCAGGAAGCTATTTGTATATGCTAGTTCTAATCGAAGTCGGTGGATTAATGTCTCTAGGTGTCATGGGAGGTCTGTCACTATGGAAAATTTTCTGTGTGGATCAACTTCATAAAGTACCGTTCGCTTTGATTTAGGGCTCTCAAACCACTTCTCCATCGAACAATGGTTAGCTCCTTGCGTTATAAAATGTCGAATATCCGCCCCAGACATAGGAATTGCGCGATCCCGTCCTTCCTTCAATGCTTTCTTCGCGAGGCTATTAGCCTCTTCATTTTCCTTTATTCCAATGTGGCTGGGTATCCATTGGAATACGATGTTGTGACTTTGATATGAGGCATACGCCATAGTTTCTGCAATACATTGTGCTATTTCACCATTTTTGTAAGGTGATCTCACATTTCTGATAAGCTGAAGAGCAGGTTTGGTGTCAGTGCATATCACCCACTTTCGTGGCTCAGGATTCTCGCAGATAAGCTTAACTGCTTCAAAGATAACCACCAATTCTGCTGTCGTCGATGAAGATTTGTGCGATAATTTGTACATCTTCTTTTTCTGAAATTCGGGTATAAAGACCGCACAGGCTGACGCTTCTTCAGTGCATGATCAGTCTTTATATATCTTCGTTTTTTATGCATTACATGAAGCTGATGAAGTATCATCTGTGCCGCTACTAGAGGTGCCATGTCTGCTTTCTTCTCTATGCCGTCTATTTCCCGGATAACGTTGAGAAGTGGCAGCGTCCAAGGTGGTTTTGAAGGTTTTTATTGTGTAAATTTTGGTACTACTGCTTGAAATGATGATATACTATCCTATAGTCTCGTTGCCGTCCTTTGTCTTAGGGCACCAGATAAAAAATTACTTTCATGTTGCGTGAAAATTTTAAATAAATTTCGAGATGTTTCTTTAGTTCGGAGTACTGCCAAAAGTGGCTGTCGAGCCTCTGCATATACTAAAGCACTGGAAGTTGAGCATGGCAAACCCAGACATACCCTCAAGCTCCTTGCCAAGAAAAAGTGAAGTCTCTTTTCGATGGAGGCTGGGAGTCCGTGCAGCAGAGGCAGTGAGTAAGTTACGATGGGGCGTATCCAGGCAACGTGTAGGGCTAATAACGACTCTGTAGTACCACCCCATTTGGCCCTGGAGAGATGACAGAGGATTCGAATGGCCTAATTCACTTTTTGTTCAAGGGAATAGACATGAGGCGACCATTTTAGTCTCTGGTCTAAAATTACTCCCAAGAATTTATGAGTTTTAAACATTTGAATTGGCTGATTTTGCCGAATAATCTGGAAATTTCAAGGGTTTTTAAGTGTAAACGGAAGTATGGCTGTTTTAGCGAGACTCAGTGCCATACCTCTTTTTCTTAAAAAACAGTCTACATAATCCAATCCTTCTTGTAGAGTTTGTTGTACATCCAAAAACGATGGACCAAACGCCCATATACTTATATCATCAGAATATACTGAACATCTGATGTTAGGTGGAAGATTATACGGGAGCTGCGCCATGGCTGCATTAAAGAGAGTAGGGCTTAGCACGCTGCTCTGTGGCACTCCTTGGTTGACGGCATGTTCTGACGTTGGGCCCTCCTGCGTAACTACAAAAACTTTCCGGTGCTTCAGGAAGTCAGCGATCCAACGCAGTATCTTGCCCTTGAATCCCTGTAACGCCAGGCCTTCCAGAACGTGAGCGTGACTCACTGTGGCGTATGCTCGGTGGACATCAAGGAATACAGCGACAGTGATGTTTCCTTGCGTTCGTTGGTTTTCCACATCTGCGACCAAATTCAGAATGCAGTCCATTGTGCATCTACCTCTTCTTAAGCCGGCTATGCTTTCTGGTAGTAGTTTTTTCATGTCTCGCCACCATAAAATTCGTTCTTTAATCATTTTTTTCATCACCTTTGAAAAAGAACTTGTCTAACTAAACGGTCTAAACGAGTCCAAATGCATAGGGCTCTTCCCTGGCTTTAGCAACGGTACTACTTTTGGTATCTTCCAACTTTCCTGAACTTTTACTTCTTGCCAACTTTTAATATAGATGTTCAACAGGTGTAATTTTCTCTTCTTGCACAAACTAGCAAGTGCAGCCTATGTAACTCCATCTGTTCCTGATGAACTTGTCCATTTTACTGAATACAGCACATATTGGAGCTCCTCTGGTGTGAAGCTGTCATCCAGATATGATGAACGGATCGCAGAGAACTTTGTTACAACCACCGAAGCTGATTCTGCTCAAGGTTTATATCCGCCAGTTTGGACGGCCCCTCCATATCTCACTATAAGATCGCAAAGTTCTTCGGCAATCACACATTCGCTAACTCCTCGAGACAGCGCTAGAGCCTGTAGTGGTCTCGAGTGGACTACTGGCTGTCGAAGGGCGCGTACCATGTTCCACAGTTGAGGCGTCGAGGTAAGTAGAGAAAGTGAAGCACATAAATCTTGCCACCTTTTGGTTGAAAGCTTCTGCAGTTGGTTATGCATTGCAGAATGTACTTTCTGTGCAACCTGGAAATCTTCTAAATTACCCACCCTGCGATATCTTCTTTCAGATCGACATCGTGCCTCAATTTTGACACTTTCACTGCTAAACGCACACAAAAAAACTGCGCATGTTTTCCCGGCCTCTGTAATGTGCCCTCGGCAGTTTTGAGTGAAAAAAAGGTGGCGTCATTCATATCGCATGTTGCCAAGCCACGGGGTCGTTACACGCAATCGCTCACTGGCGCGCCGCTGATCGCTCAACTTCTGAATGCGGAAAGCTAACGATGAAATTTTTCTCGGGGCAAAGTTCTAATTACTTTGAGTGAGAAGGCCGGAAGAGGAAGAGAGGGGAATGAACTGTTTTCCCATCTGCAACCTCTTGTAGCGTAATGCCTTGTTTCGCCGAGCCTTCTGTCCTGCCCGACAGCTTCCGCGCGAAATGACGCGTTTTTCAGGCTTCAGTTAGCAGACTGTGTTCGTAGCAGCGCGCTGGGCTATTTCTAGCAGCGTGGAATATATACTGAGTAGAGTATGTGGACTTCGCTTTTTGATGTTAACATTCCAGTAATTGTTAAGAAATAATGTAAAAATTAAGTAAACTACCTGCTCTTGCTTTACTTCACTCCAATCTTATTCTCTGCTGGTGAGCAGTTTTCAATTAGTTGCTGAGTTGATGCGTCAGACGTATGTATGTCGGTCAGCTATGCTCTCTCTCCCTCCCTCTCTCTCTTTCTCTCTCTCTCTTTCTCTCTCTCTCTCTCTCTCTCTATCTATCTCTATCTATCTAACACACACACACACACCATGCAATTAGACTACAGATATAACAAAGATCACGTACACACTGGTATTGTGAATGTAGGGAAAGAACCACACGTGCTATTTGCCATTGAAAAGCGATTTCTGGGTTCAATATGTTCCACGAGATATTGCCTAAATTTGAGGGTGATCCCAGTCTTAGCCCTTCATGCAAAAAAAAAAAAGAACTTAAAGCTTCTCCTTCCTTAACTGTTCAGCTATCGCGATGTACACATGGCTGCTTGTACTGTTTTGTGCACACTAGAAAACAGCACGCTACAGAAGCTTCTATTGTAGTGTGAATAGCAGAGAAAAAAGTCGAACAAGGAGCATCGGCCATGCTTATTGTAGACCGTAAACTACGGGACCTAGACGTTGCGTCTTTTTGACAAAGTAATTTCGCGCCTGTACGATGCTCGCTGGCCGAACGTCGCCAAATTACGACGTGCAGCTTGTTTTCTTCAGATGCGGACCACTGGGAGCATAAGTGTCCTAGCATCCTGGGATAGGGCACTGCGACTGGCATTAACGATCACGAGGTGAAGTTGTGGCAGGGGGCTAACACTTCCGCGCAATACGACAGCAGCTGACGCGGAGAAGTGGAGGGTGCAAAGGGGCCGTCAATCTCTCGTAGATGTCTAAAACTGTCGAGTGGCCTAATTGGCTACTGGTTTCGTTTAAAATAACATGCTAAGAGAAAGCGCGCATAAAACCATTACTTCGAGCCGCCGACTGAGGCTGTGGAAGACAAATTTGCTTTCGCTGGGTACTCATCAGTTTCACTCTCCTTTTTGCTTCTCTTTCCGTTTTCGCGTTTGTTTCTCAATTTCTCCGAAGAACCGAGGCTTTTTTCGTACAATCCGGTTCTTACCGTTGTTTGAACTTTGAATGTACGGGAAGTAACACGCTTTACCATGCACCGATCTTCTATGGTTTGGAATTTACCGGGAGACTTTAATGCAGCCGTCTAGTTATATGAGAGAGCCACGGAGAAAAAAAAATAGAGAAAAAGATAGAGTGCATACGTGTGACTTACAAAGTACACTCAAACCTCATCATGACAAAGTTGCGTCTTACACGAAAATAATTTCTTTATATACAACAATTTTTCATGAAGCCATTTTTCTCACACTGACTAATGCAAGATTAGTCTTCATTTACTTACTTTTAACCTATATTTGTAATATGGGGGTTCGTTATGCAGGGGTTTCGGTGTATCAGAGTTCGGGCTGTGATTCAGCCTAAAGCCTGCAAATTTAGCGCGTGCATAAGCTTCGTGCCAAGAAAAAAGAAAGGATATGTATCAGAGAAGGCTTGAGTACCATCAAGAATGAAAATACTGAGCCATACCTCGATACAAAAAAAAAGAGAGAGCCAACTATAACCTAATGCAGGGAGTATGAAAACATAAGAAATAGTAGCTATAGCTAAATGCCAGTGAGTAGTAACCTGCGTTCCTTAAATACGCCCTTAGAGTAAATATAGCTCGTATTAGTTTGTATGGTTACATAGGATGTTCACAAAAGGATTTCTAGGCCAGTCTTTTTCTGTTTTTTAATCTATACATGAGAAAACAGTGATGCACACAGGTTCCCACGCTTCTTGTGATTCCATGTGAATTGCGCAGCGGTGTCTTCATTTTCGTTTTGACCGTCAGTCACTTGCACTGCAGACTATGATTATCTGATTCTCCTTTCACCCTAATAGCTGCTTGCTGTTCCTCAATGTGCTGTTTTTTTTCAAGCTTCCCTATTTTGTGTTAGGTACTTCCCACTTGCTTTAAAACTGTCACTTCTAACTTGTGGCCGAAAAGGCACACTGGTGTCCTTTGTCACAGCTTATTAAGGTGCAGTGATTTTACGGGCGATACTCCTTATGGTCTAGGACAATACGACCCTCCGGCGTACCCAGTAGCGTCTTGTTTATCATACAATAGTAGGCTTTATCTCATAAAGATGCAAGCAAACTGCAGTTGGGTGACCATATACTAGATGGCGCTCTACGCATTCTGTGTCGTCATTGCCTTTCTCTAGTTTCCTAGTTGGCTCTGTCTCAGTGACATGTGTGCAATATGGTGGTTGGGTGAATGGACACTCAGTAGCGTTAGAGGTGCCGCTGATGAGGAAAAGTAAAATAAGAGGAAAAGAACGGCAGGGAGGTTAACCAGCCTATAAGCAGCCGGTTTGCTACCCTGTGCATGGGAGGGGGATGGAGGAGACGAAAGATAGAGAGCAGAGAGGGAAAAGAGATAACACAGCACATTCGGCAGCCCACGCGCGCACACTCAGTCATTGTCCAGTCTTGTCATTCGCGGTGTGTGATAATGCTGTTACAGCCGCATGTTCAAGTCCGTGTCATGTAGGACACAGATGAGCATAATCTATAAATGAAAGGGGGACAAAGCTGACATAAAAAACTACCGTCCTATAACAGTGACATCAGTTGTCTACCGGCTGGCGATGCAGAATATACAGGAAAGACTGCAGGCATGGATAGAGGATGAAGGGGTGCTGGGGGAATTGCAGAAGGTGTTTCGGAAACACAGGAGTTTGGAAGACAATCTGTTCTCACTTACGCAGTGCATCGAAATAGCAGAAAATGAACACAGGCCCCTGTGGCTAGCATTTTTGGACATCAAGGGAGCGTACGATAGTATGGTTCAAGAGGACTTGTGGGGAATACTGAACACACTAGGTGTGGAAGATGGAGCCTTCAATCTTTTAGAGGATATCTATAAAGGTAACAAGGTAGTTATAAAGTGGGAAAAACAGGTATCCAAGCCCACAGAGGTAAAACGGGGGCTTAGGCAGGGGTGTCCTTTGTCACCCTTGTTATTCATGATGTACCTACAAGGATTAGAGGCCTTTTTAGAGGGAAGTGGACTTGGCTTCAACCTCTCTTTCGTCAAACAAAGAAAACCCATTGAGCAGGCACTACCAGCATTGATGTACGCAGATGATATAGTGCAAATGGCCAACAACAAGGAAGATTTACATAGATTGATCGACATCTGCGGTAAGGGGGGAGATAGGTCAAATTTCAGATTCAGTAAGGAAAAACCAGCAGTCACAATTTTTAATCATAATGAAGGTAGTTAGCTTAGAATACAGGAGGTCATGCTAGAGATAACATATAAATACAAATATCTGGGCGTATGGATAAGCAATGGTACCGAGTACCTAAGGGAACACGAATTATACGTGACGAGTAAGGTAACAGGAATGCAGCAGTGATGAAAAATTAGGGCACTGTAGAATTACAATTGGTATGATGTTGTGAGAGGAATATGGAAAGGGGCCATCGTTCCTGGTCTGATGTTCGGCAATGCGGTCTTCTGCATGAGATCAGAAGTTCAAGCAAGATTAGACATTAAGCAACGTGAAATAAGTAGGCTTACCTTAGGAGCTCAGGGGAATACACCAGATCAGAGAGTGCAAGGTGATGTGGGATGGAAATTATTTTAGGGCAGCGAAGCTATCAGCAAGATAAAATTTGAAAAGCGATAGCGAAATGGGGGAGGAGCGTTGGGCTAGGAAGTTTGTCAGCTACTTGTACATGAAAAATGTCGATACAAAATGAAGAAAGCAAACCAAAATATTGACGGGTGAATACTTAGAAAACAGCAGGGGGCCAAACCAAAAAGAATTATCGGTTAAGAAGATGGTGAAGGAAGCTGAGACCGATATCTGGAGAATTGACATGATTAAAATGTCTGCACTTGAGATCTATCAAACTTTTAAGCAGGGAACTGCCAAGGAAAGGATCTATGATAATACTCGGGGTAGTTCTCTACTGTATGAGGTGAGGACGGGAGTATTGCGAACCAAGACATATCGGGCCTAATACGAAGGGTTAGACACTGTATACGTGCATGTGGAGAAGAGGAGGAAACTGCCGAACACTTGATAATGTTTTGTTAAGGGCTTCACCCTAGAGCTCAGCATGATCGCGCTGAGTTTTTCAAAGCGCTGGCGTTTAGGGACAGGGAGGGCAAAATAGAGTATAAGCGGGTAGAATTAACTAGAAGGAGGTTGCGTATTTGGTGGCTAAAGTCAAGGTACGAGCGAAAATAAACCCTTCGCTGCAAAGTACCAGTCCTTAACCACACTATTTAAAGGAAAAAAAATAAATCTTGTTTTTGATTCACTAGTATTACGGCTTGGTGGCGTTAGCCACCGCCCGATCTATAGGGTACAACCATATCAATCCATTCATTTCATCTATCCACCTCCGGTTGGCTGCTGCGCAGGTGGCGTGGGGTAACGCCGTTTCCCCTTTATCTCTCACTTGGATCGTCTCCGTTAGCGCGATCGAAGTATTCGTTCTTCCTCTCCTTGCTCAGCCGTCTCGGCGGGGTACCTTCTTTGTCGGCGCTGGTGTTCTCAGGTGTGTTTGCATTGTAGTCCTCGCCGACGCTCCTGGGTGGTGTTGATGTTCGCTTAGTCAAAAAGCGATAAAAGCGTGGACCTTGCCTTAAGAAGAGAGACTCTACTACCAGTGATCGATTTTGCGGTGACGTGCAGTGGCAGCCGTGAACGCACGGTGCCATTCGACCCTGTACACGTGACAAGAACTCCGTCAGCCATGCCGCAGTGCGAACTCGAGCGGGGAAGCTCAGCGGCAGTTTCAATTCGAACTGCGTGAGCACGGGTGGGCGCCGTTTGTTTTCGGTCTTTAAGCGTTGCGTGCTTTCAAATTCAGCATTCCGGTACCTATTGGAAAAATTGCGGCAAGCAATATTTGGCATGTTGCGGGCCTTCGTTTTTCACATCCAAAATAAAAGATTCCTTCCTTCTGACTCATCATATTCTTCACGATGGCCTCTCATTGTCCCCTGCCACCTCCCCAGTTTTTGTAGTTTCCCTCTCCCGTTTTGTTTGGATCAGAAGAAAAGGTACGTAGCATAGACGCGCAAGCGTTAAGGAAATTAGGTGCTGCCTTTCAAAATACAAGTCCGCTCATCGAAACGCCTGCAGCGCACACACCCAACGTTGACTAAATTCAAGGCCGAAAGGCTGCCGCAGTGACGTCAGAGGGTTGGGGCCCAGTTACGCCGCGAACGCGGCAGAAAGCCTGTGTTTCGTTCACGTTTTAGAAGAACCAACGCTCCCACTGCTGCTGCGGCTTGATTGGGCCGAAGAAAAGATGTGGAAAAAAGAGTCTTACTGAGCATGCTCAGTTGGGCAACTGGGCCCCAACCTCTGACGTCACTGCGGCAGCGTTTCGGCCTTAAAATTTAGTCGGCGTTGATACACCCCGTGTTTACGAATTTCTCATACGTTTGCTCATAGGTAATTTCTCATACGTAAACAAAGGGAAAGGGTAACGGGAGATTAATGGGCGACGCATTCCGGCGACAATGAGTTTAATGAACTATGCACAATAATTGTCACCAACGTTACGCTAAACATCGATACCGAATGAAACATACTATTCGTCTTCCTTTATCTGCCGAGATAAGCATTTCGCTCTAGTGCATCTTTCTAGACGACGCGTGAGTATAATAACAGAATTCAAAAATCGCTAGTCAATCCTATAGTAAGGGAGGCAAATATATATGTGCATATACGAGGCGACAAGAGTAACTACAAGTGAGACCATAACATACATAGAGTACGAGACGCTGCCAAGCCGGCCTGCCTGCGCTTTCTTGCTGTTCGCCTACATTTTTAACACAACTGTATCTAGCATGCAATGAAGGCGCTATCGCTTCGGACCCCCTAACGTCAACCGCCGTAACACACAATAGCTCAGCCGCTTTGGCGCGTGGCTTTCTCCACCAGACGAACGCGTGCTGCGACAAAAAAAACAAGAAAAAATATTTGCAGGCAACGAGCGAGCTACAAAACTCGCTTTTACCCTAACCCCCGTCTCCCTTCATCTATAGCGCATTTGTGGGTTCCTAGTCAGCCACCCTGCTTGCTTTTGCAGGCGGCTGTACAGTTGTTTTCTTGATATTGTTTGTGATTTTGGCAGCATGGTTTATTATACTTCTAGATAAACTATGGCTTCTCTTTCTGATGGTTTTACACATTCAGCTCAACCTTGAACTTATCTTCTCCTCAACTCTCTTTTCTATTCTTCCCGCACCCACCCTTAGCTCGCAGCGGCGTAGGCTCTGACTCTATCTTCAATCTCACAGCCCCGGCCAGCGGGTGGTGTGCTATTGTTTGGTGCCTGGGAAATGCGATCCAAGACGACAAAGATGCCATCACTTTCTGGGGAACTGCGTCGCACTGTCTCGCGTTGGAAATTTGCGCGTGCCCGTCATTTCACAACAGTGGCCACGCTTGCACATACCCGGTCACCGAAGACGAGCATTGTCCCCTGTTTCGCCTTCCAAGTGTGCCACCCACATGCCTAGGCTGACTGCTCCCAGCACCACCCTCTCTGAAGCAGCATAAAAAAGTATGGCGTTGCAAATCGTTCCCCGAGGCATCGCGACGATACAGATTTCTAAGAACTGGAAAAGAGAGAAGGAAAAATAGTGCTTCATACATTCTTCCAGGAGTGATGCATGGACACTAAAACTCTGCCTCGACCCCGCAGCCGTCATGGTATGGAGGAGGATGTAAATATTTCGACCACGATAAGGACGCTTCAAATGGCTGTTGGGGGTTCTCCGCGTCGTTCGACGGGCGTTCTACGTTCGACTATTTTCTTTATTAGTTGCTGTATGTGTTTGTGCGTGCATGCGTGTGGACTTAAGTGTTATTTCGTCAAGACTACAGCAGATTGGGAAATATCGTGAGTCTATAGCTATGACTTCTGAGTAAGGAAAAAGAAAGGAAGCAAGAAAAAAAAAGCTTCACATGTCGACAAGACATTGAAGGACACCATAATATCCCCTGAATTATGGCTTTATTGAAGCCAATGCTTCACTGGTCGTTTGGGTTCGATCGGACGCTCTTGCTATTCATGCGATATGACGATGATTGATGATATGACAATGACAGGATGGTGACTGCAACGCTCTTAGTGAATGAGCAATAGGGAAACAGTTTCCCTATGACTGGAGAAAGACAGGAGATTGTTTTTCATGGGAGATTTATCCATCATATATGTATCTTCGAGCGTGTGCTAGTATGTTGAGTGAATACATACACGTGCAACATTGGCGTAAACCAGGGTGCAGGGTTGGGAGAGGGGCTTCGTGCCCTTGACATGAAAATTAAAAAAAAAAAATATGAACCCTCCCCGTCTACGCTTCTCGTCTGTGCTTCTACCAGAAAAAAAATTCTTAAGGTACTGCAGTTGGGGAGGGGTTATGTTCAACACCTCCGTTACGCCACCTTATGACTATGCTAATGAGGAAGGCTTTGTTCGAGTCAGTCGACGACAATCGTGGAAGGTGTCAATCAGAAGAAAGGGGTATCGGTACTTAGTTACTGTAAATTCACGTGTAACGTGAAGAATGCGTTCCCAAGATTGCATTGTCGCTAAATTCTTCAGCATGCGCGCACTCTGGAAGCGGGAATTAAAGCAAAACTGCAGTGGAAGAACGAATATTGATTTGACGACCACGCCCCATAAACGGATGATGGATCGTGCCATAATACTGCCCGAGAAAAGTCGGGAGGCGGTCGACCGATTTGATTCTTGGTCGATTGCACAATGACGACCACGAGGACTTATGAAAGATGAACTGTCGTATTCATCAGCGTAAAGTGGGGTCAGTGAAGGAAGGTTTTTTTTTGTATCAGTGAACACCTCGTATTCTTCCAGCAAGGGAAACTCCAAGAAATAGCCGACGCGGTGTGTTGAACTATATGGAGGAGCGAAAAAAGAAAGAAAGAAGGGAAAATTATGCCCGCAGGACATCTTTCCTCGTGACAGTTGCAGGATAAAAGGCATGGTTGTGTTGTTCATAGCAGGAGCTCTCCTATAAAGTCTTATGTGTGGGCGGTGGGGGGCTCAAAGGCGTAATTTGGGAGCAAAACGATTCACAGTTCAATAGAACACAATGGGAGAAGCAGTAAGGTATAATATTGTCTCTATATCAAAGAGATGATGGCTGACTCAAGAGAGTATTACGCCACTTCGATGCACGCAAAAAGAAAGCAGTAACCTAAGCATTTTGAAACTTTTGTCTTCCGTATAAATGGAAAGCGCGGCAGCTATACCAATATAATTCTTACGCGAAGTGTCAAATCGCACTAGTTATTTTTCTACAGACCTAAAGTGTTTGCATATCTTGTTGCGGTTTCTAAATGTAACTGTTCTTGTAACACATATCTATTGTACATTTGCCCAATAAGTCCAGCAAGAACAGCGCGCTTTGAATGACCAGACGGCGTAGCGGCGCGCCTTATTTTGACAGCGATCAGCAAACGGCTCACAACTTCATACCATTGTACGCTCTCTGTTCTCACCATTTAGCTTGCGTTCAAGCGTTGATACCACGAATGTCGCATCACTCCCTGCATTAGCCACGTTTTCTTACGCAACTGTTCAGTTCGCTTGCGGCAGATGGGATGCTAAAGGTGCTAGCTGCTAGCCTTACTTCGTATGACGTTCCAGTGAGTCATGCCATTGTTTTAACGCGATAGCACTACACAGCTCATGCGGCATCGGTGTCGGCGTATAGGCATCATTGGCTGTGGGAAAAACATACTCTTGTGCGCAACCGAAAAATCGAGAAAGATGCAAATAAAATAAATAATAAAAACAGTTAGGTTTTGACTCAGGATTGACCCCGGGCCATTTTTGTGGCAAGCAGGTGTTCTACCACACAGCCACGCGTGTCTTTGAACCCATAGTAGAAAGAAACTTGCTCTTCTTCGAAATGCCGCGAAATTAACTCGTTGCTTTACAAACACATGGGTTATGTATACATCCTTAACAATACAACATGTTATGTCGCAGTAATAATGCGTGGTACAAGCATACCTTAGCCTCGGGCGTCAGGACATGTGATTATCTTAATGACTTTTTTTACATTTGCAAATATAAATATTTATTTAAAAAATACAAGGTAGACATATAGGTGGGTGGCCGCCCTCAAGGCTTGAAGGCGGTGACCCACTTCACGTTACGACATTATCACCCACGCACACGTTACGGCACTGATTAGTTCAAGGCCACGTAGTGAGCAAGCTGAAAAAAAATTTATGTGCATAATGGCCCATGGTTGGAAGCATGATACCTATTACACAGAATGTAGCTATATGCAAAAGGTTGACTGAAGCCACTTTGACATTTATCAATTACATTATAGTAATCCACAATTTAAATTTTTTGAGTAGCATATTACACTAGAAAATGTACACTAGATGGTTGAAGTACGAACTTGATAGCGAAAATCGTTATCGCATCTGACTCTCAAAGGAGAAGCTCAAGGATTTCCCAACTTTTGCTCTTGCCGCGAATTTATGCCCTCTTCTCCGATCCTGTCCATTATGGTAACAAATTTATTTATTTACTCCACAATACGGTCAACGTTCTAGCCAGAATTCATAAGAGGAGGGTAACGTTATTCGTCCGTGTTGCGGATGGTGCAATAGCATCTATCGTTGGAATGTGCTCTGCTCGTGTGAGCATTGCGGATCTACACACAGTTGTTCTCTTCACCATCCTTGATAAATGCCCCCACGACGTAATCTTAGGCCTAGACTTCCCGTCCGCGCATTCTGCCCTCATCGACTGTTCGACCAGTACGCTCCGTCTACACTTGCCCGCAACAGAACCTCTTACACAACGGCCGAGTCGCCTCTGCACAACGGGACACGCGCGCCTCCCTCCACAGACACTGACCTACATAGAGCTCGTCTCAATACCACCAGTTCCCGACGGTGACTATGTTCTGACCCCTATCACTGATGTCCTCATAAGCCGTGGCATTACATTACCGCACACCATTCTGTCCGTCGCAGGAAGTTCTACGTGCCTCCCAGTTGTCAACTTTAGCTTGACACCTCAAGTTTTGCCACAAGGGATCTCTTTGGCGTTGCTATGCACCTTAGAAGACAATGCGGTAGATGTTTTCGCGATGGCCGCCCGTTCTGACCCCCACGCTCAACATCAATCTGCCACTCTCTCCGACAGCGCTATTACTTCGATGATCGCTTCCAACTTAACGCCGCAGCAGACTGATGAGCTTCACCAGGCTCTGCTGCCCTACATCGACGTTTTTGACATCGGCGGCCGTCCGTTGGGGAAAGCTACCGGTATGAGCCACCGCATAAACACTGGTAATGAGCATCCTATTCATAGGCGTCCATATCGGGTGTCGGCGGCCGAGCGTCACATCATCCAAAGTGAGGTCGACAGAATGCTCGCCAAGGACATCATTGAGCCAACCTGCAGTCCTTGGGCTTCTCCTGTAGTGCTAGTCCGCAAGAAAGACGGTGTGTGGCGTTTCTGCGCGGATTATCGACACCTAAACAAAATTACCAAAAAAGACGTCTACCCTCTGCCACGAATAGATAATGCGCTTTATTGCCTCTATGGGTCCCACTATTTTTCCTCCATAGACCTTCGTTCCGGCTACTGGCAGAAAGAGGTAGATGAAATGGATCGTGAAAAGACGGCATTCATCACCCCCGGTGGCCTATATCAGTTCAAGGTCATGCCCTTCGGCCTTTGTAACGCTCCAGCCACCTTCGAACGAATGATGGACTCCCTGCTCAGAGGATTCCAATGGTCCACCTGTTTGTGCTACTTGCACGACGTCATCGTCTTTTCACCAACATTTCAAACTCACATAGAGCGCCTCTCAGCCATCCTGGGAATCTTCCGTCGCGCTGGCCTGCAGCTCAACTCGTCCAAATGTCACTTTGGACGCCATCAAATTACAGTGCTTGGCCATTTAGTAGACGCCAACGGTGTACAACCAGACCCGGCAAAAATCAGCGCCGTCAAAAACTTTCCTGTACCATGATCTGCGAAGGATGTACGCAGCATTATCGGACTATTCTTCTACTTCCGACGTTTCGTGAAAAATTTTGCGCATATAGCGAGGCCGCTTACGCAGCTCCTCAAGAAAAAAGTCCCGTTTTCATGGGGCTCCGAAGAGGCTTCTGCGTTCTCGACTCTCGTCGCTCTTCTCACTACCCCTCCGATTCTGGCACACTTCAACCCTGCTGCCCCTACGGAAATCCGTACAGATGCAAGTGGGCATGGCATTGGTGCAGTGCTGGCTCAGAAACAAGATGGCCATGATTGCGTTATTGCATATGCCAGCCGCCTCCTATCCGCCCCTGAACGTAACTATTCGATAACAGAGCGTGAGGGCTTGGCTCTTGTATGGGCGGTGGCAAAATTTCGACCTTATCTATACGGACGCCCATTTTCGGTAGTTACCGACCACCACGCAGTCTGGTGGCTCAACTCTCTGAAAGATCCATCAGGCCGCCTTGGTCGCTGGGCTTTGCGCCTGCAAGAGTTTTCCTACTCGGTGGTCTACAAATCTGGCCACCTACACCGTGATGCCGATTGCCTCTCCCGGTACCATGTCGACGATCCTGAGGACACTGCATGACGAGCCCACGGAGAACTCTATCTTGTCAGTGTCCGACTTCCTTAATATTGGGGAAGAACAGAAGCCTGATCCAGAGCTGCTTGACATCATCAGCCGTATGGAATCCTCCACAAATGATGCTTCCGTCCGCTACTTTGTCATTCAAAAGGGTGTGCTATACCGTCGCAATTTCAGACCATACGGGTCTGACCTTCTCATTGTTGTGCCTAAGTATTTGCACCGCTGTGTTCTCACCAAACTTCACGGCGCTCCCACGGCTGGACATCTTGGCGTATCCCGCACGTAGGAGCGCGTTTGGCGCCGTTTTTTCTGGCCAGGCCTTGCTCGTTCGGTACGGCGATACGTTGCCACGTGTGACCTATGCCAACGTCGTAAAACACCGTCGCTGCTACCCTCTGGCCATCTTCAACCAATTGGCATACCCGCGGAACCATTTTACCGTGTTGGGTTAGACCTGCTTGGTCCTTTTCCCACATCAACATTGGGAAACAAATGGATAGCCGTTATTACAGACTACGCTACACGCTACGCTATATTACGCGAGCTCTACCGACCAGCTGTGCAACCGACGTCGCTGACTCCTTGTTACGGGACGTTATATTGATTCACGGTGCTCCGAGACAGCTTCTCACAGACCGTGGCCGTACATTTCTATCCCATGTCATCGCCGACATTCTGCGTTCTTGTTCAACGCAACACACACTGACAACCGCTTACCACCCTCAAACAAACGGCCTCACGGAACGATTTAACCGCACTTTAACAAATATGCTCGCTATGTACGTGTCGCCCGACCACCGAGACCGGGACCTTGCCTTACCCTACGCAACTTTCGCGTATAATTCATCCCGTCACGACACAGCGGGCTTTTCGCCGTTCTACTTATTGTACGGAAGAGAGCCGACTTTACCACTGGACACAGTCATCTCAGCTCACACCTCGTCCATCAGCGAGTATGTCCGCGACGCGATTGCGCGAGCCGATCATGCCCGTCAGCTCGCTCGCGCTCGGCTGATGGCGTCGCAAACCAACCAATGCCGTCGGTACGATGCGGAACATAGAGACGTACATTTCGCTCCCGGTACCCTCGTTTTACTCTCGTCCCCTCATCGTCGGCTGGGCCTATCCGAAAAAATTCGGTCTCATTACACGGGACCCTACCCTATATTGCGTCAAGTAACACCTGTCACCTACGAGATCAGCCCCATCTGTCCATCATCATCTACTATGCGGCCCAGTGATATCGTACACGTCTCGCGGATCAAGCCCTACAATAATGCGTCAGATAACTTTAAAGCACCGGGACGGTGCCTCCGCCGCCGGGGGTCATGCTACGTGCCAGTGCATGGAGCTGAAGAAGACAAAGATAGACTGGCGCGAGCTAATCTGTGTGGCTGGCGCTGCTCGCCTAACCGGCTGAAAATACATCGGTGACTACCCCTCTGAGTCAGTCTCCTTCCCGTAACATAGTAATAAAAACGTCATTTGTGATTACACAAATCCTGGCTACATTAAGATCAAGCGGTAAGTTCAAACACAGAGTCATCGAAGGTCTGTTCACATTTTGACAAATAATTCTCTTCTGAAACACGCATCGTTAATTCATTGCACATTTCAATTTTGTTAGGAAAGGAGTATCTCAACCTATCGGTGGCAGTGATGAACGCTAAGCAAAAACTCTTCCTGGACGTTACTTTGCAATATTTAGTTTTGTGCCGACAGTCAAGCGCCCAGAATGTGGTCTGAGTAATTGATACCCATATTACATGACACTCAATATCGTTTGAATTCAGGTAACGCTATTTCTACAACACAGTACAGAGCAAGTAAGCACTACGGCGTATGATATGGCTTTATAACTATAGAATAGTGTGCTTCTGCATCTGAACATTCTACTACCTACTCCAGAGAAATTCACCCCTTCAAGACAGTAGCGCTGAGGATAGGGCGCTCAGAGTAGGCTCAACCGCGAGGCATTATTACAGCGTAAATGACGAAACTCGTGTGTCACCAGCGTAACGTTTACATAATGACCGTTCACGCGAGGACATGAATTCACGAGAGCGGGTTTATACTCTTAGCATAATTAGCCTGCCATACAGTTCTAACTGCAAATACACTCCAGAAGAAATGGTCTTTTCTTTTTTTTTATTATTCCATTAGCTAATGGGTATCAGAGTCGCTTTTAGCTACAAGTAAATTGCTTTATTTAGTAGGCTCGGTATGCGTCACGCTGGCATCCCTTCTGATTTCTTTGGTTCAATAACGAGGTGAGAATCGACAAATGCTCTTGCGCATCAGTCTCATTTACACCGTACTAATGCTCTAGTAGCAAAACAATTCTTTAAAAAAATAAAATCGATAAGGTATCAATAATAATAATAATATCAATAACAATATTTTGTTTCAAAGTCCCCAAATTACCACATTGATGATTAAAAGCATCTACTGTGACCTGATGAGGGCTCCGGACCTTTGAAAAGAGCCCTTATATTCACAATAAACATTATTTTCATGAATAGCAGAGCGATGCAGCCCCGTCAGAGTTAGGTATAGCAAGATAGACGTGTATTGAAAGCACAGACATTTGTGGCATGTACATAGCTTTCAAAACGAATAATACTATGAGGAAGATAAATAAAAATATCTGTTTATGTGTTTCAATAGCTAGTCACAGGGTCAAATAATGGATTTAGTTATCTCGCTAGTGAAAAAGCAGCCTCACCAGTGCGCCGTGTGCACGTGCTTATCAAACAAGCTAATAAAATGCCCTAACACATCCAATGAATAACAATCATGGTCATGTTTGATTGCGCCTAACAGAAAACAGACGCCACAACGCAACTTTCTTCATTTCGTACGAAACTTAAACTCAAAACCCGTATTCGCACAACACAGCGTGTACGTGCGCGGACAGTATCACATGCTCGGATAACACAAGAGCAACAGCGATAATGTGATCAAGTGGCGTCGCGAACCTGCAATTCTTTTTACGGTGCTTATTTGGATATTTGACACCTGTACCAATTTGGCGAAGCAACACGCTCTCTTCAAGCACACCTCTTTCGGAACCACTGTGCCGCAAAACGGTGGCCTTAAAGGGACTCAGATTTCACGCTTCCTATCCGCAGTAAATGCGAAGCATTTCTTAGTAAACTTCGGCGACTTTAAGCGTATCTATCTATCTATCTATCTATCTATCTATCTATCTATCTATCTATCTATCTATCTATCTATCTATCTATCTATCTATCTATCTATCTATCTATCTATCTATCTATCTATCTATCTATCTATCTATCTATCTATCTATCTATCTATCTATCTATCTATCTATCTATCTATCTGTCTGTCTGTCTGTCTGTCTGTCTGTCTGTCTGTCTGTCTGTCTGTCTGTCTCTGTCTGTCTCTGTCTGTCTGTGTCTGTCTGTCTGTCTATCTATCTATCTATCTATCTATCTATCTATCTATCTATCTATCTATCTATCTATCTATCTATCTATCTATCTATCTATCTATCTATCTATCTATCTATCTATCTATTTATCTATCTATCTATATAGCCGCCTACGTTTTGGTGCTCTCGTGGTCACTCCCTTAACTTGGCGTGAACCAAAACTAGCGTGGGAGGGTAGGATAGTTTGACAAATATGACGCACTGGTCAATAAATGAATAATGCCACAATTCCGTTACCTCTTTCGACCCCGCGTCTCCCCCAGGCACCTCAGCTCTTACGCAGTACCGCGAAATCCTTGACTATTATCGAAACTCGCGCCGTCTTTACACAGAACCTGCACGGGGTCTCTCTAAAGCAGACGAGCAACTTCTGAGACGCTTGCAGACGAACACCTTCTTGTGTCCTGCAGCCATCCAGCAATTCATGCCGGGTATAGACGGCTACTGTGCGCACTGTGGGGTGCTGGCCGACACGTACCACATAATCGCAGTATGCCCAGCTATACCTCTTCCTTTTTCATGCCCCTTCCCCTACCCACAAGAGAGGCTTGGGAGGAGTTCCTGCTTGACTGCTCCACCCGGGACGCTCAGCGCTCCCTGCTGGCCCGCGCCCGAGCAGCGATGACATCCAGTGGACTTCTGAAATAAGGAGACCACCCAAGTGCATTTGTAGTGCAACTCCCTGTGCTTCTGCTAATAAATGTTTTCCACCACCACCACCACCACAATTCCGTCCCGTACATCGTCAAAGAGAGAGAGAGAGAGAGAACAACTTTATTTAAAAATAAAATAACCCCAGTCTGGGTCTACTAAAATAAAACCTATCCATCAGACAGGCCTAGAAGTTGCAAATGCTGGAGCAGTGTCTTCATGTTGTCCGGTGAGGAGTCCGCCAGCCACTCCTCCAGGGTCGTAGGTCTTAAGTTTATAGGGATGTGCTTGAGGCTTTCGACCAAGGCCACGCAACCACCCGGACAATCCCACAGAACGTGGGGATTATCCGGGAAGCCACCACATGCCATGCGAGCAGGAGACCCTTCTTTTCATTGTATGTAGTTTTGAATGTGTGGTGTCATTAAAGAGTGAGTTTGGGCACGCCTTATCAGGGATGCCTCGCGTCTCGTCATGCAATGAGGAGGATTGGGATAAACCCTGCGATTGCTGCGCATCTCATCTAATCATTCGCGCCTCTCTAAACGTGCCATAGCAAGTAATTCGGTGCGTTTCAATGAATCCGGCCAGCACAGAGGAGGGCCTTGGAGATTTACGCAGGACATGGCGCGAGCCACTTCATTCCCCCTGATCCGAGTGACCCGGTACGAAGGGTGCTCAGCTAAGTGCTTTGTAAGTTTGTTGTAATGCGCGTCTGGAATGTCACCTGTCACGAGGGCTCGACAGGCAGCTTGGCTATCTGTGCATATCAGTGAAATACGGGCATTTGGATTGGGCATGGTAACTGCTTCTACTATGGCCATGATTTCTGCAATGCATTGCGTACTAATGTTGTAATGGAAGCCCCATGACAGTGGTAGTTCATCGGAAGCTATTCCTAATCGAACGCCCTTGCAGGTATGAGACAGAGACGCATCCGTGCACAAGATCCACTCTCCAGTGGTTTCTTGGAGATGTCGTACTCGTGATTTACATCGTCCTGTTTGGTTATCTCGATCCATGTGCCGCGGAACTGGTTCGACGGTGATCTGGTCGAGCGTTTCCCAAGGAGGCCGGGTTGCTTCAAATGCGACAGGTGCAGATATGTCGTAGCCTTATTCACGAAGCAGGGCGTAAACTTGTGCGGAATGTTTGAGGCGCGTGAATTGTGCTTCACGGTGAATTTGGGCCAACTCGTCGAGGTTTGGTAGGATCGCAGTTCCTTGAACCCCATCACACTTTGCATAAGGAGGGGGGTACCCAGTATCGTGCGAGAAATCTGACGAAGCAGGGTCTCGAGCTTCGATTTTTGGGTCTTGGTGATGTCAACATATGGATATTGATACACGAAGCGGGGAATGGCTAAATCTAGGGTCATGTGCCAGAGTTGGTGTTCTTTGATGCCTCTCAACTTTCGCGTTGTGCGTTTCAAAAGACGGTGTACTTGCTGCAACTGTTGTATTGTATGTCGGAGCCACTCCTTTGACTTGCCGTCATCTTGCAACCAGAAGCCTAGCACTTTGATGCAGGGCTTCCGGGAATAGGGTCATTCTGTATGGAGAGTGTAACGAGTTGCCGGTCTTCCTGAGCGTTTGGAAGCTTCCCATTTGTTACGAGGATAAAGTCAGATTTGGCGCTGGAAAGAGTGATCCCTCTTTCTTCGATGTATCGAGAAGTCGTGTCAATGGCCGATCGTAGCGTGTGTTGTATTTATGGTGGGGAACCCTTTCCGGCCCAAAGGGTGATGTCATCTACATATATTGTAAACTGAAGGTCTTGTATAGATCTGAATTCCCGCGTCAGACCATTGAGAGCGAGGGAAAAGAGTGTCGGTGACCAAATTCATTCTTGCGAAACGCCTCATTGGAGGTACCGCGTGCGTGCTTTGCGTCGTTTACCTGCACGGCAACTGTGCGGTCGGTAAGAAAATTTTTAACATAGTTGTATAGCTTCTGTCCCAGTCAGATCACCCTAAGGCCTTCAAGAAACGCTGCGTGGGTTACGTGGTCAAACGCCCCCTTTATATCAAGGCCAACTACAGCACGCAGTTGAGAGGTGCTGTGCACGGTGTACACGTCCGACAAAAACTTCCCGCCCAACAGTGGCACATACTCACGAGCGGGTATGTTCCCCTGCTATGCGGGTATGTGCCACAGGTGATTTACACTTGGTATCTACCCAGGAACGACGAGAGAGCACATGGGCCATTTTAACGTTAAGAAATATCCGACATTGGTTGCGTTGTCCTGATGGTTGCAAAAAATAGATGTCAGGGTCCCAGCTGCAAGTGAACTTAAGCATTCTGCATGGCAGTGGAGCATTTTACCACGGAGCTATGCTAGGTCTGGGAACTACTTTTCAAATAGACGGTCTTCTTTGTGAAACGTCAACAGTGCTGCCTAGCCAATTATAGAAATAATACATACATACTCCTTTTATGCAGCCATCATGTCGGGGTAACGTCAATCGTGCTTAGGTTGCTACGCGCTGAAGTTGATTTATGTAGCAGTGTCCAGGGCAAAAATCCTCGCGAGCATCAGTACTTACTATCAGTTTTTGGTGTTGCTAATATGCATGTTCCAGTTGGCATCGTTGCGCAAGTACAAAAACATGGTTCTATAAACATCTGCAACTTTTTAACATATGTCTGGGCGTGCAACATTTGTACATATATTTAGCTTCATTTTATGACGTGTCTGTCAGTAAAAAAGGTGCAACACGGTCACCTTCTCTCCACATGCTTCGCATAACTTCGACTCACAGGTACGTGACATATGCATTTTTTTATTTTTCTATTATATTGTTGCGGGTTTTTAAGGTGATGACCTACACAATACAGCTTGCATGTGCTGTTGTAGGTTCGAGCGAAAAAGAAGCACTACAGTGCCCATGAGCGCTAAGACATCTGGCTCAACTAGAGGCTTGGTCACTTTCATACTGGTATCCGTCATTTTCGATTCCCGCCGCGGTGGTCTAGTGGCTAAGGTACTCGGCTGCTGACCCGCAGGTCGCGGGCTCGAATACCACTTGCGGCGCCTGCGATTCCGATGAAAGCATAAATGCTGTGGGCCCGCGTGCTCAGATTTGTGCGCACGCTAAAGAAGCCCAGGTGGTCTAAATTTCCGGAGCCCTCCACAAAGGCGTCTCTCATATACATATAATGGTTTTAGGACTTTAAACCCCACATATCGATCAAACCGTCCTTTTCCAACATTTGATGCTATTTCCATCCTGGGGCTGTGGCCCTGCAACCTTTTCTGATACAGTAATCTGACGTTTTAGTGAGCTTATCACTGTCACGTCAATCTACGTTGCTACATTTCTTCAGTGAAATCTAATGAGAGGAAAAGTGATAATGTCTTTTGCATTTTGTTTGTCTGACGTTAATACATAAGGAGGAATGAGATTTTTCGGAATGGTGTCTGCCTGTTTTTCTGCTCGTTGGCTTATTAAAGGTGCTGTTGGGTCCCAAGTACAGTTTCATCAGAGCGCTCACCACTAATAACACGGAAAGTCTTAGAACTTTCCTTGTTGCACTGTCGCCATTTCAGTCGCGAGTTCCCTCGCCCTACTTCTTCTTTAACATTTCTTTTACTTAGTTGCCCATGGTTCGAAAACAGAGCTGCCCGATCTCGTTTTACTGCAGGCCGTTTCTCAAGTGTCTCCGTCTGCAGAGAACGTGCTTGTAATGGTGATTACGAGGGTCCGCGGTCTTGACATTTCCTTTCCTCATTTTTGTTCCTTCACGTGTTTTCTTTTTTGTCTGTGGTTCCTTTCATCCGTCCTTTCTTTCTCCTCCAACCTGGCGTACATTTTCACCGGCACTTTCGCGATGTACGCACGCTGATTTCTATACGTACCCTATATGTTAGTTCTCACCACTTTGACCACTTTCGGTTGCTGTATTAATTGACGCGTGTCGGCGAAATCTCTTTTGTGTCAGACGTTTGCACATTCGGTGGTTGCGAGATCCACGGCGGAAATGCTGCCTTGAAGAACGCACCCCCTTTCTGATTCGCATTGCTTTATGCAGAGTGGTCCAGTTCTTTTGTTTTAAGGCACGTAAGTTAGGGAGTAATTAGTTTTTTTTCTTGCTTCTATGGTTTCATTAGAAGAATTTCGCTTAAACAAAATCGAGAAAATAGCTCAAACGATTGCCTCACTTGAGGGTCGTTGACTGCTAAAATGTTCTGCTCAACTCTTTGTGCAAATCAGGTGCGGAATCGAGCTATATTTGGGAAGCCGATGACGGTACGGTAACGCGGTTATCCTATTGACATTCTTTTCTGGTGCTTAAGTATTAAAATCAGTCTATCGTTGGTTTCCATTTTTCTATTCCATCGCGAATATTAAAAGTGTCGTAATAACTGCAGGTGTGCTTAGATTCTCTGGATTGACCGCAACTGTAGCTCTATTACTCCAGTATGAGAACACGAATTGGTCTTTAAACCCCAATTTTGTATGTTGTCTTGCGCAAAGCGCGCTGATTCGTTTAAGTATGTACTGTGTGTTTGGGGATTGGGGGAGGTGCGATGGCGCGTAGTGTGCATGAGGTTTAGGGAAATGTCTGAGATGTCCGTCGTTCCCACGACATAACGACCTTATTTTTACACAGACACATGCGCGCATGCACACATACGCACGTGCAAGGATCGCACAGTGCAGAGTTTGCTAGCGTTTTCCTTCAATAAAAACGTGACTGCCGAGGCCGGGATCGTAGTCTCGGTCTCGGCTTTCATGTGAACAGCAGAGCATTGTACACACTTTATCACCACGGGCAACTAAATGAGGTCATTGGTGACCTCACACGCTGTCACAGAATGTATGTGTTAGAACCTTAGGGTGTTATTGTAAACATTTGTGAAGCAGCTGGAACAATGAAAAACAAAAGAGGCACTACCATCGTGCGTTTATTTTATTTTTGGAACCAGTAAGTAGCTTTGAGAAAACTCGGGAAACTCGGGAAAATCCCGTAATAGGTGCCTGCACTAGCTTCATCATAATCTCTCGAAAATGAGGGCGTTCCGTTTAAAGCATTCGCTTTGAAATTGCACTTTTGTTTGTTTTTATTACTCCACCATCCTCTATCTATCACTCTATCTCATTTCTCTCTAGACTTCATACATTCCATCCCATATCGCAATGAAGGTCGTAACACCGAGAACGCAGTTGAAGTCACCGCATGCTACCACTCTCTGGTGTCATATAACGCCTATAGAGATATAAGTATACTGGAAGAGATTCGGGGCGTAACGTCCATTATAGCACGCTTGCACGTGAATTATACATGATTTCTTCAAACTCAGGCAAGTGAAACGATTGCGCATCTTCTCTCACTCTTCCAGGTAATAACGGGTTTCGCTTTTGCCGTGCCGTTGTTGGCTAGGCAACGGCAGCTGGAGTCAGCCATGTCACTCTGACGTGTCGACGGGAAGTCGGAGGAGACCAGTCGCTAATGTCTCCTCGCAGCAGAAACCACAGCCATTAGTGTTTCAGAAAGCGCGCTTAGCCGCACGCGAGCTAGTCGCGAGGCAAAGCATTCTTTCAGTGCTTGTGGAGCTGGCTTGGGGTGTCGAATTCGCGTTTTCTGCGTAGACCGAAAAAAAAACGAAAAAAGAAAACTAAAGAAGACGCAACAAAAGAACTCTTCATGCGGCTAATGCTTCGCGTCCGTTAGCCGGAAGTGATCCGTAATGTAGAGAGAGGAGTAGAGAAACAAAGAGCGATTAGTGGTGACAGCATGTAATGTAGTTGAGGCCAACATCAGAAAACCTGTGGAGTTTGGTGGGTGGCCACGAAGTTAGACCATATCTGGGAGCCCTAATGCGCGACGAACTCATGGATAATAAAGAAATTGCCACAAGTCACACGCTGGTCGGTTAAAGTTGCGTGCACTATGTTCAAAAAGTGTGTTCTAGTCTTCAGAGGAAAGCTCCTCTTAAAGGTCCATCAAGGCCCATCCTGCTAATAGGTGGATTCGTCCATAAGTACTCATTTTGGGACACGACGTTATTTTATGATGAAGATAGTTTTACTAGAACATATTTTCAAACTATTGCTTGAAAATAATACTGAGCTATTCTAGCACTTCAGTTCAAGTTTACGAGAGGGTTCCACAACAAGAGTTCTTTCATTGGCCATTTTCTTGAAATCAACCACTTAGACACCTTTCTGAAATCAGTCATATTTACTGGCTCATTTTTTTTCTGAACTGCCGCCTGAACACGTCATCTGCGACGCCTAGCTGGCATCTTCATTCAAGAAATAGGAAACTTCGCAATTCGATACAACACCCAACCACGCTGTGTTCAAAGCAATTCGTGTTTCCATCAATAATTAGACATAAAGCCGTTGAAGTGCAGTAGGGGCATAGTCAAAAAAGTAAAAATGGTCAAGTTTGGTGCATCTTTGAACAAACTTCCGTAAACTAGTACCCGATTCCTCGCAGGCAAATTGAAGCTGACGGTAAAGGATGCACTGCGCGCATGTTTACGAGAAGAGTGCAGGCAGCTTAGTGACGTACTGCATTAACGCGAAAACAAGGAGGACGCAGTCGGATTGTGTGGACGAACGATGACGTCCACTGACACGTCACTCCTACTACGGTGCTAACCCGAGCCAGCAGTGATTGATGAGACACCACGTGACTCGACTTGCTCGTCTGGTCTGGCCAGTGGATTCGTATACAGCACTCGCTTTTAGCGCGTCATCGCGGCTTGGTCTTGCTGGCTGTGTTGCTCAACGATGCTGATCTCAAAAGTCCTACACGCTGAAAGTTGACCCTCATTTTCCAGGAAGGAAGCAGTGGGTTCGCTTTGCTTGAAGATAGGCCTGCTTGCTGGTGCATGCTCTTTATTTTTTTTGTATTTCACGCTTTTGTCATGACGTCGGAAATACGGGTTGCGAAGGACTTTATTATTCATTGCTTCTTTCAACGTTTGGCCACATTGCAGTTGTCGCGGATAAAAATAAACAAAGTCGCTTTAGCTCAGTACAGCTTAATTATGAATGCAACTTGCTGCGCATCTAAGAAAATGTCTTTTGGGAAAGCTTGTGATCTATTTCACAATGTATTCAGGAGTGTGGTCCTTGGGAGTAAAGTAGAATGCTAAATGAGAATGCGCTAACTAGCTGTGGTTTTCCGACACGATTGCTCACTTCATAGCCGTGATTTGTGCCCGTGTTGTGAAAATATATATTCAGTAAACCGGTCTATCTAACGCGACAATTCCTGACATTCCTTCTTTTTTTTTTGCCAAAAACTTGTCGACGAACAAGATTTGTGCAGGAGCCAGTGGGAAGATGTATGCGTCTGAAAAGATTAGATGTGTTTCGGGTAAAGTTTGCGCGAGACTTGCGAGTCTAATCACAGTGAGAAGTGGAGCATGGCAGTTTGCGAGGTGAGCAATTAATACAAAAGACGGGCTCACTTGTACCGGCGGCTAATTAAGGAGGAGGGTGGCAGAAAGAAAATATTGAAGAGAACTCAGTCCCGACTGTCTATGTTTTCAAGTTTTTGGGAAAAAGTGATGCATGTTTTTCGTATGCAATCACTAATTCAGGAATTCGGTAATGCTTGATTGCTTTTATAATAAATGAAGGAACGTAGATACAAATAATTAAAAACTTAGTTCACTTTAGTCAAAAGTGATTGAGGTGTCTCCCGCAAGCGCTAGTTCTTCCTGCAAAAACTAATATGGACTAATCTCAGCAGATAAACAATAAAGAAGATTTGCGATGTTGATATTTTTTTAAAGAAAATAACATCCTTGTTGTACTAACGCGTATTAAAAGGGTATTCGGGTTAAACAGTGAGAAATTGCACCGGTACCCAGAAAAGCTTTAGAGGGCTCCTCACTAGCTCTTACTACTCTAAGCTGACATGAGCAATGCTTGCAACGGGCGCTCGCGATCACGTCAGCCAAAACTTGAGAGGCCACGCGCCGCGTGAAATTTCAAAGTGAAGGCCGCTTTCCCTCCATCTCTAAGGCACATGTTCTAAAGAAGTAGTGGATTACGTACAACAAGGAATGGTCCTACGTAGTTGCATGAGCTCTGTAGACGCTCCTCGTCGTAGACATCGGTGCTATGTCGTCGCTTATAGAAGCACAAATCTGCGCAATTTTCGAAACTTGACAAGTGTGAAATTTGTCAGTAGTTCCTTCAATAGATGAAGTAAATTTGAGTGAAACACCAGTGCACACAAAAATTGTGCAAGTGTCTTCATTTTTTAAGAAATTATGTTTTTTTTACTTCGAATCGTGAAGAGATTCGGGAGTAACCTGCCTCTGTATTGCTTTACATGCGTAGTGTTTTTTGCTCCTCTCTCTCCCTCTTTCTCAGTGTAGGGCAGGCGCCAGTTCATTTATTCCTCCACGTCTACATAAACGTTCACGAGGCGTCGTTACTAACAGCAGTTCCAGAGATGCGACGCGATGTCACGGTACGTATCCGTGACCAGCGCAAGCTGCCGCAAACGTGCGGTTCCCGAGGGGATCCATGCCACCGGAACAATGCGATGTGCACCACAAAGAACACTGACAGACCACGACACCACTCGCATTCTCGGGTCGGCTCCAGCGTGCCATGCGCACGTGACCTTGCGTGCTCATGATGTGTTGATGCGTGTGCATGATGTTACCTTCCGGTGCCGATGGAGAAGAGGGCAGGGAAGGTGCTTGGTTCGCGAAGACTCCACGCCGCGTGTGCCAACCGAGGAGGTTCCAACGAGGGCTTCATGCCCACTTCCTCGCATCACAACATCGTGCCGCTTCAGGATATTCATTTTCTCGTATCATAATGAAGGAATTCGCACCAATGGGGTGAAGGAATGCTCTTCACCAAGCATGCAACAACTTTCAGTGTCTAACTACAATTTATTATGCCACTTCAGGATGGGCATTTTATCTTATATTACCGCACGTTTCGATCGATTTGATGTTGAGTTTATTTGAGCTGGCTTCGTTTCAACAGATTCAGGGGGAAAATAAACGAATGGAAATAAAATTAAATCCGTACTCAGGAAAAATGAAGTTAAACTCTTATTTTTAACTGTGGCAGTCTAATAATTATTGAAAAGGAAACGGGTGAGAACTGCGGGAAAGGTATTATTTAAATTTAGAAGATTAATTCGCCGCATAATCTTTGAAGTTAACAAGGCCGATTTGGTGAGGTTAAATAATGAGTAGACGTCTTGGTGACGACGCTTGGAGAGCCTGGTGTTTGGGCCACGAGAATTTCGTTACTGTGGTCAGAGCCGATGTTTGGAACCTCCTCGCTTCCCCACAGACGCCTATTCTGCCCGCGGTAGTTCGATAATGCTCACAAACTTAGGAAAGCGTGCAATCAGGTAACCTGCTCAACTCAACTTAAAACCGAAAGGGGCCGGCAAGGTGTGTATATGATGTCGAATATTGGGTAGAAAGTACTGTCCAGCAAAAGGAAACTCTACAGTTGTGTACGAAAGACTGGGCATGTTCATCAGAGAGCGAAAAGCTGCAGAGAGCAAAAACATGTAGGGCGATGCTGAAAAGTTTCTATATAAGATCGGAAAGGGGAGGGGGGAGCATGTCAGGGAAGTGCTTGAACGAATTGAAATTTTAGTTGAGCTGATGAAGTGCACTAAGCTATGTGCAGGTTTTATGGGCAGCACCTCCGAGTGTGATTGGAGTCAAGTAATGTTGACAAGTGGCAAAGACAAGAATATTAGCCTTTTATTACCACTGCTCTATCTCGGCCGTGACAGTCACATTTCGGTGAAGGTGAAATGGTAGAGGCCCGTGTACTAGGCGATATCAGTGCACGTTAATGAACACCAGAAAGAGAGAGATAAAGATGCAAGCAAATGCAGGGATGTTAACCAGACGCACATCCGGTTTGCTTCCCTGCACTGGGGAAGGGATGAAGGAGAGGAAAGAGGTTGCAGAGAGGTAAAAAGGTACACACAATCACGAGCACACTCGGGGGAGCACACAGTCTACAGGCGGTCGCTGAGGTTTGTTGTCTTTAAGTAGGATTGCTTCAGTCGCTTTCTGCGCAACTGAGGTTCAAGCCTTCCCAGAATCTTCTGCACACAGAATGGTCTATAGTCAAGTTGATTCAAAACCATCCGGAGCTGGCATCGCTGCGTGTCGTAGCAAGCACAACTGCACAGGACGTGTTCAATGGTCTCTTCAGCTCCGCAGGAGTCGCATGTAGAGTTGTCTGCCAAACTAATTCAAAAGGAGTACGCCTTTGTGAATGCAACACCCAACCAAAGGCGGCATAACAGTGTCGCATCGGAGTGGGAAAGTTGGGATGGTAGTTGTATCTTGAGCAAAGGCTCCAGTTCATATAAGTGACACCTTTGGAAGCTGGTAGACGACCAGAACGTGCGTGTAAGATCTCGAGCCAGCAGGTAATGAACACCAGATTGTTAGAGTTTCCGGAGCCCTCCACCATCGCGTCTCTCATAATCATAACCTGGTTTTGTGATGTAAAAAACCAGATGTTATTTATTAACACAATGTCAATTTCACTGTGCGGCAGTGGAAGACGGAAGAAGAGGTGGTTTAATGACATACGCATAGAAATATATGGGTGGTGTCGCGTCTTGAGTGGAAAAAATTGAGAACATACGAAACATGCATAATTTTGCGGTGCCTCTGAGATCGGCCACCTACTGACCAACTGATGATGTCACGGGATGACATCATGTTACGTGGCAATGACTTCATGATTAAGTGACGGGAAGTTTCGGAGACCTGTGGCGTCGCGATATCGTAGGGTGACAATTTTGCAGGGAATAGTATTTGTTGCACAACCTGTGCTGAGACTGCCGATGCCAGCACACATTTTTTACGTTTGATGAACGACATAAAGCCTCATAAAACAAAAAAGTTGTGGTCATTATTGGTGGTGTCCGAACACTTTCAGTCGTTTATTAGGGTAGAAGTAAGACTAAACAAAACTAATACGTAGTTGTTCCCTTGTGTTCATGTGTTTGGAGTACATTCTACCCTTCAACTTCACTTTCCTGAGTTTAATTATTTAGTTTTAGACAACAAACACGATTAAAGGCAAATCTTGGCAAAAGAAGTTGCATGTTTAGGGTGCCGAAGTGCAGAAAGCTGTGCTTCTGGGTTGTATATGACTAGCAAACAGCGCTGGAAACCACAGTGCACACAAAAAAAGACACGCTCACAGCGCTTACTCAACAATTTGTTTAGAGTCAGCGCTGTGTGCGTTTCTTCTACAGCGAAAGCTGTTATGAAATCACAACTCGAGTCACGCGCAGATGTCTGCCGTCGCTGCCACCACCGGTGTTTGTAACAACGTCGCGGGAAATTAGAAAAGAAAAACGAATACAAACGACACAGTGGAGCTCAAACCCAGGTCCGCTGGGTGCCAGCCTAGTATTCTACTACTAAGTGACGCCGGTCCTTTTTTTTCTTTAATGCATGAAATCATTATCAGTAAACTAGACGCAACATACTTCTTCAGAAGTCAGGCAAACACACACAAGCGTCAAGAACGGGAAACCACTCCGGAACGGGGTCAAAAGTCTCGACAACACTGCGCACTTGAGCAGCTGCTTCTAGGAAGACAGATCTCGTCGACCGTGGTGGCTCGGCGTGTCAATCAATCATGTGACTTTTCCGTAGTGAATAAAGTCCCAAAAACGTAAGGAGGTCATAAGGAGTATTATCAGTCAGACTCTTTTTGAATGGGAGAAACCTAATACCATGAGCTGTAATTGGAAGTTCTTTTCTTAAAGTTTTTTTAGAATGTCCCAAAAATAAAAAGTTTCACGACAAGGAATAAAACAATGCTTTATATTCTCAGGTTGGTTGCAGAGTGTACAATTCACTGTCCAGAATACGTATATTCGTTTTTCATTCAGCCACGTTTTCACTTGCAGAGTGGAAGTGTGCAGTTTAAAGAAAAATGTTTTCGCTGAAGGAAATATCCACATTCTACGTACACGAAATAATACAGTGTGACTTGGCAAAAGTGAATATGGCTTTCGGTAAAAAGGTTCGAGGAAAAGGTTATTCACAAGTGCAGTGGTCAAATTTGTTTTGTCAACAGTATACAAATACTCCAAGCTAAACCTGGCTGTTGATACTGTCAATTTTTTGAAAGAGATGCTGGTGCACGGAGCTTGTTGGCAAACATGGCTTAGGCAGGCTTCATGTCGGGAAAGCAATCGCATCAATAGGACTTACAAAGAGTTTTAAAACAACGAAAAAACAACAAGTCGTCGTACAATGCGAATAGCGTAACCAGTGGGTTGCCCAATGCTCCAAATCATTCCAAAAGTTTGTGATTGTTCTCCTATTAACTGTGTGGTGCATACCCACTTCAACCATAATTCCTCACCATCATCAGCCACTGGACGAAAAGTGTTTAGGAGATACCACGCTTCTCTGAAGAATGACAGAATTTAGCATATCGAATGCCGGCCTACTACCGAAAAATTTTTAATATTAATGCCCTGTGGGTATCCAGCAAGTTTGCTTGCAGTAGTTACCCAGTGAGTGTTTTCAAAGGCTCCAAAATGCCACTCTTCTAGCTTTCGCTGTGACTGTGCTGCACCTTCCGCGCAGGCCTGGCGTTTTTCCCGTGTCTCGTGTGCTTTTTCACACTGTTTCATAAACATGTTTTCGGCCTGGCGCGTAATGTTTGTATATACTTGGAATTCAGCAGCACAGGTCATGTCATGGCAAGCCACTGAAGTTGTTGCACACACATTCTGCGCATATCAAACGACGTCGGACATCAATGGGGCTCATTACGGAAGTTCATTTCCAGCGAGAGAAACACGATAGACAGTCTCTGTGACCTGCTTACATATACACTGGTGATGCAAGATCTACACTTCATTTTGTGTAATATCCACTTCCCGACAGCGTTAAAGGGGAAGTGTTTTTGCTCGGTTCTCGCGACACCTTTTTGTTAGTAAAGGGTGTTAGAAAAGTTGTCACTGCTTTTATTTTTTATATTTCTCATCCAAAGGGCAGGGCTTGCTCGGCGATTACGGATGCTGACGAATGTCTTTGTTTCAAAGCACTCCAATTTCTTCACCCCGTCGGGAAAGTGGTGCTCATGGGTGCGGACGCGGAGCTCCACAAGGACCCACTGTAGATGTTAAACGAGGTGACGAAGCACATAAAAGCTCAGCAGCAGGGCCTGTCGCCCACCACATGCCAAGCTCTGCAGGCCTCAGCCTTCTAGCCTTCCCATGTTTAAATCTGGGTTCCAACCCAGTCTATCCAGGCTAAGGAGGTACGCGGACTTCTACTAAACCGATTCTCCGCATTGCAGATATCTCTTTTGCACTTAAGAACACATGCTCTAGTGGTGTTCTTCGTTACGGCACATCGTTCGTCTTTCCACGGAAGCCGAGTGGAAATAGGTGCTGCAGAGCTCCGACCTCACCGCTCAGCTAAAGGCCGTCCACAGGGCCTACTACATGGTGGTCAGGCATGGCCTGTTCGTCCCTACGTAGGAGCTGCCCGCAGCGGCTTCTACCCCGTAGGAAGATAATCCGAGTCACCCCCCCGCCGGCACATAATAAAGTGCATTTCCCGCCGCAGTTGTCATGTCCTCACATGACACGCATCTCATGATAATCATGTTTGCGCCAGTCACATAGCTTTGTCATCTATTGATGTCACGTAATACCGAATTCGGCATATATAAAGCTAGCGAAACGGTCGCAAGCACATCACCAGTGCGGCATGTAGTCATGTAGTTACATGACACGCCTGTCGTGATTACCATGTTTGTATGTGTCTTTAACCTATGTCGTTCTTTCGCGTCATGTAATACCGAGTTTGGTATATGTAAAGCTATCAAAACGGGCGCGAGCGCATTTTAAGCGTAGCATGTAGTCATATTGTTGCATGACACGCATTTAATGTTTATCATGCTTGCACCAGTTTCATGCCTTCTTCATCCATTCACGTCCCATAATACCAAATTTGGTATAACTGAAGCGAGCGAAATGGCCGCCATCGCATCATGAGCGTGGCATGTAGTCATGTTGCTACATGAGACACTTCTCATGATAATCACGTTTGCACCAGTCATATGCCTTCGTCATCCATTCACGTACCGTAATACCAAACCTGGTATATGTGACGCCAGCGAAACGCCCGCGAGCACATCATGAGCTTGGCATGTAGTCATGTTGTTACATCACACGCATGTCACGATTTTCATGTAAGTCTGTCGCTTGTGTTTGCCATGCAATCATGTCATACCATACCAGTTTTGCAACACGCCATGTGAACAAAACCACCGCAAGAGCTGCATTATTATGAAATGTAAATCGCGACATTCATGACATGCACGTCATGATTTTCATGCTACAAACGGTCAGATATGTTCTTCATACAGTCATGTTACGCCATACCAAGTTTGGTATCTATACCATTATCGAAACGGCCAGGAGAGCTAAAAGTCGTAGGCGGATAGATAGATAGATAGATAGATAGATAGATAGATAGATAGATAGATAGATAGATAGATAGATAGATAGATAGATAGATAGATAGATAGATAGATAGATAGATACGCGCAAAGTCGCCGAAGTTCGCTAAGAAATGCTTCGCATTTAAAAAGTAATGCGTCAGTTAGTGTGGCATGCGGTGATTTCAGTGTGAAGTCTTGCAAAAGAGGACTACAACCTCATATTTCTTTTCTTCATGTTAACCCGCGATAGGTGATTTAAGTGGTTTTAGAAGTACGCTGAGAAATCTGTCCTGTTCTCTACAGTATTCAAAAAGCAACACGACGTCTTTTCAGCCGCGCTAATTAAGGTAGCTGGGAGAGTTGGTAGAATTTGCTCTCCCGAGCTACTTAAAAATAATTGACGGGGCTTAACGTCCCAAAACCGCGGTATGAGAGAGCGATGCCGTAGTGGAGGGCAGCGGAAATTTCGACAACCGGAGTTCCTCAACGCAGTCGTATATCTAAGCCAAATGGCATCGAGCATTTTCACCTGCGTCGAAAATGCGGCTGCCGTACGTGGCTGGAATCTGATGCCGCGACCTGCGGTTCAGCAGTTTACCACGGTAACCACTAGACCATCTATAGTTGGCAGCGTTGAGAATATTACCATAGTAGGACCATGCAAAAAAAAAGATCTCGAGACAAGGAACACAAAAACAGCGCTTATCCATTTCGTTTCTGTGTACCTTTCTTGTCTCCGTTATCTTATTTATGTGCTTTACTGCGCATACAATGCGTATTTAAAAACTACACATTCAATTCGCCAAACGAAAACCTCAAGACAAAATCCTCGAAACTCCGCACCTCTTTTCAGGTGTCCTGTTCCCACTCAACACGTTTGCAACACGCTAGCTCCATAGCACCGTTTCGTCTCGCGAACGCTTAACGTACACCGTTGCGCTTCGATATTCATCGTCGAAACAGCTTGGGTAAGCCTGCTTAACGTGAATTTAAGCTTGCCTTCCTGACAACAAGTTAAAGTTGAAGCCCCTTATTCACAAACACTTCTCGCCTGGAACTCCGTCTCAAGAGATCTGTGGCGGCTGTTCCACATTACGCTTTCTGTAACGTAAAAAGCCTCAAGGACATCTTGAAGTCGTCTTTCAGTCGAGGAGCATTTGTGGATACGGGCCTAAGGAAGGCTGCGTGTGCCAAAGCAGTGTGAAAAGTGTTTTCCGCACGGGTTTCACCGACAGCTTATCCAAGGGCTTAACGAAAGCATTTACATCGCGTGTTGAGGACGCTTGCCAAGAAGGCCTCGCCTGCAGCCTGGAAAATACCATAGCGGAAGCTATGCAAGCGTCCAAATGTAAATTACCATTTTCGTCTAAAATAACACATTTTGACATCGAACTGGAAAGATTACGAGCTATACGAAGGCGTGCTGAACGACGATACAGACGCACTAGATCAGCTTACGATCTGAGGGAAGCATGGCGGTTCCAGAAAAAGATTCAACGACGCATTTAAAAACTGGAGAGCGAACGCTGGAAAGCATTCTGCGATTCTCTAGACCCTCATAAACCACTGTCGTATGTCTGGAGAACAGTTCGTGGTCTTCGCTCCTCTCCGCAACAACGGCACCCTTTTAAAGCTTTGGCACTCCATCATGGAAAAACAGAAGTCGAGGCAGCTGAAGAATTTTGCACGAGAGTTGCCGGGAATATTATGAACGAGAGCATCGACGCCGTGATCGTTCCTGAGACGCGATTACCAGAAATGGACATTCCATTTACCATGGAAGAACTGGAAGGTGCGTTAGTCGCTTCTAAGCGCATGTCATCGCCTGGTCGTGATGGTATCACTTATAGTGCGTTGGGACACCTTGGACAAAAAGCCAGAAAAGAACTTTTAACATGCTTCAACAACTCCTGGCTCAGCGGCAGTGTTCCCCGAGAATAGAAAACAAGTCGACTAATACCACTTTTGAAATCGGGAAAATCACCATTGGACTTGACAACGTATCGCCCTATTGCCCTCGCAAGCTGCCTCGGAAAAGTGATGGAAAGAATGGATCTATTTCGTCTCGAGTGGTACTTGGAACGATACACCAAATACCCTTCTTGCATGGCAGGCTTTCTTCGCGCCGCTCCTCCATCGACTGTGTCCTTGACTTACGACATTTGTTCAATAAGAAAGAAGTCGCAAGCGCATATCAGTGGCACTCTTTCTTGACGTGAAGGGTGCATATGATAATGAAGCTCACGATGCCATCCTCACTTCTCTCGCAGCAATGGGCAATGGTGGACGAATATTTTAATGGATAAAAGATTATATCACTGGCAGGGGTTTTTTTGTGCAAACATATGAGGGTACAACTGCTGAACAATACACCTACTGCGGAGTACCTCAGGGAGGTGTTTTAGGCCCCACATTGTTCAATGTTGTTCTCATTGGTCTGATGAAGGTTCTGCCAAAGTCGGTTTGCCTATCCATATACGCCGATGATATTTGCCTCTGGAGTGCTGCAGTTACTCACCCTCAGGTGCGTACACGAATACAGCGGGCAGCAAACCTCACAACAGCCTGCCTTTAGAAATAAGGCCTAACTATATCAACTGTGAAGTGCGCGTTGATGGCGTTTACACGCAAACCAATGACGCCATACCCTGTTTACATCAATGGGCAGAGTGTCAAACATGCACGGACGCATCGTTTCCTGGGCAAAATAATGGACAGAAGTCTTTCGTGGAGCCCGCATTGTGCGTACTTGAAGAAGAGACTGCTATCTATTGTGCATATAATGAAATCCATGTGCGGGAAAGCATGGGGAACTTCTGTGGCCTCCATGCTACAGCTGTACAGGGCCCTATTTCTGGGTCTATTGCGCTACAGCTTGCCGGTACTAACACTTGCAAATTGAATACTCATTCATTGGAGAGTTTGCAGGGTCAGGCACTGCGTATCTGCCTAGGACTGCCCCGATGCGCTTCTATTTATGCCACAATCATGCTTGCCAAAGACTATCCGGTCAGGACATATAGAGTTGTGGATTGCCTCAGAGCGCACATTCGACATGCTAGCCGTGTCCCCGACCACCACTTGGCCCTTCTACCCTCCGGAAGACCACGTGCTACGTTTTCAGACGTCAGAGCCAAGCACCTAAACAGCATTCCATCAGGATATACGCCAGCTGCGAGAATGGCATGTCATTTGTGGTGCCTCGACCAGCCGCAAGTACGTCTAGAAATTCCGGGAATCAAAAAGAAAATCAATCACTCCAGAGTAGCATTGAAGCAAGCAACACTGCTACTATTACATGAGTTGTACTTAGACCGAACGCAGATATACACTGATGGGTCCGTCTCGTCCAGCAGCTCATCAGGTGCCGCTGTAATTCCGGCTGCAGCAATGACAATGAAGTTTAAGTTGTCGCATATGACTACATCTACGGCATCAGATCTTGCTGCTATAAGGGCTGCTTTACAATATCTCGTTTAAGAACATCCAGGAAAATGGGTCATATTCTGTGATTCGAAGGCAGGGCTTCAGAGTTTGCAGTCTGCCATGCGTAGGAGGAGTCATGGCCAATTGGTGCAAGAAATAAGACATTGCCATCATGAAGCTCTAGCACGAGGGCATGATATTATATATCAATGGCTGTCTAGACATATCGGTATTACCGGAAATCAATTAGCCGATGATGCAGCCCGCTCAGCCCATGAAGGAACCCGTGAAGTCCCGATTCCTCTATCAAAGAATGATGCAGCAAGACAACTTTACCTGCTGGCTCGAGATCTCACACTACGTTCTGGCCGTCTACCAGCTTCCAAAGGTGTCAATTTTATGAACTGGATCCTTCGCTCAAGCTAAAACTACCATCACAACTTTCCCGCTCCGATGCGACACTGTTATGCCGCCTTTGGTTGGGTGTTGCATTTACAAAGGTGTACTCCTTTCGCATTGGTATGGCAGACACTCCTACATGCGACCACTGCGGAGCTGAAGAGACCATCGAACACGTCCTGTGCAGCTGCGCTTGCTACGACACACAGCGATGCCAGCTCCGGATGGTTTTGAATCAACTTGACCCCGGACCATTTTGTGTGCAGAAGATACTAGGACCTTGGGCATCTGCCTCAGTTGCGCAGAAAGCAACTAAAGCACTGCTACTATACCTAAAGTCAACAAATCTGAGTGACTGCCTGTAGACTGTGTGTGCTCCCTGAGTGTGCTCGTGATTGTGTGTACCTTCTCATCTCTCTGCAACTTCTTTTCTCTTCTTTATCCCTTTCCGGTGCAGGGTAGCAAACCATATATGCGTCTGGTTAACCTCCCTGCCTTTCCTTGCATCTTTATCTCTCTCTCTCTTTGCACGTCACTGCTTCGGTGTGCGCACGTATTTTCGAAGCTGTTTCTGTCGGTTTCCATGTCCGCCATTGCTGCAATGCCTTGCATTGTCGCAATGACTAGGCATAGAACAGGCTTCCAGATTTCTAAATCGTCGCAATGCGAGTAGCATACCATATTTCACTATGGTTGCGCTGGACACGCCAGCCAAGGTGTAAATTGTTTAAGTATGCAATGCTTATGTAAGTAATGTAATGTTTGTATGTAATATTTGTATGTAAGTATGTAATGTTTAAGTATGGGCTGGCCATCCGATTGAATCCCAACCTACCAAAAAAAACAAGAGACGTCACTGAAATGCAGGTATTTTTCCTAAGCGCTTCTTAGCTGTATGTCAAATTATCATCATAAGAACTTGAATGACAAATTTTATGCTTCTAATCATAATACCCAATAACAATGATCTTTCCTATCCGAGCCAGATCGAATTCCACTTGTTTCTAAGCTTCACTGGTACTTTTACTTTAATCTTACATCTCTTGTGTACATGTACTCTACAATAGACAACACCTTCGGTTCGGCGTGCGAAACCACGGTGTGATGATAAAGCTTGCTGTCGTGCAGTACTCCAAAATTTTTGACCCACTGGCGTTCCTTAAGGTGAAGTGACAATGCTCACTACTGAGGCGCCTAGCATTTCCCTCAACATTACCATTACACTTATGTTTCACAAAGGGCAATAAACCTCTACTAACAAATATAATATTTCAATGTCTGGCAAACCCTGAAGGTGTGTTATGCGTGAAATCGTAGCCGGTATTTTCGCACTCATAGTTGAAAACAGCTGGTTCAATATTTTTGCAGTGATATAAATGGCTCACGCTTCCAATAAAAAGGGCCGTACACTTGTATTTTATTTTACTCTATTTCACTGTGGAAAAGCTTTGGGGATTAGGAGAATATTGATTGCTTGAATTCTTCTCTGACAGTCCCAAACGAAAAACTGCTGGATCAGTTTCCCACCGCTTCTTTTACGAGTAATCAAAACACACCCTGAGAAAACGTACGAACGTTTGGGAGGAAAAGCATCCGTAATAAGCAGAACGTACACTCAGTGTCCAAAAGTAAACAAAGGGGGGTATTCAGGAAGAGGCGTCATGGTTTGGGATCCTCTTCAATGCGCTGCCCTTTCGTTGTCCCAACTTCTTTGTCTTTCCTTTTCAGAAGTTTTTTAAGCATCTGTAATGGCATGGCAGGGAAGTGCCTATGCTTGTGCCTATGATGGCATGTCTCTGAACACGCGAAGTGGCCTGCGTTTACCACTACTGCCGCTGTCTTTCCATTTTAGTAGATTGCTTCTTGTAGCTCGCTACCGTATGGCAAGAGCCCTCTGTGCACTGTATAGAAATAACAACGAAGTGACTGGGAGACAGCTATGAGAATATAATGGGAAAATGTTTATGTACGAGTGAGGGGGAGTAAAGTGAAAAAAAGGGGTTAACGAAAAGGAGGAGAGAAGCGTAAAGTATTAAATAGCTGTGTAGAGGGCACTATAGCAAGGAAGTGGGTAAGGAAAGACAGTGAGGAGGAGAGATGTGAGGGTGTACAAGTAAAGGAAGAAAATAAAGCATGTCATAGCCGTGTATATAGTTTAGAATAACAAGGGTATGAAAAATATATGCGAAGGTGAAGAATAGTGCGAGGGAGAAAAGAAAAGAGAGATGAATGGAGCATGCATCGCGAGTAAGTGTCTCCCGCTATTGACGCCCAGCAAGCTGTATGTTTGGAACGCCAGCTCGCAGTTGCCGGCGAAGGTGAGCATCGCTCAAGGACAGTAGAATCAATGCTCCGCGCTTTTTGCATTTTCCCACTGCGTCCAACAGCATACGTTTTGCCTCGTATCTTCCTCTGTTATCGTAGTATTCAAGACGATAGTCTTTCTTGGGGACCTTCGACGCAAAAATTTTGGTCTTTCTGTCTGTCTCTACATTTCTCTGTTTGTCTGTCGTAACGATACCCAAAACAGCACCAATCGATAATCCAAACGGCGAACGGCGAACCCCGTCCCCAGCGCCCACCAATATTGCTCAAGTTTCAGCGTTCATACTTGCGCAATTTTCAATTTAAAAGCAATTATTGCGCATATCTCAGGCACCCTAACAATACGCAAATATTTTATATGTGTGGCTTCATACTACAGAAGGCATACGTAATTATTCACTGTCTTGGCTTAGCCAGCCCTTCAGTGTGTGACAATATTTTCTCTAGCTATCACGTAATCGTTAAATGGTTTCTCAATTCTAAATAAACGCCTTACTGAACTGGGAAGCCTTGGAGGTTGCTTATTCACATTTAGTGAGCGCTGAAATTCACCTTCAATGTTCAATTTCTTACCGTACACTCGCGCTCTGGTGATGAAAATAACAATAGCGTTGTTTTCTACTCTTTACTGCCACGGTATTTGTTGACCTAACAACGTCAAAGAACGACATAGGACGTCCAGCGCGAGCGTCGTGCAAAGGCGGGTGTCTAGAAGCCAAAATTTACGAAGCTCGGTTCGCATGACTAGCACTAACACTATGGCTTTCTTGCTTATCTACTTCGTCTTCGTGGGCTTGAATTGCCCATTACATGACAGTCAACTTCTTTCGAGGTAACTGCATGAAGAGACATACCAGGCAGAAAACTTTTCACGTGTTAGGGACAAGTAGCGAGAGATTAGACACGAGAAAACGCCTGAAAACAAGCTGTAAGGCCAACTAGTTACTAAGTTCTTACAAGCTATTTGTCGACTGATCTTGATTTTAAGTTCGTTTCACAAATGTAAATTGGCTGTTTAGGCAACAGTCTAACCTGGATAACTGAGCGTTGGTTTTTGGCTTAATGTTCATATTAGGATGTTTTGACAGACCACGCACAGTGGTGGTGACATTTCCAGCACGTTTTACAGCGAAAGCCGTTTTGGCATTACAACATTGGTCTCGTGCACGCCGTAGTTGTCCGCCGCCACCGCCGCTGTCCTCAACCACTATTAGCACGGAATAAGAAAACAACGCTCTAAATAAAGAAACACGGACGTCACAATGGAATTCGAACCAACGTACACTGCGTGCCAGCCCAGTATTCTACCACTGAGCAACGCCGGGGCTTGGAACTCCTTCACAAACTGGACCTAGGCTGGGTTCATGTCGGGAGAGGAATCAAGCTAATATGAGTAATAAGTCCTTATAGAACATCAAAAAACAACCAGGTGTCACTTAATGCGAATTGTGCAATGAGTGGGTGGTCGAATGCTACAATTCTTCACAAAAGCTTGGTCTTGATAACCTAATTACCAGGGCGCATACCCACTGTGCGGGATTGTGAGGATTACAAAAGCTTCTGGAATATTTCTTCATCATCGTCATCTATAGCACCCAAAATTGCACTAAGTTCCTCGCAAGTGATGAAGGATGGCATAGTGAGTGCCTGCCTTCTACACAATGGTATATTGCGTAGTGTGTACCCTGCTAGTGCGCTTGCAGCAGCTACTCAATGAGTGTTAAAAAATGCCCAGGAACGCCACTCTTCCAGCTTTCGCTGTGACAGTGCAGTGCGTCTTGCGCAAGCCGGGTGTTTTTTTTTTTAATCGACTTAACTGCATGCTTGTCTTATTCTTGTAAGATGTGTATGTGTCGGAAAGCAATGAGTGATATTTTTGTGCTTGTTGACACAGAGTAATCTCTTCGCCACAAATGAATGCAGAAATAGATTGACCTTCCACACTGCCTATACGCCACGAGGCCACCTGGTAGCCAACGGTAGGCCTACGTTTATGGCAACGTCAGAAACCTGTGTGCCACTCCCGCCCCCGTATACTTACCCCTCCTCCTTCGCTGTCTCTTCCGCCCAAATGTGCTCACTGGCTTGTATTCGCAAAAGCGACTATAAAAAAAAAAAAGCTGATGTCTGCGCAAGTGCACGTGTACGTTGCCATGTTGCTGTGGATGAACGCCCTCCAGACGGTGTGTTAAAGCTGTGTTTCCACTGACCTGTTTACATTTTTTTCTGCGGTGAGAACCAAGAGGTAACGTAGACTAAGTCTAGGGAAGAGTTTCCCGAGAAATAGGTTTACCGACAGAAATGTGGGCTTGTTTGCTAGGTACTCGGGAAAGAGATCTGACGGAAGACTTAGAGTGGCGGGAGCGGAGAAGGAGGGGGGGGGGGGTATGAGGGGGGCAGCGGGAGAGTATTACTTGGCTGGTCGGTTTCTACAGGAAGAAACTTGTAAACTTGTGGAGGCATCAATGCGTTTCATCATTAGGTGCCATTAGTCCACCGCTTGCCCGCCTTCCGGTGGTCTCTTTAAAGTCGAAATATACTCGAGCCCAGAGGCAAGGTCACAAAAAAATGGCAGAAAGCAAAGAGTTCGCAAGGGTTGAGGATAGGGTTTTTATCTATCTATCTATCTATCTATCTATCTATCTATCTATCTATCTATCTATCTATCTATCTATCTATCTATCTATCTATCTATCTATCTATCTATCTATCTATCTATCTATCTATCTATCTATCTATCTATCTATCTATCTATCTATCTATCTGTCTGTCTGTCTGTCTGTCTGTCTGTCTGTCTGTCTGTCTGTCTGTCTGTCTGTCTGTCTGTCTGTCTGTCTGTCTGTCTGTCTATCTATCTATCTATCTATCTATCTATCTATCTATCTATCTATCTATCTATCTATCTATCTATCTATCTATCTATCTATCTATCTATCTATCTATCTATCTATCTATCTATCTATCTATCTATCTATCTATCTATCTATCTATCTATCTGTCTGTCTATCTGTCTGTCTGTCTGTCTATCTGTCTGTCTGTCTGTCTGTCTGTCTGTCTGTCTGTCTGTCTGTCTGTCTGTCTGTCTGTCTGTCTGTCTGTCTGTCTGTCTGTCTGTCTGTCTGTCTGTCTGTCTGTCTGTCTGTCTGTCTGTCTGTCTGTCTGTGTACGTATCTATGTACCTACGTACGTTTTGGCATCTAAAGATTTCAGTTCCTACAGATGACTGTGATGATCGGCATCAGGTTTAGCTTCACTGTAAACTCGTGAACTCAGTTTACGAGCAGTCCTTTCCTAAATCTCTGCAAGCCAGCCTGAAATATGCGCTAGATGAAACTGATTTTTTTTCTCCACTGGAAGTTTGCACTAAGAGAAATACTCTCACGATTTCCGTGAAAGAGACGTTTCATTGCAGTTCATCAGTCTGCAATGAGAGGAGTGTTTTCACAATTTCTGCGATAAAAAAAACATTCCATTTCAGACCACCACCACTAGCCGCGCTAATGTGTACCTACTGTGCAAAAAGCTTTAGTGTCATCTCCAATTGATTTATTCACCTTCCTTACCTTACTACGAACTCCGCCTACCGAATCAAAGTTTGCACCGGCTATTCTGAAAAACCTGGAAGTGCTGCCACACTAGGCGCCCCTTTACTCTTGCTGTACGCAACTGCGACTCTAGAAGAAGGAACTCTGGCTTAGCGTTCGAATTACGGCTCCGTGTTAGCCCCCTCGCGAGTTGTTTCAGTGACCGCGCCTCGCTGAATCGCCATCAATGATTCAGGTGGAGGCTCCGCGGCACCCTATGACGCAAACGCATCGTCCTTTCCTCGTCTACTTTTTCCCTCTCTAGACCGCCCTTTCTAAACTCTCCATCTTCGTTTCCTCAAAACCTCCCAACGTCATTTCTTTATGTTACCCGTGTGCCAGAAATCAGTCACTTAGACGCCTTCGACCACTACCCTTTAAATTCCTTTTTATAGTTAGTTTCGTGGCCGGCTTAAGCAAGGTAGATTTTAAAACCACCTGGGTTGCTGTCTGTGAATTCCTAATCCTCCGCCTGTTAGGTCTCAGCGGGGCAGTATTTGGAAGTCTGAAAAGCCTAACGTTTGCCTAAACCGAAACTTATCTTACCTAGTCTATATTTAACCTCCGCGTAAGATCTTCCTCCTTTATATCAAATGGGCTCATTCCTGGCTTAAACTGCTTAAACTACGTACTGGGTTCTTACTCTCTGGTTGTCGCTTGACCCCCAAAGGGCACTTTGATAGAGGGCGCAAGGAACAGACAAACGAGACCGTACTGTCTCAGGAGCTTGAAAAAGAGAACAAACAGGCGGATCCACAAATGCATTTTTCGTGTTATTTTTATTTGACGCTTTCTTTTAAGAATGAGATGTGCCTTAGATGCACGCCCATACGCATAAGTGGCTGCGTTGTTTATGCGCTCGTGCAGTACACAGCACAAACTTTCTTGAAACGATCGGTGTTTTGATCGCTTAGAAAAAAAAAAAAAGGTTGTGCAAACTGAGTATTAATTCGGGCCGAAAAGATCACCATCCAAAACTGAATCGTTAACGAAAACGTTTTAGGTCTTCAAAGGATTCTCCCTTCTTTGTATCCGTTGGTGAGATTTGTGTGCTAGAATTTCAGGCTGCTGAGCTTGTGCTCATCCTCAAATCATTATAACCTGTGCAGTTGGTTTCTGAATATTGATACATAATTGTGTAAAATTAGAAAAGAAAGACACAATAAAACAAGCAAGACGGAGCAGAAAAGTCTGGCTGCTCAGCTTTCTCTTTTAAAGAAGGAGCCATCAAGTTGCAGCTATCTGAGCATGTCTGCGTCAGTATCTGCAAAAACGTGGTCCTACTAGTATACCAAAAACTTCCATCTCATTTTCTAGAAGTGAAATTGACGTATTACTGATACAACCCATGCATCTCGTCTTCATGTGAGACGCCTAACATATTTCTCGCGTTAATATTTCGTTGCTCCTGCCTATTATCTAAGTCTCACGAAGCAGAGACTTGCATCTTCAGGCTAGACAATGCACAGGTAATAATATTTCTTCCTGAAACATCTTATGAGTTATAGTTATGTCAGTTTTTTGACATTGAATTTGTTTTTTACTCCGAGAGATCATGAGTATGTACTCTAACATACTTATCATATTAGGGATACGCCATATTTTTTCACATGAAGAGAATCGAAGAGTAAACGCTCGAATAAAGTAGAACTTCCCACTGACGTCACGCCCCTCATCCTCGTCGGGAAATATAGATGCACGAAAATAGCCGGACTGAGAAGCCCCGGCGCAGTAACCTATAGGCTAAGGTACTTGGCTGCTGACCCGCCGGTCGCAAGATCGAATCTCAGCTGCAGTGGCTGTATTTTCGATAGAGAGCGAAAATGCTGTAGGCCCGTGTGCTCAGATTTGGGTGCACGTTAAAGAACCCCAGGTGGCCGAAACTTCCGGAGCCCTCCACTACGGCGTCTAACAATCTTAAGGTGGTTTTGGGATGTTAAACGCCACATATCAATCAAATAAATCAGCCGGACTTAAAAGAAGGAAAAACAGTAGCGCAGCCTCGGTAGATGTTTAGTTCCAGTTAAGTATTTTAAGGTAAATACCTCAATATTAACCAACAATATGCAACACCTTTCGTCGAACGTACAAAGCGGGGAACACAACCCTCTTTATGGAGGCTTTAAGTTTTGTGTTTCACACACTTTAAGGGCCAACCCTGTCAGAGGACGCATAAAAAGCAAACTACGAAGCTACACCTCATTCACTGTTGCCATTCATTCACCTTACGTACGATCGCAATTAAAAAAGCACAGTGACCATTCATCATCGCTTAATATCATTTCACCAGCGCCAGATTTACTATCTCCCACATTCCTACAACTGTTAGGCTTTTTTCTCTCGCTACATTACTCATTTTACTGCATGGGGGGAATCAGCGATTTGAAGCTTTTGGTTCCCGCATCTCGTGGTTTCTTGCACACAGCGGGAGGGTAGGTTCTGAAAGAACGACCGTTGCTGTTCGAGTCACGGCTCGACCATAATTCTCACCACAGCACCGATCATTCTTCGCGCTCGCTCTCAAAAGTCCTATGCTTCCTCGATTTCGTTCGTGCTCCTTTTTGTTGTTTGTTTTTTCCTGGCATATTTTTCTTCTCCATTAACCTTGACTCTTCACCATTGCTGCGTTGCTTCTGTCTTTCAACTGCTCACGTACAAGTCGTATGCCTCGTTCTATTCCCTCTTTTCCTCTTTTTGTTTTGGCCTTTTTCGACATCTCGCAACAAACTATTCAGAGAAGCGCTCGTTTGGTTTCGGTTAGCTGAACTATAGCCACATTGATTCTTACGTTTCTGGCTGACTATATGCTCTCACGGCATCCTTTCTTCGCAACGTGAAACTGCCTTTGAACGGAGGAGCATAAAAAAAATTGTCGAGACGTAAATAGTAACGACTATGCAGCTTTATGCAACCGCTACCAACATCGAAGTTGAGTTGTTATTTATCCACAATGCAGGAGTAATGAAATTGTTGTAACAAAATAAATACAACAAAAGTCATGCATACAAAACAATAGGTTATATGTTGCAGCTATGAACAAAGGCAATGTGAATTCATTTAGAACAAATAACATCAAATGGTCAGCGGCGATGATAGCGAATCATATATGCATAGTAATAAATTAAGGAAGGCGCGAATGATAGTAAATAAAAAAGCAGCAGGTTAGTAAGTGAAATAACCTAATAATTTGTGATACAGTATATCTTGTGAAGGTAGGGAACTCGATGTATCCATGATGAATAAATTTTGTATGCTATTAAACTTTAAAACTATATGCCTAAGAGCAGGCAATTGGTTATTCATACTAAACGAGTTTATGGCGCGCAAAAAAAAAATACGCAAGAAGGACAAGCGCGTGTTCGTGTTACGTGTTTTTTTTTTTCGTGCCATAAGCTCGTTAAGAATGTACCAACTCGGCCAACAAGTCACTCTGCTAGTTATCCATCCCTAAATTGTCCGAACGCGAGGATGATGTAGGTTGTCGTTTGCAGAGAACCTAGAAATGTTATTACTTAAAAGACGGTACTTTCAGTGTGTCCTGGTTGATGTGCCACACTCCTAAGGTTAATAATCGAGAGAAATAGCTTTCGCCTAAATAGTTGTGTTAATGGCAGAATATGTTGCTGGGCTGAGAAAGCAACAAAATAGTACTCAGCCAGTTCCACGCAACGTCAGTCCTTTCTGGGTTTTCTGCAAACGATAACCTACACCTTCCCCACATTCACGTAAATAATAACAGTAAAGTAAATTTCAATGGAGGTGAAATACCAAAATACCGTATACTGCACGGTGTCAGTATACGTTGAAGAAGACTGCATGGCTGAAATTTCTGGCGACATCCCTTTAAAACGTCTATCATAACCATATGGTGGTTTTGTGGCGTAATACTTGAGATATTTTATTACCTTTACAATATACTCCCATGACGACGACGATGAAGAAGCGGGGTAAAAAATAAAAAGTCTTTAATGGACGTGACATAGAAACGATGCAAACAAAGAAAGCAACTTCGAAAGTCATTTCCAGCTTCTCTGTTGCAGTTAAAAAAAGAGAGATTGAGAAAATAAAAGAACTAATATCGAGGTGCGAGGAATTGCTGGGTGGTACAATGCACCCACAGCATCTTTCTAATAGTTGCCCACACCTGGTCACCTTGCAGCTGCCTGGAAGAAGTGCTATTCTTGATTGTTCTCAGTCCCTAGAGGAGGTTGGTTCTCTCGAATCACGGCCGAGAACGAGGCCTGCTAATGGGAAACCTGAGAGATAGAAAGAGCAATGCAAGGAAAAGGCAAGGAAGTTGACCAACTTGTACCCGGTTTTCTACCGTACAGGAGAAAAAAGGGAAATGGGAGGAAAGGAACGGATGACAAAAATGAAAAGAAAAATGCGAAGAGCAATACTATGCCAGAGTTTAGGACGAGGACAAGGACAGCAAAGAACTTACCAAGGGAGCATGGAAGGATAGGTATAAAGGAAGTCTGACCAGCATAGGGCATGACGAAAGGGCGTGGAATGATGGGATGTTAATCGAAGTGGCCATGCAATGTGCGTCTTGGTATATTGCCAGGTGAAGGCAACTGCGAGGAAAATAAAAATCAGCGCCATAGATGCATGTACAGACGGGCACATGACCATAACACAGCCTAAGTAACGTGGCACTGAACACAGTACTACAACACAAAATGAACGAAGTACTGTCATAGATCCATATCTACTGTCTTGTCTCGTTCTCTTTTTGTTATCTTTTTCTGTATGCCTATATTACTTACGGTCACCAACTAACGATTATGAAGCAACCTCAATAACGGCAAGTGCGTCTGGTTATATTCAGGGTCGTGTGCTTCAAAAAAAAAAAAAATCCATGAACAAAGTGTTGTTGGTTACATTCCTCACGTGATGTCTTCTACTCGTATTGCAATCAAATGCAATGGTAAAACCCACGTCGGCCCCGTAACTTGCTTTATCCTGCGCAATAAAAAATGAACAAATAAATAAACAAATCAGTCAATAATGAAGTCAAGGAGGCTATCGACTCTATGCTACCAATGCGCAGAACGCAAAATATTGCATGCGTTTGAACGACTCCGGAAAGTATGCTTATGCATGTTTACATTTGCTGCGTTACTCTATTCCGGCGACTGCTCAGGTCGATTAGGACTCCAGGTATCACAGCAGTGAACAAAACTATTCTATTGGCCGTACGTCAAGTGTGATCACTTCCCAGTCACCATCACATGATATCCTTTACAGGGATTTCCAATGCGACTAGACTAGAATGCTGCAAGTGCAAGGACCGTTCAAATGTGCTGGAGGGGGCACATATGTACGCCCCGACTCTGGCCTATGTGAAATTGCTCTTTCTCGTAGAGTGAAAAAGGTTTTTCATTTTCCCTTTCATTTGTTGAAGACCCTCAAAGCAACACATAAGGGGTTGTTCACATATAATTATTATATTTTAATACGCTTGGTTACAAGGTGGATCACGCTGTGATTGTTTTCATGAAAGCAGTGATGCTTCTTTTCTCGGTAACTCTCCTACATGTACGCTACTTCCTCCTTTCCCTTGCTTTGTTTTTGGTTTCCTCCACAGTCAGCCAGCTTTTTTTTTTTAAGAAACATGTCCCTCAAAGAATAATCCAGCCTCATACTATGATAGGATATGAACATGAACGATGTCTGGCTTTTACCTAAATCAGCAAGGAACAAAAAAATAGAAGTAAACTTTACGTCTTCCGGAGTAACGTTCTCTCACGATTCCTATTTTACGGCTCTTAATTCATTTTCGATAGCCACTTTCGTTGTCTTAATTCCAGTTTCCACCTCCGGTATTACAATTTATTATTTGGAGCAACTTTAAAAGTACAAAAAGTGTCGCATTTCTTCATTTAATCATAACCGAAGCATGAAGTTTTCTAACTAATATTTGGTAAAGGTATTTACCAAATGCCTCAACGTCAAAAAACGTAGAGCTTAAGCTCATGGACTCCTCTCTAAATGTGATCAAAATTAACCGCAACTAACGTTACATCTCGACAGGTATCAAGATGACAAATGCTTCCAAGCACCCGCTGTCGTCTAGTTACCACTGGCCCTGTGCGAGACGCGTAGCTCTATCTCACACAACTAATCAACCGAACATCTCATGAAGTAGTCTCCTGAAGAAAAAAAATACTCGATTGAATCCGTCACTGCTAAAAAAAAATACCGTGACGGCTGGGAAAAACCTAAGAACAACACGCACAAAATGAATGAGTGAATGTGATACTACACTCGACACAGACTTTGCGAGACCATCAGTGACATAAAAGGCGCACCTTAATGGCGTGTCGAGGATATGAAAGCCCCAGGTCTCTCCCGAAGTGTCAAGCAAGGAAGACGGGCCAAAGAAATGGCGCAGCTCCTAACAAGACGTCCTCTTTCTTCAGCATAGCTTCCTCTTTCTCTCTCGTTTCCTTCTTTCTTCTAACACCGAGGTGCAACTATTGCGTCATTGAAGACGCCTCAGGCATCACAGTACAAGCTCCCAGAGCACGCCTCAAGTGTTGCGCCTAATGGTCAGGTGTACATGGTCACGTCTACCTGTCGAAAAAGAACGCGCTGTCCCGTCTTAGAAGACTCTAAAAATAGCTGAGGGAAGGCGTTACCCATAACTTCTGACACCACGTTCGCTGCGATCTTTCCGTGCGCTGTAATGCCAAGTCCTTACACAGTGTTGCCCATTAACTGAAAGATGACAATAAATCATTTATAGGTTCGCAGTTCGCGCAGGTAAAGAATAGCAAAGAAAAGGAAGTTCAATGGTTCTCGTGTGTCTTTTTTCTTCTCTTTTCGCTCAATATAGACCTTGTGACAGTGTTATTGTTGTGGCAGTTTTCTCAAGACAAAATCATCACCTACTTCATAAGCTTGGCATATCTGATTATTAATTGATGAATTAGGCCGTTAAATGAAGAGTTAAGATGACGTCAACAAACTAGAGACACTCAGAAGTATAATGACGACAGGGTAAAAAAGAGAGAGGAAGAATGAATATGTGAAAGGTAAGGAGGTTAACTAACTACGTACAATTTTCCACCCTGCACGTGTGAGATGGGAGTAAAGGAGCAAGAGAAAGAAAGAACGCGATGCGAATTTCACAGCACATACAGTGCAAAGTTTCACAGGTGGTCGCTAAGTTATGTTGCCTTCAAGAATTGTATAAGTGCTCGCAAGGTTAAGAGAATGTGAAAGAGATAATGAGGACGATATCTTGCAAACAACAAATGCGGGTTGTTGCATGTTGTAGTTTCAAGACACTTGGAAGTTAGCAGTATAACTGAATGAATGAGTATTAGCTGTTTTTGCATTATAACAATGTAAAATTAGTGCAAACAGACGGCGGAGAATGTACGAGGCATACAGTGAACGTTCCAAGAAAGATAGGCGCTGCCTTGAAAGAATAGAAATCCACCAGTCGCAACGTTGGCTCAACACGTTGTTGCTCTACATAAATGAAATCATATCAAGAAACCAAGTACTCGTATTAAGAATGTACCAAATGCATGAAAATGCAATGCATGGAATATATATTTATCACCGCTTAATTTACAGAAAGAAGAATAAACATTCGGTTTTGTTATGGTCGGGGAGGCTTTTCAGTGACGTGTCATATAATTGTGACGCCACGGGAAGGCTCCAACTGGTGTCATACTAGCTAAAAATCTGTTATCTGCTCATGGTTCACGTGAACAACTAGGAGTATGTATTCGTCATGTGACCCTGACTGATTACTTCTCGCAAACTTAGTAGAACTCTGTTGACTCGCCAGCACAGTGTCTGTTAAAGTGAAGCTGGCTTGGAGAGGCTCATTGACGAAAACTTTAAAGCTAAAAAAATAATATATTCGTTTTGTGTCACTCTCGTGTGTGAATAGCATTGACACTGCATTCCAAAGAAACAAAAAATGTCCCTTTCGCGCTGTCTTCAAATCTTGTCAGCACTCCTTCAAGAATATCCTGTTGTAGAAAAGTCGTACATCTCACACTCTTGGGGAGGGGGGGGGAGGGTTGGCTAAGTGGGTGGGCCGTTTAGACGGGAGACCAACTTGAGAGAACAAAGGATGAAGTTATATCAAGCAAAAAAAACAGAGGCAAAAGTCGATACAGAAAGGATGTACCCCGTGCAGTTTGAAGGATTCCCAAAGAAGCGACCGGGGAACACTGATTCCCAGGTCTTTGTCACTCAGGGTGCATCGCTTCCCTTTGAAGTTTCCTTGTCCTTTCAACTTCCGCATGCCCCAGTCTACACATTCCCAAGCATCTCGGCTCAGTTAAGAAGGCCTCGCTGATACGAGTCAACTGGTCAGCGTCATTTGGGATCGGCAGGCGCAGCTCGCATTCTAAGCTGTCTAGGTTCGCGGTGTCGCAAGACGCCAAAGCGGACACTCCCACTGTCGTGTCCAAAACTTTTGATGGCTGTCCCTCCCCTTGGAATAGATTAACGAACATCACCTTCGCAGAACACGCGTGCAGCCTGTGACAAGAGAGCGTGTGTCATTCACACGTCGAGTGGGAGAGAGAGAGAGAGAAAGCCACGTGACTTCGCAGCTTTCTCCATTAGAGAAACATCTTCCCGTCTGGCTTACCTTAAAAGGCATGTGGTAGTGCTTTGCGAAGTGACGTGCACTGTAGCCCGAGGGTGCAGTTTACCTACGTCTAGTCCTCCATAATCGTCACCTGGTGACAATTCACCATCCCCACTTTCTGGCTTAAGCAACATGTTTTCTGGCGGGGAGGTATAGGGGAAATGAAGGACCAAAGTATAGATGGAAAGCAGCTGTGTACCTGTCGTATATCGCAGTCTTTTTGGCTAAATGCACTACAAATGTATACCAGACCCCTACAGCTGCATCATGCCAACACACAGTAGTTATTCAAAATTGTATGAAAAAGTTCAGGGTAAGCTTTGTGCCTTGACCATCGCGCTTAACTTGCTCTTTTCACGCGTCACAATACATTCGTGTGATGAAACAGTCCTCAATGTACCATCGCCATGCTTAACTCTGGAATTGCCAATAGCGTTATCTATCTGCCTACACTTGCCGTAGTGCTGTTCGTTGTTGTATTATGTCTAGTTCCACGATCACTGTTTTATAGGTTGAAACTATGAAGTGTTAACAATATGAAAGCAAGTTGGCGATGCCTACAGCTGCTTGTCGTGCGTGACTAGCAATGGTGTAAGCGTCACCAGTGCTTACATTTCTCTCTCTTTTCTTTTCCAGCAAGACAAACCTCGCTTTCCGCTGCAAAGAGATAATAACCAGAAAGAAATTAAGAAACGATCAGGAAACCAGGCGAAAAGAAGAAAGTAAGAAAATAGATGTCTCACAAATATATATACAGTCCCGGCCTACGAGTGGTCCTTCTTTGTTGACAAACATTTCCGATTAACGCGCCTCGGGCTCATTCACGATTAAAGCCAGACCAGCACACGCGCGCGTAAACACCCAGGGGTGGTGACCGGGCATTCACTCGCAATCGCCACCTCACTAGACTAGCCGACCGACATCTTCCAGCCTTCCTTTTCAGAACGGCGGCTGTATTTGCGCAAATCGCTTCTCTTGCGCGTCCTCGCTTGTCACCTCTTCCGCCATTTTTTTTGTCGCTTCGCGCACTCAGCTTCGCCTCGTAATCGTTGCTACCATGGTATTCTCCACGCATTTCTGTAGAACATTTACCTGTATTCCGGCGCATCAACTCTACCGTCCGATAACCTGCAATGATCATTGAGTATTGGCTGAGTTGGTATGGTAAATTCGTATTTTGCTTTGGTTAAAAAATGGGAGGAAAAGGATAATGTGTAAAAATGCAAGCAAAAGTGAAACAAAAACAAAGGTTGGGCTAAAGCACTTATTCTATTTAGCCACTTCCCCTTTTTTATTTCTAAATGCACAGTCACATTTTTCAACACCATGAAGTCGATGGTAGATTGGTATTGTAAGGAAGAACAAAAAAAGCAATTTAATCCATCTCAGGCATATTGTAAGGCCTATTGGTAGGTTTTATTATCGGCATTCGTTTCTCTCGATCAGAAATGATTCCATACCCTTTGCAGTTAGCTGTAGCTAGCAGCAGTAGCGTATGACACAGCTAAACACTGTTTCCTGCTTTTATTGGTTGTCTGTGTCATGCAAACGCAAGGCATGTGTGATGGGCTATATGCGGTACCCACAACAAGCAATGTCTTTAGGGTAGGGAGCAAAGAGGTGGCAATAAACTAGCTTGCGCGAACCTCTGCTAACCTGTACTGGTTATATGCTTGTAATTGGGGCAAGCTGTTGCATACTGTGTTTAATGCATATGTGAAAGGCGACCATCCAAATACTATCGTCTCTTCCTGTAAGCCCACTCTCAATCCTATGGCGTGACCAGCTATGACCACTGTATAAATATTACCTGATACCGCAATATCATGCTTCATTTCACACATAACTCCAGTCTTCTAATATTAACATACTTATGCCCAAGAGGGACAAAATGTAGGGTACCTAATTTAGTCACTAAATTATTGTCGCACATCGTTGAGCAATGTTTGCGAAAAAGGTCTTGCAATGTGCTGTCTTGAAAAAGCAAACGCCCAGTGACCCCCCCCCCCCCCCCCTTTTCCGTGAGGCTCTAAGTGCAGGAAGAAGCATTCAGTCCAGCACTGGCAAGAAAAGCAGTGGGAGACGTTTCATGACGCTAATTGCGAGGATTGAGTAGCAAAGCATAAGAAGAGTTTCCCGTTGTTCTCTCAACTGTCTCGATTTAGTTTGGCTTAGCCCGAGGCGAGAGATACGGCGGCTCTGCTCCGAGCCTCATTAGTCGCATACTGTTCCATGTGAAACAGCGGAAGCGGACTCGTTTGCGCATTTATTATATGTGTTCTCTTGTATTTGTTTGTTTAACAGTTGAGCTGCATCACGTGCTTTAATTTCGTGCTTTCATGTGTTTTTTTTTCTACATTTTCCCTCTTTCCGAGACGAAGCTTAGTGTAACGATCAGGATGCTTTTATTGGCACTTGTTGCAACATAGGCAGTGTACAGAAAAAATGTGCTCAGTGGCCACTTTTTTGTCTTTCAGCGCCATATTGTAGAACGAAAGGAGAAAAATTGCTTTGCGGACATGTGCTTTGTGGGCATAAAACTGTCCTCGTCTTTTTTGAAACTTAATTCAGTCGCATGGCTAAGATATGCAGAAAAAACTGCCACTCATGAACTATAGCTAAAAATTTGGCCCACTGTACATTCAAAAAGTGTGGATGCAACTTTGTGCTCGCTTATAGATATGTTCCTTAAATGCAGTAAATTTGGTCATGGTTAAGCCTTGATATCGAAAGCACTCTTTCGACCACTTTAAATATCAGAATGTTTTCTAAGCTAATATATGGGACAACAAACATCAGACAATGTACAATAAAACAGACACATATTTTATACAGCTGCAATCGAGACGAAATGCATGCTCGCATAAAAATAATCCTGAAAGAAAGTGTATCGTTTCTGTGAATTCTGCCGTATTCACTGCTGTAGCCCAATCAATGCGTGACGAATGCTTATTGTTAGTTGCACTCCGAAAATTTGATTCAGAATCGCGTTAACGAGTTGTGAAAGGGACTCGTAAGGGTACATTTCATTATTGTGATATCACTGCGTTCCTCATGTGAAACTTCTGTCGGTGTACACCATCTCAGTTGACAAGTATGGTACCAAGGTATCACGTGACACTTGGGGGGCTGAAGACCATCGGTTCAACATAAAACTTCAACCATCGGAAATATCTTGTGATCATCATTAAAAGATGTGACAGGCGCCCATTTATCAGTACCGAAGAAGATTTTTAAACATCCACCCTGTTAGTACTGAGGAAGATTATTTAAATTTAACAGATAAAACGCGACACTTGATTATTAACAAACTACAATGTGACTGTTTTGAAAAACACATGGCTAATTGTCGCCCTCAAATCACCGCCGAATAGCCGCAGTAACAGCAGTGCCGATGTCCCTGCCATGCATCAAGTAAAAATTCAACGGAAAAAAAAATGGCAGCATATCCACGGAGTGAATGATGGATAGTGGGGCGAAGCATCCGTCCGTCCATTCGTTCTTGCTTCCATCCATCCATGCGTGCGTCTGTGTGGCCGCCCATGCGTCCATCCGCCCGTCTATACGTGCTTCTGTTCGTGCGTCCGCACGTTCATCTGTACGGCCGTCCCTGCTTTCGTCCAAGCATCCACTCCTGCGTCCCTCCATGCGTGCATCCGTCCGTGCAGCCATCCTTGCGTCCGTCCATGCATATGTCTGTGTGTCCGTTCGTCCACCTATTCAACACTCCAAGTACCACCATCTCGCATCTTTTCATCATATATTCCGCATATAGAAGCACCGCCATCCAGCGAATATTCCAAGGACTAAACGAGAGGTGGCACATGCACACTTTCTTACGGCTTGCACTTCGTGTCTACTTCCCACCTTTAACCACCTCGAGTTCATTGTATATACTAGTTCACTGTATTCATGGCACTGTGGCCCAACGCTTGCTAAACCTTTCTAAAACCAAGGAGGTTACGCCTAGCGAATGTAACGTAGCAACCCTTTCTTGTCAGATGGTGCTTAGTGTACATGCCAATGGCTGCTGATGGGGAATGAGAGACAGGAAAATTCGGCTTTTAGTTAACGTGCACACTGCGAATTTTTTATTGTTCAACAACGCACAAGAGAAGTCTCCCACCGGCACAACCTTGAAGGTGAAAGCGTAAGACATGTTACGTACTACGACGAGGGACGAACAGGTGCTGCTTTAAAGAGCGTAGGGCCCTTTGATGACGTTGGAAGGTCATTTTTCGGGGCCTCATCAAGTGTGAGGCCCACGGGACGGCTTTATGCTCTCTCATAGTAGAGTACCTCTACTACTCTTAATCGTTACCCACTTTTTTAAGCACATGAAGGACAGGAAGATTAGCCAGTTCGCAGATTGTCTGGCTACCCTTTGCTGGCGAAGGGGTACTCGTCAGGTACTCCGTAGAGTATTTGTTGGAAACTCTATGATTCCGTTCACTACAAATGCCCTACCAAAACGGCAAAATGCAGCACTAAAAGTGAATAAATTAAATTGTAACGAGCGCATGACGAACGACGTGGAGGTGGAGTCTGAGGAGGTTGGCTTGTGGACGCTGGCCGTTCTTGCTCATTAGCTCTTGTTTATTTCCATGAGCCCAGCGAAGAAGAAAACATAACAGGAGCATCATGTAAAGCTCTCTTCTATCTGTTGTCATGTCAGAATTATTTGCACCAATATAACGCAAAACTTTGCTATGACAAGGCTGAATATCAAGTGAGTAACCTTAATCCGGCGTTATCCACTGTGGCGACAGTTTCAAACGTATTTGCTCAGTCTTTATTAACAACCTAAAAATTGTTGCCAGACGACGTTTTTCTTTCGGCTCATAAGAGTAATCATTTTTTCTCTTTTTCTTTCTCAATTTTTTTTTTCACTTACGGCGAAAGAAAGCTATGTCGATAGAATTCGCAAAAGTGGGGACATCCCTGGTTTCTTTTTAAATGTGAAGCATTTTTATTGAACTCCATGACTTCAGGCGTATCAATATATCTTGCCGCTTATGTTTGTGTACTCTCAGGGTCAGCCCCTTAAATTGGCGTGAACAAAAATTAGCATGGGAGGGTAAGGTGACTTGATAAATATGACATGATGGTCAAGACATGAATATTGTCAAAATCCTGTCGCGTGCCTCGTCAAACACTTCCCGCCAGACAGTGGCATATACACACGGGCAGGTGTGTGCCGCTGGTATGCAGGTATGTGCCACAGGTGATGGACATTTAGTATCTACCCATGAACGACGCGAACACACTTGGGCAATTTCACCACGCGAGCGTAAACAAATACCCGACAACGGTAGCGTCGACCCAACAGATGCAAAGAAAAAAGGACAGAGTCCCAGCTGGAATCCAACCCAAGCATTCTGCGGGGCAATGAATTATTTTACCACAGAGCTACACCAGGTCTCAGAACAACTTTTTCAATTGACGCAAATCTTCGTGAAATATAAATAGTGGTAGCAGTACCACATGCTCTATTTTATAAACATTACATGTGTACTCCTTTAATAATGCCGTCCCATCGGGTTAACGTCAGTTGAGGTTAGTTGCCGTGCGCTGAAGTCATTTATGTAGCACCGTGCCAGTCGTCGTCGCGAACATCAGTGCTTTATATTAAATTTTCATGTTGCTAATAAGCATGTTAGAGTTGGCATCGTTGCGCAAGTGCAAACAACTGGTTATATAAATATCTGCAACTCTTCAACATATCTCTGTGAGTGGAACATTTGTACATATATTTAGCGTTATTTCATGAAGTGTCGCTCAATGAAACATTTGCGGATCCCACGCACAGTAAGAATTGATGATATGCGAAGCACGAATGAGAAATGTTGATATGTCAATTTAAAATCAGCACAACGTTACGAGGTGACGGTAAATGATGCCGCACATAACTTTCGTCTCATGATAATCATGTTTGGATGTGTCGTTTACATTCGTCATCTATTCACGTCACGTGATACCAAATTTAGTGTATGTAGAGCTAGCGAAACGGCCGCGAGCACGCTATGAGCCTGGCAAGTTGTCACGTTTTAACGTGACATGCGTGTCAGGATCATCACGTTTGCACCAGTCATATATTTCTTCATCCATTGACATCACGTAACACCAAATTCAGTATGTGTGGAGCTAGCAAAATGGCCGCGAGCGCATCATGAAGGGCCCAATATACTTCGACGTAGCGATGACGCGCGCGCGTGCTGAACGCAGCGACGCTACGTTAGCAAAAGCGAGCACTCTATAGCCTGACGCCAAGCCCGACCGGTGCGACCAGCTTCCGTCGTCACGGCGCGACGACAGCCGTCACGAAATGCGACATGCTGCATTTCGCGCAGATGCGTTACCCAGACAAAACTGCGTCTCCCTCTTTTCGTGACGGAGGGACGCCGCACGCGCTGAAACGCACATGCGTCAAAGCAAGGCAGCGTGGCGTGCATCTGCGAGCATAAGGCAGGACCGGCGCCTGGCATGGCAACGCCAGCGTGACGCGACGAAATGAACGCCGGTGAGCACGAGCACCGCGTCACATCGAAATGTATTGGCGCCTAACTGTGGCATGTAGTCATGTTCTCACATCAAACACATTTCATGATTATCATGTTTGCACCAGTCACATACCTTCTTGATCCATTGGCGTCACGTAATACCATATTTGGCATGTGTGAAGCTAGCGAAACGGTCGCGATCGTATCATGAGCGTGGCATGTAGTCATGTCATTACATGACACGCATCTCATGATTATCATGTTTGCACCAGTCGCATACCTTCATCATCCATCCACGTACCGTAATACCGAATTTGGTATATGTGACGCTAGCGAAACGGGCGCGAGCGCATCATGAGTGTGGAACGTAGTCATGTCGTTACATGACACGCATGTCATAATTTTCATGTTAGCGTTTTTTGCTTGTGTTCGCCATGCAAACATGTCATTCCATACCAGTTTTGCAACATGCCATGTGAACGAAACCACCGCAAGAGCTGCAGGACCAAGATGTAAATCATGACATTCATGACATACGAATCATAATTTTTATGTTGTGGCTAGTCAAATATGTTCTTCGTACAGTCATCTTATGCCATACCAAGTTTGGTATTGATTCCATTGTCGAAACGGCCAGGAGAGCTAAACGTCGTAGGTGGATAGATAGATAGATAGATAGATAGATAGATAGATAGATAGATAGATAGATAGATAGATAGATAGATAGAAAGATAGATAGATAGATAGATAGATAGATAGATAGATAGATAGATAGATAGATAGATAGATAGATAGATAGATAGATAGATATATAGATAGATAGATAGATAGATAGATAGATAGATAGATAGATAGATAGATAGATAGATAGATAGATAGATAGATAGATAGATACAAACATGATAAGCATAACGTGGAAGTCATGTACGGCATCATTTTTACCCCTACCTCGTAACTTTGTGCTGATTTTCAAGTCTCATATCAACATTTCTCATTTGTGCTTCGCATATCAGCAATCCCCACTGTACGTGGGATCTGCCAATTTTTTGTAGAGACGCCTCACTCGTGGTGGTGTTTGAGTCCTCGTTGATGCAGTGGTCGTCGTCTTGGGATGTAGTCTGCTCGATGACATCTGAACTTGTGGTCGACTGAGCAGCCACGCGACGAGCGTCAGGTGTAACATTCCCATGCGAGGCGCCTTCCCCACGAGGCGCCTTGTCTGATGAGGGCTCGGCCTGCAATTTTTCAGAAATGGCCACCGGACGCGGGGAACTTGAGTCGTCAGAGCTTAGAAGAATTACCAGGTTTGTAATTGTAGGGGACGTAGTGGGCGTCTGGTGCAGCGTCGCTATTGGCGCATCTTGGTCGTGGTTGGTTTCCGCGGCTCGCGTTGACGAATCGTCACACCTGTTCTTAGACGGCGTTCCTGATTAAGTTTCTTAGACAAATCCTTCGATGCCGCTTCCGAGTATGACCGTTTCATCGTGAAAGCGACAGTGGTATTCGGGTCACGCCAGCGGCGGCACGGCTGTGAAAAGCCCTTTCCGTCATGGTCATAGACTCCACACCGATCAGAAAAATGGAGTGGTGAGTTCATACAAAAGTGACCACTGTCACCACATCGACGGCTCACTCGTTGTATTCATTTACAGTCGCAGGTCACACGGCGGCCAGCGACATTGAGGTAGTTGGGTACAGGTGACGATGCCTTCATTTGCGTGCGGATGTATCACGTCCTAGTGGTCATGGTTGGGCACAATCCCATGAGTCCTCTTTTGATATGCAACACCTTCCCGTAGGGAAGCAGTGCTTGCGTGAGGCATTCGCTGGGGACGCGGCACGGTAGGAACAGGACAGTTACCTGGGTGACTTGGGGTTCTATGGGTACGATGGCGACGCGCTCTCCTCGAATGGTGAGGTGTGATGCGTCCACGATTTGAGCCAGGGCGGCTTCGTTGTTCACGGCGACTTCATAATTCCGGCCTCCGAAGTGCTGGACACAGTATACTTCTTTGATTCCTACTATTCAAGACATCGCGTCAACGACGTCTCCGGGACCTGCCCCCTCAGAGACAACGCTATCGAAGGCTAATGCCTTCTTTGGTGAATGGCTTGCCATGATGGGTGCCACCACACTAAGGTAGCCCTGAAGCGTGCTGCTTAGCTCGTCACCATAAGCGAAACCACAATCAAAGGTTTAAGAGAATTTTATTCCAGATGTATCCTACATAGCCTATGTGCACAAAAAAAAAAGGACAATGATGATCAATGCGTATGTACAGTGCAAGCCTTTATATACAACGAAAGGAACTTATTTGTGTATGCAGTGATGTACAATGCGAAAACTGTACAACAGAGACAGGACATTCATGACCATCGAGATGATTAAACTTAAAATAAACAGTAAGGCTATATGAACAAACAAGGGGGCCATTCACAGTGTAGGGTGATGTTTTTGCATTGACCTGTGATCTCTCACTGTGCTCTCGTGCTCAAGAACAATATTGCACAAAAAAGACATGTTTCTAAGTAACGTTACAGTGGCACAAGGTCTAGCTCACCTCCTCAATATGGGAAGAAAGGCATGGACACTCTGTTGTTTCCTACAATAATGAATCGCGTAAACCAGCATCGGAGGAAAGCCTCCTCTCCCAGCATAACTAGTTCTACGTTGAGATGCATAAGCATTACATTTCTTAGCCGATGTAGCAGAGGAAACATGGCTCTCTGAGGGCGTTCCCTGAGGCGGGCCAGTCCCCTCCGCTTCCATAATACGAAGGCTCCGATAGCCATTAAGAGTTCGACAAAGTTATCCTTATGGCTAGACTTCCACTGCATACTTATTTGGAACGTACTGGTAACCATGCGCCAAAAGGCGCGTGCTACTATACATTCATGAAAGACATGGTTCAGCATTTCGACGCGGCCGCATAGTGGACATGCGGAGGGCGCCACGCCCCACGCCACAAGGCGGTCAGCCGTTGGTAAAGCCGCCCATTGCCTAAGCCAGTTTAGATCACGGACTTCGGAGGGGAAGGAAGTGTTCGTAAGAGTCCAACGTCTTTTCGCCCGGCATTTCCAGCACTGTTCCTTAGTTAATTTTAAATGCTATTTGTTCGCTCATGTGCTCATGTCGATGGGGGACATTTTCATAAGATCTTGAACTGGAAAATCGTTTCGCCATTGTTGCAAAGATTTTATCTGCGTGTAATACGCCGGTGGCAGCTCAGCAGCTGCTCTCGTTTCAGTTGTTATACCAAAAATCTTCTAGAGGTACCTAACAAATACACTACGAGTTGCCTGCCTCGATACGATGAGTTCTCTAAAAGTGCCCAGGTGTTTTTGAGGGCCAACATGCGGCACATTACATCAAGGTTGGGTATACTAAGCTCTCCACATTTTACTAGTAGGCGCACCAGGGCTCTAGCAACAGCTTGAGCGTGTCCTCCCCCCCCCCCCCCCCCAAAAAAAAAAGAGCCACACGCAGTAGCCACTCTCAGCGAAACCCGACGAGGTGGTCGAGCAATTCTGGCTACATAAAGCAGTGGCGCTGCTATGCTTGATTTAATTAGATCAACTCTTTCAGTGAAAGGTAGTTGAAAAGTTATGGCGATTTGAATGCGTCTGTCCACTTTGCGTTGGATCTCTTTTCATGTTGTGCAGACTAGCTCACCAGTATAAAGGAAAGTTACACCTAAGACTTTAACTCCTTTGACGATTTGGACGCAATCAGGAAACTCTTGAATGTGCATTCCAAAGCACAATGCCGTGCTTTTTCTGGGATTAAGACGTGCTCCCGACAGGTAACTATACGTGTGAAATATTCGCAAGAAGGCTCTTTAGCTATCTATGTTCCGAATAAAGTACGAGATGTTATCGGCGTATGCCGCTACTTTCACTTCACCCAAGCCTGGGAGAGGAAAACCGCGTATTGGAGTGCATTTCTGTATTTGTTTCAATAATGAATCTAGGCATAATACAAAGAGAACTGTGGAAAGGGAACAGCCTTGTCGAATGCCCTTCCTTACTACAATAGGTTCAGATGTATAGCCATTCACTACTAATGACTTTTCTATAATCAGTGTAGAATAAGCAGATGACGTCGGTTAAACGTGCTGAAAAGTCGTAACACTCCAGCACAGCGAAGATGTAGTCACATTTGACGCGATAAAAAGCTTTTTCCTGGTCAAAGAAGACAAAAATGCCAGATACTTGTGTTCTTGTAGCGTACGTAAACAAATCGTGAGTCAGTGCAAGCGAGGAATATATCGTACGACCTGAAACAAAGCATGTTTGTATGTCGCTTACTGTTTCCGGTGGAATGGTAGTTATGCGGTGTGCAAGGATAGCTGTTAATATCTTATAATCTGAGTTAACTAGGGAAATGGGCCTACACGCTCTTGGATCGTACGGTTCTCCCTCACTTTTAAGCAAGAGTATAACTCTGCTCTCTCGTAACGTATTCGGTCTGGTCCCTTCAGCAAGAAGCCCATTCAGCATTGTCAAGAGATGGACTTGTATTGTTTCAAGGAAGGTTTTGTAGAAACTCAGAGGTATCCCGTCAGGGCCGGCAGCGGTGGTCCACATTGTGTTTAGAAAGAAATTGTTTAACGATTTCGAGTACTTCGTACTCAACTAAGGGAAAGCACCAAGCTGTCCCGTTTCGAATAAGACGCCCACTGCGAAGTGGCGTGGTGCTACTAAACCTGTTACGGGCCATGAGAGAATATATATTCAAAAACAACGATGGCTGCAGGTAAGTGGTGTCAACTATACGACACGGAACAGCCGTAAACGCTCGTAGTATAGGCAAGAAAGGTTTTCTACTACCATCGTTTCCCGTGAATTATTTGTAAAACACCAAGGTAACAATAAAGGGACATGGAACAAGACATACATCTTTTAACCTAATAGTAGCTTGGATTTCTGTTACCTTGCACTTTTCATAATAAAATATAACTGATATCGGAAAAGTGAGTCAGTATGAAAGGAGTGCAAATGCATAGGCGTCAAAAGTATGTAAAAGTAACAAAACAAAGGATCCACTTCATTCACAAAGCGTGGGAGCATGCATCTTCGACCTAGTTGAAAAGTCGTGACAGGGTCCTTGGACTCGGTGGCTGTGCTTCTTGTAATACCGATAGTTCCCGCGCCGATCAAATTTCCATCAAAATGACAGAGGATACGCCGGAAACTGTAAGCGAGGAATCAGAAGTCCTTCCCTCTTCAGAAAAAATAGGGGCAAGTTAAATTCACGATTAGAAGCTTGTTTCCTTCGCTTTTTTTTTTGGTGGGGGGGGGCGGGGGAGGGGCATTGTGACAGCACCTTATGCTCGGGGCGATGTCCGTTGTGCGGTGTCCGCTCTCACACTGCGCTTGCGCCAGTTCTCCGTCCTGTCATCGATTGAGCGCGCGGAGGTCGTTTGGAAAAAGATTGGCCCCAGGTCTGCAAGTTACACTGCAAATGTCGTCGAAAGACGATAGTCCTGCTTCTGGAGAGAGTGAACAAAACATTATTAGATGTTCTGCACTAGAAAATCGGCGAATGGTATCCTGGAGGCGCTGCGTTAGATTGCCTTGGGCGTGCGGCGAAGTTGAACGAGCGCATCGACGCAGGCTAAACACGAGCGCCATCTGGCAGTTATCTTCGAAAACAAAGGAAGGCATGCGCGCACGCGGAGAAAGATGCGTGCCATTCTCGGAGGCGAAAAGATGTAAAACGCAAAGTGACGAACAGGTGCCACTACCGTGTCGTCTTAGCAAAAGGTTGGTAACACTTGCCCTTTTGTACATCACGTTGCACAGTCAGCGCAGCGTGATAAACGCTATGGTCCTTAGAATTACTTGTGTGTCCTCTTGTGTAAAGACACACATACAAACAAGTATGAGCGCTGATTCTTGAACAGTATTGGTGGGTGCTGCAGATGGGGTTGGCTTTTTGAGGTGTAGTTCAGGGCAGACAAACAGACAAATGTACAGAGAGACAGACAGACAGATAGACCGACAGACAGACCAAAATTTTTCCGTCGAAGGTCTCCAAAAAAAAAAAAACTATCGTCTTTAAAAGTAGCGTGAACGCTGCCTCTGTTTCGTTTCTCCTCTCCCGTTTCTCCCTCTGCGCCACAGGTGTGCGCTCGTATATCATGCGGCGCGCACTTCCTCCTGTTGCACTGCATTTCGCAACGATGCTACGGATCCTCGCAAAGCTGAACGTAAACGGCAACGCTGGCCATCGAATCTCGAAGCTTCGACGCTGAGAAAGCGCGCATCCTCTGAGCTTCCGCCATTCTGTTTTTGTGCAACTGTGTGCGAAACGCCATGAACAACGTCAACGTCGATGTTAGTGGCAGCGCTACGGAGCAGAGCAAGCCTCGGGAAGTCGAACATAAATGTCAGCGTCGGCAAACGGTAATTCAAACGCGTCGACAACCCCCGTCTCATAAGTCACCTAAAGGAAACGGAAACTCGATGCGCACGCCCCGCGATGCCCTCGTCTCATTATCGTTGCCCGTAGAAGGAGAGCATGTCTAACTTTCTTTCTTTTCTTCTTTTCTCTTCGTTTCACTCTTTGTTTTCTTAAAAGCGAAGCATTTCTTGGCGAACTTCGGCGACTTTGAGCGTATCTATCTATCTAGCCGCCTGCGACTTTTAGCTCTCCTGGCCGTTTGGATGATGGTATCAATACCAAACTTGGTATGATATAACTTAATTGTATGACCAACATAACTGGCTAGACATGACATGAGAATCATGATATGTATGTCATAAGTGTCATGTATTAAACGGCATGGTCTTGCTGCTTTTGCGATGGTTTCATTCACATGGTATGTTGCGAAACTGGTATGGTATAGCATGATTGCGTGGCGAACACAAGTGACTGACCCTAAATGCGTGTCATGTAACAACATGACTACATGCCTCGCCCCTGATGCACTCGCGGCCGTTTCTCTGGCGTCACATATACCAAATTTGGTATTACAGTACATGATTGGAAGACGAAGGAATGTGACTGGTGAAATATGATACTCACGATATGCTTGTCATGTAACAACATCGCTACATGCCACGCTCATGATGCGCTGGTGGCCGCTTCGCTATCTTCGCTTATGCCAAATTTGGTATCACGGGACGTGAATGAATGACGAATGTATGTGACTGGTGCAAACATGATAATCATGAGATGCATGTCATGTAACAACATGACTACAAGGGATGCCCATGATGCGCTCACGGCCGTTTCGCTAGTTTCGCATATACCGAATTTCGTATTACGGGACGTGAATGGAAGACGAAGGCATGTGACAGGTGCAAACATGATAATCATGATATGCGTATTGTGTGACAACATGACTACGCTCCACACTCATGATGCACTCGGGGCCGTTTCGCTACCTTCACATGTGCCAAAGTTTGGTATTACGTCACGTAAATGGATTACAAAGGTATGTGACTGGTGCAAACATGATAATCATGAGGTGCGTGTAATGTAAGAACACTAATACACGCTACACCCAAGGCGCCAATACACTTCGACGTAAGCTGGCACGCTTGCGCGTCGGCGTTTGTTTTATCGCGTCACGCCGGCGATGCCACGCCAGGCGCCGATATCCTCCTAGTAGAGATCAGTGGACCGGCTCACTGACCTTCATTGTGGACCTGCAGGTCACATACTCGCGGGCACGCGTTGGCTGCATTGCTTTGACGCATCCACGTCCCTCCGTCACGAAGAGAGGCAGAAGCGGTGGTGTCTAAGTAACGTCGTCGGCACGAAATGCAGCATGTCGCATTTCGCACCGATTACCACCGGGTCGTGCCGACGGACGCTGGTCGCGCCGGTCGCGCTTGGCGTCACACTATACAGTGCTCGCGTTTTGCTAGCGTGGCATCACTGCGCCCAGCCTGCGCGTGCGTCAACGTTGCGTCGGAGTATATGGGGCTCTTTACGACGCACTCGAAAGTAATGTACAACAACCTCGGAAAGGAGCAGCGCTTCGAGATAGGTAATAGTGCACTTGAAGTTGTAAAAGACTATGTCTACTTAGGGCAGGTAATAACCGCAGAGCCGAACCACGAGATTGAAGTAACTAGAAGAATAAGAATGGGTTGGAGCACATTCGGCAAGCACTCTCAAATTATGACAGGTAGATTGCCACTATCCCTCAAGAGGAAGATATATAACAGCTGTATCTTGCCGGTACTTAGCTACGGAGCAGAAACCTGGAGACTTACAAAGAGATTGATTGATTGATTGATTTGTGGGGTTTAACGTTCCAAAACCACCATTTGATTATGAGAGACGCCGTAGTGGAGGGCTCCGGAAATTTCGACCACCTGGGGTTCTTTAACGTGCACCCAAATCTGAGTACAGGGGCCTACAACATTTCCGCCTCCATCGGAAATGCAGCCGCCGCAGCCGGGAATCGAACCCGCGACCTGCGGGTCAGACAGGATAACCGCTGGTCATTAAGGGTAACTAACTGGATTCCCAGAGATGGGAAGCGGGTTAGAGAGAGACAGAAGGTTAGGTGGGCAGATGAGATTAAGAAGTTTGCGGGTATAAATTGGCAGCAGCAAGCACAGGACCGGGTTAACTGGCGGAACATGGGAGAGGCCTTTGTCCTGCAGTGGACGTAGTCAGGTTGATGATGATGATGATGATGATGATGACGCACTCGTCGCCGTTGCGCTAGCTCCATATGTACCAAATTTGGTGTCACGGGACGTGAATAGACGATGAAAGTAAGTGACACGTCCAAACCTGATAATCATAATATGTGTTTCATGTAAAACATGACTATAAGCTACGCTCATAGCGTTCTCGCGTCCCTTTTACTAGTTCCACATATACCAAAGTTGGTACTACGTGACAGGAGTGAACGATGAATGTAAATGACACGTCCGAATATATAATAATCATGATATAAATTTCATGTAAAACAAGACTACATCCTACGCTCATAGCACGCTCGCAGCCATTTCGTTAGCTCCATATATACCAATGTTTGTATCAGGTGACGATAATATAAGCGACGAGTTAATTGAAACGTCCAAAAACGATAATCATGACATGGAAGTCGTTTATCTCCACCTCTTAACGTTGTGCTGATTTTTAAGTGACTTATCACCTTTCCTCATTTCTGCCTATAGCATATCATCGATTCTCACTGTACGTGGAATCTACCAACTTTTCTTTGCCTGTTTGCGTCTTTTTTTCATTGCTTGTTCGTTTTTTTGTTTTTGTTTTTCTTTCTAATGCACTGCGCATTGCTCTCTCCTAATTAGTTTACTTCTCCTGTCCGTCACGGTGGATCAGTGGTAAAGGTACTCGGCAGCTCACCCTAAGATCGCGGTTTGATCTCTGCTGTGATGATCACATTTTTATTGAGCGGAAATGGTGGCTGCCCGTCCACTCTGCGATGTTAGTGCACGTTAAAGAACACCAGATGTTCACAATTTCTTTTGCCTTTCACTAAGCCATCTCCAATAATCATATCTTGTTCTTGTTGTTGTTTTAACTGTTTTGCTGTGGAGAGGTTGAGGAGCCTATTGCCTCGGCTACTCCATATCACAGAGTTATGCAGCGAAAAATAAAATAATAATACAGAACGGTACCCAAAAATTAACAATACGGAAAAGGAAAAAAAACACATAATAGTACACTGAAACCAGTTCAAATAACATGTCAATACACAGTTTTCTTCACGCAGTTCACACAGTCATAAACTACTTTCACGCACACCTTACTACTCTAATGCCAGTATATACATGACCACACTTTACATAATACTCATTTCTGGCTGTCAGTCATAGGCGCTTGTCTAGTCCGGTCTCCACTAAAAAGTCTGTCAGGAAGATTATTGCCTTTTTCTGAAGATGGATCTCAGGCCATGGTCCAAGTAGTTTCTTTATTGTGAGGGGCCGTCTGTCCAAACTTGCTAATTTGTTCTTTAATTTTTCTCTTTCTTTCGCGTATTTAATGCACTCCAAAAGAATATGGCGAACATTTTCTTCTGCATGACCGCAATGGCATTCCGGTGAGTTGGATCGATGTATCTTGTGCAGGAAGCTGTTTGTGGATGCTACTTCCAATCTAAGTCGGTGGATCAATGTCTCTAGGTGTCGTGGAAGGTCTGTCGCTATGGAAAATTTTTTGTGTGGATCAACTTCATAAAGTACCGCTTCCTTTGATTTAGGGCTCTCAAACCACTTCTCCATCGAACAATGGTTAGCTCCTTGCGATATAAAATGTCGAATATCCGTCCCAGATATAGGGATTGTGCAATCCCGTCCTTCCTTCAATGCTTTCTTCGCGAGACTATCAGCATCTTCATTTCCCTTTATTCCAATGTGGCTGGGTATCCATTGGAATACGATGTTGTGACCCTGCGATGAGGCATATTCCACAGTTTCTGCGATACATTGTGGTATTTCACTATTTCTGTAAGGTGATCTCACATTTCTGATTAGCTGAAGAGCAGGTTTGCTATCAGTGCATATCACCCAATTTCGTGGATCTGGATTCTCGCAGATAAGCTTAACTGCTTCAAAGATAGCCACCAATTCTGCTGTCGTCGATGAAGATTTGTGCGACAATTTGTACATCTTTTTTTCCTGAATTTCGGGTATAAAGACCGCACAGGCTGACGCTTCTTCTGTGCATGATCCATCTGTATATATCTTCGTTTTTTCATTATGCATTACATGAAGCTGATGAAGTACCAACTGTGCCGCTACTAGAGGTGCCATGGCTGCTTTCTTCTCTATGCCGTCTATTTCACGGATAACGTTGAGAAGTGGCAGCGTCCAAGGTGGTTTTGAAGGTTTCCATTGTTTAAATTCTGGTACTACTGCTTGAAATGATGATATAGTATCCTGTAGTCTCGTTGCCGTTCTTTGTATTAGTGCACCAGATAAAAAATGACTTTCATGTTGCGTGAAAATTCTAAATAAATTTCAAGATGTTTCTTTAGTTCGCAGTACTGCCAAAGGTGGCTCTCGAGCCTCCGGATACACTAAATCACTGGAAGTTGACCGTGGTAAACCCAGACATACCCTCAAGCTCCTTGCCAATAACAAGTGAAGTCTTCTTTCGGTGGAGGCTGGGAGTCCGTGCAGCACGGGCAGTGAGTAAGTTACGATGGGGCGTATCCAGGCAACATGTAGGGCTAATAACGACTCTGTAGTACCGCCCCATTTGGCCCCGCAGAGATGCCGGAGGATTCGAATGGCCTGATTCACTTTTTGTTCCAGGGACTGGACATGAGGCGACCATGTTAGTCTCCGGTCTAAAATTACTCCCAAGAATTTATGAGTTTTAACCATTTTAATAGGCTGATTTTGCAGAATAATCTGGAAATTTCCAGGTCTTTTTAATGTAAACATATCTTGTCTTCGGGAAATAAGACACCAGATATTCCTAATAATCGATTCATTTCTAAGTGTTACAAATAGAGCTCTCAGCAACGTGTTTAGCCGCGCAACATGTTCTGCTATCAGCGGTGGTAACGGTGGTCACAGATGCAATAACGAAAAGCTACAGTGGAATGTGTCGACGTGAAACGACAGGTGATCGCGAAAAAAAGATCGGATTGCGATTAATCACAAACTGCTGATCGAGAGAGCATCACCTTTTCGAAAATGGGGCATACATATAGACGCGTGACCAGCCCACCTTCCAGGACGGTACTTTTTTGATATTGAAGGAGAGGCTCGTTAGGTCACCGGTGCCATTTTTATCGCGTTCGGCAATGCCTCCGGTGGAATGTTTTGTGAAGCTCCGCTTGCAAAAGTGTTCGGTTCTTTAGGTTATGAGGCCAAGTGATAAAATTTTCTTACCATAGTATTCACTAAAAATTAATAATCTGCAATATAAACGACAGTTTTCTAGGCACGTGTGAGTGTTTGAAGCAAGTCGTATTTTATGTCAGTTTGTCACGATGGAAGGTATCACTGAAACTTTGCGCAAACACTCCTAACTCAAGTTATACTCGTTAAAATTTTTCATTTATTTTGCAAGAACATAGAGAAAGCTTTGGCCTGTGCGATGAATCAAATAAACGGAGATCTGATCGACACTAAAACATGATTACTAAATAACCAAAAAGTATGCACGAATAGTAAGGGCACCTTCGTATAACAGGTAGACATATTGAATATTTTGGCATAAGTTTGCTCATTGAGCTTCATTGCACGCCTAATATTGTGATAAGAAAGTGTGGCAAGTTTTAATGAAAATGTTAATTAACGAAACAGCAGCGACTCTTCGCGTACGTAAAAATGTCAGAAATACAAGTTCTGAGAAAATTGACAAAAAAAAAAGATTTGAAACAGAGGCAGGGCTTACACAATGAACTAGGCAGGGCTAAAGTTTGAATATTTATTACCAGTTCCACCGTGGACCTTAATATTGTGTGCCTTTTATGTAGCGGCAGCTCACAGTTTTTTCTAGCTTGTTTTGCGTCAAAAGTGACATACCAGGTGCTGCCACGCTACAGTGATGACTCATTGTGAGGCACGCTTTTCCAGTGTAGGGGTCAAGCTTGATCACAATTTGCTTGCAAACATCAAATGCGCTTCTGTATCCATTACTCAAATCACGCACATCGTTAAAAAAGCAAACTTGATAGTTTTCTTGCTTACATAAATTTCTTTGAGCTTGAAAAGCTTATCTATTATTTAACAATTCCATTATGTGAGAAGGTTATGACTTTTATGGGTCAAAATGATGTGTTGACAGAGCTTGAGATCATTATTACGTGCTAGTTCTTAATATGAGTGCGAAATAACCAACAAAGTACTGCATATTAAGCTAATGCTATGAATGACAGAAAATTGGCACTTCAGTTTCGGTTTTGTAAGTGGTGGGTGGTCGAACGTTTTTGCTTCTATCGTTGTAAAGAAACTGCATAGACGGAAGCTTTATGGAGCAAAATTACGGGCAATAAATTAGGCTTTATCCTAAACCAAAAACCTGAAAACGACATGTTGACAAAAAAAACTTAACTTTTTCCACTTGACCTCATACCTCAAGCCTTCCATTAGGCAACTTGAATTCGAAAGTCACCTTCTTCTTTCTCGTTCTTTTTCTCGTTACTCCTACTTCTCCTCTAAGCTTTAGGCACTTAAGGAGTGAGCGTTAAGAAAAGCTCACATGGACAGCGTTTACCCGATGAATTAGAAAGAATAATTGTCAAAGTCCCAGCAAGAATGAAACCCTTAAATTCTGTCTGGCAATCAAGTATTTTACCACAAAACTACACCAGGTCTCGGAACTGCTTTTGAAATAGAGCCTAATGTTTGTAAAACAATAGTTGGGGTTGCAGTGCTGGCTATCAAATTTTAAAACAATATATATGTACTTGTATGATACAGCCGTAACATTGGGTTAACGTCGATTTCAGTTAGGTGCTATCTGCAGAAGTTGACTGAGGTATCAGTGTCCAGGGCTGCCATCCTCTCGAGCACCAGCGCTTCATATCAGCTTAACGTGTCTGGCGTTGTTAATATCTCTCGTGCTGTTGGGGTTGTTACGAAACTGTGAACAAATGGTTATGTAAAACATAAGTGGCTGTTTATTGTGTGTGGGTTTGTGCAAACGTGATTATCTTAATTTATTATTTATTTATTTATAGGTACTGCAAAACCTTCAGAAGTTTTTGCAGGGCGGCACATGGTGCATGAACGAAAATACAATAAAAGATTTATGTAGAGGAAAATTGCAATAATAATAATAATATTACTAATATTATTAATATAAAAAAAGCGAATTCACTAAAGATATCAAATTTATGTTCAATGACCCAGCAAGAAATCTACCACGAGTGCGAATTAAACAGAGCAACAGGCAATGGAGATGCAAACAGTCCGTAGCTATGAAAAATAACTGACCTTGTTTCAGCCATCAAGAGACGACGAAAATGCTCAGAGAGAATTTGTTTGAACGATGCTGCTGCTAAGGTTATTACAATTTTCGACTGTTTTTGGAAAAAATGAATACTTGGAGCAGGCGTTATGAAAACTGATAGGAGAAATTGTTAGTTCTGGCCTTCGGGCGCTTTGAGAAACTGGAGCAGAACGAAATTCATTCGCTTGCGTTGGCGTTACAGTGCCCCTTGATTAACTGATATAACAATTTCAAACGTGATGAGTGGATCATCGATTCTCAAGGCACGTACGTTGGATGTGCCTCATTTTTTGAGCGAAAAGCGCACACACAACATATACACGGGTTTACGTTTCAAATGCACGATGTGATTAGGAGAGACGCCGCAGCGGAGGCCTCCGAAAATTTCGACCACGTGGTGTCCTTTAGCGTGTACTGAAGTCGCACACTACAGGGGCCTTCACCATTTTATCCAAATTAAGGTGTGACCACCGTGGCGCTGATCGATCTCGCGACCATCGAATCAGCAGTCTTGTGAAAAAAGCGTTAAAATAAATCGAAACGAATTTCGCAAGGTGAAAACAAAAAAGTGTTTATTTATGTTTATGTATGTATTGATTGATTGATTGCATCATATATAGTCTCTTCCCTACGGCGGATGAAGCAAATTTTAACAAAGTCAGTTGATCCTATAACTAGGCCATAACCGCGAGTATTGTGTTTAGTTCTGCTGCTGACGTACTCTTAGCAGTATCTTACATTCACAGTTCCCGTAGCAAGTTTTCATGTGTCGTGGAAAGGAATGTTAATCGTCATTGGTTTAATTAAACAGTGCTCCTCTGTTACTGCGGTTCAAGCACACTTCACTTTGCTGTGTTACTGATACTTATTCCGTGTTTCGTTTTTCTGGGAGAGCACTGATTCCATCCTTCCCAATTGAAATCGGACCACCTCGAAGACTTTCATAAGCACCCTGCTATGTTGCCAGTTAACTTCCATTTTTTTAATATTATAGTATATACTACTGTTCTTTGATTTTTTCCTAAAGCACATTTCACTCCTCTCAAATTGAGTTTCATCTATGCTAACAAAAGTTCATCGTTGTGTTGAAAAAAAAAATCAGGGTGAAAGATAATTAGAAATTGACTTGAGCAAAAGAAACTTTTGTTGTCTGTTCTTCTTATTCTTTCTCCTCTCCTGCTTTTTCGTTTTCGTAATCATCTAGGAATCAAGCGAGGAACTAGCTTTCACCTACACGATCTAAAAACTCTGTCTGGCTGTCGTTTCAGATCTCGCGATTAAAGTCGTACTATTCGAACATTACTTGAGGCGTACGTTTAAAGTGAAACGATTTAACCCGTGGGTCATGTGAAGGCTGTCTTTTATGGTGAAATTAACTGAAACTGGCTTTGTCCAAAACTGACTCGCTTCACTGGCCGCGAATACCAAAAACCTATCAGTATGGGCCTCCCGGGAGCAGCTAAGTGCCGGTGGACTAGGTCTTTCGGGGAATGAATACGACGCTTCAAGCAATGAAGTAAACAAAATAATATCAAGTACGCAGCGCATCCGTGGAAAAACTTTTAACGAACTTCACATATTAGCGAATATTCCCCGCTTTAGCGTTGTTAGATTTTGTTCTGACTTTCTCTTAATTTATCTCACCTTTTTTTCTGATCCTCTAATTTCAAAAGAAAAACGGGGTATATAATTGTGGGGACGAGGACTGATTTGTGGGTGGAGCTATTTCTAGAGTTTGAGCTGTGGCTTACGCCTTTGAGCCCCCTGTTATGGAGTAAAGCACCACGCCTGAAATTTCGGAGGACATGCGTAGGTCAAACTATACAGAGACAGGCGCACACATACGTACACACATATGCAAGCGCACGCTCTGATACTCACAATCCGCACGCACCTACACAAATATTTATGAACACGCGCGTGAATATGCACATACACATTATCATATCTACATACCTGCTCGCTCATAACACAAACATACACACTTCCACACTGAACATTCATACGTAGACCATTAACCAAAGTTGTTAAAGCTCGTAAGCGCTGTCATGCTTCGTATATGCGGTGTTTCTTTGGAAGCCCGCTAAGGTAAAGACTGTAAAACGGGAATGCACCTAAAGAGGCAGAGTCTCACACGTTCCTTCCGTACATAATAATGAGCCGACCAAGCAGCATTGCCCTAATGGTTTCCCGCTCGTACACGAACAATGGGAGGTCGTGTCCTCCCGTTTAAAAGCACCAGCTGATCTCACCAAACTGCACTAACACGAAACTCTGTTCTTTAGCAAAGTACTACCGGGTGGTTACGTAGACTCACTTTTTGCTTGACTTTATATGCGTTACGAAAGCTTAAGTACTACCCTGTACTCTTGCGCTTTCCTAAGTACACGGTTTGGTTAAGCTAATTTGCAGGGAGAGCATAGGTGTAGTTATGTTCGATAGTGCACAGCATTGGCGAAATTAGCAGGAACCAAACGAATGAGTACGGAAATATGGAGAGATGGCCAGTGTTTTGTGCAGTTTCCTTTACTTCTACATTTCACTGTTTGGAAAAGTTCGGCTTATTGTTGTTCGCCAATTACTTATTTTGTAGCGGTGAGCGTTTTGAAGCTTCACTTCGTTCGCTTCTAGGTTCTCGCAAACATCATGTTGCTGTGCAGCTTCAACTATGACATAGTACAAGCGTTGTCAATGAATGGATCGCACTTGCAATCTGCTGCACAAATACTGAGCATTCGTTCATTGACATTAAACGATGAAAGGGTGCTATCCAACAATTTGTCGTGGAATTATATTTCGTCCTTCTAATTATTACCTGAATAACTTAGCTTTCCTTTCTTTTTCTGCTGGTGGTGTTGGTAGAAGAGGGGGTGGGATTCATGGGATTTAGAAGCAACATACATAAAACCTCCGCTTCACTTGCCTGAGTAGTCATATTATGATGTGTATGCAGGCAAATAATTCATTTGTTAATGTAGGGATGTAGGGACACATTGATGCTGTAGCTGCTTTGTTTTTTGTCTGTACGTGGAAACACAAATGGCGTAGCTGAAGCTCATTTGTGAGTAAAGAAATCATTGCGGGGGGAAAGTGCAATGATTCATACATGCTGTGCATTCTATTGTAGTTGGCACATTTGCGCGTAACTAAAACCCTCTTATCTATAGCATGCACAGGTCCTTCCCTTACATCTATTAGCGCTGTATTACTAATGCACGAACGTGTAACCCGATAAATGAAACTCGACTCGGAACGCTGCAATCGCGAAATGAAGGTAGCTAACGTGGTTGCTTGGGCGAGTTGGTAGGACATGATTCACATAAAAAACAGCGCCGCTGTTTGTCTGTCTCCTCCTTTTCTAGTCCTTCGTTATTGGCGCTGTTTTTTTTTACGTGAACTGCGAAATGTTTGCACTGAAACTACAAAGAGGGTCGTTCAAAGGGGCCACTGGTATCCGGCGCAGTCGGCAGCGCCACGCCTCATATAAACATACCAAGGCCACTGCGCACCTTCGAGCCGGCCACTAACGGTCTGTTCATGGAAACACTCCGACGGCGCGTTACCACTCAATACGGGGCACTTTCGCGGCCGAACGATGCATCACTGCTGCAGCGTTCTGAAAACGAGAATGGAAGCCTCTCTTACTCTCTCTTCTCACCTCCCACTTTCATATTCACGCTTTCTCCCATCTCTTTTCGTGTGGTGGTAAAGGTAACGGTGGTGCAGAAATCCTTAATTAACACCAGACTGTGCGTTCCATTGAGTGGCAGTAATTTACAATGGCACGCACTCCGGAGCTCGGCAATGCTGAGCGGAACTAGTGGCGCGAACCGTAATAGGCGGGAAGACGAAACATATAGAAGCAGCCCTAATTGACCGTGTGAAATTTTCCTCGGACTATTTAACACATAATCGAATGAACGCGCAAGCGAATGAATAAACACGCTAGTTATTTTGCTTTTCTATACGTTCTCTCATTTGCTTCATGTCAACTCGGCAATTAAGCTCGACTGAAAAGCGAACAATTCAATTTCGATGGACACGTTGACGTCACATCTGGTCGGGGACCACGGGCCTAAGATGCGGCGTAGACTAGCGTACAACGCAGACATGGACACAAGCACAGAAAAAAGACTAAGGCAAGCTCCGACTTCCAACTGCTGTTTCATTTCGAAGAAAAAATTCATTTGTATACATATATATTTGTGCATGTTTCCTCAATATAAAATACCAATGGAAGATGAGGGCTCATCTTTGTTGTTTTTTATACCCTTTCGTCTTTGTCGATCACAGAAAAGTTCACAATTACATGAAACAGAATACTTTTACGCGTTGTATGCCAAGAACGAAATAGCAACGTGGATTACATGGTACATAAATTTTCCATATACTGTGCGCGTATTTTATCAAAGCTCACTTCCGAGGAATATACTGCTGCCGTAACAAGATGTAAATGCTTCATTTTCACTATTGAACCTGGGTGTCCTAATAAAATTGCTGTCCTGTGGCAAGCCGAAACTTTTAAAAAAGAATAAAAATTCAGCCAGCTCCAGCTGTTGAAAACTGGTGAAACAATTGAGGGGGGCATGGCCTCCGAGATCAACCCCGCCGCGGTGGTCTAGTGGCTAAGGTACTCGGCTGCTGACCCGCAGGTCGTGGGATCAAATCTCGGCTGTGGCGGCTGCATTTCCGGTGGAGGCGGAAATGTTGTAGGCCCGTGTGCTCAGATTTGATTGCACGTTAAAGAACCCCAGGCGGTCGAAATTTCTGGAGCCCTCCACTACGGCGTCTCTCATAATCATATGGTGGTTTTGGGACGCTAAACCCCACATATCAATCAATGGCCTCTGAGATCAGGGGAGTTGAATGAAGTCGAATGAAGGGGGAATGGTTTGGCTCGAAGTTGTTGACTGAATTGGCTGGATTCGAGGTAGCAGTACTGGGACAAGTGGTAGTAGTGGGAGTGGCAGTGAAGAAGTAGTGGCAAGGAATCAGTAGTGGGAGTGAGGGAGTCGTGGAATCACTTAGTAGTGGTTGTGTTGGGCAGAGTAGGGAGCGTAGCAGTGAGTAGTAAGGGTAGTGGGAGGGATGGCACATATACGTAGTGGGCTTTCCCTGCTTTCTGTTTGCAAATCGCACTACGATCTACGACAGTGCCCGAAGATCGAAGCCTTGACCAAGAACGCATCCGCTGAACAAAAAGAAAGTGTGTGATAGAAAAGGTGTTCGTACGAAGAATTGTATGGTCGTATAAACTTGACCAAGTTGATTGACTGGTCTGGTTAGTTCATTGTAGCTGAATAAAATAGCGCTTAACAGGGGTCGAGATGACAGCGCCGTGGCTCTGTCTTCGCTTCATCTCTTCTTTAAGAGCTGTGATATTCTTTATGAATATTAGTATTCTCGTCCGCTTCTCTGTTCTCATTTTTTTGTGTATTCGTTTGCTTAGTGCCCGCGCTTGGCTCTCGACTATACTTTAGTGTAGTGCAAAGAAGGTAGCTTTACTCCCAATATTTTTTTTATGAAAACTTATCTTCAGTGCATAACAATGACTGTTTAGGGTTTCGCGCTCCAAGAGCAGGATATGATTATGAGACATAAGACCACATTCACAAACCAACCTTGGCCTTACCTCGAGTATTCCTCAAGTGTATGCACCCTCTACATACGTTGTAAAGGCAAAAAAGTGTTAACGAGGTGTAAAGGTTACAAGAAGATTGGTTCATGTATGGTAGCCTACTTTGTACATATATTAGGCCCAATTAAGGCCTACAACCGATAAGAAATAAATTAGGAGATCCCACAGATTTGATCATTTGCGAAGCGCGAATGATGAAAGTTGATATTTCACTTTAAAATCAGCACAACGTTACGAGGCGGACGTAAATATGCCATTCATGACATTGATGTCACGATTCTCAAGTTTGGATGTGTCATTTACCTTCATCTATTAACGCCACCTGATACAAAATTTGGTATATGTGTAGCTAGTGAAACGGCCGCGAGCGTGCTGTAAGCGTAGCAAGTATTAATGTTTTACATGACACGCATATCATGATTATCATATTAGGGCGCGTCATTTACATCCGTCGTTCATTCGCGTCACGCAATATCAAACTTGGTATACTTGAAACTATAGTGAAACAGCCACGAGCACGCTATGAGCGTAGCACGTAGTCGTGTTTTATATGAAATGTATAACATGATTATTATACAGCTGCATCAAAATACGGCTGCATCATTTTTATGATTATGTGCTATAGACACTTCAGTGCGAGAGGATGTGTGGGTATTACTTGACCAAGTACCATGTAAACGTACGTTCCATATATGCAAGGAACATATGCGCATGATTGTAGCGACGGCCAGCTTCTGATATTAGTATGTTTACAATAATAGGTATCGTGTATCATGAAGAACTCATGGACTGAAACGCGACATGAAAATTTTTACTATATTTGCTGCGACGCTCCAATGCTGAAGATAACCGCCTTACATCGACATACGAAACTGGTTGCTTAAGGGAATCTTGCTTCTGGTTCAAGCCTTTGTGGGAAGCAGTGCTGATGCGACTCGAGGGCACGCATACAAAACAAAAGAAAATGCGCCTCTCATCTATGTACCTATGCGTTTCAATCGGTGACAACTCTACATGGAACGTGTACAGTGATAGTCATTGGAATATACTTACTGACACACACCGCAAATTTCCCCAGTTCGATCATCACCCTCGTCAGTTTGATTGCGTCATTGCAGCTTCTTCATAAGCGAATCTACAAGGTTGACGGTACGGCTTTCAGCTCTCCCATAGTAGGGTACTAACTACTCTAAATCGTTACCCTATTTTTCTAAACACACAGTTCTCATTTCCCTTGACTGACTCTGCCTAACACAATTGTCGAATTGTAAATTAACATACTGCTGGTCATCCCAGTATTTTTCAATAAGAACTGAAAGAAAAGTATGCCAAGAAAAATATAGGGGATCATATCGCAACTATTTGTAACGTAATTATGAAGAAAGAAAAGTGGACAAAAGGTAAGCTGCCGTAGGCAGAGGCTGAACCTGCGACATTCGAGTAAAACGTCTAATTCTCTGGGAGTGTCAGTCAGCGCCGCCTGTTGCCATTGAGGCGAGTATGGCTTACGACGTCAAAGTACTACCCTTGGCATACACTTCATTCTTTATTTACAACACTGGCATCAAGTTAAACGCTTCATAAGCGTCCAAAGATTACAGCTCTGCACGCTTGACCTTTCTGTACCAAGACTCGTGTGGTGGAGCGTTTACAGCTCCTGAACTACGAGTATCTGCAATGTTTCAAAGCGCTTGTGCTCAAAGAATGGTCCGAGCGTTGCACCACGAACAAAGCTTTACCGCTGCTTTCATTCTCACACCCTCTCTCTGTTTAAAGCTTACTCGTATCACCCCGTCTCTATCCCGGGAAAATTTCTTTGGTAATCTCTTTGTGGGGATTCCCCATGTATACCTACTTTCTTATCTTTAGAAAAGTCACTACAATCGTGATCGAATATTTAGCGCTTCGTCTTTTGTTTCCCACCCTGATCACGATACCAAGTGGCGCTTTCCTCTGTTCAACAAATCCGCAGCAGAGTACGCGAGTCGAAGCATTTGATCCGCCGGATCTACTCACACTAAGGGCCCCCACGAGAGTCGCTTCCCCTCCGACCCTACGAACAAGGATAAAAACGTATTAGAGATCAACACCGCGCTGGAAAGCAAACACCCACCGGAATTTCATTTTGCTGCTGCTTAACCAGTCTGCCTCAGTAAAGTTGTGCAGTGCGTCACCCCGAGAGCATCAAGCTGGCACTTAGCTGTGAAGCTAAATGCTCAGCTAACATGTGTTCCTGTAATAATGAGTCAGTGGAGCCTGCGTCTTTGTTGATGAAGGTTTTGAGGAGGGTAGTGGGTGAACAAAGTTTTATTTTTTTCTGGCTCTTTTGTTTATTGAGTGAAAGTGTAAGAAACAGTCTTTCTATCACTCCAATTAATTAAATTGGCCTCATCACCAGCCGAACGCCTGCTATACTCCAGCAAAGTGGTTTCTTAGTTAAGTATCTGTCCACGTCATTTTCAACGATCACTAATCAATGACAAGACAGTATAGAGCGCATTTAGGTCAAGAGACGCTGTGCGTTATAGATAGCGTGACACTATGCCGTTGCAGTTCGTAAAGGAGAAATAGAAAAGTGTAAGCGGATCTAGGGAAATAAATATTCCGGGCTTTCTCTGAATCTGGTCTTGAAATAAGATCCACACAACTTCTTCGAGCCGACAGCCCGTACGCCTTGTGCTGTCGCTGTAACTCCCAGATAAAATCCCGGCTTCGTGTCGGGTTAGTAGGTCACGCCATGGTTGTGATGTCTTCTGCGTGATGTAGGGGGTGATGAAATGAGTTTTCGATGCGGAGCGACAACCGGTGCGACATTTGCCACGCGTCAGAAACGTGACAGCCCTGTCTTGTCAGAAATAACGCCCCGACCTATGGGAAGGACGAGTGAAAACTTCCCAAAATTTCCTCGATATACTTTGTGCAATTGCGATTCAACCCTACCTATTATTTTGAGGAGAGAATATTCGCTCCGTGTTCTCTAAACCCGATGAAATTCCTCAAGCGATTTGTTGTAGGCTTTTTGGATGGCTCTATAGCAATGACAAAATACGAGCAAGTATACAGCTGATACTGTTTGATAGAGCGTTATAGAATTGGGGACCCAGAGAACTTGGGGACACTAGGAGTTTGCGTGCCGCCCGGGTTACGTGTGGAGAACCCAGGGCAATTTCGGGTGCTCACACTCCCATTGTCCCAAAACGCAAAAAAAAAAATCGAAAACTAGCGTGAGTCGTGATGGCGTCTTGGGTCCCTGGCAAGACGATGGAGACGTAGCGCAGCCTACAGTGCAGTACGGCCCACGGTTTAGATCATTTTTAGTTCTTGCATCTGAACCTACGCCACCCGTGGGATTAAACGGTCTCGGTCCCTTTCTCCCCGTCACCGCTTTATTGCTCCCCATCTTCCCAGATACAATTTCCCCCTTTTTTCCCCGGCCTTTAGAATTGTTACTTACGTTGGAGTGCTAAAAAAAAGAAAACGAAATGCGTAATAAAGGAATACCGAAGTCACGTGCACTCCCCATCACGTGACACCTCTCTGAGTTTCCCCAAACCGCAATGAGCGCGTGTCACTCGCACAGCTCATTTAGGCGTCCTCGGTGCGTCACGCCATTCTTCTACGACCTCTCCCACCCCCAACGTTTCTTACGAGTCTGCTCCCCTATCTTGAACAATGTTTCACCGAACCCCAATGATGTGGGATCTCCGGCCACCCCGGATCTATCGTATAAGCACATCGCCCCTCCCACCCGACGCCTTTCCGAATTGGTGCTTCCCTACCGTGACTTTTCCCTTCAGCGGCTCACCGCAGCGCTGATGAATTGCCGGTACCTCCCCTCCAATACTACTCCATTTAGAACTCACCAAGCCGGGCTGCGCATTTGAATGAAAAAAGCGTATTGGACCGGGAATGTTGGGTCTAGTGGCTTGAAATTCCGGGTGTGGTAGGTGGGTGAGGATGCGAGGGGGACTGTGCGGGAAATGTGACTCAAAGTGAGGGGCATCGGGTTGCACGTCACGCATGGAGGAGCACTCGCACACTCTTCATTTTGGTCGTAGGCTGCTCTTTACTTCGTGATAAGAAAGAAACGCTGTAGATACATGAGATAATGACAGCTGATCTTTATCACGACAGCTCATCCCTCGACAGGCTTATCTACATGTCTGGCTTCTGCGAATAATCAGCCTGCTCAAAAAAAAATTGGCAGCATATCCATGGAGTGAATGATGGAGAGTGGGCGAAGCATTCGTCCGTCCAATCGTTCTTCCTTCCTTCCGTCCACGCCTCCGTTTGTGTGACCGTCCATTCGTTCATCCGCCCGTCCGTGCGTGCGTCTTTTCGTGAGTCCGTCCCCGCGTTCGTCCTTGCATCCGCCCCTGCGTCCGTTCATGCGTCCATCCTTGCATCTGTCTGTGTGTCCGTTCGTCCAGCTATTCAACACTCCAAATACCACCATCTCGCATCTTTTCATCATATATTCCCCATATAGAAGTACCGCCATCCAGCAGACATTCCAAGGACTAAACGAGAGGTGGCACACGCACACTTTCTTACGCCTTGCGCTTCGGGTCTACTTCCCACCTTTAACCACCTCGAGTTCATGGTATATAATAGTTCACTGTATTCATGGCACTACGGCCCAACGCTTACTAAACCTTTCTAAAACCATGGAGGTTACGCCCAGCGAGTATGACGTAGCAACCTTTTCCTGTCGCATAGTGCTCAATGTACATGCAAATGGCTGCTAATGGGAAATTAAAGACAGGAGAATTCGGATTTTACTTTCTTACGGCTTGCGCTTCGTATCTACTTCCCACCTTTAACCACCTCGAGTTCATTCATAGTATATACTAGTTCACTGTATTCATAGCACAGCGGTTCAACGCTCGCTAAACCTTTCTAAAACTAAGGAGGTTAGATCCAGCGAGTATAACGTAGCAAGCCTTTCTTGTCAAATAGTGCTCAATGTACATGTTAATGGCTGCTAATGGGGATCCCAGCGTGCGCGTTAACTAAAACCGAATGCTCCTGTCTCTCATTCCCCATTAGCAGCCATCGGCATTTACATTGAGCCCTATTTTTTATTCTTCAACAACGCACAGAAGAAATCTGTCACCAGCACCACCTTGGAGGTCAAAATGTTATACTTGTTACATACTACAACGGCTACGAGGGATGAACGGGCGCCGTTATAAGGAGCTTCACCTCTGAAAAGTATTTTTCTACATGAATACGTGAGATACCGTGAACTGCTCTTTATCATAAGAGCACATCCCTCGTCAGGCTTATATACATGTCTGCTTTCTGCAAACATTAAGCCTGCTCAAAAAGGTATAATTCTATTTGTAAGGTGCATGACACAGGGTTCTATAACATTTCACGGGAACATTATTTTCCAGGAATGATGAATGCAAGCACGTTGGCTCTCATTGAAGTTAAGGAGAGTCTTGTCAAGTGGTTCTCGGTTCATACGCGCAATGTGATGTAGTGCTCTCTGGAAGTTAAGGAGTGTCTTGTCAAGTGGTTCTCGGTTCATACGCTCAGTGTGATGTAGTGCTCTCTGGTCAGCTTTCAGCCTTAGCGGTAACTGATGTGCTTCAGTCAGTAGTGGGATGAATTGTGCTTCACGAGGTAAGCCAAACAGTACTTGGAGGGCAACACGACAATCCCGTTCCAGCTGACACATAAAAGAAGGCGGTAAATTCAAAACTAGCAAAGCATACATCACGCAAGAAAGTACAGCTGATTGGTAAACCTCTAGTGCCGTCTTCTGATCATCGTCATCAACCATAGCAATCAAGGCAGCTACATACTTGAACAGGGACAGCGATTTCCGCCTCACAGTTTTAACAGCAAGGGGCCAAGAAAGGCGGTCATCTATGATTGCTAGGTTGTGTTTTGCGCACGCAACTACACATCAGAGGCCCACGGGACGGCGTAGGGCTCTCCCATATAGTAGAATACCTAGTTCTATAAATTGTTCACCAGTTGTTTCTAAACACACCCAAGTAGTGATGTTGGTGTAGCCACTGCATCGGTGCGTCTCCCAGGTAAAGCCTGCTAAGGCTTCGACGAGCGCGTTACCTTGGGTGATGCGCGATCGCAGCTGACTTCGCAGGTAAAACCTTCAGGCCAACTTCCACCAAGTCTTCTGAAGTTGCATTCAGAGCTCGCTGCAATATACCACGGAGATGTGGACCATGGTGCAATGGACCACTGACTCAGCGTGCGGTGTCATCAGCATAAATCATGCCTATAGGAAAGTCATTCTTCCGGTAATCGGCCCTGAAAGTTCAGCAAGTAAGCTGTTAAAGAGAAGCTGGGACAAGAGTCTGCCTTGCTGGATGCCACATTTACACTGTTGCAGCATCCACTTTCTCGGATGGGTAAAATCGTGGCTTTGTTCAATGACATTACTGGAAATTCCAGCGAAACTATTGAGTTGCCAACATCGACAGAGCACAGCCTATGTGCCTTCCCTACCCATGTATCAATACCAGCAATACGCAAAAAGTGTGACCAACCTGTTTCGGAACTATACCAATTAATTAGCCTATTCACACTTATTCGAAAACATTGAAGACTATGCAAAACTATTTACGAATGCTTCTGTACGCAGCGATGACCTGAGCGCTTCTACAGCTTTCTTCTGCCATTCATTCGATATCAAGCGGTTGTTTAAAATACCGCACCCCTCATCGTCGGTGACGACCGAGCGAGCAGTGATTGATGTCGCCCTTACGTACGTACAAGAAGGATTACCAGCATCGAAGGCAGTCATCCTCACCGACTCTCATGGCGCCCTTAGCAGACTCACCAGCAAGGAGACTGACAGCCCTATTCAAGCCAGCATCACGAAATCCATCGACAATTTTCTGCCACGTGGGCTATGCCTAGCTGCACAGTGGGTACCTTCGCACGTGCGCAATGCGAGCAATGAAGAAGCGGATCAACTTGCTTCGTCATGCAACCATGATGACTGTGACTGTCCGGGAATTCCATGTACGATGGACAACGCTCGTCTGCTTATAAGCCGGCACCTCCTGGAGCAGCACGCAGACCAGCGTGTGGCGAATGGATCGTTCCCTCCCCGTGTTCGTGGCCGTGGCTTGCCTCGTCGTTCCCGAGCGCTCTTGTACAAACTAAGAGTAGGCTCTGTGCTGGTGCGTAAATAATTACACCGTCAAGGACGTGTGGACAGTCTGTTGTGTGCATCTTGTGGCTCTTGCGAAACACTTGAGCATCTCATAGTGCACTGTCCCACATTCGCTACGTAGTGGTCTTTGATGAATAAGGAATATAAATTCCTAGGACTTAAGTGCGCGACCCTAGGCGACTGTATCTTTCCGAGAGGTTGTGCTTCCCGACGCGACCAGGCCCACCGAGCTCTCCTTACATTTATGAACCAAACAGACCTGGCCATCCATTATTAGATGTTTCTTGTTGATATTTATTTTTCTAACCTATACTCGTCGAAGTCTTCGCCATTTTTTCCCTTCCTCATATTCTTTTCTCTTTCTTCCCTCTAATCATTGTTTCCTGTGTTTCTTTCCTTCTCCCGAAAGAATGAGCAGACCTTGTGCCCCTCCACGTGGCAGTTGCCAGCTTGCTCTCTCCCTCTTTCCTCTGTGTCCTTGTGTATCTGTGTAAGCAAATAATAATAATAATAATAATAATAATAATAATAATAATAATAATAATAATAATAATAATAATAATAATAATAATAATAATAATAATAATAATGGAAGTTAGGGCATAACTTGGGAGTCAATTTCAGGTAAACCGAACACCTCGTAATGAGTATTTTGTCTCAGTACAATGGGTCAGGAAGAAAAAGCCGAAGATGATTATTTTCACCTTCTTGCCATCGAAGGTAAATTAACACGGGTTGGCGTCACTTTTTCAAACAGCCACTTTCCTTTCAGTTTTATGCTTCGTTCATGAAATAATTAATAGCTTCTGTTGTTGAAGCTTTCATTAGCTGGATACCTTTCTAGTCGCCGTGATTTGACTTGTCCGTTCATTTATTTTCTCGGGCCTTTCATGCGTCCCCACTTTAATTTTTATTGATTTTCTGTATCCGTATTCAATTCCTACTTCATTTATGATATTCTTCCATTAGCTTCTCACTGTTTTCTTGCGTTGTCTATTTCACCCTTCAAGAAACTTCTCCCTCTCTTTATCGATACACCATTATTCTATTTGTTTATTATCGTCTTCCTACTTTTCCTCCTTCCCCATAAGCAGTCCAGATTCCACTTTGCTCAATATTCGGCCTCGCAGTGTAAACCACACGGTATCAGTTCGTTGCACCTTTACTGCGATCCAACCAAGGGGCGAGCTCCCGTTTTCACCCACTGCTCAAAATGCCTGTTTTATTTCTATGTTATGTCAGTCATGGTAGGGCTTCATGCTAATAGCCTCGGGATCTTAGAGTGGCGCCCTCTCCTGTGTGACGTCAGTTTGGGGCACCGCTCTCAACCGCGCTGCAGCAGCCGCTACACCTGTCCACGGATCTTCTGCTTGTGGTGGGAACTTCGTTGAACAAACAGCCTCGCGAGGTAATAACTAACGCCCACAACGAATGTTTTCGTGTGCATTTATGAATTTGTTTTAGTTGCAGCCCAATCGACAGTGGCAAGAAACATCCCGGATATTTGACGAGCACGCCGAAGCCCCCGACAGCGTTGCACTTAAGCGAAAATGTGTGTGAGTGTTCTCGCTCGTCTAGAGCAGTTTTCGCCGTGCGATACTAATTAGTTGGGGTGTTTCAAAAGTTCAATGAGCGTGCCTTTCTCCAGCATCTACGAGCTTGTAGATACAGCAAGCGAAACGTCACGGTGTCTAACCGATGGCGTGGTGCTGTACGAAGCAGGCCACGCTATTGAATGCGCAGTCGAGGCCGTAAATGAAGATATCATCAGCGTTGCGACTGTGGTCTTGCAAACACGTGGACTTGTGAACCCGCCACAGAACAACCTTGTGGCGATCCATTGCTGCGCAATGGTGAAGTACTGCTGTGTGCGTCAGTGTCCTTTTTCCGCCCGTGAAAAGAACGTTATCTTTCACAACAATCCTAAAGGGAAGGGCACGCCTGCCCTTTTCCTTGTATTTTTTTTCTGCAGTATACCAATATTGACGGTGAACACGAGGATATTTGTGAGAATCGCCAAGTTTTGTCACTAAATAATTACTGCAGAGCAGCTGTTTAAAAAGCTGATTCGGCAGTCAATCGACCGTTCATGACATCTACTAGAAATGCAAAGCATGAGAAAAGTACCAAGTTTGAAATAATTATACTTGGATTGCAGTTATGGGCGTTGGCGGGGCGCTAACCCGTGTTTTGTAGCAGTAAGCGGAGCCTTGAGCGGTAGGTGCCGGTGTGACTCGGAAAGAGGGCAAGCTTACCGCAGTATACATAGTTCAGTAAGAGGGACGTTACGAAGTAGTTTATAATAATTCCGCACAGAGCCATCGCTAGGGTATCAGTATTCAACAGATAGGTGTGGCTCATTGTATATACCGCGCACGTGGCAATAAAGATTATATGACAACCTTAAGTGAATGTGCACAAAACACCAACAGTAGGTTTCACTTGTGAATTTATGGTAAGCAATGCGCTATAGCGCGCGCTTCTCTTGATCAGTAAACTATGTATATATGTACGTACTCCAACCAAATGAAGCTGTAGTGTTAGATGTCTTGCCTCGCTTAGCTGCGCTTACGAGGCGCGCTCAACTAAGGTGATTCGGAGGCCACGTTGTGGGCTCCCTCTATATGGGCCTTCGTGAGAGGCTTTTGGGATGGCACTTTGCCTGGTGTAAGTCGCCTACACCAGCAGCCTGCGTGTAATGAATGTCTGAAGTACTGGTGAGGCGCTAAAACACGGTTGTAAGCTTACCGACAGGTGGAGCGAATAGGGAACGTATAGCAAAAGTCACTGTCAACGAATTACTTGAAGCACACGGTTGGTGAAGACCTGGGGCGCTTTCCCTCTCTGAGTTTGTCAATCCACTTGTTTCTCATCTTCAAGTCTTTAAGATAGTTTTGAAAGTTAACGCACTTTACGCGAGTGGGTGATCGTATAGAGGCACAGAGCAGTACTCCACCATTGCGCAGGATTCACCTTAAACGGCCGCAGTTTTGCGATACAAAGCACTGTGCTTTTAAAATGAGCATTAAAAGCGGGCACCCAATGTTGTTAGAAGAGCATCTGTAGCCACTACACACAATACAACCAATTGAAAGGCTTCTTTGCGTAGTTTTACCAACACGGTGGCGCCGCCTAAAAAGCACGCGATTTATCAAAGTGATGTTATACAAGCATATAATTACTGTATGTGCTACCTTTAGGTAGCAGAGTTGCGCTAGGGTAAGCCATCTTGGGTTCAAAAGTCGTGCGGGAAAGCCGCTCACCACCCGCGTAGGAGCAGCGCTCCCGCTTCAGATTACTAGCATTGCTTGTTTTACTTTTTCGCTTTCTTGTTATTTCTTATGAGGGCCAACGCTGGGCAGGGAGCATCCAAGCTGTGGCAAGGCAAAATGCAGCCAGAAGAAAACAAAAAGATAGCATTTACAGAATATATACAGAACGAAGACGAGGAAGCCTCCGACGCTAGATGCGCCGGCCTTGTACAGGCGCCGATATGCTGAAGGAGGAGGGGGCAGCACCACCATTGAGACGCGTCCAGCGTCTCCGTGGGACGCCCCCAGTGTTGGTGAACGACGCACCCAGTGTCCGTGACGGACGCACGTGGTGTCTGTGCGAAGGGCGCCAGCACATTCATAACACTGCGAAGCATCGGCGTTGGCTGCGTATTTTGGGCTTCTTCGCAGTGCATTTGAACCACCTCTGGCCACGTGATGGCGCGCGAACAATAGCGTTTCTGGAATCATCAAAAACCGGGTTAGTGGCGTCCGGAAAACAGTGGCGCAACTCTGCTACCTAAAGGTAGCATATGTCACAGAGTTTCCTAATATACACTAGCGGGAACTTTGGCGCTAGTGTCTATGGGAGCTGCAATGCACGGCGCTTCAGCGAGCATGGGAATGATGGGTAGTACATAGATTTGTCTAATCTTTGTACTTCTGACCAGCTTCTGACTTCGTGTGTGTTCGTGTGGCTTGGAGCTGTGTTCTCACGAAACGAAACAAAAATCAACAAATGTTCAGCGGTTGCGCCTCACCCCCTTATTGTTTTAGGCTTACCATGTTGAATGGGGTCCCAAATGTCAAAAGGGTTCGTTCTTTCCTTCGAAACAAAACCGTAACCAGCAATAAACGAAGCCGCAAGTATGATTCGCCACCCGCAAGTATGAAGATTAAGAAAATGTGTGTACTACCCATCATTCCCATGGAAGCTGTACGAATGCAGCGCCAGAGTCCCATCTAGTTAATTTTAGAAAACACTATGACATCTACAGTAACTATATACAAGTGCGGTTCGCAGCGCCGCCATCGGTCGCACGCCAGGCCAATTTTAAGATGTTATTTTCAACGTTAGTATACTCGGCGACAGCTTTTCTTGACACCACTGTGGAAGCTATAGAGCCGAACCGCCTGCATGCGCGCGCGCCAGGAAATAATATCTATTTTATTTTCTCATTCTAATGGCTACTTTGCCCGAATAAATAAAACTTTCTTCATTATAAGGATAGAACAAGTATGGGACGCTATTCATGGAAAAGAAGTTATCGTGCGCCCTAGTTTTTTTCCTTTTTTATTTCTTGGACGGCACCACGTTTTTCGCACGCCGGCTGCGTCTGCTGCTTGCTCTTGCAGCGGCGAGCACAGCATCGGCCGTGGAAAAGCTGCTCATCGTTAGGACACGCCGTCTTTTATACATAACGCATCGAACTTTCCAGCCTTATCACTGGTGGCCGCGCAAGCTCTGAAATAAGCTTCACTGTTCGCGTCTTGCGCGCAATCTTAACAACGATCTACAACAATTGTGAGGCTTCTCGAACACTGAGGCGCAGTCTGCGCCGCTCATTGCTCACAGCCTTTGAGAGCGTAAACCGAATACAGCAAAACTGAAACAAGACAGGCCCGTGGCCGGATCGTGCCGCAACCGGCCTTCCATTTCGGCTGTACCAGGGCTCAATACCGTAAACGTTAACATTCGATCACGTGTGGCGCGTACCCGTATATACTGGGCTGAACACGGAAGCTAATTGATTGATATGTGGGGTTCAACGTCCCAAAACCACTATATGATTATGAGAGACGCCGTAGTGGAGGGCTCCGGAAATTTAGACCACCTGGGGTTCTTTAACGTGCACCCAACACGGAAGCTAAACTTCACTGTTATAAAGGCTGAATAATGCTTGGAAAACGTTCTGAACAAAGGAAAATTTTATATGTACCAGTATATAAACAGCACAGTAACTAGCTGTATGTATGCACTCTCATCAAAGTTTAACTCTGACGTTCCCATTTTGCAAGCATACATTTTGCTAAACACACTAGCGCAGCGAGCAAGCGAAAACCTAAACTGGAACCGAAATCGGCTGCAAGCTGCCGGACTACTTGCGTAGTAACACAAATGTGCGGAGGCCCCGCCTCCGTAGCCTTCGCTCCAATGTCAAGAAAAGCTGTCGCCGAGTATAGTTTGGTCGCAGCTTCTTGTTTTCCCCCTCATGTCAGTGAAAAGTGAAGCTCACTCGCCTTCTTTTCACACTTTGATTTGATTGAACAAATCATTTTGAATTAAAGATGTTTTGTTACCTGTGTGACTTTTGACTATGATTTTGTCTTGAAGTCATCAAACTTGAAGTCATCAAAGGTACGTGTTTGTACAAAGCATCCGATGGGTGCTAGCAATGTTTACCCTCAATCAAACTGCAGTGGGTGCTGAGTGTGGTGCTGAGTAAGTGCTAAGGACGTCCCTGATCGTTCTACGTCAGGGGCGTCCGTCAGTACGAGTCATGGTGCCCGTCGCGTCTTGGACGCCTTCGAAGGCGCTTGTCTTCGACGTTGTTGTCTCTACGGGGACTAGTGCCGAGACCGTCGTTGATGCGACGGCCTCAACAGTCGGCCTCTCAGAGGTATACTGCGTGCAGCATCAGGGAGCTCGAAACTTCCAAGTCACCGTTAAGAGCATGGCCTCCATGTCTCTAATCGTCAATGCTGGCTGCCTGGTGATCGGCGGCGAGCGTGTTCAAGTCGTTCCCGTTGGCCCACAAGTGACCAACGTCGCCTGCCTGTTCCTGCCATCGTTCGTCTCAAACGAAGCTCTCGTCCAAGCGTTATCCCCATATGGCAAGGTGCTCACTGTCACCAGTGGTTTGATGAGCGGGCGACGCAGCGTACTCACTGGAACGCGGTATGTTCGAATGGAGATGAACGCCGCTAATCCTGTGCCGAACTACCTGCGCATCTCCGGTCACCGTGCTACGTTTGACTACCGTGGTCTCCAGCGTGTATGTCGAAGATGCGGCTCAGGGGACCATCTACGAGCCCAGTGCACAACACCGTATTGTGGTCGCTGTGGTGTGCACGGTCACGTTAGTGATGGATGTGACCGCCCATGTCGACGCTGCGGGGACGGCCACCCAACTGTGGTTTGCCCTGTCCGCCACTCTTACTCAGACGCTGCCGCTGGTGCCTTTCCACCACTGACACCGGCAATGGAACCAACTACCGACTCGGGGGACGCAGAGGAGGTCACCGACGCTGTGCTGGCCTCACCCCTACAAGTTCCTTCAAACGAAGCGCACAACGAAAGCGCGATTGTCGATGCGACGCTTGGCGCGTCGGCCTCCCCGCTGGTGCAGGAACCGTGCGCCTTGAAAGACGCAACGCACTGCCCTGAAAACGGCGTCGGCGTCTCTTCTTTGACGCCACTTGATGTTCAGTGCACAAATGACCCCAGTTATCAGGCTGCTGCTGTTGGAGCTGGCCCTACGACACCGGTTATTTTGGAAAACAGTGGCGAAAACACCACAGCCTCTTTTGTTGCGGCCGCTCCGACCATTTCGACATCGCGTCGTACACGTAAAAAATCGCCCACACAAAGGGTGCCTACACCGGACTGCCGAGACGCGGACAGTGCTGCCAGCATCAAGAATGTGGATCCAAGCTTGCCGGCGGCTCAGTCCCTACCTCCTCAGGACACGTCTTCGGAAGACGGCTTCAGCCTGGGACTGGATAGTAGCATCGGACTGTCTAGCCTTGCCGATTTTGACGTTGAAATGGGAGCTCCACGTGAAACAAAGCGAGGGCACACTTCCAGCTCTTGCTCCGATGAACGCAGTGATGGCCGTGGTAAATCCCAACGGTCCAAAAAACCTCGACCCTCTTCTGGAGGGTCGAACAGTGCGTTGTAATTTGGTCGAGCAAGTGTCCCCTGGACACTTTCCAGGACACCGTCTAGAACTATGTGTCCAGGTTAGTCTTTACTTTTTATTATGGCTACTACACTGCATATTATTTCATTGAACGTTCAGGGTTTTCGCAGTCCGGCAAAGCAGGCTGAAGTGATTAGTGTCGCCCGCGCTGCAAATTGTGATGTTTTGTGCCTCCAGGAAACAAATTTTTTCTCGCTATCCGACGTGCTTGCTTTTAAACGAAGGTTCAACCTAGATTGTTATTTCTCTTTTGCTACACCTCGTTTTACGGGAGTAGGTATTATTATTTTTAACCGAGCTCTATTAAGGGATCATCATGCTTTTTACGATGGCGTGGGCAGGGTTTTGGCTTTAGACTGTAGCTACTTTTCTTTCAGATTAAGGATACTGTGTGTGTATGGGCCAGCGCAAGCTGGACAGTCTAATGACTTTTTTAGAGACCTGGATGTGTTTTTTCTTGACGGTCGTGACGTCATTTTGATTGGCGACTTCAACTGCGTTCTAAATACGCGAACCGATGTACAAGGTCCTGGCTGGGGCCGGTCTGCTTGGAATTCACGCGAGCTTCGCCGCCTTGTCCACCACTTTTCATTACTAGACGCGCACAATGTAGTGCACGGAAATACCTTTGTTTGGACGTGGCGACGTGGACGATCCTCCAGCAGGCTCGACCGGGCCTATATCCCACGAGCGTTAGAGGCGTTTGTCTCTGATTTATGCGTTCCGTCCTTCCCACCTTCTCCTGTGTACGTATCTAATCATCGGCCTATTGTCTTGAAGCTCGAAGTTCCATTTTCTTTCTCAGAAAAGCCATGGCGTCTTGATGTTCGCGTCCTGCAGGACGCGCGCTCAAGATCAGATTTGTCACGCGCAATACGTGTGTCGCTCACGGCGTCTGGTCCTGAAGATTGCGATGCGCTTAAAACACAGTGGCGCCTGCGCTGCGCAGTAGAGGGGCGTTCGCTTCGTCGACGCGTTTCTGAAGAGCTTGCTGATACCGCGATGAAGTTACGCATTGCTTTGCGCACCGAGACGCCTTCTCCTCTGATGCGAGCGTGGCAGCGTGAACTGCGTGAACGCTTTCAGCGCTTGACTGCTGCTTCGTCCCTGGCGGCAGCAGCATGGCGCTGTAGACACAACCCATGTGCACATCCCGAGGTGCTGCGCTACGCGAGACATTCCTTTTTTGGGCAATCAGAGTCACCTGTCTCTATGACAGCACAAATACCACCTGCGCAGCGGCTTCCCACGCGTGATCGATCTGTTTTCTTGGCGCATTTTGAAGCAATGTCGTGTTCGGCCATGCGGACTAACTGTGATGAAACACCGCCAATGCTTAGAAGTTTGCCCCGTATTCCTCAAGAAGTTGCAGATTGCCTGCACATCCCTCCGTCGGCTGAAGAGGTAAAGGTGGCACTGAAATCTATGAAACGTGGAACGGCCCCAGGGCCAGACGGTTTACCTGTTGAGTTTTACTTGACATTTTGGGATGAGATTGGTGCTACAATTACCGCGGTAATCCGGCGATGCTACGAGGACGGTGTCTTTCCATCAAGTTTTCGAGATGGACGCATTGTGCTTATTCCAAAGGGTGATGCTTCCTCTGTTAATCCTGAAGATTGGAGACCTATCACGCTCCTCAACGTTGACTATAAGATATTCGCGGCGGTAGCCGTTCAACGTTTGAGGGGTCTGTTGAACACCCTAATAGGTCATCACCAGACTTCATCAGTGCTTGTACGAGAAATACACAGCTTGTCATATACGACACGGGATATCATAGCTTATACTTTGTCGCGATCTGCGCGTGGTATCCTTGTGTCTTTGGACCAGGAAAAAGCGTTTGACCGACTAGAGCACGCGTATATCTTTAATGTGCTCACAGCCTTCGGCTTTTCTCATTCGTTTGTGGAAATGATTAAAAATACGTACACTGGTCTGAAAAGCACACTAGTTCTGGATGGTTGGGAAAGTGCTGCCTTTTCCATAACACGTGGGGTCCGTCAGGGTTGTCCATTGTCTCCTGTGCTATTTGTCCTCAGCCTTGAGCCATACTTGCGTGCTCTTGACGCGGATTCACGTGTCCGGGGTCTTGCGCTTCCTGGTAGCGGTGTCGTGAAAGTCACAGCTTTCACTGATGATATAACCTTGTACCTTTCAGATGAAGATAGCCTTTCACGCAGCCTGCATGTATTTTCCCAGTATGGCGACATTTCAGGTGCAGCGTTGAACATCTCCAAATCCCGGTATTTCTTCATTGGCTCTCCAAACTCCAGGCTTAGCGCCGGTGTTCCCAGTCAACCGGCCGCGTCCCTTCGTATTTTAGGTATTTCATACAACCACTACGGCATTTGCGAATCTGTTTGGTTAAACGCTCTCGAGGAAGTAAGACTGAAAATTCAGGATGCACAGGATTTTGACTTTCCGCTTCTTGAGCGGAGGTACCTTGCGCAGACTGTATTTTGCGGTCGCATTTGGTACCTTTCTCACGTCGTGCAACCATCTTTACGTATCGTGCGATCACTACAGTCTGCTTTGTGTTCCTTTTTTTGGTCAGGCGGCACTGAGTTGGTCTCTCGCGCGGCACTGGGACAGCAGCGTGCTCAAGGAGGCTTTGCTTTCCCTTCAGTGTCCATACGCTGTCGGCTGCTGGCACTGCGTTTCCTTTTGCGCCTAGTACAAGGGGAGGAATCTCCCGCACGAACGCTTGCATACTACTTTCTGGGTACTCACCTTCGCCATTTGATGCCTAATGCGCAACTTAACAGGGGGCCACAGTCAATAACACTTCCTGCGTTTTATGCAACAACTGTTGCATTTTTTCGCCATGTCAAGTCGAGCTGTCCTGGCATAGATGTTTTGAACAACCACATAGTTGAGACAACTGCTGCTTTGTTGCTTCCGTTGGTCCCGCCAGCCCGCCGTGCTCGCTCTAGACGGGTGTCTTGGAGCTCCTTAACGGCTTCTTTTCTGCCTGGACACCTTCGGGACTTCATGTGGCGCCTGGGATGGGGTGTACTTCCCACTCTCGACCGCCTCGAAAGGCGGAGAATAGTCCAGTCAGCAACATGTCCGAACTGTTCCCTTCGGGAAACAAATCAGCATTTTCTGAGGCATTGTATCATTGCTCGCGTTTTTTGGAGAGCCGTACATGCTGGATTTCACTGCCTCAGAGTAAATCGCTTCGTTTCTTCTGGGCGTTGTTCGCGAGGCCGCTCTTCTCATTGTTGCCGGCGCTTTCTGCCTCTGGCGCAACCGCTGCGAGGCGGTTGCAGCGGGCCGCCGCCGCCGCGCGCTCTACCCGATCCTAGAACGATTGTACTCGGAGCTGCTGTCTGTTTTGTCGGAGGAGCTCTTCTTCCTCGGTGAAGAGGAATTTCTTCGGCACTGGTCTTGCCCTTTTGTGTCGGTCTATGACGGACGAGTGAAACTTGTCTTTCGGCCGGCCTGGTATTGGTAGGCTGATCTGTCGATGTGCCGGCAGAAATGGCATGCCAACATGTAAATATGCAAAATGTACATATTTATGTTTTATTTGTCTCTTGTTTACCTTGAAGTATTTTGTGGTTGTGTTTGAGTGAACCATCGAAAGTACATGTTTTTTCAACGTCATCTCATATCCATGTTCATGTAAATGACGTCTGTCTTGTCATCATCGTTAGAGTATGTCTAAGACGGAAATGTTCTGTTGAGTGTTATTGACGTTTGTGGCAATAAATTTTTTCTAAACACATAGATTACTCTCTTGTCATAGAGTGCAACAGCGCACAAGGGACGGCTTTCAGCTCTCCCATAGTAGAGTACCCTGTGCTCTAAATCGTTACCCCCTTTTTCTAACCCCCCCCCCCCCCCATTTCGTTCCTTTTCATGAATCGTTCCTTTTCATGAATCGTTCTTACCCCTGAGCATGATTTTCTTTATGCACGCTTGAATTTCTGTTTACAGGTACAAACAATTCCTGTTGTGGATTTGAATGCATATTAAGATTTATTAGCATGTCGTGAGAACAAACAATGTAAGACATAAATGTCTTTTGTGTATGTATAATTTTGTTTCAGAAATAAAATTCTCTTAAACAGGTTCACAGCTAACGTTACCTATTGTTTGAAAAGAGTATGTCTGCTCCTCATGGGACGGCTTTATGCTCTCCCAAAGTAGAGTATTTAGTACTCTAAATCGTTACACCCACTTTTTCTAAACACACACACACAGTTCGTAGTTTTCCTAAAGGACGGCTTCATGCTCCCTATAGTTGAGTACCAAGTACTCTAAATTGTTAAAACTTTTTCTAAACACAGGATGGTTTTAAACCCTCCCATAGTAGAGTACTTTGTACTCTAAATCGTTACTCACTTTATCTAAACACACAGCAATATACATATACTATCTACATATACTTTTAGCGGGAGGGCTCAGCGCTCTCCCATAGAGAGAGAGAGAAGAAACTTTATTCAAGTGTCCCTGCTGGGGTCAAAGGTGGCGGCGGCCGGGAGATGGGCCCCTCTGTAACCCCCTTTCTCAGGCGGCGGCCAGGCCTTGAATCCTGGCGGCGTCTTCGGCCAGCCGGACAGCCCAGAGCTGGTCCTCCAGCCACGTGCTGAGCAGCAAAGCCTCCAACTGCTCGGCCGTGGTGATTGTGAATGTAGGGTTAGTGCTGTGTTTAACTCAGTGAGTAGCTTCGGTGCAGGCCCATATAATATGGTCGAGCTCAGCGTTAGGTGCACCGCATGTTTTGCATTGTGGTGTGTGAATAGCGGGGTAAATACGGCTGTACAGTGACGGACAGGGGAAAGTGCGTGTCTGTAATAGATGCCAGGTACTGGACTGCTGCTTACTAAGGTACTTGTCTTGTGGTGGGTATTTAAGTCTGGGCTTGAGGTAATACATTAGGATTTCTCCAAAGGTAACCACTCTGTCCCTCGCATTGTCGCGGAACGAGGAGACCATCATCTCTCGCTTAGCCGCCTCAGGTCGCGAGGGGTGGTGCTCTGTTGGATGACGCGCCCGGTGGACGAGAGCTCGGGCAGCGTCATGAGCGTGTTGGTTCCCCGCAAGCCCCGAGTGGCCCGGAGTCCACATGATCTCAACGTGGTGACGACGTAACAGAGGTGTACTTGTGAGAATTCTGAGCGCCGGTTGGGAGATCAAACCTGTGGTAAAGTTGCGGATGGCAGCCTTGGAGTCACTGATGATGCAGGATGCTTGGGTTGAAGCGTAGGCGAGAGCGATGGCTGCTTCTTCGCCTTCTTCTGGTTTGTTTGCGCGAATTGTGCCAGTTGCGGTAATTATGTACTGCGGCCCAGTGGCGACAGCGAGGGCCATGGCCCGATGCGTAGGATATTCCGCTGTGTCTACATATGCCACGTACGTGGCTTTCGCGTAACGCTTGCCTAGTTGCTTGGCGCGGTCTACTCGTCTTTTAACGTTATATTCAGGGTGCATAATGCGTGGTATGGGGGGGAATCACGAAAGTGTCGCGAATGTCCGAAGGAATCGGGAGTTTCTGGCCAAACTGGGAGACGTAAGGTATGCCGAGTGAGCACATTAGATGACGTCTTATAGGAGTTTGGCCTAATCGTTCGTAGTGCGATATACGTTGGGCTTCAATGAATTCGTCTGTAGTATTGTGAAGTCCTAGGTCATTGAGTTTTGCATTGGGCGTAGACATGGGGAGATGTAGCGCGCACTTGTAGCAATGCCTGATCATAATGTTTAGTTTTTAGATGCGGAGCATCTAATACTCGAGGCTTGTAGTGCGGCGCCGTCCGCAAGCTTCCTCATCTTTCTTCCACCATCTGTGCATCCCTTCCTCCTCTACACACCGCGCACACTTCACTCCTCCACCATCTGTGCACCCTTCCTCCTCTACACACCGCGTGCGCTTCTCCTCTTCACGAACATTCGCTAGCTGTATAATGTAGCGCGCATGCGCCGTCACGCTTCGAGAACATCGGCAGCTGACGCGCGCGCATGCGCCGTTGCGCTTCTCCCCCTTCTCGAACATTCGACAGCTGACAGTGCATGCGCCGTCGCGCTGTATATATACTCAAGGTCGGTGCTCGCTCGCTCAGTTGCCGCTCGTCGGTTGGTTTGTACGGCGCGTCGACGTCCGAGGTCGCAATGATCGACGTCCCTTCGACCAGCGCCGGCCAAAGTGTTGGCGGAACCGCAACCAAGTCGTCGTCCGAAGACAAGGCAGCGCGGAGAAGAGCTCGCGACGCCGAACGTAAACGTCGGCGTCGAGCGGAAGATGCTCAACTTAGAGAACGTGAAGCCGCTGAGAGACGTCAGCGTCGAGCAGCAGCACCGGATTCGGCAGCTTTGAAACGTAAGCGTCGACAAGAGGACCCGGACTTTCGAAAACGGGATACGTGTCGTACGTGTTCACTCATTTAACACCCCTCCTACAACCACGTTAACCAATTTAGCCAGCGACCCAAGTAAGTCGCAATTTAACACCCCATTTCACAACCACGTTAACCAATTTAGCCATCGACCCAAGTAAGTCGCACTTTAACACCCCGTTAACCAATTATATGCTCCGCATCCTCCTCAGTGTTCCCCCGAGGGAAGCTGCGGGCAATTTTTTTTCTTGTCGGTGAGTGTAAGTTTCATAAATGGAGCAACGTAAAGGATTCTGCTTATGGAGAAGACGGTCACCAGTCGTATGCGATTGGCCTCTTTCATGCCGTGCTGTTTACTGGCGATGCGAGAGATGAGCCTAGTAGTCTGATAGACATGATGGTGTTGTAGTTGCATTGTTTCCGAATTGCCGCCGTTCTGCCGAATGCGGAAGCCCAATACGCGAATGGTAGGGACTGTTCGTATAGGGTGATGTTGCACATGCAGATTTATCGTGGGTAGGTCTCTGTTGTAGGGTGATCTAGGTCGATAGACAAGTAACTCTGACTTTTGGGGCGAGCAGGACAATCCTTGTTGTTCAGCGTAAGTTGTGATTCTATCAATCGCCAATTGAAGTGCATCTTGTATCTCTCCGTCACTACCTCTGGCAATCCACAAGTTGATATCGTCCGCGTATATGCTGTGGTGGAGGTGGGGGATATCTGCTAGAAGTGGCGGAAGGTGAAGCATGGCCAGGTTGAAAAGGAATGGAGAGAGGACCGACCCCTGTGGTGTCCCTTTCCCACCGAGAGTGATAGAAGGTGCAGGCAAATCGTTGACCGAGAGTGTGGCTGTCCTGTCCGTTAAAAAGTTGCGGATGTAGCGGTAGGTACGGGCGCCTACGTTGAGTGTGGCAATGGCGGCAAGGATGGATGAATGTAGCACATTGTAAAATGCCTTGGTAAGGTCTAGCCCCAGAGTAGTACGTGTCCCATACCGAGAACCGTCTTCACCGTCGATAATGTGACTCTTCAGTTGCAGCATCACGTCTTGTGTCGAAAGTTTAGGGCGGAATCCGAGCATTGTATTCGGGTAGAGGGCATGTTCTTCCATGTACCTTTGTAGTCGAGTGTGAATAACATGCTCGAGTACCTTGCCGACACAGGATGTGAGAGATATTGGCCGAAGGTTCTCGATAGTGAGTGGTTTTCCTGGTTTAGGTATAAGAATGATTGTGGCGGTTTTCCATGTTGTTGGTATTTCTCCCGACTCCCAAACCATTTGCAGATAAGATGTAAGCGTTTCAAGTGATTCTTCGTCAAGGTTTTGTAAGATTTTATTTGTAATTTTATCCGGGCCAGGCGCTGATTGGGGTCTCAGTTGTGAAACTGCAGACCTCACTTCCGCTTTTGTAATCTGGGAATCGAGGGCTGGATTATCCATACCATTTTAGCATGGGAGATCAACCGAAGTAGCACTGAGAATTTACCGACTAGATAGGTCTTCGATAAGGTCTTCATTGGTACCTGGATAATTGTGCAGAGCGGTGATTAAGGAGTGGCACTGAGCAGTTTTTGTCGATGTTGGTTCTATAATACTACGTAGAATATTCCACGTTCTGGGCACGTTAGGTAAGCGTTCCATAACATTACAAAGCTGATGCCAGTTCTGGCGGGAGAGTTGAAAAGCGTAATCTTCAATTTGACGCGTTAATATAGCAATGCGTTTGCGTAATGAGCGGTTCAATTTTTTGGAGTTATAGCGCTTGCGCAGACCAGCGAGTGCCTCCCACATGTGCAGCAGCTTGGTGTCTACCGTGTCGCCTACGGCGTCTTCTGGGGAAGTCTTGGTAGCACGCTTAACGTCTAGTAGTAAGGAAGCTGTCGATTGGTCGATCGAGGTGGCAGATTCTGGAGAGGCCGTTGCCCGCAATTCGCGGAAGACATCCCAGTCAACGAGGGCGAGCTGTTTGGATTTCCTGCACTGCGGGCCAGCCTTGACGATCGTTTGTATTATGTTCATGAATGTTGTTCATGAAGGTTGGACCAATCTGCATGCGTAATGTTCGCAGTTAAAGTGAGGTCAGGAGTGGTGTCTCTGGCAACGCTGTTACCCAACCGCGTGGGGTATGCCGGGTCTGTGATAAGGGTGTAGCCAAGATTGTGGGTGTCTTGCCATAGCATTCGCTCTTTTCTGGTGTCGTGAATGTAGCCCCAAGCGGGTGAGGGAGCGTTAAAATCCCCTACCATGAGAAGGGGGGAAATTCTTGCCAACTTCTTGACATAAGATAGGAGCTTGTGAAAGCGATGTGGTTGTCGTGGGCTGCTTTAAACATTGACCAAGAACATGCTGGTGGATGTCCGGCGAGATTAACAGAGGATTTCCAATATAATTTGTGGCACTATATCACAGAGTGAGGGGTGTTGAATTGCAGGGATATTTCGTTTCACGAGGGTGGTAAGGACTTCACGACTGTCAGGGGCTTGAGTAGCCATAAAGGAGGCGTATCCGACCTGCTTAGCCTGTCCGCCTGATTCCTGTAAAGCAATAATATCTGGTGTATCTGTTTCTTTGAGTGTGGATAGAAATTGTTGTAGCACGCTCTTCTTACGGCGGTAGCTACGACAGTTCCACTGCCAGATGCTGTACTGAGTGTGTGGATTACTCACGGCCATCTTGGTTAATGCGGCCATAAGGCTTCTGATGCGAGTGTGAGCGAGAGCGATGTGTACACCGCTCAAGCTCCGTGACTCTGCTATTGTAGCTGGCAAGAAGACTCGAAAGTGTGGCTTCAAAGTTGTTCTGGATAATTGTCGCTCGGGCTTCCAGCTTTCCGTCGAGCATTAAGGTGAGTTGGTGCTCTAACACTTCTGTGAGGATTGAATCGAGGGATTGCTCTAGCGTTTGCGCGATGGTCTGTTCAAGCATTATCGGTAACTGCCGTTCAAGTACGGTTTTAATCGTCTCGTGGAGTTGCTGCTGTGGTACAGATTCTACAGGCAAAATAGGTGCTGAGGCGGTAGGTGGTTGCGACGATGGTGTGGCTGGTTCTTCTGTGTTTGGAGCCTCTCGTTTAGGGGGTAGGGGGATGGGGGTGGTAATGGCGTGGAGGTCAGCAGAGTGAATTAAAGAAGAGGACGGAGGTTGCTGGGCAAGTTGTTTCCGAAGAGCAGCGTTTTCAACGCGAAGTTCTTGTACTAACGTACGGAGTGAACACAGCTCTAGTGTGATAGTACTTAACATGGTTTCCTTATTAGGTGTGGTCGTGTGTGTACTTGTAGGTGCTGTATTATGTATAGGAGCAGGTTGGGAGGCAATGCTAGCCCAGCTTATAGTAGGGGTGGCGAGGGTGAGACTGGGTTGCCGCTGCTGAAGGGGGGGGGGGGGGGACCATCCGTGCTCTCCCATAGTTGAGTACGAATTACTCGAAATCGTTAAACATTTTTCTCTAAACAGATCGGTGGATGAAACCACATGTCATGAAGGGGTTGTGCTTGTAAACAGTGAAAGGGTCTATACAACTGGTTTTTCTGTCACAGCGCTACTTTTTCGCTCAGTGCTGACAACTCTAGAGAAATTTCCCTAGAAATATGGTATCGTGGTTGTAACTAGTGGAAAAGTGAAATTTGTTAATATATAGAGAATCATTTTGTTTCCACGTAACGCAAGCAGGTCGATGGAGGGACCGCCCGCCCACAACCTTCTTTTTGTTTTTTCTTCCACTTTTTCCCTTTTACACTCCCTCCCCAAACACGCTGTGCCACGCCCAGTATTGGTTCCGAGGGGTGCGAGGGGGTGACAGGGCTGGTCTTAGCATCCAACGCTGTGTTAGCGCTCTCCTCTCCCCCACTTCATTGCGGTTCATTGTGTGCCGTTCTAGTTCGACGTCAATTGCCTGACTCCAGGTTCCAACCGAAGAAAAAAAAAGTACTCTCTCGCGAGCCTGCCAAGCACAGGTTTTCCTTTTCACCAACCTCCCATTTTCTCTCCTTTCAGCCGCGGCGCTATTTCTTTGGTTTGTTGTTGTTTTTCTGTTGTTTTCCCTTTTTCGCGGACGCTGTCACGTGGCTAGTCAGCTGCCCCTTGGAGCTATGTGGCTCTGCTTTTGTGAAAAGTACGGCCAGAGCAGTAGGCTGCATGTATGCGGTTATTTGCACAGCTGAAAAACAAAAGTTGAAAAAAGAAATGGTTGGTGGAGGCCTACAACGATATATTTGAAAAACATATATGACAGTCAACATTTCCAATAAAAATACCTTTTCGCAACCATTCAACAGGTTGCGAGGGATAAACTGCCAACTGGCATAATATGCTTCATGGCTAAACTATTTTTCGTCACAAAATTCTGCATCAGATATCATGACGAAGCTTGAGAGTACTTTTTGATTGATTGATTGATTGATTGATTGATTGATTGATTGATTGATTGATTGATTGATTGATATGTAGGGTCTAACGTCCCTAACCCACCATTTGATTATGAGAGACGCCGTAGTGAAGGTCTCCGGAAATTTCGACCACCTGGGGTACTTTAACGTCCACCCAAATATGAGCACACGGGCCTACAACATTTCCGCCTCCATCGGAAATGCAGCCGCCGCAGCCGGGATTCAATCCCGCCACCTGCGGGTCAGCAGCCGAATACCTTAGCCACTAGACCACCGCGGCGGGGCGGAGAGTACGTTTTTCAATAAATTGTTCAAAAGTTATGTAAGCGTGCATCACTTCATGTTTATCATGAAAACCACCAAGCTAGGATTTTCTGTAGGATAGTTCAAAAGTGCTAAATGAATGCAACAGAAAACGAAATATCGTTTAAATGTATAAGTTATGTGTTACACGTGTGTATACACATTTCAGCTATTGTTTCTGGCGTTCAGCTTGGCAAAGTGCTTTTTTTGCCACAAATGAAGCAAGAGTTAAGGGAGAACAAAAATGCAGAGAACGCTAGTTACAAAGCTTATTCGCAGGAGCAGACGCACCGACCTTAGTTTTAAAATGATACATTATGACTGCGCTACGATTGAAAAAAACCGGTTGAAACGATCCAATAGTGGTTAACAGTTAAATATGTCGTATATGTCTATTGCATGTTTTCTTCGTCAAATTTTTTTCTTGAACACTCAACATTAAGCTACTTATGCGTCAGAACAATAAAAGTAACCCTGCGTTCTAACTTCAGCCCATAAAAATTGATTTTCGTTGCTTCCGTGTTTGCGTTGCACACGCAAGAGAAATCGCTTTCGTGTTTCGCACTGAGCAGCTAGCAGTGTTGTTAAATACTATTTTGATAATTTATGCGCTGTTCGGCCTACACGCAGTTCCTCGCAATTTATGTACTGTTTCTTGAAATGTTGTATGTTTGTGTGTAGATGTGCACGGAATGCTTGCTTCTTTCTTGGTGATTATATTAAAATACTGGGTAACTACATGTCGTTCTCCCCCCTTCTCGTCTCCAATGTGATGATCACTTTACCATTGCGATTCCAGGAAATAAAGTATTGTTTAAAACCCTGAAATTTGTACTGCGACGTTTTTTCCCCTTCAGCATGGTGATTTCAGTGAATACTTTAAATCAAATGCATCATTTTATCACAACAGTTAACTTTCAAATTGTTTTTCACAGCACAAACACATTAGTCCTCAAAAAAAAAACAACTCTTCGAAAAAATATAGGGAAATCTGGGAAATTATTTTACTCCAGAGAGGAAAATTGTGCCTCCACAGGTTGGCAGCACTGCATAGGAAAGACTTTCCCGCGCGAACGCTTGCATATTACTTTCTGGATATTCACCTTCGGCATATGATGCCTAATGTGCACCTTAGCAGGGGGCTACCTTCCTTCGTTTTATGCAACCACTGTTGCATTACGCCATGTCCAGGAGCCCTCCACTACGGCGTCTCTCATATTCGTATCGTGGTTTTGGGAACGTCAAACCTCACATATCAATCAGTTACTCTAAATCATAAGATACTTATGGTTGGTGATATCAACATTAACCTAATGGATACAGATAACAGCACCACCATAGCATATAGTGATTGTTTTCTTGGCTTCGGGCTTGAATCCTTAATTTCATCCCCTACTCGATTTTCACCCACTGGAACAAGCACGCTCATTGACCACGTATTAAGCAATTTTTCGCCAACCCCTAGCGCAGGAGTCATTGACGTGTGCATCACTGATCATCATCCTGTCTTTGTAACTTTCGCCGTAAATCTACCTCGCCTTAACACGTGCCATTTCACGTCAACCTTCGATCAGGAAAACTTTATCAAGGCAATTAAAGGCTCTGAGTGGTCTTCCATTAGCACCTTAGAAAATCCTGAAGAAGCACTAGGCAACTTCTGCTCCCTATTTCTTAAAGCTGTCCATGCAAACACTAAAACTGTTAAATGCAAGAAAGTATATAGGTTTCAACGTAATCCCTGGCTAACTCAAGGCTTGTTAACTAGTATGCGGAAAAAAGATAATCTCTACAGGAAAACAAAAAAACAGCCATTTAATGTGAATTTGAGACTTAGGTATAAAAATTGTAGTAAGATGTTGAACAAACTGCTGAAAAAATCAAAACGACTTTATTACGAAAAAGAATTCTGTAAAGCAAGAAATGACCCAAAGAAAAAATGGAAACTTTTCAATGACTTCTTAAACAGACCTCAGGTTAGTAATGTCATTGATAAAATTAGGTATAAACATCAAATCTGTACTGAGTCCTCTGACATAGCTGAGTCTTTTAGTGATTACTTTTATGAAGTATACAATGATGGGCCCAAAGTATCCTCGTACACCCTTACCCGCTGTATCCATTCATTCTTTCTATTTCCTGTTACCATTGACGAAGTCTATTCTACAATCCTGAGTCTAAAAAACTGTAGCGCTGGACTAGACAATGTATCGGCGTTTCATTTAAAACTTGCTGCTCCAGACATCTCGGAAGTCCTAAGCAATATAATTAATGTCATTTTCAAACAAGGTATATTTCCGAGCTCACTGAAAAAAGCCAAGTTAATCCCAGTATACAAAAAAGGTGATACGACAGATGTCCGTAACTACCGCCCTATTTCTATTTTGTCTTCCATCAGCAAACTTATTGAAAAATTATTTGTGAAACGTATTAATAAGTACCTCAATAAATTTAGTCTGCTAAAGCCTTGTCAATTTGGTTTCCGGGCTGGTAGTTCTACGAATTTAGCATTGCTATCATTAACCGATTTCTTGAAAACGTCCATCGACAACGGTAATTTCACAGGGTCTGTATTTCTTGATTTCACGAAAGCCTTTGATACTATTAGTCATAATATTTTATTTAGCAAATTAGAGTCCTTGGGTATCACTGGCCCATCCTTGACCTTCATAAAAAACTACCTTCTTGATCGTGAACAATCAGTCTGCATTGGGGGCGTTTATTCTAATGTTAAAATAATTAATCAAGGGGTCCCACAGGGTTCTATTCTTGGACCCTTACTGTTTTGTATCTATATTAATGATTTGCCTGACTGCCTTGGAGATTCTAAAGTTATTCTTTACGCTGATGATACGACCATTTCCATCTCGCATCAATCATTACCTACTCTGATCAATATGTTGAACAAGGAACTGACTAATGTCGTTGAATGGTGTCGCTTAAACAACTTAATTTTAAACCCGCTCAAAACTCAATTCATGGTTTTTAAAACATCACAAAAAATGCTACCTTTCATTCCACAAGTGTTCATTGACAATCATTTCATTCCTGCGTCTAACTGTGTGTGTTTTCTGGGCATAAAATTGGACCCTCATTTAAAGTTCACCAATCATATTCTTTACGTTAAACAAAAAACAGCATTTGGTATAAGATCACTCATCAAATCTCGTCCTTTTTTTTTCACTTGAAGCCTTATTGTCTTTATACTTTGCCTTCATACATAGTCACATCACCTATGGCATTACATCATGGGGAAATACATATAACATTCATATTTCGTCTGTACAGCACATTCAGAATCAGGCCATGCGCATTATTACCAACAGTTCATCTTATTCTAATGCTACCCCACTCTTTCAGGCTAACTGTATTCTTACTGTGTCTGGCTTATTTAAATTTCACTTAATCACATTGTTATATAAACAACTTAACAAACAGCTTGTGTTTGATTTAATCGATGCTAGTTTACTCACTAACACCAATAGCACTAGATTCGCCCACAGTCACAACTTCCATTTACCTAAATGTAACACCAATTATGGCAAAATGACGTCCGCCTTCGCGGTCATCAAATTGTGGAATAACCTGCCCTATACACTAAAATCATCATCATCTTTTCATGCATTCAAACGTGATCTTAAAAACTTCATCTTGCATAACTAGGTTGACAACGATGATTACTAAACGATTCTTGGTATCCGGGCATGAAATGGGAAAGTCTTTGCAAATTTACGTTATTGCTTTTTGGCGTGATTATGTTTTACTTATATAATCTTATTAATATTGTTTTTGTGTTGCATTCTGACTGCCTGTTTTGTTTACTTGATGTTATTTTATGTAAATTCACTGTTTATTTTTCTTTGTGTTACGTATTTTACGTGCTGTTTTAATTAATCATTTTATTGTTATATTTAACCGAGGGTCCCCCTGCAGTCGCTTGACTTTGGGACCCTCGTCTGCATACTACACTCTACGAATTTTGTATTTTGAATGATTGAATAAACTGAAACTGAAACTGAAACTGAAACTTTACCTAAACACATTCCGGAACACTGATTCAACACACTGTCATCTGGTTCTTCACCCATCTCGGGCAGGTGCCGGGTGCCCTACCCAACCTCAACGAGATCACCAATGATGCAGTGCGCGCACTTACCGACCGCACCGCCACAGGGCAACACCATCTCGCTGAGTTAGAGAGCAATGCACCGATTACGTACAATGACATAACAAATCACTTTTGCCTTTAACACCGCTTTTTTCGACCCTCGCACCCGTAACAACAAACCTGAGGCGCTAACCGTACGCCTATTATAGACACACACGTACCAAAACCTTGCCAAGCTTCACGTTTATTATCCTGATGCATACCCCAGCGACACATGTCCATCATGTGGACACATGGCGACACTTGAACACATATGCTCTGGGAGTGTAGAATAAACCCAAGCATTTCCCCGAGGGTGAACATGGTTAAGTGCGAATGCACGGGGTGATGATATGAGGGGTATTTATTAATTCACACTATTATATTTATTAATCACACTATGGTGCCTTTATGGTGTAATGGTTCCTGGGAATCGCAATTTGATCACACGGGGGAGTTTACGTTAGCTCACTGGCGAATGCCAATGGATTTTAACTTTACTCCCCCTCATTGCATCACCACGTGCATTCGCACTTAGCCATGTTCACCCTCGGGGAAATGCTTGGGAGTTTTATTACTGATGATGATAATTAAAGTGTAATTAATGAATTTAAATGTTGTTTGTCATGAAGCGTTTGTACACAGATACATTATATACGAAGTAATATTTATTTACACTTCACGATTTTCATACGATGCATTAAATGCACACATTGCGAGCGCGTCACACACACACACACACACACACACAAACTACACTACAGAATAGCACCTATTCGTATTATCGTTGTAGCTCACGGTTAGTACCAGTGCTTTGCGGAGGAGCGAGCGAAGGGGGAGCGGGACGCGCGCGGCGGCGTTAAAGATATATGGCGCGTTATTGACACCGATATCAGCGTCGCGTCCGTGGCTTATTCGGTAGAGCGTCGCGCTGCGGCCCGCCAAGTCCTCTCTCTTTTAAAGATAGAGGGAAGACTGCGCACGCCGCTGACGGCGGTGCATGGTTTGGGGTCGCTTATAAAGCGTATTCACACTTAAAAACTCCTCCCGACTCTACCTTAAACAAATGGGAGAGGTCTCTCAGTAGCTCACTTATCGCTGACCTGCAATGAGCCGTCCAGCAGGCACACGAAGCGGCCGCCAGGTACTCCCTGTCGGCCCTATCAACACCACCTAGACTATTGAATAGTCTAAGTGGTGTTGGCCCTATACGTGGGAGACGCCCGATACGTGCTAAGCGCGTTTTGAGGACTGAAATAAAGTTTTTTTTTCTCATTCCATTCCAATTTTTACTCAGAACATTGTGTAATGTTTTTCTACACATTAACAAATTATATCATGAGTCATTAACCTTTCTGAAAATATCAGCGCATAGTTCTCTAATAAAAGTATTGTCGGAGTCTGTGAATTTCAAAACCACAATATGATAATGAGAAGCGCCGTAGACGCGGGCTCCGGAAATTTCGACCGTCTTTTGTTCCCAAACGTGCACCGACGTAGCCCAGTATTTGGCCCCTGTTATTTTGCCTCCACCGAAACGCGACTATATATCGCAGCCGGGATCAAACTCGCGACCTTCGGTTCCGCAGCTGAGAACCTTAGGCAGTGATCCAACGGGGTGGACACAAAAGCTTTATTTGTCAGACAACGAAAATTATTTATATAGGCTGATTGCCTATGACGTAACACAAAGATGGTGAGTTCCATTTGACTGGCGTTGACACTGGGCTTCTTTTCAGTGTCGATGATACAGCGCTGAAAGTTTCACCATGCATGAACAACAAGCCCAATGTTGCATCTTTTAAAATAAGGAATTATTCCCGCTAACCTTTGCGAAATATATTTAAGCCCCGCTTTGTGTCAGCCCCCGTGGCAGTCTATAAACGTTGTGCTGGGCTGCTGACCGGTAGCTCGCGGGTTTGATCCTAGCCATGGCGGTCATGTTTTCATTGGAAGCCGAAACGCTAGCTGCCCACGTACGTCTAGTAATGCTCACGTTAATGATCCATAGGCGGACCAAATTTGTGGAGCCCTCCACTATGGCGTTCCTTCTAATCACGTTATGATTTTGTCGCGTAGAGCCTGGATAGTTATCTATAATTGTCGCCTGTTTGCAATGTTACTTGTGGGGGCTAGGTTAAGTGTAACTATAAAACTGTAACGCAACCGACGTGAGAATGCAGTTTTTCACTGCCCTCGAGAGAAGCGAGTGCTTCGATGGCACATGCGTACGGGTGGCTGCTGAGAGCAGGTTAATAAACCTGAATGTGAATCATTATGTGTGCACCAAAGAGCAGCTTCCAGCCTATGCGTCTTGAAGTGCAGTAATCCGAAGCATATAACGCTTTTTTTTTTGTGTGTTACATGGTGGTATATCTGTACTGCGTGGAAATATTGAGTGATAGCACAAAAAAAACCTTTGATTGTTTTTCATTTTGCATTTTATTTTATTTACCATCAATGCCAGAAGACCTTTTGGAGGGGAGTGGTTAAAAGTGGACAAGGACTGACTACAGCCTCAGATTACGTAATTCAAGAAGCATTAAACTCATCAATAACCAGTGTTCAATGCGCACGGACAATGAACTCTTTATAATAGGAAGATAATAAATAATAGTACATAACTTAGTACATTGCACGCGTTCTAGTTACACATTAATAAGTAAAGTTTGTCGAAAAAGATGGTTATGAGCAAGAGTTTTTTTTCTTGATTTGTACCAATCAAGTGGAAAGAGGTAGCCGTCGCCAAGTAACGGTCAATTTTCGTCACCAAGTAACGGTGACAAAAACTCCTTCGTCTATTTTCTATTTCAATAAAAAAAGTTAATATGTCTTCGCAAAGGCGGCTCCATTCTACTAATATAGGAAGTATGAATGATCGGTAAAAACAGCGGGAGTTTCCTCATGTGGTGCCAACTTTATGATGGTTGTGAATATTATGGTGTATTTACTGAGTAATGAGAATTAGTTTGCCACGATCTGTAGAATCATTGAGCAGTTTACGAAATGTGGCCAAAAGAGATATCTTACATCGCAATGCAAGAGAAGGAAGGCCTAGGCTGGACTTCATGGAAGTTGTACATTGAAGTGACGTATAAGGCTCTCGCGTATATGTATGTTTAAGAAATACGCGCTGTGTTTTGGAAAGTTGAGCGATGAACGATTCTGCAAGAAGAAGTTAACGCATCTGAGTAGTTTCACCCTTTTCGATGACATTACGTATGTGTTACACACTACTTCACGCGCGCACAAAGCTGATGTCTTAGTATCGAATTTGTAAGCCAACGCTTCTGTGATGTACTTTATTTTCACTTCCTTTTCTTAGGGCGATCCATTTCAATGCGAAAATATTACTTAGCCTATTGTGCAACTCTGCTACCATCACAAAGCCACGGAAAAAAGGTTACACGAGAGTTACGCCCTCTTTGAGACTGTGTACACGGTTGTTCGAAAATGAAACGTTTACGCTGAAAAATTGAACGAAGATCGGATGACTTTATGAGCACATGAACGCCATTTTAGACAGGCTTTCCGAATCTAATGGTGGTGACCGCTAGACTACTGTAGGTTGATCAAACTTGATACTGCCGCGACAGCATCAGAACACAGAAGATATCACGTGATGAAACTCAAAAAGCAGGAGATTTCCTACTACCGAATGGTTCCCAGCAAAACCGACTTATAGTAATCTTTGCTTGAAATCTAGACGGATTGTGGCACGTTTTATCGACTTAATTGTTTTCATACTTTGAACTTTCGCAGAAGCTGCCAGCGTTCAAGAGCGTTAGAATATATGACCCCATAACGATTCGAGTTCGAATTTCCGCACGCGTGAAAGCACAGAGCGAATAACTCGTTCCGAGCGGGAAATGGGCCGTAGGGTAGGCCGTCGTATAAGACGAGTAGTTACAATTGCGCGGGCGCAATTTCCTCTGGCCACGTGGCAGTTTCAATTCTTTGTGCAGAGTTCCCCTTTATAGCTGGCTTCGGTCACGAAAAAAAAAACGGCTTTTAATTAAAAGCCAGGCATACCACAATGCGCACGTGCAGTTCTCTCTTAGATAGAGAGATAAAACCTTCTATTGCGATTTCTTTTCGACTCCGGCGACGCGATTCTCGCTGCTTATCGCTTCCGAGTCGTGAAACAGCGGCGCAAATGGGCGACATTTCAAGTATCGATGAGCGTGACAAGCTTCTTGAGAAGAAGGCTTCGCGTCCGCAGCTCCGAAAAGATTGCTTCCTGACTTGCTTACCCTTTGCACCATTAAAGCTGCCCTATATATATACGTGAGAGTTTCGACGAGCAGTCGGCAGTTGAAGAGGCAAATGACCGATTAATCTTTGGAATGAAAATGGGGAAGTCAAGTCGAAAAGTCTATTCTATTGAATATTTGTATTGGACTGAAAAGAGGTGCGTTGGTGCACCGGACCCGAGCGACTTCAACGAGCCATGGCTATCTCGACTGAGGAGACAACTCACATCTCATCTTAAGTCAAAGAAACATGGTGAACTACTGTAGTTTGTATCGCGCTCTGTTCGACTGTTTAACGCAAAATAGCTGTATCTGGTATCATACGGGACACTGTGACGCCTAGCAGGGTCTGAGAGTTGCGGGATATGTGCGGACATCTCGGAGGCCTCAGGCGGCCGTATTTCGTAGGGGCACAGCCAAAAAATAACAACAATCTAGAAGTTACTCCTGAGTACCAATTTTACCCCATGTAACTTTCACACGGCGTAGTTTTAAGGTGAAAACCTTATACGCCTTATCCGACGGGAAAATTTGCAAGACATAATCACCCAAATGACGTCACAGTATAGTAATCGTGACCCCAACATAATGTCGCCTAACATCACGTCACATGACATTATCCTTCCAACCTTGTCATTTGGTGAAAGGGGATTCAATCATAGATACGAAGGCCGTACACAGCCACGTCAGGTTCTGAAAACCTTGGAGGGGGAGGGCGGAACGAATGAATAAAATCGACCGAGTTCAAAAAGAAGATGGCTTGCACTTTGAAGTTGACTTTGGCAAACTCATGGGGGACCATGTGAATTTTCGTTGCTCTTGTCACCAAAAAGACAAAAAAGTTTCTTTGCGAAACAGCTACAGTTTATGCTTAAACGAAATTATGCATTACAAAACGACAGAAAAATGTAACAGAATAAAAAGAATTCATTGCTTCTTACGTGTTATGCGCAAGTCCTTTTAATAATAGTGTCAAGAAATGGAAGAATAGTCTTCGATTTTATAAAACGTTCGATGTACGATAACATCTTTAACACAAATGAGGCAGTTGTCCTGACTGTGGTCGAGACTTTACCTCAGTCGACGCTGTTCTGCAAGTTTCGATAAATTGGTATGATTTCGTTTTCACATGTACGAAATCAATGGTGGTCGTAGAACAGCAATAACACGTTTGTTGACAAATATAAGAAACTGGATGTTCCCTGCGATTTTTTTCTCAATAGTTTTATTTACACGCATTAAAAGGATGCTGTGGTACGGATGAAGCACCGGCTACTCCTTAGCGCTCAGAGGTGTCTAGCTAGAGCACATAGGGTTTAGATTTCTAAACATAACAAGTTCTTAACGCATACAATATGCACGTTAACACAAGGGTTAAGACATAAAATAAAAGTTATGAAAGACATAACATAAAAGTTATAAAAGACAACCTGAAAATTATAAAAGATATGACATAACATAAAAGGAGGCTGGATGATCGACCCTTTACTCTGGAGAAGATCTTTGGAGCGTGGCCCTCACGTACTTCAGCCCAGAAAGCCACACGAGCCCTTCTACAATTTTTGAGCGCAACTTCACTGTGTGACCGCCGGTGGAACCTGAACTATAAGTGTGTTATGTGCAACGTGTATCTCCGCCTCTCTCTATTATTCTCGCTCATTCCCCTCTCCCTCGTATAGGGTAGCAAACTGGAATTAGTCTAGTTAACCTCCCTACCTCTCTGATATTCTATCTTCTCTCTCTCAAACGAACATATTCAACAATAACTGTTCCAACACACTTCATTGTTAAACAAATTTGAGAGTAGCTGTTACATGGCATAACCAAGACGAAAAATATTCAACAGTCGCATGATTATACATTATGGCATAAAAAAAAGCTTAAATGTACTAGTAAGGGCAAAGAATACCACTGTCTCTGAAAACCTTTTTTTACTGCATAACGCCCCTTGGGTAATTAAAGCTGCTTAAAAGGCGTCGTCATTCAAAGCACGAGCTGCCGGATAGCGGGGGGCGCTACGTGGAAATACCGATGGCGCTTCACAAGCACAACGCTGCCCGATCAACTTCTGAATGCTGAAAGTTGGCGCAGAAATTCTGCTCCAGGGCAAAGTTCTGGCTGTGCAGGGCGAGAAAGACAGCAGAAGGGGAAAGAGGACCTTATGAATTGCTTTTCTTTCTAGGCAACTGCCTCCATGACAACGCTTCGGGATACCACAACCTTCTGCACTTCTCGTCAGCTTGCGTGAGAATACCGAATTTTTATGGCTGAAGTAAGCGGGTTCTGTAGATTGCTGTGCGTTGTGCTTTTTGGCACTGTGGGGGAATGTATACCATAGTTAGGTTTGTGGACACTGTTTTTCAGAGCGAAGGTTCATGCAATTATCAAGAAATATAGTGAACATCACCTACACGACCTGCTTCGTCTTTGATTTGAATATGAGTGGTACGCAACTCAAGTTCTCTGCTATAAGTATTCAGTCGCTTACGGCGTGTGTGTGTGTGTGTGTGTGTGTGTGTGTGTGTGTGTGTGTGTGTGTGTGTGTGTGTGTGTGTGGCGCGCATTTTCCCGCACCCACACCCACTCGATGTAATTAGACTGCAAATGTAACAAACGGTACGTTCTGGTAACGTCGCAATACGAAAAAAAAACTGTGCAAATCAACTGTCATCCATAAGCAGTTTATGTGTTATGTGTATCACAAGAAGTCACGTGGATTTGAGTCATATTTCGTTTAGGAAGCCGCTGGGGTTCGAGCTATTTCTGAGCAAAGGAAGGGCATGTGTGTCAGATGTTGAAACAATAGGTATCTCGGTTCTTGTTATGCTGTGGATTCTCTAGGAGATGGCGTTCACCAGAAGGAGAACCCATATGCACAGTGTAGTGCATATGAATTGCAAAATTAAGACCGACCATTCATATTGTCGATCTGTTTAACGTGCGAAAATGACGTTGTGATCGCGAGGAACCCCGTAGTGAAGGGCTCCTAAAATTCGGATCACCAGACGCTCTTGAACGGGCTACTGAATGTAGGTACACGGGCCCATACCACTACGGCTCCATCGAAAGGTGACCGTCACGGCTGGGATTCAATCCGGTGATATATGCTTCAGCAGTTCAGCATCAGAATCGCTGTACTAACGTACCGGCTAACGGGCACACATGTTGTAGCTGGTGAACTACGATACTCGTACGCTGTATACTTTTGTCTAGGAAATGCCGTGTCCGTGATGTTGACTGGCCGAACGGGGCAGACTAAGCGGGGTATGCAGTTTGTTTTAGGGGTGAAGCTCTTTAAAACAACACCCGTTTGTCCCTCGTAGCCGTTGTAGTATGTAACAAGTATAGCATTTTGTCTTCCAAGGTGGTGCCGGTGAGAGGTTTCTTCTGTGCGTTGTTGAACAATAAAAGATAATGCTCAATGTACATGCCAATGGCTGCTAAGGGGGAATAAGAGACGGGAGAATTTGGCTTTTAGTTAACGCGCACGCTGCAAATTTTTTATAGTTCAACAACGCACAGAAGACAATAAAGGGTTGTTACATTATACTCGCTGGGCGTAAGCTCCTAGGTTTTAGAAAGGTTTAGCGAGTGTTGAGCCGCAGTGCCATGAATACAGTGAACTAGTATATACCATGGATGAACTAGAGGTGGTTGAAGATGGGAAGTAGATACGAAGCGCAAGCGGTAAGAAAGTGTGCGTGTGCCACCTCCCGTTCAGTCCTTGAAATGTGTGCTGGATGGCGGAGCTTCTATATGGGGAAGATATGATGAAAAGATGCGAGATGGTGCTACTTGGAGTGTTGAATAGATGGACGAACGGACACACAGACAGATGCATGGATGGACGCATGAACGGACGCAGGGGCGGATGCATGGACGAACGCAGGGACGGACGCACGAACAGACGCACGCACGGATGGGCGGATGGACGCATGGACAGTCACACAGACGGATGCATGGACGGACGGAAGCAAGAACGAATGGACGGACGAATGCTTCGCCCCACTCTCCATCATTCACTCCTTGGATATGCTGCCATTTTTTCCCGGACCCGGACTATTGAGGGCATAAGCACACTGGCATCCTGGGTCAGAGCCCTGCGAGCGGCACTAACGATCGCGATGTGAAGGCTTGTGGAAGGGGATGTCACACACGGAACGGCTGCCGATGATCAGAAGCGAAGTGTGCAGAGGGGCCGTTAATCTCTTGGGAAAGCGCAAAACCGTTCAGCGGCCTAATTGGTTGTGGGCTTTGCCTGAAATAAAACGCGCGGAGCAAGCGGGTGTACAACCATTAGCGCGAGCTGCTGACGGAGACCGTGAAAGCCTAATATGGCGGATATCGTAGCGGTTTCCGCAGTGTTCTCCCAAGTTTCACTCTCTCTATTCTGCCGTTTTATATCGCGGCTTCCTTCAGTCTTCCTTTCTCTCAATCCGGGTGTCTTGCGTGCCATCGCTTTTTGGCGTTAATCTTCGTCAAATGACAGACGTTATGACCCACTGACTCCCTCTCAAAACTTGTAGCATTTTCTGGGAATCTTTCTCTATATCGTGACGTATCAAGCACGTTATTCACTGGTTCTAACTTCGTCAATTTCATTTTTACACATATATAATAAGTACTACAACCTAGTTGAAAGGCTTCCTTTTAATTTCATTTCCTCCTCCTCGTCACTCTCGCACACTCTATTTTTATTCCTCTTTCCTAACTACCACGGTAGAGCAGCCAGCCGGAAGCTTGCTTGTTCACTTGAACCTATCTTTTGGCCCTTACGCACTACGGAGAATCAGCCATTGAACTGGCAGGTAACATAATCGCGCAAAAATTATTAAAAATTTTGAAGATGAAAAAACAATTATTCAACCGTCTAGAGAGTATAAAATTGGACAATGAGAAGTTTACGTACGCATAATATAAGCACGGGATGAACATTTCCAATGCATACATAAACCAGAATTTTAAAAAATAATTTTATTATGAATAACATAAGAAGTAGACTTTGTTGTGTCTTTAAAAAAATTCGCAAACTGCTATACAGACACTCCTGTTGCTGTGGCATAATGAAGAAGCCCCAGTGGAAAGGATATATATTTAGAATTAAGAGTAATGCTTCATTTTGTAAATATATTTTCAATATGTTCTTCCCTGTGACTTGAGAAACGATAACAACTGAGTATGCGTTCCTCTTTAATCTTCCTGCTGTCAGTCTTCAGGTTTCTTCCCTTTCTTTCTTCTTTGTTGATTTCGTTAGGTTATTTCTAACACAAATAACTCTCCCTTGATTCGTTCTTTTTACTACAAAGACAGTAGGCACCAGTAAATACTAGAAGGCAGGCGAAGCAGCCTCTAGAACAATGTCCAAAAAAACAAAGCGGTTTACTCCGAGGCCGTGAAATCTAGCATGCACTGCACACCAGAAAACACGAGCAACGACGCATTGTCTGAAAATATGCTTATTCGTTTCTCGTTGGGAGCAGTTTGGGCATGTTGCTGACTGGACCATTCTCCACCTCTCGAGGCGATCAAGAGTAGGAAGAACACCCCACCCCAGCAGGCACATGAATTCCCGGAGGTGGCCAAGTAGAAATCATGCCGTCAGCGTGCTCTAAGACACACGACTAGAGTGGGTGTGGCGTGCCTGAGGAACTAACGGGAGCAACAAAGCGGCTGTTGTGTCAACGATAGGATTCTTGAACACATCTATGGTTCAGGGCAAGTGGACTGGATGTGACGAAAAAACGCGACAGCTGTTGCATAAAACGAAGGAAGTGTTACTGATTGTGGGCCCTGATTAAGGTGCACATTAGGCATTAAATAGCGAAGGTGAGTGCCTAGAAAATAACATGTCAGTGTTTGCGTGGGGGATTCCTCTCTTTGTACGAGGCGCAGCAAGAAGCGCAGGGCCAGTAGCCGGCAGGGTATTGACACCTAAGGGAAAGCAAAGCATCCCTGGGAACGCTGCTGTCCTAACTCCACACGAGAAACCAACTCAGTGCCACCGAACTATACAAGAAGGAACACAAGGTAGACTGTAATTATCTCACGATGCGTCAAGGCGGCTGCTTCACGTGAGAAAGGAACCAACGTTTTGCGCAAGGTACTCAGAAAAAGTGGTTAACTATTTTGAGCATACTTGGTACTCCACTATGAGAGAGCATAAAGCTGCCCCGTGGGTCTCATACGTGATGAGGCCTACCTTCTGAAGGTAAGGTGGAACACTTTGGCGCACCTATCTATGTACGTGCGTTCAGAAAAGGTTATTAACGATTCAGAGTACGAGGCCCTCTACTAAGGGAGAGCATGAAGCCGTACCGGACCAAGAACGAAAAGCACTTGTCCTGGCGTCCGAAAAAAAACCTGTCGCTGATAAGTGTAATGTCACCATCTAAAATGTGCCTGTACCATCCGCATTCGTATGCCCTGATTTGCAACAAAATGACAATCACTCAATCGTTCTTTTCGGTGATCAGCTGATTTCTACATGTCGGTCAGATCTTTTATCAAGATCGCTTGTCATTTAACGCGGTCAATATTCATTAATGTAGAAATATGAAGCTGTGCCTAATAAGAACTTGTTGGGCGACTTGGAGGTGACATGACAAGGTGATTTTGAAGCTACAAAACACGTACGCTGTGAGAGACAGAGTACAGACAGGCGGTACTGACGAAAGATTCACTGCATAGATAGCATTGATATAAGGCAGAATGATGCGCAGACGCACCATTGTGCCTGATAAATGGTGAAGCTCCCGTAGCCTGATAAGTGGTATCGCCGTGAGATATGCTCAATTGCGTCGGTGCAGCATTGCACTTATATTTCATTGCTGATTGATTGATATGTGGGGTTTAACGTCCCAAAACCACCATTTGATTATGAGAGACGCCGTAGTGGAGGACTCCGGAAATTTTGACCACCTGGGATTCTTTAACGTGCACCCAAATCTGAGCACACGGGCCTACAACATTTCCGCCTCCATCGGAAATGCAGCCGCCGCAGCCGGGATTCGAACCCGCGACCTGCGGGTCAGCAGCCAAGTACCTGAGCCACTAGACCACCGCGGTGGGGCTATATTTCATTGCTGCATTTGCTATTAGTCCTTTGCTTTTTGCTTCACGGGACGGCTTTAAGCTCTCCCATAGTAGAGTATCCTATACTCTAAATTGTTACCCACTTTCTCTACCCTCCCGCCCCTGTCCAAAATTGCACTCTGGGCAATTATGAACAAAGGACCTATAGGTTCATAATTGCGATCTGTGCTCGCTGACGTGAAAAATAAAAATAAATACTGCCTGCAGCATGCTTAACCTAGATGATGTAGATGCGCAAAAAATAACACTCTCATGCCTTTTAGGCGCTCTTGTCATCACCCTTCGTCGACACCAATGTATATAGAAAGGCGTTGAATACTGCTTGCAGGAGTCATAGCAGATGACTATAAAAAAACAGTCATCTGCTTCTGCTAACTCCTTTTGTGTTGGCTGCCTCCATGTAGCTGACGTCAGTCGATTGCTCTAGCAATTGAAGGCATGCTGAAGTGTTTAATTCGGTTGCACCGTGTCAATAGACCCTGCGAATTATTGCTTTATATTTACTTCGTTTTACTTGTATTTAATCGATACGACGTTACTCCCTAGGTTCCCATTCAGCCCCTTTCTTTCTAATCACTTCATTTCCGTTCACATCTTCCTACAAGCTGCCGCTATTGTTCCTTTGACACGTTAAAGCCTTTTTGCACTTCAGTACGAGTGCAAACTGTGGCACCAAAAAGCATATTGTGGTGCAGTATAGTAAAAGTTATCTCGCGAGTTCAGACTCCGAAGAATTGAGATGAAATCACGCGTTCACTGTATGCAAGCACAAGCTAAAACGTGCCATCCACATCCCTACAATGCGTAGTATAGCTGCGGTAATAGCTATACCAAAGCCAGCAGTAGGCGTGAGTATATGCGATATATACATCAAGAAGCAAAGATAACTGTAGTTGGGAAACTAAATGGAGGATATGGATATATTTGAGTTCGAGGGCATATACAACATAACAAAATTTGCCATTTTCTGCCATCAAGTCACTCTAGAATTTCAAGTATAGTATTTTTATTCATTCTTTGTCTCTTCTTTTCAATTTTTTTATCATTTACTTACATAAAAACTTAATTGCATTACAATACATTGCATTCATTACATGTAATTACATATTTACATTACATGTATACGGACGAAATGCGAAAGCACCTGCGCATTTAAACTTCAGGTATTATTCGTGTTTCTTTTATTATAGCGTCACTCATAAGGACATCGAAAATTTGGCTCATAAAACTCATAAATTGAAAGAATTGTTAGTCTGTTCTTGTTGCAGGTGGCGTCGTTCATGTATACAGATTTTCGAGAAACTTTCTCAAACGAAAGAATCTTACGCGAAGCTTCCCCTGGAAGACATTGTCATGGCAACATCCGCTTTACGCTGAGATCTATTACCATTTATTCAATGTGAAAGAAATGTCTTGCCACGGTCACTAAGGAGCACACGCTGTGCGCCAGGTCGTGAAATAATGGAGCGAAGGAAAAAATCGGCTACTTCAGAGGTAGCACCAGACGAAAGAGCTGCCGTCTCCGCGTAGCGAGTAAGGTGGTCTACGGCAGTAACAATCCAACGGTGACCGGCTGGCGTAAGCCGAAGAGGTCCATATAAGTCTATGCCCACAAATTCAAAGGAGTGGACTGGTACGGCAGTGGTTGCAATGGCCCCGCGGGAAGAGACGTGGTACGTTTTTGGTGCTGGCATGACGCGCAGGAAGCGACGTACTTGGCTACAGAAGTGGAGAGGCCAGGCCAAATGCAGCGAGTCTTGAGGCGGTCGTAAGTCTTGCGGAACCTTAAGTACCAACTGTCGCATCGTCATGAAACGCTTTTAGAACTTCCAGATGAAGGGAGCGAGGAATGACGGGAACCCATTGGTTACCGAGAGGATAGTAAATATGCCGACATAATGTTCCATCCTGAAGCTTGAAACGTTCAAGTTGTCGTCTTAGGCGGCAGTTTGGAGCACTCGATAAGCCAGTGAGCCGATCGATGATTGTGTGGCAGTAAGTATCGGCATGTTGGAGCGAGGCGAGATCTGTGGACGAAAGAAGGTGCGCCGAGGCAATTAACTGTTTCGAAGCAGCAGCCGTCTGTTTGGCCACTTTGGTGGGTGGTAACGAACAGATGGAAAGCGACACTTCGGCGCTTTGCGAGAGTGGGTAACGTGGCAAAGCGTCGGCATCTTGGTGCTCTCGATTCGACCTTTATGTGACGCTGTAGTCATACTCTTGCAATCGTAGTATACCCAACAGCCAAGGCATCCCGACAAATTTTTGAGAGATGATAACCAACACAGAGCATGATGGTCAGTCACTATTGTGAAATGCCGGCAGTATAAATAAAGGTGAAACTTTTGTACGGACCACACGATGGCGAGACAATCTCGCTCAGTGACGCTGTAATTTCTCTCAGCGGGTGATAGAGTACGGCTCGCGTAGGCCACGACTTGTTCCTCGGAAGCGTGGTTCCGCTGAAGAAGGACAGCACCGATGCCAAGTCCACTTGCGTCAGTGTGTAGCCATAGCCTCCTTTATAAAGGAGGCTATGGTGTAGCATAGTAGGTGCTGCAGGGTCGAAATGGCGAAGCACTGGCCGTGATGTGAGGCGTCGCTTGAGGGTGTGAAAAGTGGCTTCGCAGTCATCCAACCAGACAAAGGGTGTGCTCGTGGTCAGAAGTTTGTGCAGAGGAGCCGCAATAGTAGCGAAATCACGTACAAAGCGGCGGGAATACGACGACAAGCCAAGGAAGCTGCGGAGGTCTTTGGGTGAGGTTGGTGTAGGAAAGTGCAGTACCGCGGCAACCTTGTCGGGATTGGGCTCCACGCCATGTTTACTGACGACGTGACCAAATACCTTGGTGCTGTGACTGGCAAACCGACACTTCTTAGTGTTGAGCTCCAGACCAGCCTTAGCTAAACTCGTGAGGACTTCGTCTAGCCGTTCCAGGTGCTGTGAGAAGCTGGACGAAAAGATGACAATGTCGTCCAGGTAGCCAAGGCAGGTCTTCCATTTTAATCCCCGCAGTACCTTGTCTATCAACCATTAGAATGTGGTTGGGGCATTGCACAGGCCGAAAGGCATATCATTGAATTCAGAGAGCAGATCTGGCGTAGCAAACGCAGTCTTCTCTTTATCAGACTAGTGCAATGAAATCTGCCAATAACCAGAGCGCAAATCGAGACTTGAAAAGTACTCGGCACCTTGTAAAGTATCAAGAGCGTCGTCAATGCGAGGCATTGGGTAGACGTCCTTACGAGTAATTTTGTTGAGTGATCTGTAATCAATGCAAAACCGTACCGAGCATCCTTTTTTTTACTAGTACGACAGGAGAAGACCATGCACTTGTCGAAGGCCTGATGACGATGCGCGCGATCATGTCCTTGACTTGTTCTTCTATAAGCTTGCGTTCAGAAGCCGACACACGGTAAGGGCGGTGGTGATTGACACGGGATCCGTCGGTGTCGATATGATGGGCGGCCACTGTTGTTTGACCCCTACCCTCCGGAACAAACATTAAAGCAAGTTTTGTGCCTCATTTATAACGCTAGCAAGGCATCAGTTTGCGTTGGGTTGAGATGTTCACACGAAGTGGCCTTGAGAGCAGGAGATGCATCTTCTGCTGGCATACACTTTGAGAATGACGAAGCAGATGAACCAGTGACGACCCAAACCGGTGCTTCTTCGGTAATGCTCGCAACAGTGGTCCCCTCTGGCAGAAGAAGTGGTTCAGGCGTCGTGTTGCAGGCTGTGATGCCTGCATAACCACGGGAGAACCGCACTAAACAAGATGCGATGGTGATTCCTCGAAAAATGCAGCGCTGGCAAGGAACAACCAGAGCGCCACCATATAGAATGTCTCGTGACTTGATCGTAAGGACACGTTCTTGTCCGGGAGGCAGGAGGAAATCCACAGCTGCCACAAGGTTGGGCGACAAAAGGTCGGCAGCAGAAGAAAGCTCAGTGTCCGTAATACGAATGAGGGGCCGACCACACGAAATTACAGCAGACGCTACTGACCAGAAGTCCCAGCCTAAAATTATCTGATGAGCGCGCGAAGACAGCACAGCCAATTGTATGTGATGACGGATTCCATCGATGAGAACACGAGCAGTTCACAACCCAGTCGGGCAAGTTGGACCGTCGTTAGCGCCGCATAACATGGGACCGGCATAAGTAGTCTGCACTTTACGCAGGCAAAAACACAATTCACGATCAATTACCGAAATTGCGGCCCCAGTGTCTATAGGGGCGTCAACAAAAACACCTTCCACACAAACAGGCAGTAAATTAGCTGGACGTGACGGAGGAGTTGTAACGTTCTGACAACAAGCAGTTTCCCCTCCAAAAACTGCACCTTCTAGTTTTCCGAGTCCAGAGAGATCGGCGCGGGACGCAGGGGTGATGACGTGCATGCGCGAAACGGTGACGGAGAACGGCCGCGAGATGAACGAGAAGGATGAGGCCCAGCTTGAGACCGTGGAGGGGAGGGCGACCGACGTGAGGTGGACGGATACGGTGCGGGATCATATTCATCGGGTCTCGGGGCAAAGTCTCTCTTGTAAGCTGGGTAACCACGTCGTTCATCCTGCTGACGGCGGCAGCAGAATCTGGATATATGACCCCTTATGCCACAGTAGAAGCAGATGGGGCGTTGAGGATGCCATGTAGAATAGTGGCGTGGCCTTGGCACTTGCGTTGTCATCGCAGCCACATGGTCGCATCCGACGTCCGCAGACATGGTTGGAACTGGTGCAGGGGCCCGTGATGCAACTTCTGCGTACGAAGGCACCGGGAAGCGCACAGGAGACGGGGCATGTGCAGCGTTTGTCACTGATGCCAGTTCGTCCTTGATTATTTCACGCAGGTTGGGAGGAGGTGTGCGGACAGACGCAATGGTTGGGTTGCCTGGAATAAGGCCATGGAGTCCTTCTCTGACAATTGTGCGGAGAAGGGTCCAGAATTCATGCTCTCCGGTAAAGCGAGCATCGCAGGAGGCGTGTGGAAAGCGCATGGAATGAAGCGCGCCCAGGCGTTAGCATGTAGTGATGACGTACCGGATGGTAGTTGGATTCCGGATCACGAGAGCATTGAAGGCCACAGAGTTGATACCTTTCAGTAGATGTCGGATACGATCGGCCTCCGTCATGTCATTTTGTGCTCGGCGACAGAGAGCCAGAATATCTTCAATGTAGGACGTATACGATTCATCGTCCCCTTGGATGTGGGTTGCGAGTTTCTGTTTCGCTACCGCAGAGCATCCTACAGAGGTGCCAAATACCTGACGGAGATGCCCCGTGAAGGCCGACTAATCGGAGAAGTCGCTCTCGTGGTTGTAATACCAGGTTTTAGCGACGCCATTGAGGTAAAAATGAACGTAGCGTAGTTTGTGCGCCTCGTCCCAAAAATTACAAACGCTGGTTCGATCATAACTGTCCAGCCATTCTTCGACGTCTTCGTTGCGAAGGCCGCAAAATACCGGAGGGTCTCGATGAGAGGTACTCACGGTGTAGTGAAGCCTAAGTGGCTGAGAAGGAGCGGTTGCAGCAGCGGACGCTTTGGGTTTTGCCATCGCTGTTGCTTGAGGGCACAACCGTCGACCAGATTGGAGCTACAGGAGTGACGAGTAGAGCAGGAGGACGTGGGAACCAAAGCACGCTCCACCACTTAAGAGACCACGTCCGGTACGGCAGTAACCAGGTTATCTTTTTTTAATCCAGACGCACGAGCCAGAGAGCCAGCCCGCGTGGCATACGATGATGATCACTACAATGGTTTGGTCGTACAGATGAAGAGGAAGTACATAGTCAGCGCTCGCAGCATATATATATATATATATATATATATATATATATATATATATATATATATATATATATATATATATATATATATATCCTGTCTGATGAGTGAGGTAGGATGTTTGCCCCCCACTCGCGATAGAGCTGGTACGCCGTTGAAATACGCCATGGTTGTAGGCGCTGGTCGGGCACCTAACCTGAAAGCGACGTAGTCTGCTCAGCTGCAAGAGCGCATGACTCCACCAAGCCGGCACCGTCAGAATAAGGAATCAAAGAAAATCATGAACTAGTGGTTCACCTTTCCTACAACGTTTAAAAGGAATGGCGTAGTTAGGCGGTCAAGAAAGATGCACTGCTGGAACGAGTGGAAAGGTGCAGCACCTCATGGACTGTTTCAGGTGAGGCATACGAAAGAAACGGACAATGAGCTTATAACTTGATTATTAAGAAGAAATGTTCGGCAATTCAGTGTACATTGAACGAAACGACGCGCAAGCCATCGCAGAATGTTTATAAAGACAGAGAATAACTATAATAAATATAAACGAACGCCCCTCTGGAACCACGAAAAGCAGGCCTAACCGCCACTCAGGCCAAGAAGTTTTAAAAGCGGATAACGATTCAGAGTACTGGGAACTTCAGTATTGGAGAGCTGAAAGCTGTTCGTGGAAGCGAATGTTGCGTTGTTTGTTTAGAATAGGTAGTTAACGATAGAGAGTTCTAGGTACTCTGCTATGGGAGAGGATACTACTATGTTCAATGATGACCCCGGGAGGGGTCATCATTGAACACCCAGTAAGCGAAATCGAGGTGTGTTTAGAATAAATGGTTATCGATTCAGATCACTTAGTACTCTACTATGGGAGAGCATATAGCCGTCCCGCAGGCCTGTCAGGCGCAATGCATTCAGCGCGTCTACCTAGAAGTGTGCATTTTATACAGCTTACATCACATGCAGAGCCAGTTTCTGGATACAGAGACATCCTTGTAGCCTTGGTGTTGAGCAGAGAACTTTAACGTCGCAACGAATTTAGACAGAGGTTCTCAAGTCAATGCGCAGCCAAGAGATATACTTTTATGAGACACAGTGAGCGTTTATCTTTTATAGTTCCCAGTTTTCGTATTAGCAGAAGCAAGGTGAGTGTATTTCAAATGTAAATAGGCTGGTGGGACATACAGAAATCCTCGCCCCTTACTAATCCACGTGGTTTTCAAATAGTATTTTACCTTACATCTTGGATGATATTGGTGCTGCTTTTATTGTGGTTAACCTGCCACGTTTTGATGAAAGCGCATCGCCATAGTTTTCAAAGTGGCCATATGTATTTATTACGAACGTGTTATTTACCAATGAAATAATTGATATTTTAAATGCGAGGCATTCCTTAGTAAACTTCGGTGACTTTGAGCGTATATATTGTTGCGGGTTCGCGGCTATGCAGCTATGCGGGCGGTGCGAAGAAGAAGACGACGACGTTTTTGGGCTGTTCGATATACACAACGGCTGCCATCTTGACTGCTGGAGTACTTTTCTACTCTAAAGTAGTAAATACATTCGCAACATTTTGGTGGAGGTGCTGGGTACGACGCAAGACGGAACTTCGAAGCGGACGTGTTCTCGACTGCCCGACCATGGCAACAGAAACCAATTCTGCCGCTCCTGTTTCAGCCGCGACTCCGGCGCAGCCTGTACAGCCGGTCGTATTGACGCAACCGCGCGACCCTGGCAACTTCTGCGGCACCGACCATGTTGACGTTGACGACTGGATTCCGAAGTTCGAGCGGTTTGCAGCAGTGTACCGGTGGGACCCTACGATGATGCTCGCCAACGTTGGCTTCTATCTCTGCGGAACAGCTGGCGCGTGGTTCGAGGCTCATGAAGCGGACATAACCAGCTGGGATACTTGCAAACAGAAGCTTCGTGACCTGTTTGGTAAGGCCGTCGGACGCCAGCGGGCCGCTTCTAAAGAACTCTCTGGTCGGGCACAAACTACGACCGAATCATATGTCACCTACATCCTTGACGTTCTCGCCCTTTGCCATCGTGCCGACCCCAACATGTCCGAGGAAGACAAAGTAAGCCATTTACTTAAAGGCATTGCAGATGATGCTTTTAACATACTGGTTTCCAAAGACTGTTCCACCATTGATGACATCATCAAAGAGTGCCGCCGATTCGAAGAGCTGAAGAGTCGCCGGGTCGCCAAGAATTTCTTGCGACTTCCGAACACGGCCGCTACGTCATCTTGCGAGGACCTTCAGCCGCCATGCAGTCAACCACATAACAACGAAAGTGTGGTTCGCATCGTTCGTAGAGAAATCGAGGCCGCGTCTCCGTCTTTTCTGACCCGCCCATCTGATGATCGACCAACGATCTCGTTGATCCAACAGGTCGTGAGAGAGGAGCTGGCAAACGTTGGGCTGCAGCCTGTGTGTTCGTTGACGGAACCTCGGGTCAGTACCATAGCGCCTTCTCCTGCACCAGAAAGATTCCGCCGCTATCGTGATCCTGCTCAGTGGAGGACACAGGACGACAAGCCTATATGTTTTCATTGTCATGGTGTAGGACACATCTCCCGCTACTGTCGTTTCCGCACGTATCCACCTCGGTCGTTTCCTGGCTATCGACGTGACGACAACCACCGGCCCCTGCAGTACAGCGCTCGTGACGATGGACCGTACAATGGCACTCCTGCGACACCAGTCCGCCGGTCCAGCCGTTCGCCGTCCCCGCATGACCGTCGCTCCAGGTCACCTCAGCACCGCCGCTATTCGTCGCCCCACCCTAGTGGACGCCCTTCTTCGGAAAACTGAGCAATGCAGCTCCCGGAGGTGACGCTGCATTGGACTCCCGACCTGAAAACCCTCTGCTGACCTTGACTACGGACAAGAACCTGCTTGATGTAGAAGTGGATGGCCTTCCTGTTACTGCCCTTATTGACACCGGCGCACATATTTCAATTCTGAGCTCTGACCTCCGTGCACGATTAAACAAGGTCCTTACGCCGCCAGAGTCCCTATTTGTACGTGTCGCTAGTGGAGCGACCCCGGCTGTGCTCGGAATGTGCACCGCGCGTGTGAGATTCGCCGACCGCCAGACGTCCGTTCTATTCCATGTTCTCGCTCACTGTCCACATGACGTCATCCTTGGACTCGATTTTTTGTCCGACCACTCCGCTGTAATTGACTGCTCAGCCGGCGTCGTGCAACTTGACTTGCCTGCGGCCACCGAAGAGTCGAAGATGGTACAGAACAAGCTTTCGTGCGCTGAGTTTGTTCGCCTCCCACCCCAAGCCCTAACTTGTGTCACAGTTGAACCATATCCCAGTGTTCCGGATGGGGATTACGTGGTCTTTCCCTCTCCCGGTGTTTTATTGGCCCGCAACGTTTCCTCCCCGTACACCATATTAACTGTCACAGCGAACAAGACGTGCCTTCCTCTTCTGAACTTCGGACTCAGCCCTCAAATCCTACCACAAGGCATTGTTCTCGCCACTCTTTCACCGTCACACGAGTGCCAGATCTCATCAGTGTCACGTGAACTGGCCACAGTCGCCTCGCCGAACCCGCATAGCACCGACGCAGCCAAATCTACACGGCTCAACAATGTAACTAAGATGATTGCCTCAGACCTCTTGCCGTCTCAGGTCAAAGACCTCACTGATCTTCTCACGAGCTATTCGGACATATTTGACTTTGACGGTAGGCCCATAAGTCAAACATCGCAAGTCAAACATCGCATTAATACCGGTGATGCAGCTCCAATTCACAGGCGTCCCTATCGAGTGTCACCATCAGAACGCCAAGTTATCCAACAGGAGGTGAATAAGATGCTCACAAAAGGCATCATAGAGCCCTCATCGAGTCCGTGGGCGTCCCCTGTAGTCTTAGTTAAAAAGAAGGACAATACCTGGCGTTTCTGCGTGGACTATCGGCATTTAAACAAGGTCACCAAAAGGGATGTCTACCCGCTTCCTCGTATTGATGATGCCCTGGACTGCCTTCATGGCGCAACCTATTTTTCTTCGATAGACTTACGCTCCGGTTACTGGCAGATCGCCGTGGACGACCTCGACCGGGAGAAGACCGCCTTTGTAACGCCTGACGGTCTCTACCAATTCAAGGTAATGCCGTTTGGCTTGTGCAATGCGCCGGCAACGTTCGAGCGGATGATGGACACGCTTTTGCGCAGCTTTAAATGGTCTATCTGCCTGTGTTATCTGGACGACGTGATTGTGTTTGCCCCAACCTTTAAGTCTCACCTCGAGCGCCTTTCCTCAATTCTTTCAGTATTTCGAGAGGCTGGGCTCCAACTTAATTCCTCGAAATGCCATTTTGGGCATCGCCAAGTTACTATTCTAGGGCATCTCGTTGACTCCTCCGGCATCCGCCCCGATCCCGACAAAGTCCGAGCTGTCCTGGATTTTCCTGTACCGACTTGTGTCAAGGACGTTCGAAGTTTTGTGGGCCTATGCTCATATTTCCGACGATTTGTCAGAAACTTCGCAGAGATCGCACGCCCCCTCACTGATCTTTTGAAGAAAGATGTACCATTTGAGTGGGGTCCTGATCAAGGCACGGCCTTTTCCCAGCTCATAACACTTCTGACCACGCCACCGATTCTCGCCCACTTCGACCCGTCTGCTCCAACCGAGGTCCGCACTGATGCTAGTGGCTACGGTATTGGCGCGGTTTTAGCCCAGCGTCAATCCGGTCACGATCGAGTTCTTGCGTATGCCAGCCGGCTCCTTTCTCCTGCCGAACGCAATTACTCTATTACGGAACGCGAGTGCCTGGCGCTTGTATGGGCAGTTGGTAAATTCCGCCCCTATTTATATGGCCGGCCTTTCACAGTTACCACTGACCATCACGCTCTATGCTGGCTTTCAGCCCTCAAAGATCCAACGGGGCGCCTTGCTCGTTGGGCTCTGCGCCTCCAGGAATTCACATACACAGTGGTTTACAAGTCTGGCCGTTTACACCAAGACGCCGACTGCCTCTCTCGGTACCCCGTTGACGCTCCAGATCTAGTAACCGACGACGCGTCCATCTGTATTTCCTCGCTCTCTGCTTTCGGCAACATGGGATGTGAGCAACGGCGTGACGCGTCCCTACGCGAGCTAATCGACCGCCTGAACACAGGCTGTACAGACAGTTCGCTTCGCATGTTCGTTGTCATAGACGGCATTTTATACCGCCGCAACATGCACCATGTGGGAAACGAACTACTACTCGTAATACCCACTCATTTGCACTCGACCGTACTTCAGCAACTACATGATGTACCAACGGCTGGCCACCTTGGTGTTGCCAGAACGTACGACCGTGTCCGCCGACGCTTTTTCTGGCCCGGCCTCTACCGTTCTGTACAACGTTATGTTAGGTCTTGTGAGTCGTGCCAACGCCGCAAAAGGCCAGCGGTACACCCCGCCGGGCTCCTTCAACCGATCGACGTACCTGCCGAGCCTTTCTATCGTGTCGGCCTCGACCTGCTGGGCCCTTTCCCTCTTTCTACCGACGGTAACAGGTGGGTCGCCGTCGCCATAGATTACTCGACCCGTTTCGCAATTACGAGACCTCTTCCAAGCAGCTGCGCTACAGATGTCGCCGACTTTTTGATTCAAGACGTCATCTTACATCATGGTGCTCCTCGTCAACTGGTCACCGATCGCGGTCGCTACTTTTTATCTAAGGTAATTGACGATCTACTTCGTTCTTGTGCAACCAAGCACAAGCTTACGACGGCCTACCATCCTCAAACAAACGGCCTCACAGAACGTCTGAATCGCACACTCACTGACATGCTCGCCATGTACGTGTCGACGGATCATCGTGACTGGGACATTGCGCTACCCTTTGTCACTTTCGCTTACAATAGCTCACGCCACGACACTGCTGGATATTCTCCCTTTTACCTTTTGTATGGAAGAGACCCGACATTGCCGTTCGACACGCTTGTACCCAACCCTACCGACCTGTCCACAGCATATGCTCGCCGCGCTATTAGCACCGCGGAGAAAGCCCGTCAGATTGCCCACCAGCGCCTTTCGGACTCGCAGCTCCGTCAGAAACGTAGCTATGACAGCCACCATCGGGACGTCCACTTTAGTCCAGGTGACCTCGTTCTTCTGTGGACTCCGTCGCGACATGTTGGTCTGGCTGAAAAGCTTCTACCCAAGTATTCCGGACCTTATCGTGTGCTACGGCAGGTAACTGATGTTACCTATGAAATAGCACCTCTAAACCCTTCGATACCTTCCACATCTTCCGACATCGTCCACGTCGCTCGCCTCAAGCCGTACATCTCGTCCAACACCTGCTAACAAGCGCCGGGTCGGCGCTTTTCGCCGCCGGAGGTCGATGTTGCGGGTTCGCGGCTATGCAGCTATGCGGGCGGTGCGAAGAAGAAGACGACGACGTTTTTGGGCTGTTCGATATACACAACGGCTGCCATCTTGACTGCTGGAGTACTTTTCTACTCTAAAGTAGTAAATACATTCGCAACAATATATATATATATATATATATGTATATATATATATATAGTGGGAGTAATAATTCAATGGGCCAGTTAGTCTTCGTGAAGGTACGGGATATGATGGCACAACGGGAGCGTTGTCAACAAGGATAGATATATTTATTTCCCAACAGTTTCGGGAGGGGTCCTCCCTTCCTCAGGGGATGAGGATATATATATATATATATATATATATATATATCTTGGTATTATTGCCTGTTAGACCTCATTATTGTGTGAAACATGAAAAAACGAGCCCTTAAGTATAGACTTCTTTGCCTAATTCTTTAATGAAGGTCTCGCACTGGCAGACATGGTGCTGTAAGGTTGTATACGAGCGACTATTGGTCAGCTGCCAGCTCGTAATAAGTTCACGAGCCACGTGACACTAGAACAGGCTCATAAGGAGTGTGCTACACTTGCCACCATTGCTCCAGATGGCGCTGACTGACACTCCCACGTTTAATTCTTATATAAGCCCTATAAAGTGGCTGGGGGGACGGCCGCCATGGTAGTTCAGTCGGTAGAGCATCGAACGCGTTATTCGAAGGTCGCAGGTTCGGTACCTGCCCACGTCGACTTATCTTTTCACCCAATTTTCTTTCTTCACATTTACAATAAGATTTGGCCTAATTGATCTCATTATTATTTTGTGAAACACGAAAAAAGCAGCCCTTAATACTACACTGTTTTCCTTAATATATATATATATATATATATATATATATATATATATATATATATATATATATATATATATATATATATATTGTCGCGAGAAGAAACGATAGGCAGGAAATCGAAGTGGAGGACTGTTTACTCAGCCACAGCTGCCATTCACTTCTTCGCTCTCGTCTTCTGCCACCAACACAGCGTGGCAATATATATATATATATATATATATATATATATATATATATATATATATATATATATATATATATATATATATATATATATATATTTATATTGTAGTAGGGAATTCGCAAGTCACTGACTAGTGGGACCATCCCTGAGTGCGAAGCGCTAGCGTGTGCACGAGCTGTAGACGCTGGGTTGCTGGGCTGCCCGAGCATTCGTGTCTGTACCGGCTGCCTGCCTACTACTTGGCGTCGCTATTAAACTCTCTTGCAATATATATATATATATATATATATAAAGGGAAAGAAGTGTATACCTAAGGGGGCTCGTTTTTCCGTGTTTTGGCGCAATATTAATGAGATCTAACAAACAGCAATGCCGAGGAATGTATAGGGGAAGTTATTAGAACAAATGGAATGTCAATACGAAGAAAGAAAAGTGGGTGAAAAAATAACCAGCCGTGAGCAGGAATCGAACCTACGACCTTCGAATAACGCGTTCGATGCTCTAACCACTGAGCTATCACAGCAGCCGTCCCTCACCCCACTTTTGTTGGATTCATATGTGAATTTAGAAGTAAGAGTGTCGGTCAGCGCCAACTATAAGCCAAGCGGCGAGTGTGAAACACCCTTTTATGCTCATGTGTGGCATCACGTAGCACGTGAACTTATTACGAGCGGGCAGCTGACCAATAGTCCCTCGTATACAACCTAATGACACCAAGTCTTTCAGTACGAGACTCTCGTTAATGAATAAGAGAAAGAAGTGTATACCTAAGGACTCGTTTTTCCGTATTTTGACACAATATTAATGAGATCTAACAGACAGTAATGCCGAGGAATGTATAGGGGAAGTTATTAGAACAAATGGAATGTCAATAAGAAGAAAGAAAAGTGGGTGAAAAAATAACCAGCCGTGAGCAGGAATCGAACCTACGACCTTCGAATAACACATTCGATGCTCTAACCACTGAGCTATCACAGCGGCCTTCCTCACCCCACTTTGTTGGGTTTATATGTGATTTTAGAAGTAGGAGTGTCGGTCAGTGCCATCTATAGGCCAGCCAAGCGGCGAGTTTGAAACACCCTTTTATGCGCATATATATATATATATATATATATATATATATATATATATATATATATATATATATATATATATATATATATATATATATATATATATATTATTGATTCATTTATTTATTACATTCTGCAAACCCTTAGGTCCAAGCAGGTGGGCAGTTACAAGGGAACATAGTCGAACAATATATATATATATATATATATATATATATATATATATTGTTAAGGCGTTTAATAGCCGGTCCACAGCGAGCAAGCACAATGGCGACAGTAACGGCCAAGCACGGGCTCCCAGTGCGAGCGGCGTCCTTGTTGGGTAGCCCCACTAGAAGGTACTCAAGAGTTCGACCCATTTCATAGCTCGGAGGCTTCGCTACAATTACCCCGGGGTCAAAGAGGGAGCCGCCTGGCGACCTAACAGCTTGTTATTATGAGCGGGTCATAATAAGCCTTCAGGCGCTCCACGTTGACGATGTCTCGCCCACGGCGGCGCATGTCCGAAGATTGTTCAACGGGTTCGATCAGATAGTTGACGGGTGAGGTGCACTCGATGACACGGTAGGGGCCTTCGTATTTGGGACGTAGTTTGGAAGAGAGGCCAGTGGCAGAGGTCGGGATCGAGAGCCATACAAGCGCACCAGGAAGGAATGTGGGCTCAGAAGTGGTGCTGGCATCACGAATACTCTTCTGCCGCTTTTGCTCTTGCGTCGTAAAAGTCTTGGCAAGCTCGCGACACTCTTCAGCAAGCCTGGCTGTCTCGGAAATAGGTGTACAATCAGATGGATCCGGCGTGTACGGGAGTATTGTGTCCATGGTGTGCGACGGGTGCCTTCCGTACAGCAAGTAGAAAGGTGAAAAACCAGTCGTGCTCTGAGGGGCGGTGTTGTAGGCGTAGGTGACGAAGGGCAGTATATTATCCCAATTAGTGTGGTTGGCAGCGACGTACATAGAAAGCATGTCGCCGAGGGTGCGGTTAAAGCGTTCGGTGAGGCCATTCGTCTGTGGGTGGTAAGCAGTAGTTTTGCGGTGGACAGAATGGCACTCCGTCAGAATGGCTTCGACGACTTCCGACAAGAAGACACGGCCTCGATCGCTGAGAAGCTCTTGGGGTGGTCCGTGGCGCAGTATAAATCGATGCAGCAGGAAGGACGCAACATCGCGCGCAGCAGCCGCAGGGAGAGCGGTGGTTTCGGTGTATCGCGTTAAATGGTCAACGGCAACGATGGCCCAGCGGTTACCAGCCGACGTCAGAGGAAGTGGTCCATACAAATCAATACCTACGCGCCCAAAGGGACGGTCAGGGCAAGGTAACGGTTGTAGACTGGCGTGCGACATGTGAGCTGACGGTTTACGGCGTTGGCAAGTGAGGCAAGAGCGAACGAACTGCTGCACATAGCGGTACATCCCGCGCCAGAAGTAGCGTTGTCGAATGCGATGGTAGGTTTTGAATACCCCAGAGTGCGCGCATTGCGGATCAGAATGGAAGGATTCACATATCTCTGACCGCAGACTGCGGGGTATCACGAGTAACCACTGCCGGCCGTCGGCGTCGTAATTGCGTCGGTGTAGAAGGCCGTCACGAATGGCGAAATGGCGAGCTTGACGACGCAATGCACGCGTGGATGGCGTTGCGGATGGATCAGAGAGCAAGTCGATCAGCGGGCCGATCCAATTATCCTTTCGCTGTTCGGTAGCGATTATGTCAACGTCAATGGCAGAAACAGCAGCCGAGGATACTGAGCAGAGCACATCACCTTCAGGCAGAGGGGAGCGCGAGAGGGCGTCGGCATCAGCATGCTGGCGTCCATTGCGGTACAGCACGCGGATGTCGTAGTCTTGTAAACGAAGAGCCCAACGGGCGAGACGGCCTGAGGGATCCTTCAATGATGAAAGCCAGCATAGTGCATGATGGTCGGTGACGACATCGAATGGGCGACCATACAAATACGGCCGAAACTTTGTAAGAGCCCAGACGATCGCCAGGCACTCTTTCTCCGTGACGGTGTAGTTTGTCTCAGCTCTCGTGAGCGTACGGCTTGCATATGCTACGACATATTCAGGGAATCCGGGTTTGCGCTGCGCCAGGACAGCGCCGAGGCCTACACCGCTGGCGTCTGTGTGCACCTCCGTCGGGGCCGTAGGGTCGTAGTGGCGTAGAATGGGAGGAGATGTCAACACATGGCGGAGCTTCGCGAACGCGTCGTCGCACTCAGACGACCACGAATTGAGGGACCCGTTACTTCCAAGGAGCTTCGTCAGCGGTGATATGATCGTGGCAAAGTTTCGTATGAAGCGTCGGAAGTACGAGCACAGGCCCACGAAACTACGCAGTTCTTTGACGGACGCAGGTTTGGGGAATTCGGCTACGGCCCGAAGCTTGGCTGGGTCAGGAAGAATGCCATCCTTGGACACGACGTACCCAAGGATGGTGAGTTGCCGTGCTGCAAAGCGGCACTTCTTCAGATTTAGTTGCAAGCCGGCATTGCTGACACGTGCAAAAACTTCTTTCAGACGTTGGAGGTGCGTAGAGAAATCTGGAGCGAACACAACAACGTCATCGAGGTAACACAAGCACGTGTGCCATTTCAAGTTGCGCAGAACGGTGTCCATCATGCGCTCAAAGGTCGCAGGTGCATTACATAGACCAAACGGCATGACGTTAAATTCGTACAAGCCGTCGGGTGTGATGAACGCAGTCTTCGGTCGAGCGTCATCAGCCATGGGTACTTGCCAGTACCCCGAGCGCAGATCGAGAGAAGAAAAAAATTCGGCTCCGTGAAGGCTGTCAATTGCGTCATCGATGCGCGGCAGTGGGTAAACATCCTTGCGAGTGATCTTATTGAGCCGTCTGTAGTCTACACAGAACCGCGCAGAACCATCTTTCTTCGCAACAAGAACAACAGGAGACGCCCATGGACTGTCCGAGGGCCGAATAACGTCGCGTCTGAGCATATCATCAACCTGCTCGTTAATTTCCCGACGTTCAGCAGGCGACACGCGGTAGGGACGTTGCCGTAATGGTGGATGGGCACCAGTGTCGATACGATGCGTAACAGCGGACGCACGACCGAGAGAACTTCGCCCGACATCGAAAGAAGAACGATATTCTCGCAACAGGTTCAGAAGCTGGGAACGCTGTACCGACGTGAGGTTGTCATCAATGCAAGGGCCAAATACATCAGGAGATGACGAATCAGAAGTGGAAACAGCACTGATGGTACGCAAATTGGGACAACGCGAGTCATCAGGTACGTCCAGGACTTGTGCGTTATCCACTGGTTCCACTCTGCCGAGACATTCCCCTCGAACCAAGGTAACAGTGTACGGGGATGGGTTGGTCACGAAAATAGAGGCGTTGCCCTGGGTGATTTGCACGGTCGCGAAAGGTACTAGCAACCCTTTCCTTCGGCAAGCACGGTCGGATGACGAAACGAGTGCAATTGTGTCGGAGAGTCCAGCGCAGTAGACAGATACACCCATCGTGGAGCTTGGAGGCACTATGGTATCGTCTTTCACGAGAATCTTGCTCACTTTCGAAGAACTGTCTTCCGGCGTCAAATGCGAGAAGGGGGAGAGTTCAATTTCGGCGGCGGCACAATGGATGACGGCGTCGTTGCGGGAGAGAAAATCCCACCCCAGGATGACGTCATGAGAGCATGCGGGAATGATGATGAATTGGGCGACATACAGAACGTCCTGAACGACAACGCGAGCTGTGCACCCTGCTGTAGGATGGATACGATGCAAACCGGCGGTACGAAGGGACAATCCAGAAATTGGCGTCGTCACTTTACGAAGCAAGCGGCAAAATTTTTCGTCCATAACGGATACTGCAGCTCCTGTGTCAATAAGAGCAGATGCGTGAACACCGTCCACAAGCACGTCAATGACATTAGATGGGCGGCTCTGAGGGCTTTCACAATGCGATAGCATCGCAGTCCTTGCCTCGGGGACTGCGACGACTAGTTTTCCCGCTCGTGAGCAGCTGAACTTGGCCGCATGGGGGACGGGGAACGACGTCGTGGAGACGGTGACCTACGAGAAGATGAAGCTAGGCGAGTTGTCGGTGGCATAGACGGCGTTTCCTCGTGATAGGTACGCCTAATCTGGCCAGCAACAGGCGACGAGATATGGGGCGTCTGTACGCGAGTGCAATAACGTGCTACGTGGCCGGCGTAACCGCAGGCAAAGCAAATGGGCCGGTTGTCGGATGTGCGCCATCGGTTCGCCGGGGTAGGTCTTGTCCATGACGCAAGAGCCGATGGACGGAACGGTGGCTGGAAAGGCTGCAGGGGGTGCTGGAGCTGAGTCTGAGAGGTCACGTCAACATACGTAGCCGGCATACCCGCTGCAAAGGATGGAGGTCGTGCGGCAGCTTCGGCGTAAGTCAGTGGGGCGGGCGCTTGAACGACTGGAGGCGGCCTGGCGACCACTTGGGCGTAACTTGGGGGTACAGGAGCCGGAAGCTGTTGTGGGTGGTACGCAGGCAAAACCTCCGCTATTTCCTGCTCAATCGCTCGGCGGATGGGGGGGAAAATGGTAGTGGCCGATTGTTGAGCAGCCGGTGGGTGGGCGAAGGGCAGGAGAGAGAACTGCCCTGCGATTTCCTCACGTATGAAGGACCTGAGGTCTGCCAGCAGTGCCACCTGGTCACAGCTCGCCTCCAAGCCTGCAAGCCCTGCATCTCGTGGTGTGGAGCGACGGGTCATCGAACGCTGCCGGCGGAGCTCCTCGTAGCTCTGGCACAGCGTGATGACCTCAGCTACTGTGCCTGGGTTTTTGGCCAGCAGCATCGTGAAGGCATCATCGGCAATGCCCTTCATGACGTTCCGGACCTTGTCTGATTCGGACATGCTGTCGTTGCATTTCTTGCATAGGTCCAAGACGTCTTCAATGTAGCTGGTGAATGATTCACCGGCCTGCTGAGCGCGTTCGCGTAAGCGCTGCTCGGCTTGCAGCTTACGAACGGCAGGGCGGCCAAAAACGTTGGTGATAGCGGTCTTAAAATCGGACCAGGTTGCGAAATCAGACGCGTGGTTGTTATACCACATGCCGGTCACACCCGCGAGGTAGAAAACCAGGTTGCCGAGTTTACCTGCCTCGTCCCAATGATTGGGGACGCTGACGCGTTCGTACATGACGAGCCAGTCCTCGACGTCGGTGCCATCCGCGCCGGTGAAGACAGGTGGGTCGCGGATGCGGGGGACACCGGAACATGGCGTCGGCGCAGGAGGAAGCGTTTGCTGGGCGGCGTCTTGTTGCATGGTTGAAGGCACGGTACGGGATCTAAGCTCCAAGGGCATCGAATGTGAACCGAAGATGTTTGAAGGGCACAGCACTCTCCACCAAAATGTTAAGGCGTTTAATAGCCGGTCCACAGCGAGCAAGCACAATGGCGACAGTAACGGCCAAGCACGGGCTCCCAGTGCGAGCGGCGTCCTTGTTGGGTAGCCCCACTAGAAGGTACTCAAGAGTTCGACCCATTTCATAGCTCGGAGGCTTCGCTACAATATATATACATATACATATATATATATATATATATATATATATATATATATATATATATATATATATATATATATATATATATATATATATATATATACGCTTACGTTTGGGTGCTCTCGTGGTCACCCCCTTTAAATTAGTGCGAACCAAAATTGGCATGGGAGGGTAAGATGGTTCGACGAATATGACGTGCTGTTCAAGACATGAAACACTTCCCTCCAGACAGCGGCTCATACCCACGGGTGGGTATGTGCTACAGGTGATTGACACTTAGTGTCTACTCAGGAACGATGAGGACACACGTGGGCAATTTGAACACGCGAGCGTTAAGAAACAACCGACATTGGTAGCGTCGATCAGACGAATGGAAAGAATAAAGGCCGGGGTTCCAGCTGGAATCAAAGCGAAGCAATCTTTGTGGCAAGGAATTATTTTATCACATTTCTAGTTACTTTACTGTCATAATTGGGCTCCACGTTTACTACCTTCCCTAAGTAGATGTATTCCTTTACCACTTCCAGCGTCCTTCCACCTATCGCAAAGTGCTGTTTTCTGCCGGGACTGTTGCACATATTTTACTTTTCGTGCATAAAATTTTCCCGACCTACTGTTCACCTTTTCTGGTCCAGTTCAGTAATAATGAGCTGTAATTTGTCCCCTGAGTTACTCATCAAGGCAACGTCATCAGTTAATCACATGCTACTAAGATATTCTGTATTAACTCTTATTCCTAACTATTCCCGAACTAGGGCCCTAAAAACCTCCTGTAAACACGTGGTGAATAGAATCGGAGTGCTCACGTCTCTCTGCTTTACACCCTTCTTTATTGAAACACTGTCGCTTTTTTTTTATGGAGAACTATGGTAACTGTGGATCCTTTGTAGATTTTTTCCAGTGTGTTTATGCAAAGTTAGTCGATGCCCCGATTCCGTATAGTGCCAGCATTACTGCTTATGTCTCGACTGAGTCAAACACATTTTCCTAACTTATGAAAGCTATGAAAGCTACCTTTAGGAGCTGGTTGGATTCCGCGTGTTTCTTTTTTACCACCAAATACTTACGTATTCATGTTGCGCCTCAGATATGCGTAATATTTGCTTTTCGATCGACTATGTACACAAGTACGAACGCAGCCGCCAGTTGGGCACTCAGAATATATAATATTCAGAAATAATTATATCCTAAGTAATACAAGGGCATATTGCGATAATACCAGAAAATTTCATCGCTCTCTGGGCGCCACAAAGTGGTCTATTTGACTAGGTAAGTGGTCCTTGGATTCGTCAGTGGGACAGCTGATCGCTTTCTCACAGTAGGATACATCGTACTCAAAATCGTTCACCATTTGTTATAAACACAGTTTTGTAGATTATTGGTCGGGTGGCGGAATCGTTTCGTGTGGCAAGCAAAAAGACAGGCCCCAGTTTCTGTTTGACAGAGCCCGAGTTGCAGCCGTCGCTAATGGGTTCCTGTAATGAGAAACCCACCTCGTCATGGTGAGGGGTGGGCCCTTCTGAGCCTCCTCAAACTTACTCCTATTGCACCAGCAATAAACGTTTTTCGAGCAAGTTTTGAAGCGTTTGAAGAAAGACTATAGTCTTTAAAAAAAAAAGGGGGGGGGGGAGGGGGAGCTTAGAAAGGCATCAATAGCGTAAGAACTCATGCAACGCACATCGCTTTCCGTATAATCACGGTGCTTCCTCGCATATTGGTCGGATTTCCTGCAATAGTCAATTGATATTGCTGGCGATGAAACAAATCTCACAAGAATCTATACACAGGAATGGATCGCACGGACATCATATGGAAAGCGAGGGGACGTGGAAGGAGAAACTGAAAGGTTGGCGAGGGAGAGGGACACAAACAGGAAATGAGGGGGATGGGTGCGTTGTCGTGAGGCATGCGTCGATGCGGTGGCTCTCGTCTCCGTACTGTAATTTGGTTCGTGTTCTGGACCTCCCACTATCATGCCGAACGCACCAGCCGCCAGTGGCGCTGCAATCGGGAAACACGGAATCTACGTGGTCGGTCGCACCTGCGCCTTCGTCTTTTTCTTTGTGTGTGTGTGTGTGTGTGTGTGTGTGTGTGTGCGTGTGTGTGTTACCTTTTCATTGTTTCTTGGTTTCTGCGTTTATGTGTACCTTGCCTTTTTGACTTTGTATGAGGGACTAATTACGGGGGGTTAGGGGCGCGAAAAAGCCTACGGTTCTCTGTCATCGATGTTTGATATACAGGAAACTATACGCAAATATGTCGTCGTGGTTTGCCGTTTATGCCAGCATGACATGCGGATACGCGAAAACTTGACCAAGTGCACAGAAAGAAAACCGAATGCACAATGAATAATTTATAAAATGTTGCATGATGTTTTTCCTTTCTGCGTGCTGTATTTGTCGATTTATTTGCTTTTTTTCCTGAATTTTAAGGAATTCTGTACTTGTTTACACGTAGGCCCGATTTTCCCTGTTTATAATGGTAGGAAATCGTACGCCGCGTATCTTCGTATTCTGCTGCATTTATTGAGTGAAGTGGGCTTTATAAAACAACGTCACCAATCAAAAACAAATAAAGTGAGACTCTTTGTGACTCGTGGGGGAGGGCGGGTATACGTATATTGACGCCACTTTTACCGCTAAAAAACAACAAAAAACAAAAACGCAACAAAGTGAGCCGGAGAAGGTACTTTGTCCTGTTTTCTGTCTTGTACTCGAAATTATTGCGCTGAATTGATGTTACGGGAACGCAGGAATGAGCACGTTGACGTAGTGCATAACGCACGCCATCCCCTCTTGGTCTTCCGTGTAACTGACCTGCTGTGCGGAATTCGATTTCCATGCTGCCGGTTTAGTGGATCCTTTGCTATAACCACCAGCATAGCACTGTGCTATGTTTGTGACACACTGTTGAGGATTTTTACGTTGACCTTAAGTATTCGTTTCAGTCTCACCACAACGATAACTATCGCTGGTTTAATTAAGGAGGGCTAGTATTCTTAGTGCTGATCAGGTGTGCGTGCGTAAACGCCCAGTTCTCCAAGTTCACACTGATATCAATGTATCAAATTAGCAGCGGAACACATGACAGTCATTCGTAAGCCCTCTTTCGTCCTCCAATTCAACCTCTGTTTCATTTCTAAAGCGCGTGAGTCTAACTCTTTTTTCGTTTTTCCGCAGAGCACATACAACTCAGTCCAAATTTAGGTTTCTTGCTCTGCTTCAACAATATCCTCTAGCGAAAGAACTATCCCCGCGAAACTTAATTACATATTGATTGAACACTGTTCCCGCTTTGTTCTTTTCATACTTTTTTTGTCGCTCTCAATCGTCCTCTCTCCTTCATTTATTTTGTAGTAATCCATGAACCGTGAGATGAACCCTGTCTATGTTTACGATTTAAAACCTCTGTGGAGCGGTCGTTTTGGTTCTTGCGAATAGAAGTAGTATTAGCGTAGTCTATTACAAACACATAACAATAAAGCCAAATATTTCGCCCTTTGGTTATGAGAAGGCTGTACTTCTAAGCAATCTTATCTGAAATTACTTTCATATCGGAATGACTCGCATGACTAGCCTTTATACGAAGACGACGAACTCATCAGAAAGAGGCTCGTGGGAGCAGCTAAGCGCTGGCTCACGAGGTCTCATAGTAAAAGAATACGACACGTTAAACTAAGAGGTAAATAAAGGGAAGATATCAAGTATTCAAGGCATTCGCGAAAAACGTCTGGCCTGCGCAGAAGGCGCAGCACAGTCACAGTGAAAGCTAGAAGATCAGCCTTTCAGAGCCTCTTCTAAACACTTGTAGATAACTACTGCAAGCACACTTGTTTCATACACACTATGGTATTAATTCTAAACATTTTTGGGTAGTCTGGCATTCGCTATGCTATTTTTCGTCAATCTTCTGAGAAGCGTGGTATCTTCTAAACACTTGCAAGGAATTTTGTAACAATTGTTCATGCAGCGGCTGACGACGATGAGAAATTGTGCCTGAATTGGGTATATGCCACAGTTAATAGTAGAACAAGAACAAGCTCTTCTAATGGGTTGGAGCATTGGACGACCCACTCGTTTCACTATTCACATTATGCGACGACTGGTTGTTTTTTCGCTCTTTTGAAAGGAGGAAGGAGGAGGAAGAAAGTTTAAGCGGAAAGACAAAGAGGTTAGCCAGTTCTTAGACCAGCTGGCTACCCTGTGCTGGGGAAAGGGGTGAGGAGAATGAAAGATGTTAAAAAGAAATGTTGCGAAGAGAGGTAGAAAGTACAAAAGAAATTGCGACAGAGGAAAGGCAACATCAAAGAGTATAAGTCACTAAAGTCTGTCTCTGAGGCCAGTTGTCCGCAAAAAGCGCAGTAAAGCTTTCAAAGCCTTCTGGACTGAGGATGGGCTCGGCCAATGACCCAGAATCCTTTGTTCCGACAAAGGCCGATCGTCTAGTCTATCCAGAGCTGCAGTGAGGTATTGTCTTTGCGCGTTGAAATGGGTGCACTCACACAGAAGGTGCGCGATGGTTTCTTCGCAACTGCAGTAAGTGCATGAGGAGAGCTGGCCATCCCAATGAGATAAAAATATGCATTCGTGAAGGCCACTCCAAGCCACAGGCGGCATAGAAGAGTCTCCTCAGCTCGAGATATGCTTGGGGGAAGACGAAGCTGCAGATCGGGATCCAAGTTATGCACGCGCGCGTTTGTGAAGTCTGTTGAGTTCCACTGTACCAGTGTGAGGTCACGTGCAAGCGAACGAAGTCTAGTAGCTGCGTTGGTTCTTGAGAACGGGATGGCTGTGTATTGGGTACCATCGTGTGCAGATCTAGCGGCCTCATCTGCGCGGTCATTGCCATATATACCGCAATGACCTGGTATCCACTGATACACTATGCTGTGCTGTTTTTCGATTGCTTGGTGGTGAAGAAGCCTTATTTCAGCTACTAACTGTTCATTAGGTCCATGGCGAAAGGGTGACATAAGACATTGAAGAGATGCCTTCGAGTCCAAGAAGATAGACCAAATTCATGAAGGTTCTTTCACTATAAACTCCAGAGCTGCACATATGGCTGCAAGTTCTGCAGCTGTCGACGACGTCAAATGCGATGTCATGAATTTAATTGTGATGTGCCTCGCGGTAATAACCACCGCTCCTGCAGAGCTTACTGAAGACACCGAGCCATCCGTGTAAATGTGAAGGTGTCTGTTGTGCTTCTCTTGCAGGAAAAGTAATGTGGCCTGTTTCAGGGCTTGATGCGACGACGTTTTCTTATTTTGGATGCCAGGAATTGTAAGAAGGGCTTTGAGTGGGTGTAGGCACCATAATTGTATCGGCTGCTGTGCTGCATGCGTGAAGTGCAATGGAAGCACTGCGCAATGCTGAGCTACAGTTGCGCTGAACGCTGAGTGGGGCCTGAAAGTTCGAGGTGAGCCGAGGTGGTGAGATGGAAGCCGAGCGAGATGTCTGTTGTGCATTCTGAAAGCGTCTACGCGGATGTATGCGTTGACTGGATAATCACGTGCAATGATGACTGTCGCTGCTGTAGACGCGCCTCTCGGGAGACCAAGGCATATTCTCAGGGCTTGGGCTTGGATCGACTGGAGGACGCGCAAGTTTGTTCTTTGGATCCCACAAAGCACGGGTAAGCTGTATCGCATATAACCGAGGAACAGAACAGTGTAGAGTTGGAGCATTGCTCGTACCGATGCACCCCACGTTTTTTCAGCAGGAAACCTCAGTACGTGGGTGATCATGGTGAGTTTAGCTTTCATGTGGGCGATGTGAGGGCTCCAGGAGAGGTCGCGATCAACTATGACTACGAGGAATCGGTGGGTCTTCACATAGTTGATCGTGTGTCAGTTGATTTTAATAACATATGGGCTCATAGCCTTATGCGTGAATGCTATAAGCGAGCATTTCTCTGATGACAGCTCTAGTCCTCGTTCTTCCAGGTACTTGTCGCTATTGTAGCCGCTCTCTGAAGCCGGGCACGCAAATGAAGGCGTGTTACGCCTTACGCCCAGATGCAGATGTCATCTGCATATATTGATAGATGAACAGATTCTGGAAGTGCGTCAAGCAGGCCGAGTACCGCTAGATTGAAAAGTGTGGGGCTAAGAACACCGCCTTGAGGCACACCTCGACGGTTGCAATGGTGCGTTGCTGTGCCATTCTCTGTCTGTACAAAGAAAGTTCTGCCTTTCAGATAGCTGTGGATCCATTGGTAAACCCGACCCCCTAATCCAACATTTTCCATGACATCCAGAATGGCTTCATGTGATACGTTACCGTATGCACCTTTCACGTGCAAGAACAACGCCGCAGATAAACGTTTCAGTCTTTTTTGATGCTGAACAGATGAGACCAGGTCTATAACGTTATCAATTGCGGACCGCCCACGCCGAAAGCCCGTCATAGCATTAGGGTATACCTCATGGCGCTCCAGGTACCACTCTAGGCGAGTCAAAATCATCCTCGCCATCACTTCCCCGAAACAGCTGGTGAGCGCGATGGGGTGATAAGAGGTCAAGTGCAGAGGAGATTTACCTGGTTTAAGCACAGGGACGAGGCGGCTGAATTTCCATGAATTAGGGATAAATCCGCTGCTCCACGAGTCGTTGTACACGGATAGAAGGGCCCGTCGAGCTGCTTTTCCGAAGTTGCAGAGAGCCATGCACGTGATCCCATCCGGACCAGGCGATGAAGATTGTTTGCATGCCGTCAAGGCTGCTTGTAGTTCCTCTAGAGAGAAAAAGGTGTCCATTCTTGAATCTCGGGAAACTGGAGCGTTTTCTAGGTGGCGCGTGGTGCACGCAGACGCATGACTGGCAACTTTCATGCAGAAATCTTCTGCTACTTCCATTTCGGTGCGCCCTTGGTGGAGTGAAAGACACTTGAAGGGGCCATGTTGATGTGGCGATGTTCGTAGGCCACGGACAATCCTCCATTTCAGCGTCAAAGGCTTGTGTGGATCCAAAGATTTGCACAGATATTTCCAGCGAAAGAATTGAAGCGAAATGATTTGCCGCTGAATTTTTTCTGTAGGCGCCTTGCCTCCCTCAAGTCGTGAATGGACTTAGTGCGCCTATATCTTCTTTCTGCGCGACGACGGATCGTTCTGAGCCGTTCCAATTCCGCTTGATGTTGACAATATTCTGAAGTATGCTGAGTATGATAGGTCGCTTCTTGAGTAGCACCGCTAATCATATCCTCGAGGGTGTCAAGAGGAGGCGCTTTATTTTCTTGACACCTTTTTTCCGTCAGTGACCTGAACTTTGTCCAGTCGATGCGAGTCGAAGTGTCGTAGTTTGGCAATTTTTCCATGCCCTTGAGCTTCAAATAAGTTGGTATGTGGTCGCTTCCATGAGCTTCATAGTCTGCGAACCACTTGAACTTTCCTTTTAGGCTTCGTGACACAAATGTCAAGTCAAGGCAGCTGCTGTATGTCGTTCCCCATAGAAACGTTCGGCTTTCGTCATTAACACAAAGCAGCTGCTGCTCCAGAGCAAAGTAAAATACTTGCCGTCCGCGACGGTCTGTTGTCTGACTTCCCCATAGTGGGTGGTGAGCGTTGAAATCTCCGGTGATGATCCACGGTCCAGCTGTGGCTGTTAACAGTGCACGTAGTCTTTCAGGTTCAAAACGGTTTGAAGGTGATATATATGCGCCTACGAGCGTGAAACTGAGGTCTCTACGTTTAACTGTCAAGCAGACATACTGGTTGCCATCGTGAGGTGCTACACGGTGCTCGATATAGGTAAGGTCGCATCTGATATATACAATGACTTTACTCTGTTCGTTGCAGGTAGCGGACTTGAAGGCTTCGTACCTGGATAGTCGTATTGCATTGTGTAGCCTTGGCTCACAGATGACAATAATTGGAAACTGGTTTCAATCTTTTGAAACTTTTTTAAAGTCCTAATAACGCGATTGCTTCGCCGACATCCAGCCTGCGTAAGGCAAGTTTGCCAACCAGTCCCAAGCATTGGCATGGCTCAGTGGTATAATACTGGGCTTGCACCCAGCGGACCCGGTTTCGAGCCCCATGTGTTATTGGTACTAAAGTTCTTCTTTTTTTTTTCATTTCGTGAGAGAGTGCTTACAGACACTGGCGGCGGCGGCGGACAACTACGGCACTGTGCGAGACCTGAGTTGTGATCCCATAACAGCTGTCATTGTAAAACATTTAGGGAACTTCAAATCTTGGCAAATCATCTTCTCTTTAGCGTTGCTACACATATACTTTTTGTGTTTTCTTGACTGAGCATTCTCCTAATACCCTAATATTTAAAATGGGAGCAGTAAATTTGTGGGTAGGGGGATGCTTTGCAGATAGGGATTTCAAGGGGCTTGGCCATGTCTCAATTACGCCTCTTGTTTATCTGTTGTGGAGCAAAGTGCCGCACCTATAGGATTTTGGAGAGTGACGCACGCATGTACATGTCCGGCATACACAAACACGTGCACACGTAGGGCTTCTCGAAAAAAAAATATTGTATAGTCTTTGATTCATAGAGTGTTTAACATTTAACGCACTCACGTAAATCATTAGTACCAGCACCTAAAAAGTGTGCACAGAAACATATTTCATAGAGATGGCGCTTTTGTCTTAACCACGGTAATCTAAAATCAGCCGTGTTTTACAAGCTCATAGGCCCCCATCGTAACTCGGTGCATACAAATTATAGGCAGATTGAACGTATTGTGGGGATCCTCTTCATGCAAAGCAATCAATGGGTAATGGTCTATGCTGATTTTTTTTCCAATGCGCAGAATTTCTTAGACACAGGATGTCACGCTTCGGCGTCAGCGGCGGCGCTGTCCACTTGCCCACTGCACCTGCTCGCGTCTCGCGCATCGTGCCGAGACGCGCATGTTCGCGTCATGGGCCGGCCCAGGATGACACCCCTAAAACAGTCGCTTCCCTTCACCTCTCTCGGTTAGCAAGGCCAAAACAAGCAGCATCTGCTAATAAAAAAAAATGACGACTCCCGCTATACAACCATTCATTGGCCACCTTGTATATGCAGGCACTGAATCGCGCGTTCGGAATTCAGTCAAGGGAGTCTTTACTTGGCTTACCCTTGACGCTGAAGGCAACGCTTCTCCATCATTCAATGAATAAAAACAATAAAGAAGAAATAACAATTAAACAGTCCCAAACCAAAACATTCCCGCGACATACTCGCCACTCATCAATGCATTTACACGAGTTGCCCTCGTAGAAAGATGAGGACGGCAATTTTTTTTCATTTAATCGTAAGTTTCAAGCTTTAGAGTCGATAGTTAGTGGCCATACGTACCGCCCATTGGCTTACCTTCATGGGGTAGGAAGGACAAAATCTTTCGAAAATTTCAGTTTTCAGTAAACAATTTTACGCTCTGACTGAAGTTTTCGGGTTTAGATTATGCCACTGTGACCCAAACTGAACGATCTGGAAAAAAATTATATACATTACTTAGCTCTAAACTGCACTGTTTCAGTGCGTGAGTACAGTAAATATATAGCGATTCTACCGCTTACCTGTGCGCTGGCTACTAACAATTTCTTTACGTAGTTTCTCTAGTTTAGCTTCAGAACGACAGCCCTTGGCTTGGATGATAGCTCACGGGACGGCTTTAAGCTCTCCCATAGTAGAGTACCCTGTGCTCTAAATCGTTACCCCTTTTTCTAACCCCCCACCCCCCCCCCCCTAGCTTGCTATTCGAGTGAATTTACTGCAGTTTTGCGTCTGAATGACGCATTACTGCTGGAGTGTTCTTTAAACGATTATTGCACACCCTCTGTCTTGCCAACTACCTCCTTTTCATCGTTCAACCTACTCTTCACCTTCAACCACGTATTAGTGACGTGAATGGTCCACGGGGAATCCTTAATTAACACCGGTGTGAGCATTCCACTCAGTGGCAGTAATATGCAATAGCACACACTTTTAAAGCACCGAACTGCAGAGAGAAACCAGCGGCGCGGTTCCTATTATGCATCCGAAAGAGATCAAGGAAAGCGAGCATAATAATGCGTGAACAAAGTTCCTGTGAAGTGCTCAACAAATTTTCGAATGAGAGAGCCCGACTGAATGAATAAACATGTTGGTAGATTTGACTTCTTATGTAAGCGAGGTCATTAAAGCATGAAACGAAGGTGTTCTCTTGTTTCTACTCCGTCAATTTGTGAATTAGATAGATTTGTTGATGAATCACTTTATTTTCTGTGTAGGCGTTGACCTCACATCTTGTTGAGGACTGCAGACCTAATTATAAGAATATCTTGGCTATTACGCCCAATCGGCGTGTTTTGCACGTTGTATTCAAAGGCGATCATGATTTTGGTACTTTTATTTTCTAGTTGTTACAATGGATGCATAACACAATGCTGCGTTTTTGTCGTTGCTGGGAAAAAATAATGCCGATGGGTCTGCCAGATGTCTGAATGTCGAGAGCTTTGAAGAGAGTCACTAAAAAAAATAAGTGATTTTAACTTTGTATATTTGCTTTTTTTTGCAGGTGAGTGGAAGCCTCGCAGACATCTTGCGTGTGTTCGGAGCACATTTACTCATCAGTTACTTCGGTAGGCCTGCATCGAAATTTGCATGTGGTTTTTATTGACTCAAAGTCTTTGGTAGTGTTTTGCCGTTTTGAAACTACGCGGTGATAAGTGAACATAATTACGTGACTATTAAACCATAAATTGATATATGGAGTTTAACGTCCCAAAACCACCATATGATCAAGAGAGACGCCGTAGTAGAGGGCTCCGGAAATTTCGACCCCCTGGGGTTCTTTAACGTGTACCCAAATCTGAGCACACGGGCATACAACATTTCCACCTCCATCGGAAATGCAGCCGCCGCAGCCGGGATACGAACCCGTGACCTGCAAGTCAGCAGCCGAGTACCTCAGCCACTAGACCACCGCGGCGGGGCAACCATAAATTACATGCGCATGCTGATGTTTCAAGATATTACGGAGAATAAAGTATTTTAGGAATACTTGAAAAAGCCAAATTATTTTTTCTGGTGCAGTAAAGGGTGTTTTTTTTAATTTCCCAATGCAATAAGAGTTAGTCACGCAATAAATTGAATCAGCCACTTTTGTTACGTGTATACCCATGTCAAAAGAACAAAATATTATGGTCAAGGATCCAGAACTTTTGTGATTTTTCATGTTATCATGTATGGAGTTCATGACAGTAACGATGACAATGGGTGCTATAGGTTCAGTTAGTTCGTTCTGTGGTGCATCGTATTGAATAACCAATAAATCGCCCGCGTGATATAACGTCAGTCGATTCCGTACGAATAAAATGAAAAAAAAAAGTATTTTAAAGGGAAGTCTGATAGCAAATGTCAGTGTGAAAATGTCACTGTATAAACATTAAAATGTAGTATACAGTTATGATGTGTCGTACCATCTGATTGTCATCAATGATCAATGATTGCATCATTTTCGCATGACAAAACACTAAGACACCATGCCCTGCAGGTCTTTTTTTGTGCCACAGTGGTATAAATAGAAGTTATTTGATACTATAAGCCAAATCTCAACATGGACCAAATCAATTTACAGTTACAATCAAAGTTTAAATAACCAGCGCTAAAAACTGAAATGCAATGTCTTCTTTACACGAGGATACGTTATTAGTGTGAATGACCCATTTTTTCGCGACTTCTGATGTTTTCTTTTTGATGGAGAAAAAAGGTCAATCCCTCCAGAAAAGCCAGCTTTTTTTATATTTTTCCCGCTCTCTACACCAACATCAATTACCATTGTTCACAAAGTCTCCTCGCTCGAACAATTTCGTGAGCGAAACAAAGCAAACGGTGAACTATAACAGGCCACTAGCTATGCGGCATCAACCACAAAACATCAATTCTCCTTCACGATCTTCCCATAACCTACTTTTATATTACCAGCCGCCATTTTTTTTCTCTCTTCTTTCCCCACTTTCACTTCACTTCCAGGTGGAGAGAATCCCATTTTTGTTAGCTTCAATCTCGGTCGTCGTCTCATCGATCGATTCACAAAGCCATGGTCGCTTGCTTTGCTTCAGCGAAGGTAATAGAAGCAGCACGCGACCACTTTATGACAGGCCTCTGCCGTCGTAGACAGTAGGTGGCTTGCTTCTCTCTCCGTAAGGGAGGCAATCTTTTCTTCAAACAACGTCCGAAGAACGTGCTTCAAGAAAGGTCGATATTAGTCTTACCTCCTGCCAGGTTTCTTTTTTGGTCGTACCAATGAAGACACTCCAAAACATAAACCACATGTGAATAGCTCGAACACTGGTTATTAGTTTCCGACCAGTAGTTCTGGGGCTTTGAGAAAATTTCTTCAAAGAGGACATGCAGCAGTGCTCTTTCGAGTGTGTACTTATACGAGAGAATTAACTGCTCCAGTGGTTCTCCTGCAAGAAACGGGCTTGTCAGGGCTTTCATATTGAAGAAAAGTTTGTGGTGAGACGGCTCTAACCTGTGTGTTTTAAAGCTGGGTAACAACAACTGACGGGTGTACAGACTTCTAAGTTGAGCAATTTCAAAAAGCGTCCGCGGTGCTTTTTATGTGAGTCGACCCCATTCATATGTATTCTACGCACATACACACTCACATGTGTCTTGTGTTCGAAATTCAGGACGGTCAGCAAGCGAAAGAAAAAAAATTACTCAAAAAGCTGCTCGCATCGCTGATAGTCTAAAGCACACGTTTCACAAGGCGAATACATTACGTTTCAAAACACGCGTTTTAGGTACATATATAGTAGACAAACATTTCTACGACTTGCCCTTATGCCTGTATGATGGATGATGTATGGATGGATGGTCCTGAAGGACTCCACCCCCGTTTTATAAGGGCAGGATCGCCGGCCGCTCCCACGTAGGGACTGGCAAGCCAAGCCTCACCACCACATCGCGGGTCTTCTAGACAGCTCTGAGTTGTTGAAGACCGGACTCCAGAGCATTAAACGAAAAGCATTTTCGGAAAAGTCTTGATTTTTCCTTTGTAAAAAGGGGCACCTCAAAAGCATGTGGTTAAAATCACTGCACTTGAGGCAGTCCGGACGAAGTTCTCAAAAGTCGGAGTAATGGCTGTAGGTTACGAGGCTACAGGGTATGTTCCCGTGGGAATCATGTGAAGGGGGATTGTCTGTGGCCTAGACCACTTTTCTTGTGGCAATGAAAAGGACCTACGGCTTAATTGATAGTGCTTTGTGATCTAGTTGAAGGTAGCCAAAATTTCACTAAAATGAAGGTTGGGGGGCTGATTTCTCAGTCTGAAAAGCAGAAGTCCCGGCGCATGAAGCGAAGCCTCACGCCTTAGATTGGGCTAGCTCGTTGACATTGGGAAATCTCCCGAAATTCTGGCCAAGGGGATCAGAGAATGAAAAATTAGTGTAGTGGGTGAGTTCCTTGTTAGCAAAAGTTCTAAAAACTTCCTTGCACACGGAACCAGATGCGAAGGCCCTAGCGACGAATTTAGAGTCCGTGTAAACCGCTCTTCATAAATCAAGGAGAACTAGTGCAATGGCCATCTGTTCTGCTTTTTAAGAAGTGGTTCAAACCGACGCTGTGGAATAAAACCTGACCCTTAGTATTTGCGGTTACTACCACAAAGTGAGCGAGAACGCCGTACTGGGCGGCATCAACAAAGCATGAAATAGACGACTGGATGTGAGCTTGAGAGAGGAGGCTCGAGCGGTACGCCTGCCCACGTTGTACTGTGGGTGCGTATTTCGTTGAAGAGGACACACTTTAAAGCGAGAGCATATATAATCATCAAGTAACGTATTTAGCACTTCGAGCGTCAGGAGGTTGATTCCAGTGTCAGCCACGATCTATCTTCCCGCTCGTGTGATCGAAAACCTGGCAACCTGTACTCTTTGTTGAGCTTCGATAACTTCTTCAAGCGTCTTGTGGACTCCAAGTTTCATAAAGTTCTAAGTGTTTGTGCGCATAGGAATGCCAATAACTTCCTTGGTGCTTTTTCTTATGAGGATGTTCAGTTTATTTCTCTCATGCAGTCTTTGCATAGATGCGACATAGCTTATGTGGCTCATCAAGAATGATGCATGAAACATTCTTAGGAGGTTATCCTCTGGAAGACCACCCCGGCTGCTGCAAATGCGTGAGATTAGTCGAATGAACCCTTCCACCTTGAAAGTCAGATGGTCAATCGTGTGGCTGTTCTGTCCACTAGCCTCGATGTTCATGCCCAGAACGCGTATGGAGTCCATTCTTGGAATATACTGCCCCGATAGCGTGTGCATTCTAATGTCGATGTCAGCCAGGGGTTTGGAGTTTTTGGGTTCGGGTCACTATAAAAATGCCTTATGTGTAAAAACACTTGTGTATAGCCATATTGACATATCCCAGTATTGTATTAGCATGCTTGAAACAGAGAATGTATCCCTGTAGAAACTGCGTAACTTGCAGTGTCTGAAGCAGTTTGTATTCGCGTCACTGCTCGGTGACAAAACTGGCAGAGTACCACAGTCAGCTCCACTTTGCTTTTATCCTTTATTTTCCGTCCATAACCCCTTAGTTGAACAAGAAATTAGCAGTTTCCGTGGCATTACAACACTCTAATAGGGCTTCACTTTGTCATACATGGCGTGAATTCCCCCGTTCATTTCTTATACTGCTGTCAAGAAAAACGTTTCAGTTTAAATCGATGTTAATACTCTCTACACTTTACTTTTCCCTGTTAATTGATTGATTGATATGTGAGGTTTAACGTTCCAAAATCGCCATATGATTATGAGAGACGCCGTAGTGGAGGGCTACGGAGATTTCGACCACCTGCGGTTCTTTAACGTGCACCCAAATCTGAGCACAAGGGCCTACAAGATTTCCGCCTCCATCGGAAATGCAGCCACCGCATCCGGGATTCGAACCCGCGACCTGCGGGTCAGTAGCCGAGTACCTTAGCCACTAGTTCACCACGGCGGGGCACTTTTCCCTGTTAAGGATCGTCTGCTGGAGTTCATGTCACTCGTTTAAACGTGTCACTGCAATATTTTTTTACAATATTTTGTTTTAAAACTTGTTCCAGGCGTTACTCTAGCGACAGCGTTAAGCTTTATTTTCTCCAGCTTCTTTGTTTTCACGTTTCCCAGCATTTACCATCCCAATCTCGAGAACAATTGCCAGCTATAATCTCTACAGTAGAGTTCCAATATCTGCACTCGTTCTTTATATTTATAAAGAGTGCTCCATTCGTAATCGATTGTGCAATGGTTCGATGTTTTTCTCACTCTCCACGTGCTTCAATGTCACGCTTCCCTCCACTCCGCCGATCCGGAACAGTGCGACTGAGTCAAAGCTTTTGATACACCATATCTACACGCACACGTTCCTTTCTGAAAGCCACTTGCCCTTCTGAAAGCGGATAAAAATTGCTTAGAGATCGACACCATGCTACAAAACAACTTTCGTCGTAACCTCCTTAGCTCCTGTTTTATCAGCTTTGCCTTGGTAAGGTTGTGCAGTGCGGCGAATGCTATAGCATGTGTCACCGCAGGCAGCATTGGAGGCTGGCACGGTGCAGCAAAGTTATGGGCTGAACTAGCTTGTGATTCCTTCTTAATACTTCCATGAAAGCATCCAACTCAGTCTGCGTTATTATGAATGCAACTTTTGAGGAGTGTCAAGCTCAGGTCGCGGTCGCTCTCAACGCATCAATGATGAATGCTGAGACATTGCAAACTAGATTTAACGGCCGAGACCCACTGTATTACAATAAAATAACGCTGCGAGATTGCAGCAGGTCGAAGGCGACTGGGAAGGCCGGATATAAGGGCACGGAATTGGGAAAATGAATTACTTAATTTTTCTCACATTCTCGTGTTAGCAATTGATCCAACTATCTCATTTTAGAGGACTATGCCTACGCATCGTCTGCGCATCGGGTTAAATCCAGATCTCATGTTTGTGTTGGAAGGGCACGCCAAGCTGTATGTGCCTGTTACATGAAATAGGCGGTGAAGGAGAGAGATTTCAGTGTCACACGACAAGCCGTGTGGCATTTGCGACTCGTCGGTTCGATGACAGGTCTGTCGTATTAGAAATATTCCTGTGACTTGTTAAGCGGTAGGCAGAGACCACCGCACATCTGGTGAATGTAGTGATTCGTGCCACTGCGATGCAATCCATTGGGCTATTTGCTGCAACAATTACTCAACCGAAGTGATTAAGCTTCTTCTGACCCGTTCGGCAATTTGTCCGAGGCTGATTTGATGGTCAATGATTCTTAAACGGGCTATCGGGTTCATGGACATTATTGCGGAACAGCGCAATTTACATATATAGAAACACGCACCACACAAAATTAAGCTATTGCTGTTGCAGCTGTGTTTGTTGCGTTCTCTGCCCTGCATCTCTTCCACCTCTTGTTCATTTCACTAGTTCAATTATCGCCGTCCTCACTGCTCTTTTTCCCCTATCACCTTTGTCAGTCCTTTTCTCCCTATCGCCACTATCTTTCATTCCCCCTTTTTCCCCTATTGATGCTTTCTCGCTTCATATAGTTTCCATGTCTGAATGATTGTCACAGAATTGTCACAGCCTAGTGAAGAAAGAACGAAAGGGCCCCACCGTGGTGGTCTAGTGGCCAAGGTACTCGGCTGCTGACCCGCAGATTGCGGGATCAAATCCAGGCGACGGCGGCTTCATTTTCGACGGATACGGAAATACTGTAGGCCCGTGTGCTCAGATTTGGGTGCACGTTAAAGAACTCCAGGTGGTCGGAATTTCCGGAGCCCTCCACTACGGTGTCTCTCATAGTCATATGGTGGTTTTCGGACGTTATACCCAACATATGAATCAAGACAGGACGAAATAAATTGGCCGTATATCTGCGTGCTTCACTGCAAATGACGTCGAACGACGATAGTCTTTTGTCTGTAGGTGCTGTGTGAGATATGGACGTCACCTGTCAGTAATGTAGAAGAATGAAAGGTTGTTAGAACGCAGAGCAAATAGTTGGTGGCTGCACCGGGTCATTTTATTGAAGCATAAGAAACACCTGCTCTTTAGATAGTAGCGTCACATTGTCAGCGCAATGTATTAAACACTACGTTTTGGGAATTGCATATCTATGCATATTTCAAAACAAGAAACACACTACCTACGACTCACGTATTGATTCTGTGCCTCAATATCCGCATATTTGCTTCCCAATTGGCAATTTACACAAGTATGTGCGCAGCCACGAGATCAAGTTGGATGGCCGTTAGCAAGAGGTCGTACTTTCATCGGGTGGCTGAATCAACAGACGGACGGGCGGACGGACGAACGGACGGACGGACGGACGGACGGACGGACGGACAGACAGACAGACAGACAGACAGACAGACAGACAGACGGACGGACGGACAGACGGACAGACAGACAGACAGACAGACAGACGGACAGACGGACAGACGGGCGGACGGGCGGACGGACGGACGGACAGACGGACGGAAATTTGCGTTGAAGTATTTCAAGACCCTTGTTTAACAAGACGCAGAGATGCAGGGTCGATATCGACAGCTACGCCCCATAACGGGACGTATCACTTAGGTGAGCTGCAAAGTGTAATGCACGCCCACCGCTTGCACAATGCACAGCTCATAAAAACGCTTACGGTGCATCACTTTTTCTTACGCCCTTCCGCATCCCTCAATTGCCCTCACGCCTGCTTTCCTATTTTGAACGGTGTTTCACCCAGCCAGCACTGATGTGATTCTCCGTCCATTCGTGTCTTTTGTATACAGACGCCTCGCCTTCAAGATTGGCGCATACCTACCGCGACGTCTTCTTTAAGCGGCATACCGCAAGAGTGATGGATTGTCCTCTCCTCTCTCCTCCTATGCAGGTTCATTTGCAGCTAACCGTGCCAAGATGCGCATTTGAATTGAAAAATGTGTCAGGCCGGGAACGTTATATTTCGTAGCTTGGAATACAGTGAGGTGAAGGAATTATTGAGGAGGATGGATTCAGGAGGAACTGGGCGTTAAAGAGTCACGGCAGGTGGTGTCGCGGGGCATGTCACGCACGGAGGAGCGTACGTGGACTCTTTATTCTGGTCCTGTGCTGTTCTTTTCTCAATACAGGAAATAAGCGCCACATGTATTCGAGATACTGACAGCCGCTCTCTATCACGACAGCTCACCGTCTGTCGGGCTTATCTGTATGTTTGTCCTCTGCGAAAAAATATGCCTGTTAAAACAAATGGGTTGATAGGCTGTGTGCTATGTTGATATCGGTGTTGATGTTTGTTGATTTTCAACTGGAAATTATGAACTACACAACGCTCTATGTTATTTTACTGCGACATCATTGATCAGAGAACCATGAGTGCAGCCACGTCAGCTTCACTAGAAGTTGGGACAATCCGTGGCGGTGGTATCACCATTTCTTCTTTTTGTCAATTTATTTCTTTCATCGTCAACTCCTGTGTCCTTTCGCAGATTCGTATGTCGTGTTGTTTGCCGGCGTTGATTATTTCTAATTTCATCTCGTTTTGCTCTCCCTTCGGTCTTATATGAATCATTATTGTATTTGTTTGTTTGTTTGCATCTTTCTGCTTTTGCTTCTTCTCCGTGTCCAGTCCAGATCCTTAATTACCATCTGATACTAGCTTGTTCCAGTTTAATTCCGCGTAAACGTAGTGAGTGCCCAGGGCATTTTGTTGTTTGGACCCTGGAGCCTCAACAGGAGCATTAGCTCATTTCACGCTAAGAACTATTCAACGAGGACCAAGTCTTTCCTTTTCACCTAATACTTCAGGTGCTGCTTATATTCCGTTTTATATATATTAATTTACAAAAAAACGTACTTACCTAAATAACTTGTTTAGATTACTCCTTTATTTTGTGATAAAACTAATAAATAATATAGAAATATTAATGGCCTGGTTCCTTTTAACGCTCCGACTTTCATCTTCTACGGTATGCTATTCTCGCGAGGACGTTGTTCACGTCGTAGCGCTTTGTCATGTATGTTCTTGACATGTATGCCATGTTTTTCATGATCTGTTTGGAATATTCTCTAAGTTACATTGATACTATGTTTACAATTTATATATTGAATGGCCATGATTGTCACGTCCGGAGGATACTTGAGCTGTGTGCTTTATTTCTCAGAAATTATGAATAAATGTTACGTGGCACGACTCAACAGGCGGCACCCCATACTTGCTATCAATGGGTTTAAGATACGTTGAATACGTTGGTTTTATGCAACGTTACGCAAAGACTTTTAATGAAAAAGAAAAACTTTTTTATCGTTGGGACGTATGCCTCAACCGAAATTTTCATAAAAATTATTTGGCGTTTATCGCAACAGTATTTTAGGGTGACAAAATTTCATACCACAGTAACAGGCCTCAACAGGTCACGTGATTGTGATCAGAAACGAAATTATTGCAACTATTATGGAGGTTTCTAGCGGAATCGCTAGATTACTGCGGCTCGTATAAACTCATCTAAGTGCAGCATATCTTTAGATTGACTAGTGCACATTTCGAAATTTGGTCATGTTGTCAGTGTTTCACAACACAGCAATTAATTGCCTTCATAATGATTCGCGTTCAAGTTTTAGTACGCCTAGAAACACGTAGAGAATAACTTATTGTGAACGGTAAATGGCCGTAGTCATCGTGGAGGAGCAGTTACGAGTGCTCGGGGGCAATTTCCTCCAGACATTTGGCACTTTCAATTCTCGCGTTCCACTGGTCTCCTTATTCCTGGCGTTGATCACGAAAAGGACGGCTTTTAATTAAAAGTCAGGCACATGCGCAGTTTTCTCTCTAGGGGGACAGAAAGCGAAAGAGAGCCTTCTATTACCAATTCTTCGCGACTTTGGCAACGTGGTTCTTGCAGTCGGAAGAATGCGAGACGTTAAGCAACAACGGAAATTGTCGGTGTTTAGAGCATTGATGCGAGCGTGGAGACGTTCGTGAGTGGGGGCTTGGCGTCGGCATCTCCCATCGGATTGCTTCCCCGTTTCCTTAAACTTTCTGCCTATGCTGCATTTTATATACACGTCATGTAGTTACCGCTGTTTGATCGCATGAATAATCTAATTATGTTTGTTATTTTGCACTGCATCGGTTGGAGAATACGTCTGAGGCATCGGCCAAAAAATGGCCGGTTAAACAGAAGATGGATAGATAGAACTCACGAAAGAATAGTACGAGTGTAGTGTGGTAATTCCTTTTTTTTATTAAGCGTTTACAATATGCTGCAAACATCTAGCTTTGGTAAACAGTGATTAGGGGAAAGCAGCGAGCTATGACTGTCTGGACACTAGAAACCGCTCTTTTAAGTTTAATGTCGAAGAAGCCTGGTCTATAATTAAAGCTTGTTTCTCTCTCTCTCTCTGTTCAATTATTTTAACACTATTGATAACATTTTACTGAGTGAAGTCCTATGTGAAAATATAAATAACTATCCTGAGCTAAAATGATTCATCTACTCGCCACCAAAGCACCCGTACCCTATTTTTGGCCGCCAACATGGATGCATTTCCCCACAGCTGAACATAACCGGCGAAAACGAAAAACATGTAGCAGGCGATCCTAAACAATGCTGAAGATTGTTGACACTATTATCTATTAATATTTCTGTGTACTTCCTAATACGCCGTCTGCAATAAAACCATAAAGCATCGCTGACACGTTCATAGAGCAAGCCGCATGGATTTTCTCTTCCGTTCCACCTGTATGTGCCCTACGCAGTTCGCGCTTCACAAAAAGTGGCACGGCACCATTAAATGAAAACTCCTGGCTGTACATGAGCTTGGCGCCGACAGGTCCACTTCATAATGCGAAAAGTTAACAGAATTTCACTCGGGCTTAAAGTTCCTGCTATGCATTTGCGAAAAGGTGAGATATAGAAGGAGGAAAGAAGTAATCACTTCTTTCTCGGCAACTGTCTGCATCATAGCGTCTTACGTCATCACGCCTCTTCCACCTCTTGACAGCTTACATGTAAACTACCGCATTTTCTTAGCTAGAGGCAGTGAGCGGTTTTGGTGACTCAGTGCTGTATTGTTTTGTGCTGCGGACTTATAAATGATAAATAAATGTCCACATAATCGTCATGCAGAAATGCAAGCCAAAAGAAAAAAAGAACTTGGATGACACTTGCAATTCACCTTCAGAAGTGGAACGAGATAGATTCATCGGGCCAAATTCGCATCACCTGCTCAAGTGCTGCTCCGGCTTCGCTTCTTGATGGAATTTTAAACGGTGCCTCAAGGAAAAAAAAAACATCTCGGTGCCTGTAAATTAGACCTTTCAAGCTATCCTAGAATACCGCAAAAACAGTTACGAAGTGCCAACTTGGATATAATAATTCCTTTGACGATTTGACGAGGCACGCACTTTGGTGCGTGAGGTAACACGAGCACCTGTACAACAGCCCACGTTGCTTGCGTTGTTGATAATGGTCTGTAGTTAAACCCCTGAATAAGGATTCGACTAGTGACCATTACCTACAATTGCAACAATCACCATAGGTTGCAAAGAACATTCTTTGTAAGTGATGGACCTTTAAGTTGACCACACTTCACGAAGTTCATATGATATAACATCTCTTGTAAAGCTAAAATGTTCTCACGTAGTATTACCAGTACATGTGTTTATGACACTACTCGCAACCCTTGACATCAACATGGTGTTTATTCTCCAAGCAGTGTGGAGCATGGGCATGACGCTGTGGTAGAAAACCTGCTTGTCACGCAGTATATAGTGCTGCGTTTGTTTGCAACCTAAACCGATATTGTTTATTTATTTCTTTCGAGCTATCTCTAGATTTCGCACCCCAACAATGCAATTTTTCCGCTCACAACCAACGACGCCGGGAAACAACACATGTACGCACGCACGCACGCACACGCACGCACACACACACACACGCACACGCACACACACACATGCACACGTGCACACACACGCACACGCACACACACGTTTCATTTATGTTCGATTGGCTTGAGCCCGTTGTATCTACTCATTGCGCGGGCCACCCCCATTTTCTTTTGATTTTCATAAATAAGGGGATAAAAAAGGAGACACATGCACTTGCACACACGCAAATGCATTGTGTGTTGTCAGTAGTTAAAGAACATTACCTAAGTAGCTGATATTTCCCAAGCCCTCCACTACGACATGAATCTTAATCGTCTCATGGTTTTTGCACGAGAAACCCCAGAGATTAACTTCCATTGCATTCCAGGGCGATAGCGTCGAACAAGTAACGGCGACGCTTTAGCGCTGTGTGTTTTTGTCAAACTAATTTTGCACCCACGACGCTCGCTTTCCGAACGCCGCCGCTAGCCGTGGCACGCAGTTTGTTTAGCTCTGACGCGGACCATCGAGAGCATAAGCGCTCTAGCATCCAGGGACAGAGCCCTGCGAGTGGGACTAATGGTCACGAGGTGCAGTTGTGCGAAAGGGAAGCGTCCTACCGCTTCCACGCAATGCTACGGCGGCCCACGCTCAGAAGCGAAGCTTGGAGAGTAGGGTCGTTAATCTCTCGGGAAGGCCCGAAACTGTTGAGTGGCTTAATTGGCTGCGGGCTTCGCCTAAAATAAAGCGCGAGAGGCAAACTGGCGTACAGTCGTTGCCGCCAGCATCGACCAAGGCCGTGGAAGCGAAATATGGCGGCGGCCGTAGCGGCTTCCGCCACGCACTCGTATATTTCACTCTTCCCCTCGCTATCCGCACTTTCCTCATTCTCTTCGCAGATGCTGCACTCTCCCCATAGGTGCTCGAGTCCTCGCTGCTTTTTGGCGATAATCTTTTCGAAATAGCAAGCATGAGAAAGTGGCAACTCTCTCCAACATCTGCTCGTAGATGCCGAAAGTCGTTTGTATAAAAGCGAAAGAAACATAAGGAGATGGGGAAAGAACGAGTTGGAATGAAGAACTATTTCAGTTAGTGCTTGGTGAAACAGTTTCATGCACATTTTCTTTTTTTTTCACCCACTCCTCTTTCCTTATTCTCTTATAAGGTTCTATCGCCTCTAACTGTCGCCCGTATAGGGTAGCAAACCGGAAATTTTCTTCTAGTTAACCTCCTTGCCTCTCACTTGACCTTTATCTCTCTCTCTCTCTTTGAATATGGAAAGACTTGTTATTTCTCTGTTTCGCATTGTTCCTCACACTATGCACGTGGAACGTAATTATGGTAGGAACACGCTACGGGATCTTACGTGATTTTGTCATGTGATCAGATATTACGTGATGTTACGTCATTTCAAGCAGATGACTAGGCGCAGCGAAAAGCTTAAAACCATCTGCTCTGAAAAAAAGAAAAGCATTTGAAGCTGAAGTACTCCAGGGCTCCTATACGGGCAAAGCATACTTGCACGTGTACTGTTGTGTTGCTAATGGGTGTCTGCTGTTCCCCAATTAGTGACGGAGTACACAATTCAAAACAAAACTAGCACCTATTCAAAACGATTACAGTTTGAAACTGCTCATTCAAATTGCCCATGCTACTTCGGTAATTAAACACACATTATCAAGATTGGCTAGTATCTCTCAAAAAGAGAATTGAAGCATAAGTCACATCTTTTGCATAGGAACTTGGAATAAATCTCAAATATCTGGCTTATTCAGGACCCAAAATTTTCAGTCACCACCGTTATTAAGATGAAGCAGGCGTGGGCATAATGTGTGCCATACTTTGTGCCCCCATCGGTGGCTTATGTCGACATTTTACTCCTGTCGTTATGTTTCATCGATTTACTTCGCTCCTTATGGTCCGTAAACCTGAGAAATCATATTAAGCATAGTGTGTTATGGTAGCAACGGCCAGCCACAGTTCTATTTTTTTTTTTTTGCTGGGCAATATGGTTTTGGCCGTTTAGCCCATCCGTTCAGGTGAGTGTCCCAAATTGCTCTTTTATGACGCAGGTCGTCATGCTCTTCGTCGTCCTGTTGAGAACCTCAGTCGTGCTGAAAGCCAAATGGGTGAGTACGGGGTGAGATTAAAAACGCGTACGAGAAGTAAGAAGACATCAATTCAACGAGAAACAAGAAATGATGCTACAATAAGTGACACAGCAAATGAAAAGAGACGTGTGAAGTTGTGGTCCAAGCAAACACACTTAACGCCTACAGAGCATGGAATATCCCCGCTAATTGACGTCATGCCTCGCTTGCAGAGAAAACTTAGAAAATCGTTTATCATTATTTGTTTGGTTCGCCGAGAAGACCTGGGTAGCTTGATGACGCTGTCTTCTTGAGTAACGGCAGACGACTTGCAGAACATGTTGCCTTTTCTCTTGCGTTTTGTTTAAGTCGCCTACACGTCAGCGCTTTCCCAATGTCGCTCTCGCTATTTTCGCTCATTTTCGTGCCACAAATAAGCAATCTTTGTTATTTCCACGTTGTTGAGTTACAGGGATGGGTAAATGCTCGTTTTATAGAATTGATATGCGTTTTCTGCAAAACTTCCTCTATGCTGTTTTCTCCGTATTTTAAAATTAAATCCTAATATTAATATTATTATAATATTATTATTATTATTATTATTATTATTAGTAGTAGTAGTAGTAGTAGTAGTAGTAGTATTATTAGTAGTAGTAGTAGTAGTAGTAGTAGTAGTAGTAGTAGTAGTAGTCTTACATAGGTATAAGGACACAGAGGAAAGAGGCAGAGAGCAAACTGACAACTGCCACATAGCGGGGTACAACGCCTACCTACTGTTTCGAGATGAAAGGAGATGTAGCGATAATGAAGATGAAAGGAAAAGATAGAAGTAGATAGGAGAGTTAGAAAACGAAAACTTCAGAAAAATAGGTAAAAACGCAGTAAATGTCTATAAATGGGTGACCAGCGTTTTGTTTATGAAGGGAAGTTGAGCACGATGTGCCTCGCCGCGTCGAGAAGCATAGTGCTTCCGAAGAAAAGAAAAATCGTACATGGTCGCCCATTTCGTTCAAAGCAATTTATCTACCTCAATCACCAAAGCTCCCTGCATGAGGAATGCGGGAAAAGCTGATATAAGATCCACTAGGTGTTTCCCAATCTGATGAACACAACAGTGTGTCCTCACGTCCTCGATAGTACAGGTGCTCGCACACCAACACACAGCAACGACCATGAACATTGGCGGCAAGGAATGCACGGTAAATAGCCTGTGCGCTTTATGGTTGTTATTTAGAATAATTTTGAACAAACTTTGGGCATCTAGAGTGCCACGCCATGATTTCTTAACAAACAATCAATGAATTAACGACTCAATCGCTCATTCGCTCACTCGCTCAGCTAATCTATCAATCATTCAATCAGTCAATCGATCAATTAATCAGTCAAAGACACTACAACATATTTTACTTGGCATCATGTTTATAAACGTCTTTCTAATGCATGACCACTAAGAGGGCAGATGGTCAATTACGCCAATCACATAATTTTATGTATAAGCTAGATAATTTAAGTCTCTCGCCTTAGTGAACTCAGCCGGTTGATTTGATGGTAGAGTTGGCACCCGGAGCACATGCTTCCTTTAAAAATAGGTGGGCAAAAGTCAATTGCGTAGTCTTCACACGGAATTCTCTATACTCTGACGTCCCCCATAGAGTTTCAAACAATGTAAAAAAAAAAGAGAGATAGCTTGTCAGGCTCACAGCATGGGCGCGCACCAGCAACTCGTGAAGTATGACTTTCTCATTAAACACGATAGCTGCATGAATTGGCGAAGTTTTCCCACCACCCTGCAGCAGATGGAAATGTTCTACGTCCCTTAGTAAGAGATTACAACGCAAATGCAACTGTAATACACGAGTCGATAGACTGCAAGCGATGGATGGTTGGTATTCTGTAGGTTATTTCAATCACTGGGCGTGCTACCACAGCAAAAAAAAAAAAAGAGATCAAGTTTTTTTTTTTCCAGCGACCAATTTCGACAGGGTTTCTGAGGCGTATCGATGTACTTTTTTTCTCACATTTGGCAGTGACGTCGGCATTGCGGCTTCCAGCGACGACACATGGCGCCAGAATGTATCAAAATTGTCACGAATGTGAACACAGGAATTAAATATTGCAGAGCACAAACTAAAACTTTACTGTCGACAGTTTTTTAGAACATGCTTTTAAAGTCAATCGTCCTCGCTTCTTCCACGAGCAGAGTGGATCAGGAAACAGACCAGGGTTAAGTATATCATAGTTGAAACCAAAAAGAATGAGCATGGGCCGGGCATGCAGCGCGTAGGCAGGATGACCGCTGATCATTAGGGGAACTGACTGGAGTCCAAGAGGAGGCAAGCGGTTTAGAGGGAGACAGAAAGTTAGGAGGGCAGATGCGATTAAAAAGTTCATGGGTAAAAATGGCAGTATAGGTAGTACAGGGCGGAACATGGGAGAGGTCTTTTTCCTGCAGTGGACGTTGTCGGGAAGAAGAAGAAGAAGAAGAAGAAGAAGAAGAAGAAGAAGAAGAAGAAGAAGAAGAAGAAGAAGAAGAAGAAGAAGAAGAAGAAGAAGAAGAAGAAGAAGAAGAAGAAGAAGAAGAAGAAGAAGAAGAAGAAGAAGAAGAAGAAGACCACGCTTCTAGGTTGCGAACCATAAACGTGGTTACGATGAGTTTGCGAGTCTAACAGGCTGTCAAAGTAGAAGTGCCGGCGCAAGGACTCTGTGAACGCTGTTGTGTTTGTGACCGGGGCCGTGATATCCTACGCAACACCAAGAAAGGGTGCCATTTTTCTTCGAGCATTCAGCCTTAGATTGCTAGAAAAAGCACTTGAGGCAGCGTTTCTGAGAAAGAAGAAACATGCACAGAAGCGCATTTTGTCTAGGAGAACATTCCCGCGAAAGCAGTCTTTCATCAAACATACTTTTGGTATCACAAAAAAGAAAAGGGGGAAACTTAACTTGTTTTATGTAAAATAAAAATGCCAATATTAGGTTTAAATTTAGGCTAACAACATGGATGATTAACTTCTGGCCGAAAAGCTCATGAGGTTTCACTGTGGGTGTAAGAAAAAGGAATAAAAAAGCAGGACAATTGAAGTAAAATTTTTGAGAGCATTTACTTGCGAGAAGAATGACAATTATTGCCTTTAGGCACGTGTTCTGGGTGCCGAAAAACCACTGGTGGTTTTGCAAGGAAGTGAGAAATCACCTGTGAAATCCATCTTCCACTCGCATGGTGGTTGAGCGCCAAGAACAAGCACATCTGATATATTTCAACAGCCGTCACTGGTCACTAATTTCTTTTCATTTATTTTCTATGATTTCTACTAAACTTTCACATACAGGTTCGGTTATAGCTTCTTACCAAGCAATCGACTGTTTCAGAGGCGATTTCGATAGTCCAAGAAAGTGTTTGCTTCGGCCTTATGGAAAAAAAGCGGTTGTCAAGAATTTTACTGGTCGTTCGTATATGAGAATTCTGCTGGGTTTACATGGAATTTCGTTTACTGTATGATGCATTTTGTATCTTTTTTCAATTTTTTCCGTAATGTAAATTTCGTTATTGAACAACTCCGTCTATACATGACTTAAATAATAAAAAAAGACTGCATATTCCATTGGTGATTGCGGCTCATTGCTCAGAGTAGAAAAAACATTTTCATGCAACACTTTCTCTATTTCTCTCTCTCTCTCTCTCTCTCTCTCTATATATATATATATATATATATATATATATATATATATATATTGTATAAAGAGATACAGTGAAACCTGAGACTTAACTTTTGTGGTAGAATTTGTGTATCGACTAGAATAATGTCAAAAAAAAAATCTCCAGAGCCAGCTGCAAACTTGCTGGAGAGAGTAAAACAAAAACAAACAAGCAAAATGCTGGGCAGTTTCGTGATTTGTAAAGCAATAAAACGTGCGTGCCCTTAAAAGCTGTTATCTCGATGAATCCTAACGCATGAGAAAACTGAATCATTCAATTCATTCTTTGAAGCTAATATCAATAGCTAATACCAACTTCGTGAAAAATTTTCAGCAGTCAAACTGGCGAGTGAAGTCTGCCTACATGATAACGCCATGAGTGTAGTGCACGTTGGCGAGGCTCTACTTTCTCTTCGTGTGTTTATTAAACTGTGGAGCAACCACTCGACCGAGTGCCTCCTTCTTATGAAAGAATATTGAGTTACCGTGAGTGCCTTCCAGCAGGCCACACGCCTCCGGAACGTATCCTGACACCCTCTACGCTTGACAGCACCAGGAATTCGCAAGGAGGTGGATCTCTCGACTCCAGACTTGAAGCAGCTCACTCTATATGTATGCTGAATGACGCATACAAACACAGCATTAAACTCTATACGGATGGTTCGACAAATGTTTGGGAGTATGCAGGAGATGTGATGTCTAGAACAAAAGCCGAAACCATCCAGGTTCTCATGTCTCGTAAAACATCGGCAGCCGCAGAGCTCGCGGCACTTCGCAGGGTCGAACGAGAAGCACCTTTAAAATGGTGCATTTTAACTTATTCAAAAGCAGCTCTTTGACGTGTTCGAACTGCGCTATGTCGTGAGCCTCGAGACCAACTGGTGCTGTAAACAGGACAACTGTATCAACAAGAAACAGAGAAAGGACATGATGTAACTTTTCAGTCGTTAGCAGGTAACTGCGGCGTCGCCGATAAAGAGCGTGCTGACGACGCAGCAAAGAACACTCCCGAAAATGGCATGATTTATGCTATTCCACAATCACGAAGCAACTCAGTAGCGTGGATTAAAACGCTTACGCAAAAAAAATCGCAACGTCTATGCGGAACACGCCCGGTTTTCTTCATACCCGTCTTCATTGCCTGTATCCGTGCTTATACCTTATGACTCCATCTGGTTTATCCCAAGCTGAGACACCCTTTCTCTGCCGCATGTGTCTTCGGGTGTCTTATACGAACGCCTTTGCTCGCTGCATCAGATGGCCACACAGTTCTGCATGTGACCATTGTGGCGCTGACGAAACAATTGAACATATCTTGTGTCACTGCCGACAAGCCGCTTTCCGAAAAATCAATTTTGAAATGCCGGACAGATCGAGCTTCACGCCGAAAAGCGATGAAGGCCCTCGTGAAGTTTCTCCGAGCAACCCCCGCCTCGTCGGATGATTGTGACACTTCAGTGCGTCGTTTTCGCTTTCCTCTCTCCCTCGTTTCCAATCTCTCTTCTTTACTTTTCTGCCTCCCCTTCCCCAGTGCAAGATAGGGTAGCAAACCAGGTGCTTGATTACCTCCGGCCTTTCTTCATACAATATATATATATATATATGTTCGTCGTGAAGCAAAGTTGCAAAGTGTGTGCATTGAAAGAAGTTGCCCCGGATGTTGGTAAGGATGTCGAAAGTATGTCATGTAGAGACGTCCTGCAGAACACGTCATTACTATTCAGGAGCTTATAGCTCATGGTATCCCAAATGGTGTTAAAAGTGTTATTATTATATTTGTCGACTACAGTATTACGATTTGTCTAAGAAGGGTTACTATAGTGTTGTATAATAAACGCTATGGTCCTGGGTGACTGTTTCTTTTATGGTATTCGTCTTTGATTCCTCACTGTATTTAAGAAACTATATGTAAGAAATCCCGAATTGTATGTAATGTAAGAAACAGTCGCTTTCTACACATTCTAAATTTTTTCGGAATATTTCACCCAGTAAGCTGTTCAGAGCTACGTAAACACGAATAGTAGATGCCCTAATTAATTGAGCAGAATGAAATCTCTTACACAGCACCGCCAATCGTCTAAAATGAAAAAAAATTTCTCCGTGAACTTAAACTGAATCCTTCGTGTGTTTTGGGCAGCTGCGAGCAACTAATAAATACAGCGTTTTACCACAACGGGAACACGCACCTGGCCATCGTTTATTTTTAACTCTTCGTTTCCCACCATAATTTCCCCCGACTCCCTTAAAAGGGCAGGCGGTTCGGAAACACAGGCTCTCAGTTCGCGTTCTTTCATAGAATTACGAAAGCCGCACCCACCGCGGCCCGCGGCTGTTATGAACACCGCGTTAAATATTTCAGCGCCGTGGTCGAGGGAATCCTCACTTTCCCTAATTCAGCGCTCCTTTATGGAAGTGCGGGAAATAATGGCTGTGGAGCGACCTGTACTCGTGATTATTTTTCCCTACGTTTTCTGGGGGGGGGGGGGGGGGGGCAGGGTTGCACTTTCCCGACACGTGGAAGCGGGAAGGTAAACAGGCAGCAATATGGGTAACACGTTGTCACAAAGCTTGTCCTTCACCACTTCCCTTACTCCCTACTTGTTTCCCAGCTACGCCGAGGAGCACTTGGGGTTGGAAACACGTCGCCATTAATTTGCGAGCCGACCACTTAACCCTGCTAACCTCATCTATATGCCTCTCCTGTTATGCGCTTACATATGCTTCCGCAGTGGCTGGATACACATTAAATTTATACGGACCTTCTTTTATATTCAGCTTTGTTTTTTTTCTTATGTTTGATGTCCTCGTTCGGTTCGCCCTCTTTCGTAGCTCGGGAACTTTTCATATCGCGCTTGCGATCCAAGTAAAAGAAACGTAATTATTTCTTCATAATTATTTCAAAATGGCGATGGTGGTCGCACTGAGCAAGTGCCTCGAAAAAGCAAGAGGGCGGCTCTTGTGTGGGGAATGTTGTCAGTGTAGTTGCCCTTCCTGCAATCATCTGTCTCAATGTAGTGCGTGCACTTGTCTTTGTTTCAGCGTTTACTGGGTTGTTCTTTCATTTTTCACCCTTGTGTCATTATAAAACATGTCTAAAACACCGTATTGTAATTGCGGCAGAGATTAAGTCGCAAAGCCCTCCTTCATTAAAGAGAAATAGATTACTTTTTTTTCGATAAAGGTTAACCGAAAACAGACGTAGTAAAAAGTCAGTTCACACACAAAAAGGAAATCTTCGGTAATGAATGCAGCGCTAAGTTTGAAAAGCAATTTACGTAGTTTTATTTTTATAGGTGACTGCAGATGACACCCATGCTTTAGCGATACTATAAACATCGAAGTAAAATGATAGTAAAATAGAACTTTCATGAATGAATGAACTTTATTTGGTCCTTCGGAACGTGCTTTAGCACGTTGCGGGCCGCTGCCATGTCGAAACAGAGAGACGAAGTCTCTCTGCTGCGTCACGGGCCTGGTGAACTGCCCATAGCTGTTGTTCAAGTCCGGAGCTTGCAAATAGAACTTTTATGTCACACTTTTTTCGTAATCAATTCAAAATGGGAGGGTGTCTTCGTATACGACACGCTTCTCGAACAGTGGAGCAGATGCACCAAGGTGTATGCGCCTGGGAAAAAGAAGATAGAAGATAGGAGTTGTCATTGTGCGTGAACATGCGCCGCCTTTGCCAGCTTTGCACTGCTTCATCGTACGGTTCATCTTCATCGCGACCTCATAGTCTCGATAAACCTTATCAAACTCGGAACACTTTGGCTTTTCTAGCATACTTCTTCGCTGTACTTACTCTGCTTCTTATAAAAAGAAGAAAACTCCATGCCACGCAAGTGTGAATGTCAGGCCATTGCAAGATTTGGTGAATGACAGTCATTGGAATTAAAGTTTCAATTGTTTGAGAGCTCATGAGAACGTGTTTTTTATATTAAAAAAGCTATCTAGCAGGAATTTAGACGGAAACAAGCAGACGAGGCAGACACATATAAACACTACACTTGGTGACTAATGGGGAACGTTTCACGCAGCAGAAAAAGCCCAGTGTAGTGGCATTAAACTACATTGGGACAAAAATTAGCGCAAACTGGTCTTGCATTATAACGTTTATAAGTCACATTAGCACGAATCGATGGGAAAGAGTGTACGAAGCATGCAACAGCATGTTCCAAGAAAGTAAGTCAATAGCTTGAAAAATAAAAGTCTACCTACCGAAACGTAGCCTCCATGAGCTGTCCCGCTGTAAAGCATTACCAATGTAAGATTTAACATGTTTTATATTGTTGCTCTTAATAAAAATACTCGTATCTAGAAAACTAAAAAAGTAGTGCTGTGCCTGCGATTGTATCTAATCTATCTTTATTACCACCAACCTAAAAAAAGGAAAAAAATTTTGGTTTCAATAATGAGGGGGCGGTTTCTCAGTGACGTGTTACAAAATTGTGACGCCATGGTAAGACACCAGATGGCGTCGGACTACCTGTAAATTTGTCATGGGCTCGTGGTTCACGTGAGCAACGATGAGTGGATTGTCGTCCAGTGACCATGACTGATTTCTGCTGGCAAACTCGGTGGAATTCTGTTGTCTCGTCGGCGCACTGTATCTTGCAGATGTTCAGTGACGAAAACAATAAAACCAAAATAACACATTTTATCGTGTTGTCTGACTCCGGTGTGTGAAGGTTGTTGACACAGCATACGAAACAAACAAAACGTGTCTCTTTTGCGATGATTTTAAAGCATGTCAGTAGTTCTTTAAGAATATCCAGTTGTAGAAGAGTCGTATTCTCTCACTCACGGGCGGTTTAGCCAAACGGGTAGATCAGTTTGACGGAAACTAACGTGAAAGAACAAACCACACATTTGTAAACAATAAAGCAAAACAAGAAAACGAAAATAAAGCGGATACTCAGAGGATGTAACTGGCGCAACTTCAGGAATGTCCAACGAAGCAACCGGGGAACACCACACGTCCTTGTCTCCCAGAAGGCATCGCTTCCCTTTAAAGCTTGCTTGTCCCTTCAACCTCCGCATGCTGTATTCTAAACATTCCGAAGCGTCTTGGCTCTACTAATAGGCAACTCAGATGCAAGTTCACTGGTCAGCGTCATTTAGAACCGGCATACACGGCTCACATTCTAAGCCGTGCAGGCCCGCGGTATCACAAAGCACCAACACGGAAACTCCCACTGTCGTGTCCTAAACTTTTGATGGGTCTCTCCTTCCTGTTGGACTTGTTTAACAAACTTCACTCTCCCAGAACACGCGTGCAGCAAGAGACGCAGAAAAGTTCTTGTCATTCACATGTCGAGGGGAGGGGTAGAAACCACGCGACTTTGGGGCGTTCTCCCTTAAGAAGGCACATTTCCCTTTTTGCCGTCTGACATCCCTTTAAACGCAAGTGGTGGTATTTTGCCAGACAACGTGCGCTGTCGTCCGAGCATTCAGTTAACGTCCATGTTGCCTTCGCGCTTCCTGGCGTGGTGACAGTTTGCGTCCACAGTTTCCGGTTTCATCAACACGCTTTCCTGGGGGGAGAAATGTAGAGGAAAGAAGGGGGGAAACGTAGTGATAGATAGAAAGAAGCTGAGGCAAAGTTGCTTATTGTAGTATCCTTGACTGACCGCTTTCAAAATACATACTGTCCGGACCCCTACAGCTGCGTTCCGAGACCCAACAGCAGTAAAAAAAAGTTGTACATGAAAGTTCAAGGCAACCCATGTGCCTTTTGCTGCACACTTACCTTGCTCTTGTCACGCGTCACAGTATATTTATGTGACCAATTAGTAATCAACCTACCTTCATCAGACTTGCAACGTACCCACCAATAGCGTCTTCTACCTGTCTACGTTTTCCATTCCAGTTCATTGTCGTTTTATGTTTAGTTTCACAATTGGTGTTTATAAATGTCGACACCGTAAAACACCAACGAAATGAAAGTAGTTTAGCGATGCCGGCAGGTGCTTGTTGTACACCACTTGACTCGTCACAACTATCACCGATGTCCACACTTGTCACCTTGTTTTTCTGCCAGACAGACAAATCGGCCATTTCCATGCGTAGAAACAATAGCCAGTAAAGAATTAGAAAACAGTCAGAACTCTCGGCGAGAAAATGAAAACACGTAAACAATGCGCCCACACCGAAAAGATTGTTTGATCAAAGCAATATATATATATATATATATATATATATATATATACTCTTTCAATACTAGCCCTACGAGTGGTCTTTCTCCGTTGCCAAGCATTTCCGTGTAAAACGCGCCTCGGGGTCATTCATGAAAAAAGCCAGAACAGGATACACACCCGTACACACCAGTTATTCTTCGTGGTGACCGGACATTCACTCGTTATTTCTATCTCTCTGTAGACTGTCCGGCTGACATCTCCCAGTCTCCCTTTATAGAAAAGCGGTCATCTTCGCGCGCGCCACTGCTGCTTCATATCATTGTTTTTCACTTCTTCTCACCAGTTTTTTTTTTCGCTACATGCCTTTCAGTTCGCCTTGTAATCCTTCCAGATATTCCAAACCCGTTTCTGTGCATGTTCTACCTTGGTTTCCGCGCATCAACCACCAACCGTCAGATTCACTGCAGTGATCATTGAGTATTTGGTGAATCGGTGCTGCAGCTATCTTGACGAGGAATGAAGATTAGTATTGTGCTACGGCAAGGTGAAAAAATGTCAGTAAGTGGAGAAGAAGAGAAGAAGAAGCGCGAAAAACCTACTCGAAAGCACATTTCTATCTCTTATTGACCACTCAGACAATATCTTATTTTGAAACACACAGTCAGTAGTTTCAATTCCATGAAGCCGCTGGTACTTTCGTATTGTGAGGAAGAAAATAAATAATATGCCTTATTTAAAGACAGTATGTGGGTTTTACTGTTTGCATTCTTTGCTCTCGATCCTAAATGAAGCCGCTCTTGTTTCAGCTATCCGTAGCGAGCACCAGTTTGGTACGGTACATCTAGAGCACCATTCCCAGTTCGCATTCCTTGTGCCCGTTGTGGATCATTAACAATCAGCGATGCCTGTAAGGGACGGGGAATAGGGGTGGCCGAGATACTAGACGCGGTTTGTCTGTGTTCAGAAAAAAAATGTTAACGATTGAGAGTACTTAACACTTTACTATGGGAGAACATAAAGTCATTTCGTAGGGCGCATGCTTGAGAAGGCCGCGTTGACAAAAATACGCCATGAACGAGTTAACGATTCTAGCCCTCCGACATGTACGCAGAGTACGAATGACTGTCCTCAACTGCGAAGACACCTGAAAATGAGACAGCAATGGCTGCCTCTGGAGTTTATGTGTTCAGAATAAGTGGTTAACGATTTCGAGCACTTCGCACTCAACTTTTGTAAAGCCGCTAACTGTGCTAACAAGATTGTTTCAATGATTTAGAGCACTTGGTACAGCTTAAACTCATCCCGTGGGCCTCAACAGAACCTCTGCAAACCTATACTGGTGCTATGACATGCGTTTTATTGATGCAGCATGATGCATACCATCACTTATAGAGATGTGAAAGAAGACAGTGTGAACGTTTTCGTCTCCTGCTTTAAAAGAGCCTTTGTTATGGTGACACGACTATATACCACAATAAAATGCTTCTAATCACACTCAACTTCCTCCTTTTATTAAAATACACATATGCCCACAAATTAGTGCACCGTGAGGGCAAGACTACATAGCAATAAAAAGGTAGAGTAAATAAATTAGGCCCCAAATAACCATCGCACATCACTGCGCAATGATTGCAGAAAAGGCCATGGAATGTGCTGCTTTCCAAAATTGGCAGATCCCACGTACAGTGGGAATCGATGATATGCGAAGCACGAATGAGAAAGGTTTATATGTCACTTTAAATTCAGCACAACGTTACGAGGGGGAGGTAAATCATGCCGTACATGACTTCTGTGTCATTATTACCATGTTTAGATGTGTCGTTTACCTTCGTCACCTATTCACGTCACGTAATACAAAAGTTATTATATGTGGAGCTAGCAAAACGCTCGCAAGCACGCTATGAGCGTGGTATGTTGTCATGTTCTTACGTGACCCACGTGTCAGGATTATTATGTCTGACCCAGTCACATATTTCGTCATTCATTGACGTAACGTAACACCAAACTTGGTATATATAGAGCTAGCAAAACGGCCGCGAGCACATCATGGAGGGCCCATTATACACAAATGTAGCGTTGACGAGCGCGGACGCTGGGCACAGCGACGCTACGTTAGCAAAGCGCGAGCACTTTAGAGTCTGACGCCACGCGCGACCAGCGTCCGTCGGCGCGGCCCGACGGCAACCGGCGCGAAATGTGACATGCTGCATTTCGTGCCGATGTGTTACCCAGACAACACAGCGTCTCCCTCTTTTAGTGACGGAGGGACGCCGGACACGCTGAAACGCGCACGCGTCAAAGCAACGCAGCGCGGCGCGCTCCTGCGAGTATATGGCAGGACCGGCGCCTGGCGTGACAACGCCGGTGAGTACGCGCACCGCGTCACGCTGAAATGTATTGGCGCCTTAACTGTGGCTTGTAGTCTTGTTCTCACATGACACGCATCTCATGATTATTACGTTTGCACCAATCACATACCTTCGTCATTCATTGACGCCACGTAATGTCAAATTTGGCATATGTGAAGCTGCTAGCGAAACGACTGCGAGCGCATCATGAGTGCGGCATGTAGTCATGTTGTTACATGACACACATTTCGTGGTTATCATGTTTGGATGTGTCATTTACCTATGTTGTCCGTTGGCGTTGCGTGATACTGAGTTTCGCACTTGTGAAGCTAGCCAAACGGTCGCGAGCGCATTATGAATGTAGCATCTAGTCATGTCGTTGCATGACGCGCATCTAATTTTTATCCTGTTTGCGCCAGTATCATACTTTCGTCATCCATTCACGTCCCGCAATATCAAGTTTGGTATAAGAGAAGCTAGCGAAACAGCCGCCAGCGCATATTGAGCATGGCATGTAGTCATGTTGTTACATGACACGTATCTCATGATTATCATGTTTCCACCAGTCACATACCTTTATCATCCATACACGTACCATAATACCAAATTGGTATATGTGACACTAGCGAAACGGCCGTGAGCACATCATGAGCACGGCATGTAGTAATGTTGTTACATGACACGCATGTCATGATTTTTATGGTAGGGTGGGTCGCTTGTGTTCGCCATTCAGTCATGTCATACTCATGCCAGTTTTGCAACATGACATTTGAACAAAACCATCGTAAGAGCTGCAGGCCCACGAAATGTAAATCATGACATTCATGAGATACGTATTATGATTTTCATGTTATGACTAGTCAAATATGTTCTTCATACAGTCATCTTATGCCATACCAAGTTTCGTATCGATACCAATATCGAAACGGCCAGGAGAGATAAAAGTAGTAGGCGGCTAGATAGATAGATAAGCTCAAAGTGACCGAAGTGCGCTAAGAAATGCTTCGCATTTAAAAAGCGTGAGTACTGCGTCCCCCCCTTCTCCCTCTTTGCGCCAAGCGCTCGGTGCGGCAAGACAAATTCATTCCGAAGCTGGCGACAAGAATAGCGGCAGGCAATGGATGACGCTAATTTCGAGGATTGCAAAGCAAAATGAAACATCGTTTCTCATTGTCCCTTCGGCTGTCGGGTTGTTTCGACCCGAGGCGAGAAAGATGGCAGCTCTGCGCCGAGCCTCATTAGTCGCGCACAGCCCCGCGAGACACAGCGAGAGCTGACTCGTTTGCGCGTTCATTATCTGCGTCCTTTCGTCTATGTGTGTTTAACAGTTGAGCTGTCATCGCATTGCTTCTTTTCACTTTTATATGCGAATGTATTTCTTAGCCGGGCTATGTCCGGCGTCCGTCGGTATCCGTCCGCCGCCTTCTCCCATAGCAACAGCAGCGGGCGCGCGCGTCCCTGCAACCGTATTCCCCGCCTCCTTGACTTGAACGTGACTTGCCACCACCCCAATGCAGTGCGTTTGAAACGCGTTTATAGGTTTGTGCTGCCAGCGCTTATGTAGCGGTTTTGTTAAGACGCTGACATTATGACCGTCAGGTACAATGACAGGTGCAGTGCTTCGCCACTCCTTCTCTCGCCGTTCGCTCTCTCTCCTCCTTGCGTCCCACTTTCATGTCCGATGGGGTGAAGCGCACGCCTCACTTTCGACCGTTCGCTGGCTGGGCGCCTCTCAAGGTGATGGCAGAAGTCGGTGAAGGGGAATGTCTGACAATATCGGTGCAAGAAATGCATTCACATTTCCTAACAATTCTCTTCGGGGAGGTGGGGAGGTGAGGCCGCACTGGCCCAAATCGTAGACGCGTCGCACCTCATCATCCGAGGAGAGCGCGTCGCCATCGTACCCCTGGGACCCCAAGTGACCCAAGTGACAGTCCTGTTCCTGCCGTGCCGCGTACCCAGCGAAGTCCTCGCACAAGCACTCTCGCCCTACGGGAAGGTGCTGCACATCACCAGAGGACTCATGGGATCGCGCCCAACCGTGACCACTGGGACGCGATACGTCCGCATGGAAATGAAGGCTTCGTCACCGGTGCCCAACTACCTCAAGGTCGCGGGCCATCGAGTAACCTGTGACTATAAAGGCATCCAGCGAGTGTGCCGTCGATGTGGAGACAGTGGGCACTTCCGCATGAACTGCACAGCTCCGTTTTGTGGAAGGTGCGGCGTTTATGGCCACGACGGGAAAGGCTGCTCGCTGCCGTGTCGCCGTTGTGGGGACCCGCATGCCACCGTGGCCTGCACCATCAGGCCATCGTATTTCGAGGCGGCATCCAAGGATTTCCCTCCACTTCAACCAGGAACGCCATCTAAGAACAAGTGCGACGATTCGTCAACGCGAGCCGTGGTAACCGACCACGACCAAGGTGTGCCAATCGCGACGCTGCACCAGACGCCCACTGCGTCCCCAACGATTCCGGGCCTGGTACTCCCTCCAGGTACTGAAAACTTAAGTTCCCCGCGTCCCGTGGCCATTTCTGAGGAATCGCAGGCCAAGCCCTCGTCAGACTAAGTGCCTTGTGAGGACGGCGTCTCGGATGGGAATATTGCATCTGAGGCTCCTCGCGTTGCTGCTCTGTCGACAACAAGTTCAGGTGTCATCGAGGAGTCTACACCTCAAGACGACGACGCCTGCATTAACGAGGACTCCAACAGCACCGCGAGTGAGGCGCCCCTACAAATTGACGAAGACACCAGCCTTAGTGACTTAAGCCAGGACAGTGGAGACGTCTTTGTACCATCCTCGCTCAAAAACCCGGACACCAAACGCCACCGGATAACTACTCGTGACTTAGAAGCCCCCACCAGAGACAGAAGTCCCCTGCGGACTTCGACGCGATCCCGTAGGCCCCGAGCCTCCGGTGGATCGCCTGGCCGGAAAAAATGACTCAGCCACTTGCGGGGCATTAGCTCCCGCACCTGATAAAGGTACCCCTGCATTTGCGTGATTCTATACTATGTTTTCATTTTCCCCATGGCTCTTACTCTAAAAGTTATTACTTTTAACGTTCAAGGTTTCCGAAATCCACAAAAACAGGCTGAGGTATTGACTTTTGCACGTTCAGTGCACTGTGATTTGCTGTTCCTGCAAGAAACAAATTTTTTCAAGCTTTCTGATGTACTCGCTTTCAAGCGCGCGTTCAATTTTGATTGTTTCTTTTCGTACGCCAGCACGCATTCGACTGGCGTCGGAGTCGTTATTTTTAACCGAGGTCTTTTACGTGACCATCATGTTTCCTTCGATGCCTTCGGACGCGTGCTGGCGTTCGACTGCACCTTTTTTTCGTTAAGAATAAGATTTGTTGCCGTGTATTCCCCAGCGGCACGCGAGAACTCAAACGCTTTCTTCCAATCTCTTGATGCGTTTCTTTTAAATTCCCGACATGTGGTACTTTTAGGGGATTTCAATTGTGTCTTAGACTCACACGCAGACGTTCGAGGTCCGGGACGCGGCTGGTCAAACTGGAATGCCAGAGAACTCGAACGTCTAGTGCAGCAATTGGCATTGAGTGACATTCATCAAAGTGTGTATGGCAGTAATTATGTCTATACTTGGCGTCGAGCAGCGTCGAGCAGCCGAATTGATCGCGTGTATGCATCCCCCGGTCTCATTACCTACGTTCAAGACACCGGGGTAATGTCATTGCCACCGACACCAGTATACATTAGCGACCATCGGCCGGTTATGTTCTCTCTCCTCCTGCCAGCGGGGACGACAACGGTTCACAGACCATGGCGTCTCGATTGCCGCGTCCTCCAGGACTCTCAGGCTACAGAGAAATTATCCCGAGCGTTACGCGCATCGCTCATTGGGGCCGATGTAGCTGATTTGGATCGCCTCAAAGAACAGTGGCGGCATCATTGCAGTGCGTCGGGCAGAGGACTTTGCACCCGTATGTCGAAAGATGCGTCATTGTTAATCCAGAAGATACGCATTGCCAATCGAGATCCCAGTCCTTCCACTGTAATGCGGGCATGGCAAGAGGAGCTCATTGAACGGTACCAGCGTATTATGCGCGCTTCTTCACTCTCGGCTGCAGCTTGGCGCTGTAGACGTGCACCCTGTGCGCACCCTGAGGTGCTAAGGTATGCACGCAGAGCTCTGCTTTGTCCACCAGGCTCGCCTGCCCACTCGCTGAACTCTATCACCCCAGCTGCTGCGGGTACGCGCGACTTTCAGGAATTCACTCAACACTTTGAGTCAATAGCTAAATCTGGTGCTAATGTCTGTTACCCAGGATCCATTTCTTCGCATCCTCTGCTAACAGATTTACCTCATGATTCCAACATGTCAAATGACGTCCTCCAATCACCGCCATCTGATGACGAAATCAAAGGCGCATTAGACGCAATGAAAAAGGGATCTGCCCCAGGGCCTGACGGACTCCCTGCAGAGTTTTATGTACAGTTCTGACCTATCATTGGTCCAACTATGTCACGCGTCATTCGCAAGTGTTTCCAAGATATTACGCTTCCAACTTCTTTCCACAAAGGCCGTATAACACTAGTTCCCAAGAAAGACCCAATGTCCACGCGACCAGAAGATTGGCGCCCTATTACCCTGCTCAATGTAGATTACAAGCTCTTGGCTAACATTTTGGTGCGCCGAATCAGTCCATTTCTTGCAACATTAATCGCTCCCCACCAGGTCTGTTCTGTTCCGGGCCGAGAAATACACACCCATACGTGGTTAACGCGTGACATCATTCAATACACCATTAGCCGATGTGCGCAAGGACTGTTGGTTTCATTAGATCAAGAGAAAGCTTTTGATTTCATAGAACATGGCTACATACTAAATGTTTTACATGCATACGGATTCCCGGATAAGTTCATTGACCTTATCAACGCGATGTACACTAATTTAGAAAGTACCCTTTACTTAGATTCCCGTGAGAGTCACGCATTTAGAGTCACGCATGGGGCCCGTCAAGGGTGTCCGCTCTCCCCAGTGTTATTTATCCTTGCATTAGAGCCCTTCTTAAGGGCCGTTGAACATCACCCGCAGATTCGTGGCTTAAGTAAACACTCAAGTAAAGGTCGCTGCATATGCAGATGATATCACTCTATATGTACATAATGAACAGTCGCTGCAGCATGCTCTTGATACGTTCCATGATTTCGGTATTATCTCCGGTGCAAAGTTAAACTTTTCTAAAAGCCAGTATTTTTTCATTGGCAACCCCAGCGGTCGTATCAACATCACGTCGCCTTTACAGTGGTCTACTGAGATTTCAATACTCGGAGTGACTTTCACTGTATTTGGTATACAGGATAGTATCTGGTCATCCGTTGTACAAACTCTTCTAAATGATATCAAAGCAGCCAGGCACTTCGAATTCCCCCTCTTGGAACGCCGATACTTAACTCAAACGGTGTACCTAGGAAAATTTTGGTACCTTTGCCATTCTGTTAAGCCACCGCTCCACGTCTGCAGGAAAGTGCAAACCTGCATCAGTTCATTTTTTTGGTCTGGTGGCACAGAATTGTTATCGCGTCCAGCATTAGCTCAACCGCGAGATCAAGGCGGTTTTGCATTCCCTGACGTTTCCGTCGCGGCTTCTACATTGTGCCTCCGCACTCTATTGCGAATACTAAGCAATGATGACATGCCCGCTCAGACACTGGCTCGCTACCATCTGCGGCCATCACTACGTGTCTTCTTGCCGGATAGCCAAACAAACAAAGGTCCCCAATCAACTGAATTACCATCTTTGTATCGAGCCCTTCTGGCATTTCACCGACGTTTGGAAGCTACGTGCCCAGAGATAGAGGTGGCCGATTCTAAAGTGGTGGACACAATGGCCGCCCTTCTACGGCCCTTGGTGCCCCAGCATCGTCAATCTGTATTGAACCGCGCTTGGAAACCAATAACTGCCGCAGTGTTGCCAGGGCATCTCAGAGACTTTGTCTGGAGGCTGGGCTGGGGCTTGCTCCCCACGCGAGATCGGTTGCAGCGATGGCAGGTAGTTCGCACTTCTACTTGCCCCAACTGCGTCATGGTAGAGACCAATCGACATGCGACGTTTGAATGTGTGGTTTCCCGCCTTTTTTGGCGTGCGGTTAATGCTGGTTTTCGGGGACAGGGTGTGCGAACTTTCGTGTCCAACGGCCGATTTCCGCGTAGCCGCTTCTCCGCTCTCTTAATAGTTGCGGGGCTGTTCAGCCTTTGGAGAAACCGATGTGAGGCCGTAGCTGCCAATTGCCGCCGGCGTGCTTTGTGGCCGATACTGGGGAGAATGAGACGAGAGATCCTCGCGTTCCTCTCCGAAGAGCTTTTGTTCCTCGGGGAGCAAGAGTTTCTGCGGCATTGGTCGTGCCCTTTCGTCAAGGTGGAACACGAAAGGATACAACTCATTTTTCGACCGACTTGGTGCTAAGCAGCGCCCGTTGAGTTGTTATATATGATTTCATTTGTTACAAATTGTGTTTCATTTGGACCTATTGTATCGTTATACCCCTGTATCGTGATATCACATTGAATTTTTGTGTACATGTATGCCAACATAATCATGTATATTAGAGCAAATGTCTTCACTGTAACGTAGTGATGTTAGTCGTGAAATATAGATGTGCCGAAGTGTATGTGCCCTGTTACTGGAATGGTATGAAGCCTTTGTGTTCTGTACATGCTGTAAATAAACTTTTTCTAAATGGTATGAAGCCTTTGTGTTCTGTACATGCTGTAAATAAACTTTTTCTAAACAAGGTGGTTATTGTTAGACTAAGCCTTGCTTTAGGGACGGCTTTAGGCTCTCCCATAGTCGAGTACTAAGTACTCGAAATCGTTAACCACTTTTTTCTAAACACAGGCATCCTTGTTGAAGTTCAGCTTCGCTGTCCGCGTATTCTCCATCGGGGCGGCCCTCAGGACGGCTTAAGGCTCTTCCACAGGTGTACCTTGTATTCTAACTCGTTACCCTCTTTTTTTAACACAATTTGTGCCAATCGGGCCCCATCGAATGTGAGGCCCACGGGATGGCTTTAAACCCTCCCATAGTTGGATATCTAGTTCTCTATATCGTTACCCACTTTTTATACGCGAAGCATTACTTAGCAATATTCGGCGACTTTGAGCCTATCTATCTATCTATCTATCTATCTATCTATCTATCTATCTATCTATCTATCTATCTATCTATCTATCTATCTATCTATCTATCTATCTATCTGTCTGTCTGTCTGTCTGTCTGTCTGTCTGTCTGTCTGTCTGTCTGTCTGTCTGTCTGTCTATCTATCTATCTATCTATCTATCTATCTATCTATCTATCTATCTATCTATCTATCTATCTATCTATCTATCTATCTATCTATCTATCTATCTATCTATCTATCTATCTATCTATCTATCTATCTATCTATCTATCTATCTATCCACATAGGACTTTTAGCACTCATGGCCGTTTGAATGATGGTATCGATACTAAACTTGGTATGGCATAACATACCTGTATGAGCAACATGTTTGACTAGTCATAACATGAAAACACTGGTATGTATGTCATGAATGTCATGATTTACATTTTCTTGGTCCTGCAGCTCTTGCGGTGGTTTTGTTCACATGGCACGTTGCAAAACTGCGATGGTATGGATTGATTGCATGCCGAACACAAGCGACCGACCCTAACATAAAAATCATGGCATGCGTGTCATGTAACATGACTACAAACCACACTCATGTTGCGCTCGTGGCCCTTTCGCAGGCGTCACATATACCAAACTTGGTGTTACGGTACGTGAACGGATGACGAAGGTATGGGATTGGTGCAAACATGATAATCATGAGATGTGTGTCATGTAACAACTTGACTACATGCCATGCTCATGATGGGCTGGCGGCCGTTTCGCTAGCTTCACCTATACCAAATTTCGTATTACGGGACGTTAATGGATGATGAAGGTATGATACTCGTGCAAACATGAGAAACATGAGATGCGTATCATGTAGCAACATGACTACATGATACGCTCATGATGCGCTCGCGGCCGTTTCTCTAGATTCACATGTACCAAACTCGGTATTACGTGACGCGAATGGACGACATAGGTAAATGACACGTCCAAACATGATAATCATGACATGCGTGTCATGTAACAACATGACTACGTGCCACACTCATGATGCACTCGTGGCCGTTTCGCTAGTTACACATGTGCCAAATTTTGTATTACGTGACGTCAATAGATGACGAAGGTATGTGGTTGGGGCAAACATGACAATCATAATATGCGTGTCAAGTTAGAACATGACTACATACTACAGTCAGGGCGCGAATACATTTCGACGTGACCGGGTGCTCGTGCTCGCCGGCGTTCATTTCGTCGCGTCACGCCGGCGTTGTCACGCCAGGCGCCGGTCCTGCCATATACTCGCAGGCGTGCGCCGCGCTGCGTTGCTTTGACGCGTGCGCGTTTCATCACGTCCGACGCCCTTCCGCCACGACAAAAGGGAGACGCAGTGCTGTCTGGATAACGCATCGGTGCGAAATGCAGGACGTCGCATTTCACGCCGGTTGTCGTCGGGCCGCGACGACGGACGCCTGCCGCGCCGGTCGCGCCGGGAGTGCTTGCGTTTTGCTAACGTAGCGTTGCTGTGCCCAGCGTGCGCGTGCATCAATGCTAACTGGGAGTATATTGGGCCTTTCATGATGCACTCGGGGCCGTTTTGGTAACTTCACACATACCAAATTAGGTGTTACGTGACATCAATGGATGACGAAAGTATATGACTAGTGCAAACATGATAATGCTCACAAGCGTGCCATTAAGAAAATGACAAGATACCACGCTCATAGCGTGCTCGCGGCTGTTTCACTAGCTCCACATATACTAAACTTGGTGTCACATCACATGACGTGAATAGATGATGACGGTAAATGACACATACAAACAAGATAATCATGACACGTAAGTCATGTACGGAATTATTTACCTACACCTTATTGTATTGATTTAAGAGTGACATATCAACGTTCATCATTCGTGCTTCACATAGCATAAATTCCCACTGCACGTGGCATCTTCCAATTATTTTCTAAACACACGCAAAAAACAAAGTGTCCAGGCCTTGCCTTCATTACTGAGAAGGTAGCCTAGTGTTTGTGATTTCACTGAACTGCACTTAGTTTTGTATAAGTATTTATTTATTCACAAAAGCATTTTTATAATGTTGTTTTTTGTTCCTTTTCATGAAGTGTACGTATCCCTGCGAATAGGTTTCTTTGTGCACGTTAGAATTTCTGTTTACAGGTACAAATGGTTCTTGTTGTGCATTTGAATGTAATTAGGGTATATTAGCAATGTTTTAAGAACGAAAAATGTAACGTATGAATGTATACATTGTCTGTATGCGTCATTCAGAAATAAAATTCTCTTAAATAGTGCTAATCTGGGGACGGCTTTCTGCTTTCCGAAAGCAGAGTACAAAATACACTAAATTGTTAATTACTTTATTCTAGACAGATGACGTCTCTCTCATATTTGAGTAGGAAGTACTCAAATCCTTAAACAATGTTTCTAAACACACATTTGTTTCGGAAGCGTTCCTCACGTGTATAACCCGCACAGCTGCTGTCTTTCCCATTATCAATTTCTTTTCTAAAGCTTTGTCAATTTATTGTTGTAAAAACAAAACACAAATAATATCTAATGAGATATGTTATCACGCTATAGTTGTCGGGCTTATGAACGCAGCCTGCCACACGTACTTTTCCTATTGAGGCGCTTTATTCCAACAGATATATATATAGCAAATGATACCAATAATGTTTATGAAACATACTGCTCTAAATCGCTGAAAAAGCACTCAGTATTGAAAGGTATTTGCCTACTGGGTCATCCGCGTGGCAGTTGTGTATTAACGCGAGATCGTTAAACAGCTTCTTTAGCAGGAATTTCGGTATCGGCGCGTGTGTCGTTGTCTGCGAGCGTATACAGGCTTCAAAATACAACATGTAATATCCCTGTAACAGTACATTGTAGAAGCGCACATTGCCACAGGGTGCCAGAATAAGTTATTACCGTGACGACTTCGTGGTCTAAAGCCGTCCACCCATTACGAAAGGCACAGATGCTGCTGGGCGTATTCCCTTAATATCCCGTAACAGGTGCAATGCAAGTTTGAAAACATTTCGTGGTTCACAGCGTGCTACCCATTACACAGAATGCAGCCATTTGCGAAGGCTCCTCTGACACGAACCACTTTCAACTTTATCAATTACAATGTAGTAATTGACAATATGAACCTCTCTTGTGACATCTTACTATAAAAAAGTGAACATTAAATGTTTGAACTACGCACTAGGGACAGGAAATCGCTGTCGCGTTCAAAACTTCAAGAAGAAGCTGAGTGGTCTTCCAATTTTCGCTTTTCTTATTTCTGTTTGTTTGGTTAGCTTAGTTCTGTAGCTGATCTTTTGTGTTTACTACGGTGTGAAATGGCACATCGTCATTAACGTGTCTCATACAATGCGTGTAAATGGCTTGCGAAGACAACGTCGCGAAATAAAAAGAAAGGTAAGAGATGCGATTCGTGACCCAAAGGGCGTATGATGTCAATTAACGCAATGTTTTGAACGAAGATAGCAAACACGGCAAATATAGCGAAGTTGGCCTCGTCATCTCTCACGTGTGTGCATGTTACTCCTAAATTCTGTTCTGGAAACGCAACAACGAGCCCATGAACTTATTTGCATAACGTGAGCACCCCTCTCCTCTTAGGATTCCGTTGGGGTGACGTGCTGTACTTAATTCATTTTTGAATAATAGTAAAGTCTTAAATATTACGTCCCAAAAGCCCGTTGTGAAGTAGCGAGACGCCGCAGTGAAGGCCCCCGGCCATGTGGTGCTCTCTGAAGTGCACTAAAGTCGCAAAGTTCTGGCGCTTCCATCGAATTGTCGCCGCCACCGCCCGGCTCGATCCCGCGACCTTCCGGCTAGCAGTCTTGCACCATAACCACTGCTCCACCGCAGCGGACGAAGAAAATTTGCAGTGCAGCCAGGTGATGTTATATTTATGCTTCAATGATGAGCATCATATTGTGTTCTGATAATGACAAACACACGTGTGAGGAGCGCAAGAAACGATCATTATCACCTGTTTATTTAATCAGTGCTTCCCTGTAGCTTCTTTTCAAGTACACTTTACAATGCCTGTGACTATATGCTTATTCTACATTCAGTTTTCCTGGACCACATTACTGCTAACTTTCCAAGCTTTGACCGGAAAGCCCCAAGGACATTCACAAGCGCTCTTCTGTGCTGTACTTAAACTTCTGTTTCTTATTATTATATTGAGTAAATGCAACTGTTCTTTGATTTTCCCGCAAAACTCATTTAACTCCTTCATACCCTGTGCTTCTCCTCTGCTCGAACAACAAGCCATCGTAAGTACGAAAATGAGTGTCATGGTGAAAAATAATTAGAAACTGACTCGGGGAAAAGAGAAAATTTTTGTTCTCTGCTGCTCTGATTCCTCTCGGCTTTTCTCGATCGCCCCCTCACCCTCTTTCATTTTCGTAGGAATTACACGAGGAGCCAACTTTCATCTTTATGATCTAAAAACTGTCTGCCTGTCATTTCGAATCTTGCAATTAATGTCGTACTATGCGAACTTTAGTTGAGGCGTAGGCGTACGTAAGAAGTGAAAAAATTTCACTCCAGTGTGATGAGAAGGCCGTCTGGCTTCTATGGTGAAATTAACTAAAATCGGCTTCTTCCCGCAACGACTCGCTTCAATGGACTTTACGAAGGCCAGAAATCCATCAAAACGAGGTTCGCGGCAGCATCCAAGTGCCGGCCGACGAGGTCTTCTCGTGGATAAATCCAATGCTCCAAGCAAAAAAAACAATAAAACAAATAGATAAAAAATCCAGAACGCAGGACATCCGCGGAAAAACTTTTAGCGACCTTCACATATTTGTGACTCGTCCCCCTTCTGCCAATGGTAAATTTGCCCGGACATTTTGTTGTTTCGTCTCGCCTTTTCTCCCGATCCCCTGAATTCGAAAAGCGGGCCAATAAAATTGTTGAGACGACGGCTGCTTCGACAATTGAGCTCTTTCAGGGGCTGAGCAATGGCTCACGCCTCCAACCTCTCTGTTGTGGACTGAAGTGCCATACCTGAAATTTCGGAGGCAACGCACAGACCACTGTTCTTTTACCCAGTGAACACATGCACACACACACACATACACATATATATATATATGTATATATATATATATATATATATATATATATATATATATATATATATATACATATATATATAGATACGTGCACACGTTCTTATACCCACTGCACACACGCACACACAAGCGCGCGCACACACATTCTTATAGCCACTGTGCACACATACTCGCGCACACACATACACACACACATATATATATATATTTATATATATATATATATATATATATATATATATATATATATATATATATATATATATATATATATATATATATATACGTGCACACGTTCTTATACCCACTGCACACACGCACACACAAGCGCGCGCACACACATTCTTATTCTTATAGCCACTGTACTCACATACTCGCGCACACGCACGCGGGTAGGACATACAAGTTTCCATGTTTACATATGTACGCACAGATAAGTACACAAACACGAACATGCGTGCACTGACGCCCTTACGCACACAAACACTGTACGTAAGCATATAGACTGTTAACCGAGGTCACTAACATTGGTGAACAGCGTCATCATTTTATACAGACGGTGCTTTGCCGTATTCCCGGTAAGGTAAAGGCTGCAAAGTGGGAGAACGCACTTTAAGCCTTGTTTTAAATGTTTGGAGCTTCCCACCTTTCCTCAGTACATAATAAGCCGTTAGCCAACCAATCAACTTTCCCGTAATGTGTTCCCGCTCGTACGCGCACAAAAGTAGGTGGTGTTTTTAGGTTGAAAGTACCAGCTGACCTAACCAAACTGTGTTGACATGAAGTTGTCTTGTTTAGCAAAAGTTTACGGTGAGGTTTTCTAAATGCACTTTTTCCCTAACATTATTTGAATTGCGCAAGTTTAAGAACTGGGCAATACTCTCGCGTGTTCCTATATATATATACGGTTTGGTTAAATTCATATTGCCTGTGGGCTATCTATGTGATACACTTCGCCAGAGTGCATTATACGTGAACATAGCATGAATTCAATGTATAAATTTGGATACACGTATTTAAAGAAAACATTGCAATGAAAAGGCAAGGCCAGCATATTCTGCAGTCCTGTTTCTTTATTTTGCCGTTTGGAATAGTTCGAATAAAGATAATGTTGTTTGCACATGACTTAAGCCATAGAAGCAAGTCCTTTTAGTGTTTAACTTCGTTCCCTTCCTCAAACTCATGAACTTCGCGTTGCTTTGCGGCTGCAAGAGCCCGCTAGGACAAGGATTGCTTATAAAACAGCTCACTTGATATGTGCTGCACAAACGTCAATTATTTATTGATTGTTGTCAAATGATGAAACAATGAAATTGCATAATTTGCCATGAAATAGGTTTTCCTCCTCCGTTAACTGCGTAACTTGACATGATAAAAGCTTAATTTAGTAGTGCTGAAGATAATGGGGTACCGTTCTTTTTTTTTTTTCTTATGAAAAAGAGGCAAGATAGTGTAGGCAAGATAGTGGAGGCATGTCCAATTGACCAGTGGCGTGAGTATTCATATGGAAATGTGTCCGTGTCATCCAACCTACAGGCTATCGTCATCCTTATCACCAGTATCGTTATGCGTCTTCAGCCAGAAAACGTCAACCTTCTGTTAAGTGAATCGTTCTCAGAGCGTGAATGACGAATCAAGAGCGCTGCAACTCCCTCTATTCATTAGGTAAAAGATTGGGAATGCATAATGTTGGCGTCGCTGTAGTTGTGAGCCTACTCAAAGACCACGCATAGATGGCAGTATTGTAGTATGCGAAGGCAATATAGCACGTATATAGGGCCCCAACAGTGCCAAAGTTGCGATATCTCGTTTGAGCTGATTCTATTTTACGGAGAGTTGAGCCATGGCCCTTTTCGGAGTACACTTTACAGTCTTCTTGACGAGTCACCTAGGCATTCACTTAATGGTCATACTCATTTAGTTTTCTGTACTGAGTCTCTGGCTACTCATTGCTGTTGTTCAGATGCGAGGCAGCTTTTTGACACGCCTGTGTAACGCTGTCCCTCCGTACATGCGCACCACGTGCCACAGGTGTTGGCGTGGTACCATATAGGTACCAACGCTGCGGCGCGTTGACGTCACACTTCCGTCGCTGTGCGCGCTGACATCGCTCTCTCCCCTGCCACCATGCACTGACCGCTGCGCGCACAGCTGCTGCCTCGTCCGTTCACCCGCAACTCTGACACGACCACCGCTCGCTACAGCACCGATTTCTCGGTTCACCCGAAATAAACCTTAGGCACGCCTAACGTACTTGTCGAAACATGTCTGTACGTGTCACCTACAATACCTACAACAGGAATCGCTTCAAACGAATCTTCCAGTGCTCACTGCAGCACTCGCGTTAGCGCTGTTTAACCCGTGACGTCACCCACACGCAACGCTGTTGCTTCGCATCCCATCACGGTTCTCCTCAAGGATTCAAAATAGGGACGCGGGGAACCCCGCAAGGAGCTGTCCTGTCTCCGCTGCTATTCAACATTGCCATGATGAAGCTCCCGCAAGCATTGGCAATAGTGGAAGGAATATATCATGCAATATACGCCGATGATATAACAATCTGGACGAATCGGGGCAGTTTAGGAGAAATGGAAGACCGCCTGCAGCAGGCCGCCTCCATTGTGGAGGACTAACTATGCGGCCCAGTGGGGGTCGCAGTGCGCTCCAACCAAATCTCAATTCCTGCCTATCAGAGAAAACATTAAAGATAGGACGACCCTGAACTTGATGGTATCAGGATCAACAATACGAGAGGTTTCAGAACTACGAATCCTTGGCCTTCTGATTCACAACAGAACAAAAAACAGCACCACGGTAGACAAGCTACGGAAAATTGGAGAACAGGTAGGGCACATGATCCGCCGAGTGTCAAACAAGCGCGGGGGGCTACGAGGAAGGGACGTGATTCGGCTCGCCAATGCTTTTGTAACTAGCAGGATTCTATATTAAATACCGTACTTACGAATGACTAAACACGAAGAGAACAGAGTCGATGCTATTCTTAGGAAAGTAATTAAGCGCGCACTTGATTTAATCATCAGCACTTCAAATCAGAAACTCTCTGCATTGGGAGTCTTTAACTCTATACAAGAGCTCCAAGAAGCCCACCTCACAAATGAATATACGCGTCTTTCGCAGACGCCCCCCGGGTGGCGCCTACTGGACCGCCTCTTGATCCCAAACCAAAACGCGGAGCGTATTACTGAACTTTGGAGAACAAAACTCTGGGTGTCCCCGCTTCCCCGCAATATGACCAGGGAGGCGCACCAGGGTAGAAGGCAACCACGCGCTGAGGCACTTGAACAACGGCTTGGCTCCTTGGCTCCCGTAATGGGGTCTATTACGTCGATGTGGCCGGGCCGTCACCTAGGGGATACTACACGGCGGCGGTAATGCATCAAGGAACGCAGGTGGACGGCCTCACTTTCAAAGCCACAAGCTCAAGTAAGGCGGAGGAGGTGGCCATTGCACTGGCAGTATCCCATCCAAACTCAAAACAAATAGTTACAGACTCTCGAAGAGCCTGCAAGAGCTATCTTGCAGGAGAAATCTCTCCATTGGCTAATAGACTTTTAAAATGCAGCATCAGGAACCGCGATCCTACCCCAAAACGTCTTATATGGACTCCGGGACATCAGGGTCTACAGGGTAACGAGGCTGCACATGCAGCGGCCCGCGTGCTTACTTCTCGGGAAACTCCCCATTCCCCTGATAGACCTGAACGTCCCACACCTTTCACACGGTTTCGAGAAATCAAAGAATACTACATTGAGCAACGCCGCTTGTATCCCGCACCAGCGAAGGGACTCTCGAAAACGGAGGAGCGCATCCTGCGGCGCCTACAGACAAATACGCTGCTCTGTCCAGCCATACTAAAATATTACGACCCTAAAATAAGTGGGCAGTGCCAGTACTGTGGGGAAGTGGCCAACACTTACTATATGGTCTGGGCCTGCCAAATGAACCCAAAATAACCCTCTTTCCCAACCCCACCAAAGAGGACTGGGAGATGACCCTACTCAATAGCTCCACACTAGAGGAACAGCGAACTCTAGTGCAGCGGGCTCGGGTGGCGGCCTCGACTAATGACATCCCGGACTAGGGATGTCAACCAGCCCAGTGGGGATAAGGGCTATCTGGCACAGCCAGCATCAATAAAGGTTTTTTTCTCCTCCTCCTCCTCAAGGAGAGGGTCCAAGTTTTTTCGTTTCTTTTTTGAACTTGGTGTGAGTCCTTATTGACAACTTTTTCAAGTATTCGGGCGACCTCAAGGAGCCGCCCAATATAGGAGCTGTTGGGTTTTAGAAATATTGGTGTTTCGTGAACTCCCGCGGGCTCAATACTATCAGTGACCCATTTTCTGGAAAAGTATATAAATACATTCAAAGGTACCTCAATCTTTCCATGCGATCTCACCGATCTCATGGTTCTACGGGAACGGTGGTGACTCGGGACAACAATAGCAGTGAGCCAGCAACAGTGCCGACATTGGTGGTATAATGGTGCTCAGACACGTATCGCTTGGTCTGTTGTTTTCTGGAGTGAACCGTCAATATGTGCAATTTGTTTGCGGCATAACTTAGGGAACACACTTTAAAATTAAGTCAATTTTTGAGATAAAGTCGCGGATCATTGCACTGCCTATGTAATTTACGACGGAAGTGTCAGGTCGGCTACGCCTCGTTACTAAGTGGTACTGTTACGTGTGGCGAAGATGGGCTCCAAACCGGATAATGAAGGTTCCGTGAGAATGATGATTATGATTAAAACTTTATTTTCGTCCTGATAATGATAGACAAATAATTTAACGTGGCATGCTTGTCAAACGAAAGTGTACATAAGCTGCCTCCATGGCGTAGTCGGCTTTTATTAATCAAATAACGCTTTGGATCCTTAGGACGGGAATCAAACCGACGCAGATTCGTGGTTTGCTTTACAGGTCAATGTACAGGTCACCAGGTGAACGTACGGAACAGCCGAGACAGGCTTGACCGTTGGCTGATGAGTGATCAGCGCTGTCGCAACAGCACCTGCTCCTTCACTCTTTAGAGCACATGATCTTGGCCATGACTTTTTTCTGCAACAATTGCAGCTTATAGGATGTCTGATAGCGCAGTCCAAGAGCTAATAAATACATGTATTTTAATGCGTAGCATTTCTTTGTGGACCATAGGCATTTTGTCTATCTATCTATCTATCTATCTATCTATCTATCTATCTATCTATCTATCTATCTATCTATCTATCTATCTATCTATCTATCTATCTATCTATCTATCTATCTATCTATCTATCTATCTATCTATCTATCTATCTATCTATCTATCTATCTATCTATCTATCTATCTATCTATCTATCTATCTATCTATCTATCTATCTATCTATCTATCTATCTATCTATCTATCTATCTATCTATCTGTCTGTCTGTCTGTCTGTCTGTCTGTCTGTCTGTCTGTCTGTCTGTCTGTCTGTCTGTCTGTCTGTCTGTCTGTCTGTCTGTCTGTCTGTCTGTCTGTCTGTCTGTCTGTCTGTCTGTCTGTCTGTCTGTCTGTCTGTCTGTCTGTCTGTCTGTCTGTCTGTCTGTCTGTCTGTCTGTCTGTCTGTATGTCTGTCTGTCTGTCTGTCTGTCTGTCTGTGTAGCCGCATACGTCTCGGTGCTTTCATGATCACCACCTTAACTTGGGGTAACCCAAAACTAGTAGAGAAAAATTGACAGCCTATCCACGGAGCGAAGGACGATAAGTTGGACGAAGTGTTCGTCCGTTCGTCAGTCTGCCTGTCTGTCTGGCCATGCAATCATCCGTCTGTCTGTTCGTCAACTATACGAAATCAACCGTCCGTCTGTCCGTCCGTCCCTCAACTATACGAAAACTACTGACGCAATTTAGTGATATTATTTCTAAGGACACTATACACCCAACCTCATCTAGGGAGAAATTCCTAATGAAACAGACTAAAAGTGGCTACGTACTACTGTTACATAAGAGGCATCAACCGATATCCCAAGGAGCTTCCCTTTTCAAATCGGGCATCGGCAGCGTTGACCGGACGAATGCAGAGAATAAATGTCAATGTCTCAGCCCGAATCGATGTCTCTCATTCAGAAGGGCAATCAAGTATGCTACAACAAAGCCACACCAGGTCTCGCAACTACCTTTAAAATAGAGCCTATAGTTCGCGAAATGCCAAATGTGGTTGCAGTGCTGTCTTTGCAATTTTATGAAAATTACATGCTTACTCCTATGATGTAGCCGTAAGGTCGTGGTGATACAAATTGTACTGAAGTCTCATCCGTTTCAGCTTATTTATGTGGCAGTGTCCAGGTCTAAGTTTTATATCAGCTAACCACTTCTGGTGTTGCTAACATCCATGTTGCTGTTAGCGACGTCACGCAACTGTGAATAGCCGGAGATATAAAACATGTGCAGCTGTTAAACATATGTCTGTATGCACATTTGTACATGTTGTCGCGAAAAGAAACGGCAAAGGTGTATCTCTTTGTCGTTGCTTCAATTTTGTCTTTTACTATTCACGTCGTCAATTCACGGCTCAGCTTTCATTTTCGTTTATAGGTACAATATCGAGACGAAGCTTATTTTGTTTTCATGGGAGAGGGTAATGCCACGCGCTAGTGGCTGTCGAGGCTGAGGAGGGAGAAGTTGGTGACATCTGTGACAGAATGTAAACAGCCATTCACTATACGTCTCAACGCCTTAGTCGTTCTCTCTCGCGACAATAACTTTAGCAATACTTCGTAACGTTTCGCTCAATAAAAAAAATACAACGCAGTCAGCTTCAATGCGCATGATCCTAATAACATCGATTCCCAAAGTACGTAAGATCTGCCGAATTTTAACGTGCCATCTTTACCCTCTAAGAACTGGGAAGGAAAGGCAGGCCCCTTTTGGAAAGCTTCATTGCTTAATTTTTATTTCTTGCGTCTAATCTTATTTTTTTTCTTCAGAATTGACGCATACCGACTAACAAAAAACCATGTGCACGCTTATGATCTTCAATTATGTCCACCACTAGCATATTCAAAAATTTATAGTAATACCGAAATTTAGGGCAAAATACCTAGTGCGCGGCTGACCAACGCTAAAACGGAACATATAACTACATTACATAAAATAAGGGGAGTTAGACACATCTGACGCTTTCACCCTCGAGTCAAGTCTCCATGAACGATGATTCACCTATTCACACCTTTTACCTGTGAGTGATACTCATCATTCTCATGGGATCATTTCATGCACAGGGCACAGTCTCTGCTATACTAAGAGAAAAAAAACCTTGTGGACGTTCCACCTGTCATTCCGATTTGGGTTGGTCCATGCCGCTTTGAGAGACGGTCTTCAAACTTGCACTTGAACTTTATTTCGCATCTATACATAGTATAGCTAACAGGGACACACACAAAAAACAACATAACGACTTGACGAGGTCTGTGTCTCTTTTTGGGAACAAACAGTGGACAGGCAAAATTAAAAGTACAACGCACAAACAAATATTTGTTGAATAATACAAAAACACTTTGTTGAATAATACAAGTTTCTTATTAAATATAACATGTATTTAGTATTTCAGCCCCATTAAAATTAGGAGACAGTACGCAGGCAATTCACTCATCTGTAAAGCTACGATTATGTATAAGACCTTGATGCGGTAGTTATTTCTTTATTCTTTGCACGGAAACAGAAATGGCATGGCTAAAGCTCAAATGTGAGCGAAGAAATGGTACACGGGGGCAAGTGATGCTTGCACGGGAACCACAAAGTGGGTCATCCAGAAGGGCCGCTTGTATGCGGCACACTGGCCAACGCTGAACCTGGCATAAGCATACCAAAGCCATGCAGCGCCTTTAGGCCGGCCACTATCGGGTCTTTTCACGAACCCTACCACTAAATACGGGACACTGTCATGGCTGAACGACGCATGACTGCTTGCTGCAGCGTTCTGAGAACCAGAATCGGAAGCCCTCTCTCTTTTGTCATGTCCCACTTTCCTATCCACACTTTCCCCTACCCCCTTGGACGTGGTCGTGATGTGAACGGTGGGGCAGGAATCCTTAATTAACAACAGAGTGAGCGTTCCAATGAGCGGAAGTAATTTGCAATGGCACGCACTCTCGGAGCGTGACAATGCAGTGCGAGGCTAGTGGCGGGGAGCGTATTAGGCGGGAAAACGAAATGAAGAGAAGGAGGCTTAATTAACCTAGTGCAAGGTTCTCGTGGACTATTTAACACATCGTCAAAGGAAAGCGTGAGCGAATGAATAAACATGATAGTACTTTCCCTTTTGTACACAGAGTTGTTGCTGAATACAGTAAGTCTATACTCGTTTGCACCGCGCCGATTGTTGACTTATGCTCGATAGACAAGCGAAGGATTTAATTTCGGCGAACGCCCTGACGTGACATGTGGTTGGAGATTTCAGACCCAAATGTCCCACTAACACTAGCGTACAGCGCAGACAATCACCAAGGTGCAAAAAGAACGACAAAGACAAGCTCCAACTTCCAAATGATGTTTCATGTCGAAGAAAAGTGCATTCGTGTACGTGTGTACTTATGCAACATGCTTCGAAACAGAATGTGCACTTTAAGTCAGTGTTGATCTTTGTCCTTCTCAATGCTCTCTCGTCTTAGTAAATCAGAAAAAGTTCACCACTATATAGTGTAGAAAAAATTTGCAGGTTATGAGTCACGTATGAAATAGCGTAGTAGATGATACGGTACATGATTTTTCAGTTCGGCGTATGGTTATTCGGCAGAGCTCGCTTTCATGATAAGTACGAACGGAGCAATGGAAGCTGCACAGTGAATTTAGTTGTCCAGTCTAAATTCCTGATTGAACGTCACCGTCTAAATAGAATTGCAGCCCAATGTCAAGTCGAAATAATTTCAAAAACTTCAGATAGAAATTCAGTCCGCTCAGCGTGGCGCAGACAGATGTAAAAACGAAGCTGGTTAAGTGAAGTGGATTGAAAGAGCTGGGAATGGCGTAGCATGGAGTGTGTGACTGGAGGTGTAGAAGTGGCAGCAGTAATAATGGGTGCTGTGGTGAGTTTCCCGACAGTACAAATTAGATCACAGGTCATCTTCGACAGCTGTAGAACTTGCTGCTATACAAGAAGCCATAACATTTGTGAACGACCAAGCACAGCGTAAATGGACGATTCTGTCTGATTCAAAATCAGCGCTTCAAGCTATCCATTCTTGCTCAAGAAGAGGCCAATTTTACGAGTTAGCGTTAGGAATCGTCCAAGCATTTGACCTAACACACAGGAGCGGTCACTTGATTACACTCCAATGGATTCCTGGACACTGCGGCCTGGTTGGCAACGAAACAGCCAATAGCGAAGCAAGAGCGGCAATATACAACGCTCCTATGTACGTCAAAGTACCGTACTCACGAAGGGACGTTAACACATTGTTGAGATCACTCATGCGCGAATGCGCTGCCACTTACTGGTCGCTACCAGATCACCGAAACAAGCACCTGCGGGAAACAGACCCCGGTATCACGTTTCGTCTTCCAGATAAAATCAGCCGAAGACATGCTAATATACTGCACCGAATTCGCCTGAGCGTCGCCTTCACTCGCCACTACACCCACCTAATCGGCCGCGCAGACAGCCCGAATTGTGAACGCTGCCAAGTGCGCGAAACGATAGCTCACATATTTTGTGACTGTGCATTATACGTGGCGCAAAGGAAAATGCGAACTGCAACGTTGGCAAGATTTGGACGAACACCATTAAGTGAAAGCCACATATTGTCAGCAATGAATGACCAAACAGTGTCAAAAACTGCTACAAAGGCTATTATTGACTTTATAAAAAGCACTGGACTAGAAACTAGACTGTAGGGTATTATGCTAAGTGGCTACTGTACATACGCACCACCTTTTCTTGTCCCCATCATCACCCTTCATCCCTCTTTCCTTCCCCTTTATCTTATTTCCTGTGTGGAGTAGCAGGCTAGAGCGAACTAGCTCAGGCCGACCTTTCTGCCTTCTAATAAATTCTCACTCTCTCTCAATGTGGTGAGTTGTGAGAGTGATGAGGGGTGAGACACATACCCGCGGCGGGGTTCTATCACTTTTTGTGTATAAATTCCGCTACGGCCTAACATGGTTCCCGGACGTAATAGCCTTGACCGAAAAAATGGGCAGATCCCACGTACAGTGGGAATCGATGATATGCGAAGCACAAATGAGAAAGGTTGTTATGTCACTTTAAAATCAGCACAATGTTACGAGGCGGAGGTAAATAATGCCGTGCAGGGCTTACGTGTCATGGTTATCATGTTTGGATTTGTCATTTACCTTCGTCCTCTATTCACGTCACGTACCACCAAATTTGGTATATGTGGAGCTAGCAAAACGGCCGCGAGCGCATCATGAAGCGCCCAAAATACTCCAATGTAGTGTTGCACGCTGGGCAGAGCGACGCTACGTTAGCGAAACGCACGAACTCTATAGTCTAACGCCAGGCACGACCAGCGCGACCAGTGTCCGTCGACGCGGCCAGGTGGCAACTGGCGCAAAATGCGACATGCTGCATTTCGCGCCGACGAGTTACCCAGATAACACTGCGTCTCCCTCTTTTCGTGGGGGGGCGCTGCGAGCGCTCGATGGTGACAGACGCACTCCACATCGCCTCCGTAGATTTTCTGCTATTTCTGCGGACATCCACCTTGGTACCCCTGAAACTTGGATTTATCGTCACCGCCAAGTTCTCCGCTTCGCCTAGACAACACCTTCGTCCAGGTGGGTCCAGTTTTGACAACTTGAGGGACGTCCTTCACTCCCGGCTACAACGCCGCCTCGCTAAGGGCTCTCAGCCCGGCGATGGCGGCCGCTAACGTGGTTACGGGCTATGATCCTACCTCAAGCCAAATGCTGTCCATAGAGATTTCATCCTCCGAAAACACTATGCCATCAGAAGATGAATACCTCGACGACATGGTGAAACTGTGGCAACGCAAGCAAGCGAAATCGAAGTCTGCGTCTCAACAACAACGAGACGCCACGGCGGGCCACCATTCCCCAGCCTTGCAAGGAACGCCGGCGCGCCATCCCTCCGGCGGTGTGCCTACCTCTGCTCCGTCCTCGCAGCCAGCGAAACAACGCAAGTGGCGTCCGCGTCAAACTCCTCGCCTCTCTCGCGACGACTACATCGTAGTGCTGAAACCTCGCGTTCCCTGCGAGCTACGCACATTTGTCCCGGCCGATCGCGCGGGCGACGCCATTCGCAGATACCTCGGCGACCGGACTACCACGCAAATTCAAGTGTGGCCAATCTGGGAACAGAACATCTTGGTTTGTAGCACCACCATTTTGCCTATGGCAGAGCGACTCCTCGGAGACTTCCAGCTGCAAGTGGGGGATCAGCAGCTGCCCGTTCGAGGCCACGCCAAGGCACCAGGGGATACATGCAAGGGCGTCATCAATGTAAACCCTGCTGAAAGCCCGGAAAAGATAAAGTCTGAACTGTATTGGCCTCAAGGTACTATCCTTGCGGTCCGCAAACTCGGAGATTCCGCGGCGGCGGTGGTGACTTTCGAGGGCACGAAGTTACCCCGCTTCCTCTTCTACCACTGCGTGGCGACGTATATCCGCGCCTATAAGAAAACGGTCCCTGTATGCACCAAGTGCGGTACTATCGGTCATCGACCACCTCAGTGCCCTCAAGCCGCTCCAACCCAGTGTGCCAAATGTGGAACCCCCGCACCTGCAGGTCTCAATGCCCACGACTGCCACCCCAAGCGCCTCCTCTGCCACGGTGCCCATGAGACTGGGACCAGTGGCTGCACGGCAAAATACCGAAAATATCGGAAACGCAAGCAGCCCTCAACATCTCCTCGAGGGACCACCTCATGTTCGTCACAGCCAGACAGCAGCACAAACCTGCATCATTCGGCTCCACCACTTCACGCCGACTCTCAAGCATTCCCCACCGCTCGAAGCACCAGCGGCGGTACCTCAGGTGAGCAGTTGGGCAGGGAAAGCTGCTTCTAAGCCTCTCTCACCCCCTTCTGTCGATCCTCCTTCTCCCGAACTTACGGCCCTTCGCCAGCAAGTTGCGGCACTTCAAAAGCAAAATTCTCTTTTAACTAAACAACTCGAACTCTTAAATAAGCGGCTTCAACCTCAACAACAGTGTACTGCAAGGCCATCCGGTATTGCCTCCTCTGTCCAGGCGGCTACGCCAGCTACGTCCAAGCTTAGTCCTTGCGCTAAGTCCACTCCCATTAAACCACCGGTTCAAGCAGCCATGTGTACTCCAGCACTCGGAACCGGTGCCACATCTACTCCAGAAGCTCTTGAGGCTCCTGGGGCACCTCAGGTTCTCTTGCCCGCTAACCAAACTCTCCCTAGCGAAGAGCACACCCCGCGCGTAGAGGAACGCCTCACGCGCGTCGAAGCTTCGATTAATCACCTCCTCACCAGCTTCTCGGTCCAACGCATAGTAGTAGAGGTTACCCAGGCTATTCAAGCCTGGGCAATCACCCAGTTTCCACCCAAGGCATTGCGTTCCCGCTCCTGCTCGGTGAGCAGTCAGGGTACAGCTCCACGGCGTCGTCGTAAGGTGGCTACCACCACCCCGCCGTCGGACAATCCGGCCTCCGTGCCCCTCCCTGCCTCTGAGGATTCCGAGCGGGACATGGAGGACCAAATATAAAACCTAGGACAGTCACGATGGCTACCAATCGTACGTCCCGTTCAAACATTGCGTCTAAATTCGAGATCATACAGTGGAACCCTGGAGGCTTTGGGAACAGGCGAAAGCGTTCACATCTTTCCCTTTTCCTCAGCTCACTTGGCTCTCAGCCGGCCGTCTTGGCGCTCCAAGAATCTGGCCCTGCTCCATCCCTTTCTGGATACTGCTCCTATGTAGGCGGCACCACCACATGCCTCCTCGTGCATAAAGCTTACACGGCGATACAGATCGACCTTGATCTGGATCTTCCTTACGACTACTGCATGATATCAGTGCTGTCTCAGCGGAGGGGCCAACCATCAATACATATCTTAAACGTGTACTGTCCCCCTCGCCTTGCGAGGGCTTCGTTTGCGCATCTCTTCCATCGGGCACTGCGTATAGCGGCCCGACAACCACTGGTGATTGTCGGGGACTTTAATGCCCCCAGCCCTCACTGGGGTTACCACTACGAGAAGGCCCGGGGCAGAGAGCTTGAGGAGCTCATTTCCTCGCTGAGCCTGACGCTTCTTACCGATCCGGCACAACCCACACGTTCCGGCCACTCGGTCACGCGAGACACATGCCCCGACCTCTCCCTCACCCGTCACATCCGCGATGCTACATGGGAAAATTTAGGCGAAAACCTAGGCAGCGATCACTTTTTACTCCGCATTTTGTTCACACCACGGCAGAAAATGCGCCAACACTGGGGCCAAGCCCGTCTCACCGATTGGACTCAGTTCAGAATGCAACCATTCCCCGCTGGCCTCTCCTCGACCGAATATGCAGCGTGGGCATCATACGCTCTTCATACGAAACAAGCGAACACTCGCACCCTTGCAACCTCTAATTTGACTCCTGCGATCGATCCACACCTCCTACATCTTTGGCACGCTCGCCGTGGGCTCATAAGGCGCTGGAAATGCAACAAACTTAATCGGAAACTTCGCGCTCGCATTGAGGCGCTCACTGCAGAGGCGGCCGCATACTCCGCACAACTTTCCGATGCTAACTGGGCAGACACCTGTTCGAAGGCTGCAAAGCAGATGAGCTCTAAGAGTGCGTGGCGACTCTTTAGAAGCCTTCTCGATCCCTCCACCACCAGGGGAGAAACGCAACGCCAGCTCCACCGTGTTCTGCATGCATTTCAGGGCACTACGGATGAACTCGCGCGAGAACTTTGTGACTGCTACATCTGCCGCACAATTGATCCCGCAGGCCCAGCATATACGTATTCCGGCGCCCCTAACACCGACCTCGACGCCCCATACACGCTTTCTGATTTACGATTTGCACTCACGAAAATGCGACGGGGCACGGCCCCTGGATGCGACGGAATCACAGTATCGCTCCTGGCAAATCTTCCCGACCAAGCACACCTCTCGCTACTCCAGCTTATAAATTCGATATGGGACGGTTCTCCGCTTCCAACGGAATGGACCACATCGGTCGTGACATTCATTCCCAAATCGGCAAAGTCCATTAGTATTGAGACACTGAGACCCATCTCACTTACGTCTTGCGCAGGCAAACTCATGGAAACCATGGTTCGCGAACGCCTTTCAGCCTACTTGGAGGCCAGGAGCACCTTTGCCGACACGATGTTTGGCTTTCGCCCGCATCTGTCGGCGCAGGACGTCCTGCTCCAGCTTCAACACGATATCATAGAGCCGACTACTATGCGCCATAACGATAAAGCCGTGCTCACTCTCGATCTCCGCGGGGCTTTCGACAACGTCAAACACAGCACTATACTCACTAACCTGTCTACCACAAACTGCGGGCAGAAGACTTTCAACTACATTCGCGCCTTTCTATCACATCGCACCGCCTTCATTCGCCTTAATTCTACCGAACATGGCCCGTACTTATTAGGCACGCGGGGTACACCTCAAGGGGCAGTCCTGTCTCCTCTGCTTTTTAACCTGGCGATGATGAACCTCCCCTCTCTTCTAAGCGAGGTCGAGGGAATACAACACGCACTATATGCGGACGATATCACAATCTGGACCAACACCGGCTCCTTAGCGCAAATCGAAGAACGCCTGCAAAAGGCTGCCCTTCTGGTGGACACCTACGCAGGTTTATGCGGCCTGGAGTGCTCTCCAGCTAAATCGGCTCTTCTTTCAGTCTCTCCGCTTCCGCCGCCTCAAATTTTTCTTCCGTCCGGGCCCGTCCCGGCAGTGCAAAATATTCGGGTTCTTGGCCTTCACCTCACATCGTCCTTGGATCCAAAGGGCACAATAGCAGGCCTCAGACGCACCAGCGAACAGGTGAGCCGCATGATACGGCGGGTTTCTACTAAGCGCGGCGGCCTCCGCGGGTCTCAGTCCCTCCGATTGGCCCACGCGTTTGTGACCAGTCGCGTCCTCTACGCCTTGCCTTACCTTCGCCTGCGTCGTCGACACGAGCACCAGCTGGACGTCCTTCTTCGTTCAGTATACAAACGCGCTCTGTACCTACCTATTGCAACTTCCAACAGCCGATTCACGGTTCTGGGGGTACACAACACCTTTGCAGAGATGCGCGAAGCTCATCGCGTTAACCAAATCAATCGACTGTCGCAGACGCCTTCAGGGCGCCGTCTACTACACAGACTTGGCCTTAACCCGATATCAGACCAAGACCCTCTGCAGCCGGTACCAGAGCTCTGGCGTCAAAAGCTATGGGTGGAACCTCTACCCCGTAATATGAACCCTGACCTCCATCCTGGCCGTAGACTAGCACGCGCCGCGGCCCTTCATACGCGACACTCCGATCGTCCTGGTGTTTTCTACGTGGACGTCTCGGGTCCCTCCCCCTCGGGTCACTTCACGGCTGCCGTGATTACAGAGGGCAAACACGTAGATGGCCTCTCCTTTCGAGCAGACACAGTAACGTACGCTGAAGAGGTTGCCATAGCTTTGGCCGCCTCTCACCCTGCCTCACGCACCATCCTGACGGACTCGCGCTCGGCCTGTTCTCAGTACCTTCAGGGTTCCATTGCTCCGCTGGCGGCTAGCCTACTACAGGCAGCCTCTTGGCGCTTTAACCCTCATCCCATTCGTATAGTGTGGACCCCAGGCCACTCGGGCCTGCCCGGCAACGAGGCGGCAAATGCCGCTGCCCGCGCTTCTCCTGTCCGGGCCGTTGCCCCTCCATGTCCCGAGACGGAATCTGGCAATACCAACCTGACGCGCTTTCGCGAAATTTTGGCTTATTACCGGGCTTCGCGCCGCCTCTACCCGGACCCCGCACGCGGTTTGGAGAAAGCGGACAAACGATTGCTACGCCGCCTGCAGACGAACACCTTCATCAGTCCGGCGGTCGCCAGGCACTTTTTGCCGGAAATCAATGGCACCTGCTCGACCTGTCATGTGCTCGCCGACACATATCACGTCGTAGCATCGTGCCCAGTTAATCCCGTCCCTTTCTCATCCCCTTTTCCTATCCCAACTAGAGAGGCTTGGGAGAAGCACCTGCTCGGCTGCTCTTCCTTGGCTGCACAACGCTCCTTGGTGGAGCGCGCACGGGCAGCTTCCAGCTCCACTGGCGTCCCGGAATAGGGGCTTGCCACTCTAGCACGCCGATGGGCCACGTCGGCACTCTCTAGTAAACTTTTTCTGAAATAAATGTTTTTTTACCACCACCACCACCTCTTTTCGTGACGGAGGGACGCCGGACACACTAAAACGCGAATGACTCAAAGCAACGCAGGACGGCGCCCGCCTGCGAGTATGTGGAAGGACCGGTGCCTTGCGTGGCAACGCTGGCGTGACCAGGCGAAATGAATGCCGGTGAGCATGCGCACCACGTCACGTCAAAATATATTGGCGCCTTCACTGTGGCATGTAGTCATGTTCTCACATGACACGCATCTCATCATTATCATCTTTGCACAAGTCACATACCTTGCATCCATTGACGTCACGTAATACCAAATTTGGCATATGTAAATCTAGCAAAACGGCCGTTAGCGCAACATGACTGTGGCATGTAGTCATGTTGTTACAAGAGACGCATGTCGTGATTATCATGTTTGTATGCGTCATTTACCTATGTCATACGCTCGCGTCACGTAATACCGAGTTTGGTACATGTGAAGCTATCGAAAGACCGAGAGCGCATCATGAGCGTAGCATGTAGTCATGTTGTTACATGACACGCATCTCATGCTTATCATGTTTGCACCACTATCATACCTTCGTCATCTATTCATGCCCTGTAATACCAAATTTGGTATAAGTGAAGCTAGCGAAACGGCCGGCAGCGCATAATGAGCATGGCATGTAGTCATGCTGTTACATGATATGCCTCTCATGATTAAATTGTTAAAGTCTGTCGCTTGTGTTCGCCATGCAATCATATCATACGATACCAGTTTTGCTACATGCCATGTGAATGAAAACACCGCAAGAGCTGCCGGACCATTATTGTAAATTATGACAGTCATGACATGTCATGATTTTCATGTTATGACTAGTCAAACATGTTCTTCACACAGTCATGTTATGGCATACCAAGTTTGGTATCAATATTAGTATCAAAACGGCCAGGAGAGCTACAAGTCGTAGGAGGATAGATAGATAGATAGATAGATAGATAGATAGATAGATAGATAGATAGATAGATAGATAGATAGATAGATAGATAGATAGATAGATAGATAGATAGATAGATAGATAGATAGATAGATAGATAGATAGATAGATAGATAGATAGATAGATAGATAGATAGATAGATAGATAGATATGCGCAAAGTCGCTGAATACCGCTAAGAAATGCTTCGCATTTAAAACACCTGCGCTGTAAAAAAAAGGAAAAAGAGAAAATTGTGGAGAAAAAGAGGATGTGTACGAAGCAATGTATCGTTATATGTTTTTGTATGGGCCGGTTGGTTCATTGTAGATGAAGAATCAAACAGCGCTTTAAGACGATCCGAGATGGCGGCGCCGTGGCTGTGTCTTTATCTCGTGCCATCTATAACAGCTGCTTTAATTTTTATGTATACACCTACCTCCGACCTTTTCTCTGTTCTGTTTCTGCAAATTCGCTGCCACAATGCCCATGCTCGGTGCACTACCATGCATTTTAAGTAATGCACTGAAGGCAGCACAACTTTGTTCCCCCCCCCCCCAAAAAAAAATCAATTTCAGGAACCTAAGATTGTTGCTTTTTGACGTCCGGAAACCACGTAAACATTATGAGAGTCGGCGAGGTAAAGGGTTCCGAAAATTTCAAAGAGCAGGGTTCCTTTGACGTTTTCCTAAACAAACACGCGCTTCTAGCATTTCGCCGCCATCGAAATGGGGCCTTATCCAGGGCTACCATGATAGAAAGAACAATCACTACACTTCAGCTTACCGCTTCTCGTGTTGGCCATACCCCTGTTGCTCTTGGTGTCGTTACGCAACTGTAAACAACTGGTTATTTAAATATAACCTGTTTCATAAGCAGATTCATAAGCACGTTGACAAAATCAGGAGACATGACTGTTAGTCGAGAAATAAAACATTTGTGGGACGTGTGTGACCGTGGTCCTGACAAACGCGCTTCAGGCTGAGAGAACGGCGATTATCCGTGCTAAGTGCTGTCATGCCTTACTTAATTCTGAAGCCTATCGACACGTCTTTCATTATATCTACGATTAGGCAAGATGCAAGGGCAAGCTTGATGCCATTGTTTTAATGGCACTGCGAACTGCGTGTTTCGGTCTTAAGTGGCGCCAGACTAGTTGCGGGACATTTCGTTTTCTGCCTCTGTCTTGCGGTCTATTTTGGTCGTCCAGCTGCACTTCACTGGCTTTAGATTGGACCTAATTTTCTCCTTATCGTGTACCATTTGAGGAACACATTTCATGCTCTATATTTGTTGGGTTGCAATGATGGAGGAGTACACGAACGTTCTGAGTTAATGTCTTTCATTAACATATGCTGATTCCGGCTTCTTCCGTGGTTCTAAAGAAGAGACATAAGGCCAGCATTCCAAAAACGTTTGTCAAGGAACTGCACAGTTACCCCCTAAAAAAGCTTTTTGCTCCTCCTAAAAACGCAATGCGCGCAAAATATTGCACAAGCAAGACAAGCAGGAACCCAGTCCTCCTTGTGGAGTAAAGCGTGGGTTTTTTGGAGTAACTGCAGGTATCTTCATGCTTGTGTGCGAACGATCAATGCGTGCCTACACAAGCCTGTTTCCTTTCAGACGGCTCCTAAGTGCGGTGAGATGAAGTGGTTAGTGTACGCTCATCTTTAGGCTGATTCGTTGTGAGTTCGAGTCCCATATGTTGGCTGCAAATTTTCCGAAATTTATTTTTTAATCTGACGGCTCTCGCATAAAGTGTACACCTGATCAAATGTTACCACGCACTTATAACAGCTAGTTGAGCCAACTAAAACCTGATTTTTCATTTGTTAACTGTCGCTCATTTGAGGAGTAACCGCGAGAGCGTGGTTACTTTTTCGCTGTTACTCCCAAAATGGTGCAATGGGTGTGGCAAGTTAGTTACTCCACTTAAGAAGCTACTTCGATGCCCCTTTTCCTCTTTTACTGCATAATATTTTTACGACTGATCATGATAATACAAGCAGATGACGGGACGTTTTCTAAAGCAACCGTTTCAGACAGTGCTCACATTGTGTTTCCATGCAACCTCGTTGCCACACTGGGCACGGTGGTATTGTGTCTTCCGTCCCCTCCTGTCATTAGCGCTGTTTTCATTCTTCGTCTTCCGGTGTCGTCACAGTGTGACGGCGCAAACCATGACAAATCGCGAAAGCGTAGAAACAGAGTTTGAATCGTCGACTTTCATCTAAAGTGTGACTGTCGATAATATTTCTGAGTGGGCTTTTAAAATAGAATCTACTAGACCGCTCAATCCAAACCTCATTACAAACTGCTTGCAGGTATAACAAACTGTCAAGCTAGGCTGACGATGAAAAACTACCCCTGTGCTGACGCCACGTATCACATTTTTTTTTACGGGAGATATTTCACAACGTAGTTGGGTTTGCACCAGAGGCCGTAATACCTTGCGCAACAATAAAAGAAAAAAACTGCAGTTATTCTAAGAGCGCTCACGCCAATATTGATGGGAAAAGTAAATCAAGAAGTGCTTCCGAAAAAAAAAGAAAGACGATAAAACACATCGTGTTGATGGAACCCTTTTCATGAAAAGCACTTTTCATCAAGCATACATTCAATACACTAAAAATCAAATGAGAGAACGCCAACATCGCTTTAGGAACAATATTATTTCACCGAAAACGCAATTTCAAGCTAACACAAGCGATGAGGAATTTAGTATGAAAGAACTCAAAACATTTGAGGGTAGGTGCCCGAAAAAAAAAACTTGAAGCGAAAATGCTGTTAGGAAAGGCGCTGCTTGCGAAACGAACCACAGATATTAGCTTTTGACACGTTTACTACGCGCTGAAGAATGAGAAAGGATTTCGAAAGAAGGCAACGGTCATTTAATGCTATTTATTTAAAACAAAATTTAGACTTCCATCAGCGGCAATGTACGATGCTCTGCAATGTGGCTGGCCCTAGTATTGTTGAACAGCTATGGCAAGGTGTCTGTTTTGTTTTCTTCAATAGTTTTTTTTACAATTTCTCTCATGTGCACTTTTTTTGTTTACGCGCAGTTGTAGATTCTGTGTGTTCATTTGCAGTGGTCCCTATTTCAGAAATGTTTCTACTTAGGCTCACGTATAGTTTTTCGACACCTTAAGATGCACCTTCGACCACCCATAAAAGTAATTGGCTCGGCTTAATATAAAAAAAGAAGAAATATTTCGCAGCTGATTTGACCATCGTTTGTACGTAAAAAACATACTCAATAGAGGTATTTTTGTTTCATGTGTACAAAAGAAAGTTATATTTCAATGGCTTTTTACCCCTTACGATATCTTTAATGTTGAAATTACACTTGAAGAATGTACAATGAGAACTGAAGCTCCTAATTTCAGGACAGGTGTTTCTATTGATTGCAAGAAACAAAAAAAAACATGTACTGATAGATAGGAGATTTAAGAAGCCAGCTGCAGTTTGTTGCAAAGAAAAAAGGACGACCAAATGTCGATCTAGTCTCATATATCTCGGTGTGACAAAACGTGTGCGCTCTTGTAGGCAGTTATTCTGTTGAATTGAAACAGACGAAAAACACCACAGCATATATCCACAGAGTGAATGATGATCAGTGGGGCGAAGCGTCCATCAGTCCATCCGTGCTTCCGTTCGTCCGTTCGTTCTTGCTTTCGTTCATCCATGCGTCCTTCCAATCAATCATGTGTCCGTGCGTGCGTCAGTCCATGTGTCCATCCATCCGTCCGTGCGTCCGTTCATGTCTCTGGCTTTCTGTCCATCCATTCGTCCGTGTCTGCTTGTCTGTCCATCTGTGCGTCCATCCATGCGTCCATCGAGAGGTGGTTACGGACAACAACAACGGGGGGTGCGCGAGCCATGCCATAAGAAGCTTCGCCCCTGAAAACCAAGCTCTTGATTGTCTTATGAATAGCTAGCATCGACGTTAGCAAATGTAATCAATACAAAATAGTTCAAGCAGCCATATATGGGAATCAAACAGTTACGCACGCTGATACCAAGAGTTTAGAGGGCATTGCGGATGCATCCCTTTACAAAACGTTCTTAATTATTCGGGGGAACAAATCAGTTCTTTTCCGGTTACGAAATCACAAAATGTGCTCTATATGAAGTACAAGAACTTCTTTCTGGTATTGACATGCAACATCTGTCAGGTAAAGGAAGGAGTTCGCTACGTTTGAAAAAATGAATACAAGAGTTCCTGGCAAATTAAGTTCCGATTTATTTAACAAGGGCATTGTTTTATTTATCAGAACCAATATTGCATGTCCTATAGATAGCACGTTTTTTTATGCCCTGTAATAAATGGAGTCTTGCAATGCTGTGCAAATATTTTATATCTTGATTGCGGAAATGCACGAATAAACTCCCGCTTTAAGGTTTTCGAACACTCCAGCACACATAGCCCTATTTTTCCACCGTCATCGCCTAATAAGGTGTCTAGACGTGCGTAAACAACTAACTCTTACTAGGGATAATGGAATTCCGATATATTTGAATGCAGGAAAGTTTTTTTACACAGCATTCTTGATCGCATAAATACTAGCGAAATGAAAAAAAAAAACGATGCCTCGAACAGAAATTCTCTCTCATGTTTAGAGCAGCTGCGAGCCACTATTGAAACACAGCGCTTTCCCACAAGAGAAGCATGTACTTAGCCGTCGTTTTATTTGCTGTCTGCGTTCCTCCCGCTCCCTTCTCCCCCAACCTCCCAAAAGGGACACGCAACTCACAACCAATGGGCCTCAGCGGTTGTTCTGTCGTTCTATTTCCAAAGCTGCACCCACCTCCTGCACAGCGGAACAGAGCTGACGTGTTAAATATTTCATGAATAGCTTAATTTGGGCGAGTTTTTTCATCATGGTTTTGTTGTAGTAACCGCGCGACAACTGAAGGAAGAAACAAAATGGACAGGAAAGAGCGCTGACTGTCAAATGAATTTCTCGAAGGTGCTACGACTGTTTTGACACAGAGTGAGAGAACTGTGCTCATGCTCGATGACACATGTGTTTCCATGAAAAAATAATCTCTAATGAAAAAAGAATACTCTCTATCGGAAATGAGAAATGATGCTGTACTGCTGCATTGGTTATTGCCTTTCTTTATACAAATATTCATTTATTATCTTTCTTTCATTCTTCGTTCCTGCGTTTTTTTTTTCTCAAAAACTGTGTTTTACGGAACATAGGACAGCACTTACATTTTTTGCAGTGTACCACCCTGAGACTTGCAGTAGTCGATCTTGCAAGATTCGTTACGAGAATAGGTTACTGACTGTCTATCTAATGTTGTGTATCAGATGTCGATAGAAAGAGAGAACAAAAACTTTAATATATCTATATACAGGGTGTATTTGGGTGATAGCCCGGTGCCAGCCACCCCTCACAAACACTAGCAGGGCTCCCCATTACAGAAGCCCATGCATTGGCGTCCAAAGCGACTCGGCCTTGGTTGAATAGGGCCTTCTGGCTCGCCAGGTCAGAGCAGCCTAGCAGGGCCACCTCCCAGTTCTCCCGGGTGGGGTTCAGTCTTGAGGTGAGGCGAGGCGTTGACTGGCATGCCCACACCATGTGGAAGATTTCCGAAGATTTCTCCGCCCAGTGCGGGCATTTTCCTGTACAGCAGGATCGAGATATTGAAAAACTACCGGGTACAGCAGTGTTTTGGTGTAAAGGCGTAAGAGTAAACACTCCTCCACCTTTGTAAAACCCTTACAGGGTTTAGGATAAATTGAATGGCCGAACTAGTGGAATTCCGTAATTTCTCGAAATGTTGAGGTCGGATTGCGTTCTAGATCCATTTCGAAATGGTCTGAAGGCGTTACCCGGAGAGTGAGCGCGCGGGTGGCGGCGTCAGCCGTTTCATTGCCTTCGAGGCGCATGTGAGCTGGAGCCCATATAATCCTTTGGGACGCGGGGGCCCCGACGTAATTGCTGTTTTGTAAGATGCGGTACGCCAGGTGTGGGATATACCCGCGTTGAATATTTCGACAGTCCCCTCTCGAGTCTGTATTGATGACGCGCCGAGTCCAGGTCTGAAGCAGCTAGTGCGATGGCGAATTCCTCCGCATATGTTATGTTTTGTGCTTTGAATGTGAGGCCATCACCGCGACATTTTCGTGGACGACTGCAGCCTTGTACCACCCCCCATTATGAGGGCCGGAGGCGTCACGTAAAATATGCCGTGTTTCTTCCCATAGTGTGAGCTAGTGCCTCCGCCCGCGCATTGCACCTGCCACTGTGATCGTCACGTGTCATGTTGGCCGGAAGAGGGTGCACAGGCAGAGCGTATCTCCAGACTTCTGAAATGCTACGCGCTCCTCCGTCTCTGTTGGATTGTGGATGTGTAGTCGGGCTAATAGGCGGCGACCCAACAGAGTCTTTGAAAGTCTCGTGTATTGATTGGTCAAGTGTGCCTCCCGGAGCTCTGCAAAAGTGTTTACCATCCCCACGTCCATAGGACGCTGGTTGGACGTGGTTATAGGGAGATCGAGGGCACGCTTGTACATCTTCCTGAGAATTACCTCAAGGGTGTTCTCGTGGAACTTGAGCAGGTAGACGTAAGGAGCCGAGTAGAGAACTCGACTGGTTACGAATGCATCGACAGCCACAAGACGTCTCTGCAACGTAACCCCTTGTGCTTGTTGGAAACCCGGCGGACCATATGGCCCACCTGGTACCCCACCTTATGTAGTTTTGTCAATGTTGTATCGACTGGGCGACCTTCGTGAATAAACAGACCTAGTACTCTGATCTCATCGTGTTCTGGGATGGGTCCGCTTTGCAAGGACAGTTCAATTTGGGTAGTGCACTTTGGCGAGGAGCGAATGTGCGCAAATTCCGATTTGGTCGGGGAGCATTGAAGGCCACAGCGGCGGGTGTAGGTATCCACATTCTCCGCCAATTGCTGCAGGTTGGCTTCTATGTCTCCTAGCACTCTGTGTTTAGCCCATATGGTAATGTTGTCGGCATAAACTGCATGTTGTATGCCTTCGACACTCTCCAGCTAAGCCGGTTGGTACATCATAGCCAGATCAAACAGCAGGGGTGAGAGGAGCACGCCCTGCAGAGTACTTCTCGTTTCTAATTGGTAGGGGCCATGTTTTTCATTTTGTATTCGGATGTATGACTGTCGGTCAGAGAGCAATTGCCTAATGTATCGAAACGTGTTGTGTCCACAGCTGGTTTGGGAAAGGTGCGTCAGAATGGTGCCACGTGTGACGTTGTTGAAAGCTCCTTTCAAATCAAGGGCGAGTACTGCCCTGTTATTAAAGAGGTAATCGACGGGATTTAGTATCTCGCGGTCTAACTGAAGCAAGACATCCTGTGCGGACCGGTGTGGGCGGAACCTGAACATGGTGTCAGCAAATATGTGTTGGTTCTCCAAAAACTCGGATAGCCGATCTCTCACCATAGTCTCCATCAGCTTTCCCGCACAAGACGTGAGAGAGGTAGGGTGAAGGTTATCCATGTTTATGGCTTTACCGGCTTCTGGAATGAAAGTAACCAGGGCAGTCTTTCGTTTGATTGGAAGGGGTGTCCCACCAAACAAGGTAGTGTTTATGCACGCGAGGAGTGCATCGTACGCCTGGTCGGAGAGATTGGCAAATAATTTTACTGTTACTTTGTCTATCCATGGTGCCACTCCTCGCTTCATTTTAGCCAGGGCCGCCTTCAGGTCATGGAGCTAGAACGGCTGATCCAGCTCCGCATTCTCGGAACCTGCATACAAGTTCGCTGGCCCTTGTATGTGACGTCCGACACAGAGGTATTGATCGCGTAGTTTGTATGCTAATTTTGAAGTGTCCCCATCAAAGCCATGAGTAGCCCGTTGGAGATGTTTTTGTGTCTCAGCTCTGGTTTGGGTTGAATCAATGAAGGCGCGAAAGAGACGCCAAGTGTTCCGGCTGGACATTTGTCTAGCAGCCGTGTTGCATCGTTCCACCCAATTTGAGTCGGCGAACTGGGCCGCGTACTCAGCCACTGGTTGGGTGAGCTCGGCAACGCGATTTTTTGAGTTTTCGATTTTTTTTTTTGCAGCGCCTTCTGTGGACGAGGCTCTGCCGCACCTCCCATAGGTGAAGGAGGTGGTTGTCCACCCCTAGCGTAGCCTCTGAGAGTTGAACTTGAGTTTTCGTTGAACGAAGGTGGGTAACCAATTCTTGTGACCACGCGTGGTAACCTGTTTCGTGAATCGGGGTAACCTGTTTCGTGAATCGGGGTAACCTGTTTCGTGAAACTAAATATTTCAGCGCCGCGCGGGAAACACCATAGGTGGTCGCCACTCGGCTTTTCCTTGCTTGATTAGGACTTGGCACACGTGCATTCACACGACAATGTAGGCGGCATTGAAATGATGGCATTGTAAATCTCGAGTGCCGGCTAATGATATGTAGGGTTTAACGTCCCAAAATCGCCAAATGATTACCAGAGACGCCGTAGGGGAGAGCTCCAGAAATTTCGACCACCTGGGGTTTTTTAACGTGCACCTAAATCTGAGAACACGGGCTCAAAACATTTGCGCCTCCATCGAAATTGCAGCAGCCGCAGCCGGGATTCGATCCCGCAACCTGCGGGTCAGCAGCCGAGTATGTTAGCCACTAGACCACCGTGGTGGGGCACGAGTATCGGCTAATATATGAATGAAATTGTACTGGATGTCTGTGTTTGCTCCTATTACTTTCTCACTCTTTCTCGCAAATGACGGTGTAACAGTTATATATACAATAAAAAAATGAATAGTTTTCAGAATTTTTCTTCCTCAGTCGGATTGGTTTAGCATATAGTACAGGATTACTTGGTATAATGATGTGCAGCTCTCTGTGTAGCTTTAATTGTCAGCGATGGCTGTTCCTAACAAGGTTGAGGATATAACGTGTGTTTAGCAAACAAATGTGTTTGACTTGGAATACGACGCTCCGCAATAAGAGCGATAAACCGTCTCTTGCCATGGGTTCTTTCAAGCAGAACGTTTGTCGTAATACCATACGCGAAGAAGATTACGAGAAAATAGCGACTCTTAACATGTATGAGGATGTAGGAAAATGCATACTGTGGAACTGAAGCCGAGAATTGACATCTCACTATCGCCGGAAGAAGAAGAACAAAACTTTATTTTTGGGAAATACTGCGTTGCCGCTAAAACAGGGCAATGCCGCGTAGTCGGGGCCCTGTTCCAAGGCACTGCTCGCTCTCGCCGTCATTTCAACGCTCCTGACCAGCCTCAGCTGTTCCCCAAGGGCTGGGCTGGACAGCATAGCCTCGCACCTCTCTCTGCTGTTATCCTCTTTCTGTTCGTCCGATGTGTGCCGTACATTCCCACGGTATGTGGTAGAGCGTCGGTGTGCTTCCACGCCACGGGCATATCTGTTTGTATGCTGTAAGGTAGTAAGTATGCAATCTGTGGATGTTTATATAAGTGTTAGTCTAGAGTCGGCTTAACGTCACAGAATTCGTTGCCAAAAGGTTCTTGTGTTGTGCTGTGTAAAGTCTCAACAAACCTCTGTAGTATTGCAGGATCAATCAGTAAGTGGGACCGATGGGTGTCGGGTCTACCAAGCTGTTGCCATCGGCAGATCGATAATTAGTGAAACCTTGAGCCGCCTCATCTGCATAGAGGTTCCCAGTAACACCCGCGGGTCCAGGGGCCGAAGTGAAGATGAAAAATGAGTACACAGCGAAGAAGAAGCAGTTTTTTTTCACATACGCGGCATTCGTTTATTGTCAGTTTGGTTGGATTAGATGGTACTAGACATATGTCTTCAGTTTCCTAGAGACGCCTGAACATGTAGCCAATATTTAAGCAAGTCAATTGGCTTGGAAGTTTCTCTGGAACCCTGGTTTCACTTTTGCCGGGAAAGCATTGCGAGTAATGTTTCGCAAAATTTATTCTGATTGATTTGTGGTATTTGACGTCCCGAAACCACCACATGATTATGAGAGACGCCGTAGTGGAGAGCTCCGGAAATTTCGACCACCTGGGGTTCTTTAACGTGCACCCAAATCTGAGCACACGGGCCTACGACATTTCGGCCTCCATCGGAAATGCAGCCGCCGCAGCCGGGATTCGAATTCGCGACGTGCGGGTCAGCAGCCGAGTACCTTAGCCACTAGACCACCGCGGCGGGGCCAAAATATATTCTCATGAACAGTGAACATCAAATACAATCCAACACATCATCGCAACACGACACAACGACCATCTGTAACCGTATAGGTCTAACGATGCAATGGACCGATACAGTAACATAGTAAAAATGTTTACTATGTTACTGTATGTGAGTGTATAGAAAAAGTGGTTAACGATTTAGAGTACTAGGTACTCTTCTATGGGAGAGCATAAAGCCGTCCCGTGGCGGAAATCGCCTGAAACCTACAGAGGTGCGTTGATTGGCAGCGCAGACAGCCGTGAAGCAAACGCTATTCGATTGTGTTTAGAGAAATTTATTCTCACGAACAGTGAACTATAATTACAATCAAACAGAACATTGCGACGAAACACAACGTCCACAGACACACCAAAATTTGTTACAAAAGTATATGTTTACATATGTACACGGAACACAACATACACAGATACACAAGAATTGTTACAAAAAGACACGTTTACATATATACAACACAAGGTAAACGAAGAACACAGAAATGAAATGCAAAGATCTATATGTTAGGTGTTTACAAATGATTTATAAGGTATTTGTGCGAGTAATAAACAAAGATTTACCTATCAAAACCAGGCATGCCTGAAAACAAGCTTTACATGTCTCTCACAGACTAAGACAACAGGATTATATGTTTATAATAAGTGTTTAACGATTTAGTGTATGCGGCACTCTACGACAGGAGAGCAGGAAGCCGTCCCAACAATGCACAGACGAACGAGTATATAGGCTGGTTGATCACCGCGAGTCCGACGCCAGGTATGTGTGTTTAGAAAAAGTGGTTAACGATTTATAGCACTAGGTGCTCTAATAAGGGAGAGCATAAGGCCGTCCCGTAGGCCTCTTGCGGTGCTTCCTGATTGATCCCTGAATATGCTTTTCTCACTCGAGGAACTGGATGCAGCTATAGCCACCTGCAGACGTTCATCATCACCTGGGCCGGACGGTATTACATGCGCTGCTTTATGCCATCTTGAAAGACGTGGCCGAGACCAGCTACTAAAATGCTACAACCAGTCATGGAACGATGGCGTCGTTCCAGAACGCTGGAAATCCAGCCGCTTGGTACCAATCCTCAAACCAGGAAAGTCGCCGCTTGATCTGGCATCATATCGACCCATTGCGCTATCCAGCTGCGTAGGGAAAATAATGGAAAGAATGGTTCTGACACGTCTCGAGTGGTACCTTGAACGCTATAATGTATACCCAGAGGCCATGGCTGGTTTTCGAAGAGGCCGCTCTTCTATTGATAATGTCATCGACCTCGTAACCTCTGTGCAACAACAGAAATACCTCAAGCGCATCTCGGTTGCAATGTTCCTCGATGTGAAAGGTGCATACGACAACGTAACGCACGATGCCGTCCTAGATGCCTTGGCGAACATTGTAATCGGTGGAGAAATGTTTCGATGGATTCGGAGCTACCTGCAGAGGAGATCCTTCTTCGTGCTCACTGCGGAAGGCCGCACCACTGATCATTACACCACTCGTGGCGTTCCACAATGCGGGGTTCTCAGCCCTACGCTGTTTAACCTCACGATCATTGGCCTTGTACAAAGCCTACCTCGATCAGTCAATATATCTACATACGCTGATGATATATGTATCTGGGCTTCAGCAGTGACACGACTCCAGGTACGCGCACAGCTCCAAAAAGCAGCGAGAATAACGTCGACGTACCTCCATGCTCGAGGCCTCACAATTTCCACCGAGATGTGCGCCTTAGTCCCTTTCACCCGCAAGCCCATGATCTGTTATCCTGTTTCTATCGACAACGTGAACCTTTCGTACATGAGACGTCATCGATTTCTGGGTGTCATTATCGACAGAGATCTCTCGTGGAGTGCTCACATCTCGCACTTGAATAAGAGGCTCAGCTCTATCACACACGTGATGAGATTTCTCGCTGGTAAAACGTGGGGCACATCTGTGTCATCTATGCTTCAGCTGTACAGAGCGCTCTTCTTGGGATATTTGCGGTATAGCACGCCCGTGCTTTCCAACGCCAGAAAAAACTAACATCTGTGTCCTGCAAAGCATTCAAGGCCAAGTCCTCCGCACATGCTTGGGGCTACCTCGGTACGCTAATACGTTAGCAACAATTGGTATTGCTAAAGACCATCCGATCACGACATATATAACTGTTGACACACTCCGGACACATATCCGTCACATATCCAGAGTGCCTAACCACCACGTTGCTGGCTTGCCACTAGAAAGACCAAAGGCAGCGTTTTCCAAAGTTGTTGCGGTTAACGAGAATTCCATCTCGTGGAGATTCTCGCCCGAAACCATACCACTATCTCCAGAGTGGTGCATGAAAATACCGACTGTGCACCTTGAAGTGCCGGGGATATCTAAAAAGGCAAGCCTGTCATCTGCAGCCCTCAAGCAGATCTCACTGGACCTTTTGCATTTGTCATATGCTAACCGAATTCATGTTTACACGGACGGTTCGGTCTTGGGAAGTTCGACAGGTGCCTTTGTCATACCATCTCGATCAATCACCGTCAAATTCAAGACATCACACGTCACGACATCTACGGGATCCGAGCTCGCCGCTCTTCGAGCTGCCGTGGAGTTTGTTACGCAAGAATTTCCTAGTAGATGGGCCATTTTCTGTGACTCCAAGGCAGCCCTTCAATGCGTGCGAAGTCTACGACGTGGAAACTACCACCAGATGATGTATTGTATCAATGAAATTTGTCATCGCGCTGCTGATCAAGGACACGACATTGTTTTACAATGCTTGCCGGGCCACTGTGGCATCAGTGGTAATCACCTCGCCGACGACGCTGCCCGATGTGCCCACGATGGAGCGCCCACACTGTTCATACCCTTGTCAAGAGTAGACGCAGCTAGAGAAATTCGTCACATCGTGCATAATACCACGCTTGCGCACTGGAATTCTCCACCTAACTCCAATCAACGCCCTAAGAATCTGAAGTCATTACTTCAGAAACAACTGCCATCCAAGATTTCTCGACGTGACGCTACAATGCTGTGCCGGCTGTGGACTGGGGTAGCGTTTACTAAGTCATTCAGCCATCGCATTGGCATGGCGGATTCATCCATGTGTGAAAGCTGCAACTATATAGAGACTATTGAACATCTCTTGTGCCACTGTGCCCAATTTGATGAAGATCGCCGGACTCTCCAGTGTGCCTTGAATAGACTCGATTACCGGCCATTTAATGAAGCAAAGATCTTAGGAGCCTGGTCGCGCAGCACATCAGCACAGAAAGCCACACGAGCCCTCCTGAAATACTTGTCAACAACTTCATTGAGGGACCGCCTGTGAAACTCGGCATTGTGTGTGTGATATGACATGTGTCTATCCTTCTCTCTCTTTTTTACTCCCCTCTCTCCCTCCCCATGTGTAGGGTAGCAAACTTGACGCATAGTCTAGTTAACCTCCCTACCTTTCCTACATTCCTTCTCTCTCTCTCTCTCCTGATTAATAGTGTTTAGAAAAAAAATGGTAGATCCAACGTACAGTGAGAATCGATGATATGCGAAGCACAAATAAGGAAAGGTGATAAGTCTCTTTAAAATCAACACAACGTTAAGAGGCGGAGGTAAATGACTTTCATGTCATGATTATCGCGTTTGGACGCTTCAATTACCTTCGCCACTTATACTATCGTAACCTAATACAAACTTTAGTATATATGGAGCTAGCGAAGCGGCTGCGAGCGTCCTATGAGCGTAGCATGTAGTCTTCTTTTACATGAAATTCATATCATGAATATTATATTCGGACGTGCCATTTACATTCATCATCCACACCTGTCATGTAGTACCAACTTTGGTATATGTGGAACTAGTGAAAGGGCCGCGAGAAGGCTATGAGCGTAGCATATAGTCGTGTTTTACACGAAACACATATTATGATTATCAGGTTTGGACGTGTCATTTACTTTCATCGCTTATCCACGTCCAGTTATACCAATTTTGGTACATATGGAGCTAGCGCAACGGCGACGAGTGCGTCATAAAGGGCCCCATATACTGCGACGCAACGTTGACGCACGCTCAGGCTCGGTGCAGTGGTGCCACGCTAACGAAACGCGAGCACTGTATAGTGTGACACCAGGCGCGACCGGCTTGACCAGCGCCCGTCGGCACGACCCGGTGGCAACTGGTGTCAAATGCGACATGCTGCATTTCGCGCCGACGACGTCACTTAGACAGCACTGCGTCTGCCTCTCTTTGTGACGGAGGGACGCCGTGTGCGCTCAAACGTGCATGCGTCAAAGCAAAGCAGCCAACGCGCGCCCGCGAGTATGTGGCAGGCAGGTCCACAATGAAGGTCAGTGGGCTGGTCCACTGATCTCTACTAGGAGGATATCGACGCCTGGCGTGGCATCACTGGCTTGACGTGATAAAACAAATGCCGATGTCCAAGCGCGCCAGCTCACGTCGAAGTGTATTGGCGCCTTGGGTGCGGCGTGTATTAATGTTCTTACATGACACGCACCTCGTGATTATTATGTTTGCACCAGTCACATACCTTTGTCATCCATTCACGTGACGTAATACCAAATTTTGGCACATGTGAAGGTAGCGAAACGGCCGCGAGCGCATCATGAGTGTGGAGCGTAGTCATGTTGTTACACAATACGCATCTAATGATTATCACGTTTGCACCTGTCACATGCCTTCGTCTTCCATTCATGTCCCGTAATACCGAATTCGGTATATGCAAAGCTAGCGAAACGGCCGCGAGCGCATCATGAACATGCTTTGTAGTCATTTTGTTACATGATACGCATCTCATGATTATCATGTTTGCATCAGTCACATACCGTCGTCATCCATACACGTCCCACAATACCAAATTTGGTTCATGCAAAGCTATCGAAACGGCCGTGAGCACATCATGTGTGTGGCATGTACTCATAGTGTTACATGACACGCATGACATGATTTTCATGTTAGGGTCTGTCGCTTGTGTTCGCCATGCAGTCTTGTCATTCATACCAGTTTTGCAAAATACCATGTGAATGAAACCACCGCAAAAGCAGCAAGACCATTCCATTCAAATCATGACATTTTTGACACACATACTATGATTTTCATGTTATGACTAGTCAGTTATGTTGGTTACACAGTCATGTTATATCATACCAAGTTTGGTAATGATACTATCATCTAAACGGCCAGGAGAGCTTAGTAAAACTCGTAGGTGGCTAGATAGATAGATAGATAGATAGATAGATAGATAGATAGATAGATAGATAGATAGATAGATAGATAGATAGATAGATAGATAGATAGATAGATAGATAGATAGATAGATAGATAGATAGATAGATGGATGGATGGATGGATGGATGGATGGATGGATGGATGGATGGATGGATGGATGGATGGATGGATGGATGGATGGATGGATGGATGGATGGATGGATGGATGGATGGATGGATGGACGGACGGACGGACGGACGGACGGACGGACGGATGGATGGATGAACGGACAGACGGGCGAACGGGTGGGCAGGCGGGCGGGTAAGTTTAAAGTCGCTGAAGTTCGCCAAGAAATGCTTTGAATTTAAAATGTTTAACGATTTCGAGTACTTTGTACTCAACTATGGAAGAGCACTGAGCTGTCCCTTTAAATGTCCACCACCTCTGAGAGTAAGGATGCGTAGTGCTATAAAGACGCTGTGCAAATGCGTGGTGCAACTGATTATTGTTGAGAGCCGCCATGGTCACCCTAAGCCCTTGTGTAAGGTTCTAGCAAACTATGTTTTCGCTTTTTGACTTTTGAACTCGTCAAAGATGTCACTGTGAGCAAACCACACGTGCCAAAAAGCCTTTAGTGTGGTTGGAAAAATTGGTTTACAATTAACGGTACTTGGTACCGCACTACGGGAGGGCTGAAAGCCGTCCCACGTACTAAGCTCAACAAAACATACTTTATGTTTAGAAAAAATGGTTAACGATTTGAGGTACTTAGTACTCGACTATGGGAGAACCTAAAGCCGTCCCGTGGTGTGAAGTGGTACACTTAACGACAGAAGAAGGATTTTTTTAATTGCTATCTATGAGAAGCTCTCGTAGTCGTGTTAGCCATATGCGGTAGCGCCAACATAATAGTTTCCAGCTACGACATCAATATTTTCCTGAAGTTTATGTGACATTTGGGAGAGTTGTATAACATTTTAACCAGAATGGAGTGACGAGGGCAAAGGCGTACATCTTTTAACTTAACAGTGGTTTTTATTTATCTCAGTTTATGCTCTTGGTAAAATCTAACGCATATTGTCAACATGAAGGACTACGAAAGAGTCTCAACGATGTGTCGAAGGTACACAAAAGAAATAGAACAAAAGTCTAGGAGCCCTCCTATTATCAGAAAAAAAAATTGGCAGCATATCCACGGAGTGAATGATGGAGAGTGGGGCGAAGCGTTCGTCCGTCCATTCGTTCTCGCTTCCGTCTGTCCATGCGTCCGTCTGTGTGACTGTCCATGCGTCCATCCGCCCGTCCGTGCGTCTGTTCGTGCGTCCGCACGTTCATCTGTGCGTCCGTCTCGGCTTTCGTTCATGCATCCGCTCCTGCGTCCATCCATGCGTCCATCCGTCCATGCAGCCATCCGTGCGTCCGTCCATGCATCTGTCTGTGTGTCCGTTCGTCCACCTATTCAACACTCCAAGTACCCCCATCTCGCATCTTTTCATCATACATTCCCGATATGGAAGCCCCGCCATCCAGCGGACATTCCAAGGACTAAACAAGAGGTAGCACACGTGCACTTTCTTACGGCTTGCGCTTCGTGTCTACTTCCCACCTTTAACCACCTCGAGCTCATGGTATATACTAGTTCATTGTATTCACGGCACGACAGCCCAACGCTCGCTAAACCTTTCTAAAACTTAGGAGGTTACGCCCAGCGAGTATAACCTAGCAACCCTTTCTTGTCTTCTATGCGTTGTTGAACAATAAGAAATTCGCAGCGTGCGCGTTGACTAAAAGCCGTATTCTCCTGTCTCTCGTTCCCTCTTAGTAGCCATTGGCATGTACACTGAACACTATTTTTTATTGTTCAACAACGCACAAAAGAAATCTCTTACCGGCACCACCTTGGAGGTCAAAATGTTACACTCCTTACACACTACTACCACGGCTATGAGGGACAAACAGGTGCCGCTATAAGAAGCTTCGTCCGTAAAAAGGTTGGGCAGAATTAGCCGCTTTTTACAAGTACGAAGTCATTTCGCTGTGGTGGCGGGACGGCTTTAAGCTCTCCCATAGTAGAGTACTAATTGCTCTAAATCGATAACCACTTTTTCTAAACACACAAGAAGAAGCATGGTCAGAAGGAAAGTGCATTGTTAGGCAACGGGGCCGTGGTGTATGCATCATTTTCGTTCGTAAGCTCAACAGTTCACTCGTTTACACTTAACTGGAGGGGGCATGCCACGGATGTATTGACGGCGAGACATGACGTCCGCGCGGCGTGGCTCTTTATTCTCCGCCTGCTGAGCTGCCGCTTAACGCGAGTGCAGACCACCGGCGCGAGAGGGGGAAAGAGGACGAGGAAAGCGTACAATGTAGGATGTGTCAGGCGTATACAAAAACATGTAAGTGATAACACGTAGCAAGGATGACGGCGCAGACTTTATGTACGCGGAGGTGCGAGTTCTGACGCTCGCCACAGAACTTATCAAACTAAAGAAAGAAACTCGTATTGAACGCAAAAGTATTTCATTGAATGCTTTCTTCTATGCCCAGTCGTTGAACGGCGCAGGTTCAGTTTCATGGGGCACAAAAACCTAAAGTTCAGAAGAAAAAAAAAACAAATCATTCTTTGTTGAACCTAAAGCTTTTGTTTACATTTGCTGATCTCAACAAACTAGTTTCTGACTTGGAGTTTGACACTATATCACTGCAATTACAGACTTCCGTCTTGGCTAACATCGCGCGCGTTCTCAGAAAAAGCGTGTTTGCACTGCGTCTATTCATAAAACTAAGAGAAAGGTATGATATCTTACTATATCTGGTAAACCACGTCTTTCTGTTTTGTATACTTTACGTTACTTACACAGGTCTCGATGTTTTTTTAGTATGAAGGAACGTTAGCTCTTTGAATTAGCCTTTGAATATTTAAATTCTCGTTTACCAGGACACTGTGTACATATTCATTGTAAAGGGGAAAAAAAGCTGGTGGTGCACTTGCAACTAATCGCTCAATATGGTTATAGTTACACGACTAGAGCTTTCGCAGACACAGACGTTGTGTGCTACCCGGGCGCTAGAGACCATAAAAAGTTAGTTGTATAACAGTTTGGATATGATAAGACACGTTCCATAACACTTGTTGCACGGCTAATTGGCGCATCGCATAAAAAAGTATCTAACCAAAAAAAAAATGAACACACGCAGAAAGCGCGGAAGACGCAGGAAGTGGAAAGGAGGGGAAAAGGCTTCCTGCAATCTTTTTATAATCTTTACTGGTGAATAATGATGCGAAGATGACAAACATTGATTGCGCGTCACTTCATTATATCTTGCGTTTTTTTTTTGGTAAGGCTAATGTTACATCATTATGTGCCCACGTGAGTGTACAAATTTGAGCTTAGCTTCCGCGTCAAACTAGTCTAGCCGCTTGCCTGTCTCTCCACTTCCTTTGCACCTTCATTCTTTTTTTTGGCTGCATATATTTTCTTGATCAACACATGTTCATTCCAGATAATGCGCACTATGAACGCAGTGAAATAGTAAACATTGATGATTTGATACGCGGGGTATGACGTCCCAAAACCGCCATTTGAATATGAGGGACGCCGTAGTGGAGGGCTCCGGAAATTTAGACCACCTGGAGTTCTTTAACATGCACCTAAATGAAATAGTAAACATTAAAGTATAACAAAGGCAGCACACTTCTGAATTATTGGATATTTTAATGCTCATTGAAAATAGACCAAACGTAGTTAGGTACCCGCCCACTCACGAGGATGTAGCTAGTCCAATGCTTGCCGCGGCTGTCGCAATCACGTGACAATGAAATGTCCGGCCCTGTGTACTGTAGGATGTCGGTGCACCTAAACAGCTCAAAGAGACCCGGATTCCCGAAGCGATTCAATTTGGCCTGCCTCATGATCAAATCATTTTTTTCGCGCGTGATAAGTTACGTTATAATAATTACACCTTTAGCGCTCATGTCTTTCGAGCCCCCATACATATCCTCTATAGAAGCTGATCGGGTCGGAAAGGCGATCCCAACCATTATTATATTCTAAAAGAAGCCCATGACTTCCGATCAACACGATGTAAGATGAAGTCCCTTGGTAGCACTTAATCGCTTCTCCGGGAATGGAGTCGTGACCCAGTCGCACTGAGTCAGTGCCGTTACCAGCGTGCAAGCAGTTGAGCGATATTAATCAAACTCGACACGCCACAGCATCTCGCAACGGGGCTCGTTTGTTGAAACCGTTCTACAGGTGGAGAGGGCGTGAGTGCGCTTCCCGTGAAATGCTGCCTCATGATCCCGTCTTGGTTCCCGACTGCCGTTCGCTACCGGTAAGAATAATTGTTTGACTTTTCACAAAACACGACATGGTTATGCGAGACAACGTAGGCGAGAGATCCCCAAATTTTTATCACATAGGTGATTTCGACCGTGACTTGTGTGCGCTACCTCCACTAGTAGTAGTAGTAGTAGTAGTAGTAGTAGTAGTAGTAGTAGTAGTAGTAGTAGTAGTAGTAGTAGTAGTAGTAGAAAACTTTAATATATACAAAATCCAGACAGGCTTGAACTCCAGTGCCCTGAAGAATACACGGGGTGGAGAGCGAAGTCTGTCCGGCAGGGTGGTGCCCCTATTCCAGGGCCCCACTGGCGCGAGCCATCCGTTCAGCTCTTTGGATCAGTTGCCCCGCCGCGGTGGTCCAGTGGCTAAGGTACTCGGCTGCTGACCCGCAGGGCGCGGGTTCAAATCCCGGCTGCGGCGGCTGCATTTCCGATGGAGGCGGAAATGTTGTAGGCCCGTGTGCTCAGATTTGGGTGCACGTTAAAGAACCCCAGGTGGTCTAAATTTCCGGAGCCCTCCACTACGGCGTCTCTCATAATCATATAGTGGTTTTGGGACGTTAAACCCCACATATCAATCAATCTTTGGATCAGTCGCAGCTGATTCGCTAGAGTGAATAATTTGGCAGTCAGCATTATGTGACAATGATGAGTAATTGTTCCAACTATCTGGCAACTTACACGGCACATTTCATGTCTTGGTCTCAAAATCAATGGCGGGACAAAAGTGAATCCTTTAGGAATGAAAAAAAGTTTGTGTTCTGCACCTTCTAGTTTACTTTCGCGTGTTTTTCTTTAGTTCATAATTTGTCTTCTGCATATATTTCATTTGCATGACTTTGCGATTAGGTAGTTTTTTTTATCTTATTGCCTGCTATTCTGACTTTTCTTTGTTTTCCACTGTTTCTCTATCATGCTAGTATAAAGTGCGCCACTGACACCATCCGACTAATATACGCTCTCTTGCCCACTGTTTTCATGAGTAATGAACAGGTTTTAATGTCCTGAAATGCTATCGGTATCTAAATGTGCTGAAATGGTATGGTCTTTATTTTATGAAATACCCAAATATTCCCCGTACTCCAGCTAATAATCACCGCTCGAATGTATGTATCATCCTTAAGTACTTGCATGACAAGCAATGTATACACGGTGAGCGACTCAAAGCACGTGCTCGTGACGTAATCCCTCACGTTCGCCTTTTTCCGGTGGCCGATGTCTCCGTCCCCTTGTCGCTTGTCCGAAAAGTCATCCAGCACAGTAAAAATGTGTATGGTCATCAGGAAACGATTTCCATCTTCTACCGTGTTGTTCTTTTGTTCTCTGACACTCCCCAGGCCTGTTACTTATACCGCGAACATTAGTTGCGTTTCCTCATCACTTCTGTTTCCCGCCTCTCTGCGAGATTCACGTGACAGGAAGTGCGCGTGAACAATCACCACTTCATTTCCTGTGGCGATCGTTTCGGAAGTACCAGACATATATACTAAAGGGTCGGTTCCCTTCTTTTCTGTCTGCCAGCTTATCTGTCTCCCCCCCCCCCCCCCCCAGCCCCCGGACCCAATGCACATCTCCACTAGTGCGGCACTACTCACGTCACTGCCATGTTCTTGATGGAATGGTCGCCCCTGCTTTCGGACTATCTCTGCTTCATGCTAGTGGCCTTCTTCCTTCCTACTGACATTCCTTAAAACTGTTTGTTTCGTGCGAAACTTTAGTGCATGTTGAGATTTACTCAAGCGTGCTTTACTTGTAGTGCATAAACGAAAAGAAGTTGCGAGGGCTTTGTGTGCAGTTGCAACTGAAGAATGGCCGAACAGCGACTTTATAAGGCTGATCGAGCATAAATTCAAGATTCTTTTAGATAAGTGGAACATTATTAGTTGGGTCAGTATAACACTATTTTAAGGTTCACCTCCTAGTAATTATACGAGTGCAGCAAAAATACAATCGAAGTATCGTAATCGCGAACACACTTCCTTCTCATGCACATCAGTCTTCCAAGAATGGCATTCGTTGTGGCGTATTCGGCGAAGTTAAGCTTTTCAAACAAATGACGGCTAGGCACACAGCGCAATTCATCTTATTTTATGCCAATAGCCTTTCTGTAGGAAAGTATTTTTAAAGTTCCAGAACGTCTACCTATTTTGTGTCTATTTCGGTCTTAGAATCATGAAGTAGTATAATGAAGCTCAAAACTTTGTAAAACGACTATGCACTGCACAGATCAATTAAAATATGACATTACTCTATTATGCATTATTTTTCCTAAATTATCACACTTGGCTATTTATTATATCTCTTGGACGAATTATCGAACACTTACCGCTATTTAGGCACCCACTAGCAAGGTACCAATATTGTGTCTTTGACACGTTGAAGCCCCTTTCCCTCCACCGGGAGCAAGTAGGGCTGGACCGAGATAGACAGTTCTATGCAGTAAACAGAGAGATACTTCATAAACCATACCATGATAACGATTACCTTGAATGAAGAAGCAGCAAAGGTATGGTGTTGGTTTCAACATAAGTTTCAGTGCATTTTCTGAGCATTCATACACACTCATATGAAGCTGCAAAAGGATACGAAAGAAATAGACACGTGTCATCTTTGCCAAATAATAAAACTTTTTCTTAGATAAGAGAACCAAAGATATGCGGACGCCTTCGCTTCCTGCCCTAGCTGTCTCCGACACCTCTACAATTCATCTTGTTCGCTTATCATAATGGTGATATAAAACTACAGTTTGATCAAGAAGAGGAACTTATTGTAGCTTGGCGTCACATTTCTTCTGATGCATGGTATGTTGTCGATCTATGGTGGTATTTACGGTTGTATATTTGTTGTGCTCCAGTGACTGGCATCGGCAGTTCTGGAGTAAATGCCATCCACATGAGAGAAGAATTTCGTAATCTAAGCCTCTAGTTCAAGGGATGTAAGCATCTTTGTGTTTGATGGACCAAGGAGCGTATTGCTTCCTAGTAGGACAGCACAACTTGATCAACCTCGAAATCTTATTTGGCACAGAGAACACAACCTTGAAACGAGACCTGTACAGAAGTTTCAGTACAGTGTGGGAAAGTTTTAGTAAATAGGGGATTACAGCCACCTTTTGTTTTGCTCTTCTTCAGACATTCTCACAACATCACCTCTCTCATCTTCACTCGAGCTCGAAGAATTTTTTTTTCTCGATAAGAGCCATAAGTGACTGAGATAGCGACACGCCTTGGATAGCCCGCCGCTTTCAGACGTTTTACTAATTGTACAAAAGGCCGTTGCCTAATGGGCGATGTCAGCCGCTGTAAGCCATGGGTCTCTGGTGTGTCGACGCAAAAGGCTGACGAGGCCAGTGGCTAATGTATCCTCACAAAAGATACGGCAGCCGTTAGTGTTTCAGAAAGCGTGCTCAAACGCACGCTTGGTCGTCGTGAGACAAAGCATCGTTTTAGTGTCTGTGGAAATGGCTTGGGGTGCGGAATCCACTGTATCTGTAAAAACTGAACGAAATAAAGACGATGCAAGAAAAGAGCATGCCATGCAGCTAATGTTTCGCGTTCGTCATCCAGAAGTGATTCATAGTCCAGAGAGGGAAGTCGAGACATAAAGAGAGATTAGCGATGACAGCGTGTAATGTGGTCGAGGCTAACATCAGGAAATGCGCGCAGTTGGTGGGTGGCCCCAAAGTTGAGACCAACACACAGAAATTCGCGGAGTTTGTGGGTGACCACAAAGTTGGACCATATCTGTGAGCTCTAATGCGCGGCCAACTCGCGGAGAACAAAGAAATAGCCACAGGTCGCGCGCGTGTCGGTCGATGTTCCGTGCACTGTGGTGAGAATCTCGGCGTTGCGGTCATCTTCAGAGGAAAGCTTCTTTTGAACGGGCGTAAGTTTATCCCGCTAGTAGGTGAATTCCGTACATCGGCACTCTTTTCCTGACATAATGTCAATTTTATGTTGTTGTTGAAAATAGTTTGTTTTCTAGAAAAATGCCTGGAAACGTCTGCTTGAAAATCAGAAATCGCTTATTTCTAACACTACAGTGGAAGTTTACAGAAGGGCTCCAGTACAGCAAGCGTTGTTTTACCAGTCATTTTCCTGAAATCAACTTTCGAACATCTTTTTAAAATTGGTCATAATTGTTGACTAATTTTTTTAAGCAACCTCCTGAGCACGTCAACTGCGACAGATAGCAGGCGCTTTTTTTTTCAAGAAATAGAAACTTTGTAATTCGCAACAACACCCATCCATGACGTAGACCCGTTGGAGTGCAACACGAGCGCAGTTAGAAGTATAACGATGGTCAAGTTCGGTGCATCTCCGAACAAACTGCGGCTCGAAGTTCTTCGATAAGCACCTGATGCCTCGAAGGCAAATCTGAGCGAGCTGTTTAGTGTGCACTGCACGCATCTTTCCGTGAGGGGCGGAGCTTTGTGGCGGAGCAGATTAACGAGAGAATGAAGAGGACGCAGTGAAACGCGCGGGCGAATGATAACGTGCGCCAGCACGTCACTCCTGCAACTCAGCTCTAATGCACGCCAGCAGTGATTGATGAGAAACCACGTGACCGGACTTTCTAGTTTGGGTTCACTAGTGAATTGGTCAACAGCACTGGCTTTTAGCGCCTCGTCGTGGCGTGTTCTTCCTGGCCGTGTTGTTAAATGACGCAGATAATCAGAAGCCCTATACGCTGGTAGTTGACCGCAGTTGCCCCGGAAGGAAGCAGTGCACTCGCTTCGCTTGACAATAAGCTCTCTCGCTAGTTCGTGCTTATTTTTTTCGCGTTTCACGATTTGGCCGCGACGTGTGAACACGAGTTGCGAAAGAGTGACGCCACAGCACGCCTGCCTTTATTAACCATTGCTTCTTTCAATGTTTGCCCACATTCCAGTTGTCACGGATACAGATAAACAAAGTCGTATTCACTCTGCGCGGCTTAATTACGGGCGGCGCTTGCTGTAAACCTACAAGAACGTCTGTTCGGAAGATATGCTATTCATTTCAAAATGTACGAAAGAGTGTAGTGCAAGAGTGAATTACGCTGCCAGACAAAAACAGACTAACTAGTTCTGGTTCGCGAACACGATTGCTATCTTCAGGGCTGTGATTTATGCCCATGCTGTGAAGATATATGAACAGTAAACCGGTCTATCTAATGCGACAATTCCTGACATTTTTTTTAACTTGCCAACACACAATATTTGTGAAGGAGCCAGGGGAAAGACGTATGGGTCTTAAACGAGCTGATGGGCTTCATGTAAAGTTTGTGGGATACTTGCGAGTCTAATGAAAAATGAGAAGTCAAGCGTGACCAAGTGTGTGAGGTGAGCAATTAATACACAAGGCGGAATTTGCTTGTAGAGGCAGATAATTAAAGGGAGGAGGAGAGAAAGAGAATGTTGAAGGCATCGCCATTCCGGCTTTTGAAGTTCTGAGGTTTCTCCAAACGAGTTGTGTCTGCTTTGCGTGCACATCAGAACATGAAGTACTTCATGCTCCAAGTCTTTTATAATGAAAGAATAAATAAACGAATGAATGACTAAATGAATGAAGAAAGAAAAGAAGAAAAGAGAGAGAAAGAGAAAAAAGAACGAGAGAGAGAAAAAAGAGAATGGAGACACAGAGAAAGAGACAAAGAAATAGAGAAATAAAAGAAAAAAGCAACTATAGAGTTTTCGAAAGTTAAGTGGAGGGAACTCTGGCGCTGCGATGGTTCAGCGACCATGGGAGTTATCGGTGCGACATGCATTTGCCTAATCTTCGTGCTTAATAAGATACCTGTTTATAGAAAAAAATGTTTGACGATTTGGAGTACGACGTACTCTATTATGGGTGGGCATTAAGCTGTCTCGGTTTGAAAAAGTAGAAGACTGTATTGACTGCTATTACGTTTTGAAAAAAAAAAATGCCTCCGCACCTTCCCACGAGGGTAACTTGAGTAAATGCGTCGCAGATTGGAGGGAGTAATGCGTGAATGTTTCGTAATTGAGAATGCTTATTGTTATTTAGTTCTTATTTATTCTAACTTATTGAGTGAAGGAGAAGCCTTGCCTTCTACATGAAGCGGAAGCCCTTGACTGAGTTTCTAACACGCGCTCATGTGCCTGCATACACGGGGTGGCCAGTGAACGGTTGTGCAGCGTGAGCAGTTGTTTTTCTTTTTGTAGCAGACGCCGCCTGCGTCGCCTTTGCAATGAGAGAGAGGGAGAGGGTAGTGACAGTTTTGCGGGTGTCTTCCTGGGCCAGCTTGAGGCGCGAGGAGTGATCATGCAGAGTAAGGGTATGGACAGTGCCGCCGCCGACGCGGAAGCACGAAATCATGCGACTAAAAAATGCTCCGGATTTTAAATATCACAACATATCCACGGTGTGCACGATTATGAGTGGAGCAAAGCATCTGCCAGTCTGTCCATGCTTCCGCCCGTCCATTTGTTCTTGCTTCCATCCGTCGGTGCGCAATCTGTGCGTCCGTTCGTTCGTGTATCCGTGCGTCCATCCATCTGTGCGTGTATCCTTCCGTCCACGCCTCCATTCGTTCGTCCATTCATGTAGTGAACACTCCATGTTCCGCCACCTCGCATCTCTTCATCTTATATCCATCTTATAGAAGTACCGCTATCCAGCGGATATTCCAAGGACTAAACGAGAGGTGGCACGGCCGGATCAGAGGAGGGGCACGCGCGCACTTTCTTACGACCTGCGCTTCGTGTCCAGTTCCCACCTTTCACCACTTCTTGTTCTAAAACTTAGCGAGGGTTGGGGACTGCGGCCCAACCCTCACTAAACCTTGCTGAAATCCAGGAGGTTACACCCAGCGAGTTTAACATGGCAACCCTTTAAAGCCGTTCAGATAGGGCTCAAAGTGCGTCCTTCTGATACAGGCAAGCATCCTGATTGAAGGCAAGTTTTATTAGAGATTAGGTCACGAATACTCGTCTCTGTAAGTTGTTTCATGAGAAACAACCAACTTTTTTATTTGTGATTAACGTGCACGAATTTCCTGCGCACGTTAATCTCCAACAACATGGCTCGCCTGTCTTTCTACGCTACAAGATAGTTCAGCCAGCTGGTTCTCATTCGAAGTGTCATGTTCTCATTCGAAGTGTCATGTTCTCATTCGAAGTGTATGTACATGCTATGCGGCAACCTAAGAACTACTTCCATTTCAGACTAAAAGTTCGCGATGCCTCATTAATATATTCATCTTGGCTTATTATTGACATAATAATTACTTACCGTACTTGTCAATTGACAAGTACGATAAGAAAGCCCGCGGAATGGAAAAAAAAAATCCCTGTGACGGACCGCGAGCGCACTGCTATAGTGCTGCTATAGGCTTTCTTTACAACGCGGAAAAAATAAGAGCGATAGACGTATCGTACAGGAGACAATTTTGTCGGAGGTTTCTGAAGGTGGTCTACATATGAGTGTTCATGTTTTGGGTTTACAACGCATAAGTAAAAAAGGTAATTAGGGTAATAATAATTAATACGGGGAAAATGAATGAATGAATGAATGAATAGAATTTATTTAAAGTCCGGTAGTTTTCAGCGGGCGAGGTGGGGGAAGAGGGGATAAACCCCAGTCCCTTCCCACTCTCCGTCGATGATGATGGCAGTGCCTCAGGGGACCGCTCGAAGTCCTTGCACCGGGGTGACATTGTCAGCTTGCCGGACGGCCCAAAGCTGGTCGGCCACCTCGTCACTGGTGAGTGCCGCCTTCCAGCGGCAACACAGCTGACGCCACCGATCGGCAACAGTGACCTCAGCCGCGGCGGAGGTTGGCCCCTGCCCTCACGTGGTGGTGGCAGCAGCAATTGGCCTCTCAGTTCGTCCCTGCCTAACATGCGTCGCGAAGGGAGCGGCGGCAGTGACGTTAACTTTTTCAGCACACTCTCAAAGCATGTGCTGCAGTGTGGCCCTTTCCCCGCACGCTTTACACGCGTCCGTCGGGTATAGGTGAGGATAACACAGGCGTAGGATCGCCGGGTTATGTATTTGTCTACAATAACCTCAGGGTTGCGGCCTGTCTTTTGTCCAGTTTTTTGTGTGGTGGTAGGTATTTGCGTCTGTTTAGTCTGTAATGTTGTGTAATGTCGCTGAATGTGGTCAAGCGATCACCCCACGACCATTCCAGTTGTTGTTGTGTGGATAGTGCCATCACCCCGCTCTCGGAGGTGAAGGCGGCCACCGAATCGGCCGCGGCTCGGTGAGTGAGATCTCGAGCCGCGCTGTGGGCCACCTGGTTACCTTCGAGGCGGACGCTGGTGTGAGCCGTGGTCCACACAAGGAAGACATTCGCATTTTCAGTTTTGAAATACGAGGACGACGACGCCGAGGCCATCGCTCCTCGAAGCTCACCGCCGTCCTTGTTGCCATTACTTGATTGTAGTATCCGGGCCACCAGACGCGAGATGCGGCGGACGGCAGCTTGCGAGTCGGTGATCACGACCGCAGCCTCCGGTGCTGCGACCAGTGCAAGAGCGATCGCCGCCTCTTCGGCCACCTCTGTGTGTTCCGTACGCACCATGGCGCTCACGAGGCAATTGTCTGTGCGATTCACAACGGCGATCACGTGAGCACGCCTTACTTCTGGGTATCACGCGGCGTCCACGTACACCGCTTCGTCGCTGTTGCCATACACTCTTTGGAGGTCACTCGCTCTTTTGTTGTGGCACCCAACGTGGTGTGTCGGGTGCATGTTCCTGGGGAGTGGTGGGACGATGAGACGGTTGCGGACCGTGATGAGAACCATCGTAGCCTCCCCGCATTGCGTGTGGTATGTTATGCCTAGAGATCCGAGGATGCGCCTGCCCGTCTTGGACTTGGACAATCGCTCGTATCAAGCAATGTTGGGCGCCTCGATCAGTTCGTCCAAGGTGTTGTGCAGGCCAAGCTCGAAGAACATGTCGCTGCTCGTGTTGATAGGTATGCCAACCACCCCCTTGAAGGCCTTGCGAGTCATGCAATTGACCTTGTTCTGTTCGGACGCCAGCCACTTCACATAAGTGGCGACGAAGATTATGCGACTGATCGCGTACGCCAGTACGATGCGGATCGCACAGCTTTCCCGCATACCGCTGCGTCTGTTCGTTATGTGGCGTAAGAGTCGAATCGTGTCGTCTAGCGAACGTTTAATTCTTCGAACTGTCTCACCGTTGTGACCGTTGGCCTGCAGATGTAGTCCCAATATCCTCATGTTCTCTACGCTCGGTATGAGAACGCCGCCCACCGTTAATACTATGATTTCTTATCTCCCTCCACCAGGAAGGACAGTTTTGCGGCCCCTTCTCGTGAGTCTGTATATCAATAGCTCGGACTTAGCCGCCGTACATTCGAGGCCCGTACCTGTCAATAATTCCTGCACCACGTCCACGTCCATCTGCAACGTTCACTCCACGTGGCCAAAAAATTGCCTGAGCACCTACAGGCTAGTGCATGCGTGTTGTACGCGTTTGGTTCAAACCGCCACTGAAGTGTCTTTCATTTTCAAAATTCTTGGCTCAAGTTATGTGTGACACTCTGTATACGTCTGAAATAAACAAATTAAAGTCAATTGAATTGAAATGATGCATGTAATATTGAATGGCCAAACAGTAGAATTGTGGCAGGCGTCAGAACTTGTGATTTGCGTGATGAGTGGGTATTTTAAAGTGGGTGCAACCATTACGAAGTTATTCGATACATTCATTCATCAACTGGAAAAGACGTAACGATGTGAGCAGCTGCGTAGGTTCGCGTGTTGCCTACGAACGTATAGTGGGCCTTTCTATGATTCTCAAACACACACACACAAAAAAAAGCTGTGAAGTGGGCACTTGACAACCATACTTGTAGTAGGAATTCAATCATACTTTTAAACTGCCTATGATACCAGCAGAGTCATTTTTTTTTTGGCCCGGTGGAAGCATGCACCGAGAAACCAAGCCAAGTTATGGCCGGGCTAGAGGAGCTTGTTGTAGAGAAGCGGCACTCGTGCCACTCTTCTAGCCCGGATGTGGCCGGGCTAGCGATTGATAAAGTGATGTGACAAGGCCCACCAACACTATTGCGTCTTATTCTTCATTGTGAAGGCTAAGTGCTCCCCAAGTTCTTAATGGTTTTCTCGGGACCATCCTGAAATAATTGCTGATGACACCCGTAAATAATTTCAATCTTTGTTTTTCTTTCTTTCTTTCGTCGTTTCATTCTCTCTTTCTTTCTTTGCTGTCTTGTACCCCTGCAGAATTTTATAGCCACAGAGTTCTCGTATTGACACTGTAAATACCTTAGTTTTTGCCCATCTTTCTCTTCACAAGAGCAACGCTTATTCGCAACGCTTCACAAGTGCAACCTTTATCTCTTTTTTGTTGTTGTTGTTGTAGTTTATTTATTTATTTATTTACAGATACTGCTAATCCCATTTGGGATTTTAGTAGGAAGGGCATTTCATAGAATGTGAACAATAAAAAGAAAGAAAGAAAAACAAATCATTTGGGCTTTCAAGTTATAACACATACATACACGAGGGGAATACATGTTGAGGGCTAGGCACTTTTTAGCACAGGGTAATTGTTTGAAAAAGGAATGAACAGTAAAGACGTAACATAATTTGCATCGTACCTAGTGTGACAAGCATGACAAACAAGTCCCGCAGTATATAAAATAAAACAACAATCAATGTTCATATTCGTACCTATGACAACCTGACAACAACTACCTTCTTTTATTGATTTAACAAAAACACAAAATTTGTACAAAACACGAGTAATTCAGAGAGTCTGCAATGTAGACGGGTTATTCGTTGTCGCCTTGTCAATGCTCTTTTACTGCCGCGGTAAAATTATCCAGTGAAGTACAGTGAAGTATAGAAGGTCTCAGCCGGTTCCATTCCCTTATTGCCAATGGGAAGAATGAATATTTAAATGAATCTGTGTGAAATGAGCACTCGTCGAGCATTTCAGAATGTGTGTGACGTCTCAGTCTGGTTTGTGCAATAGAAATGTATTTGGATGTATTAATCTTTATCTCTCCATGTATCAGTTGGTACATGAACCGTAGTCGTGCTAATTTGGCTCGGTTTTGAAGAGTTAGGATTCCAGCTTTTTTAATAAGTTCAGTGGGTGAGTCAGAAAATCGATACTTATTGTATATAAACCTAATTGCTTTCCTCTGAATTCCTTCTAACTTGTTAATTTTGGTGACAGAAAATGGGAACCAAACAATATTGGCATATTCTAACACAGGTCTGACTAACGTTTTGTACGCAATTAGTTTTGTTTCTGCAGGAGCTAATCGAAGTTTTAGTTGTAGTTGTAGTTGTTGTTGTTGTTGTTGTTGTTGTTGTTGTTGTTGTTGTTGTTGCTTATATTGCGGCTATTCTTGTGTTCTGTTAGATGAAGTGACATGGTATCCCTGCATCGGAAATGAGAACATCCATCATGCAAAACACATCCTTTCCAATCTACATCTACATGCACCGCTTTCTTTGCCGTTCTCGCAAATTCAGCAATACGCGCCGCGGAGTTCATGAGTTGAAAGGGGTTAAAAGAATCCCAACTTGTCGCGAGCTACTGTCTTTCTTACATCTTCGTGTGCGTTATTCCTTGTGGAAACGCAACCCATGGCGCACTTTCAATATCCTAAAACGGGTTAGGCTCATTCCACTTCACTTACCACAGGCGTTGTGCTGCTCACTAGCTTATAATATTGAAAAAAGTTGCAGCACATAACGTGCCTTGGAATGTACATAAAGAGCGAAGAGTCTTTTCATTTTCCGTCTTTCTCCCTATGCGCAGGTGCGCAAGGCTCTCAGGTGTACCCACGTGTCCTTCTATCATTTTTCACAGCGGAGATTTTAAAACCGAATGCACTGTTCCTGGTTAATCTGAAAACTATCATGACGGTAAACCAAAACGATCTTTTTGTCATCGCCTTCTTTTTCTGTTTAGCACCAATAGCACATGCGTCAGATTCTCCAACGCGAAAATAGGAGAGAGAATGAGTGCAGAGAGGCGTATTCACACATATGGGGCATACGAATCAAGTGGGTTTATATCTGGGCAATCTTTCGAGCTATAAATATTGACAATGTGCAGGCTGTTCGCTGGAAGTTATCTGTCGCATCTCGGTCGTAAAATGTGTTAGGTTTCACGGTATTGCTTTTATGCTGATTGATATTTTGCTGCTCATAAACTACAAGTTGCTCTGTAGGCCATAGCAACATAAAAGGCTGAATGGTGTTCCTACCTGACCCTGTAAATAAACTCGTCGAGCTCGCGTCTCCCCTCGGAGTCTCTGCATATTCTTTTTTATAACAACGGCGTACGAAGCAGCTGTGGATGAAACAAATTCCGCTGGCCCTTGTTTTTTTTATGTGTAAAGTGAAGATTTAAGATATGAAAGACACTCTAGAAGTGTGTTTAATGCTGCAGTTGTTCATACGCCACCAGAATTATAGAGGTACAATTTTTAAGCTTCGAAAGAACGTGTTATCTCCTTTCTCTTTTTCATTGACTCTGAAACCGTAACTTTGCTTTCCCCTGCGTATTTGCAATGCGGCGCATTCAAGGAGGACTTAAACTTCGATTCCACAAGTACTGTCTAGATCAGCATAAACCTTACACAGCATTTCCTTTCCATACAAGGTATACAGCTCAATAATACTGCTCTTCAAAAGCAGTATTATTATGTGTAAGGCCCATGCGACGGCTTTACGCTCTCACATAGTAGAGTAAATTGTTAACAACATTTTCTAACCACAGCGTAATTCTCTCTCATAGAGTACAAAGTACTCTAATTTGTTAAATATTTTTCCAAACAGCACATCTAACCTCACCTTCTTGTTTTTTCTGAGGTATCAACTTTTGCTGGGATGGCCTTGTGCTCTTCCATAGTTGAGTACAAAGTACTCTAAATTGTTAAACAATTTTTTTTTCTGTATGAATGACGATGGCACGAACGAGAAGCCACAAAATTTATGGGAAGAGATTTGTGTCTCTTACTGGTAACGTAAACATATTTGCTACGTAGGTACAAAGTACATGAACTTTGTACTCATGTACAAAGTATTTCGTGCTGAAATAAGGATCTCGACTCATGTGCAGATGAAATAACATGCGCTCAAGAATCTATGGAGAGAAAATGTAGAATATTTGTAAATATGCCTTCGCACGACATTGAGACTTTGACATTAATGGAAAATCGTGCTTTTTACGCAAGTCTTGAGAAAATAGTCAAGCACAGCTTCATTACAACATATTCTCTGGCAGTGTACCAAATTCGGTCATTTATTTAACATCACCTCTGCCAGATGGGAGGCGGATATCCGCCGCTCGTCCTTGGCAGATCAGCTCTGGGCTGTGCACCAAGCCCGCGAGGCGGCTGAGGAGCTCGGAATCTCAGTCCCCACGTGGGAGAGGCCCGCAACACAGTGATCTGTGTTTTGTAGGACCAAATAAAAGTTTATCCAATCCAATCCAATCCAATTAACGTAGCATTGCTGTTGCTACCTACATGAAAGTCGCCCCTGCTCCGCATTTCCTACAGGTCTCCCGTTCAGTCAAAACAACATCATTGTTTTAAATATCGTATATTTTGTCGTTTTTTTGTTATTGCACAGTGACACGATTGGGTCGATTCCCCTACGTGACGGTATTAGCTATGGCTATCCCTTTATTGTCACACGATGGCTCAGTTTACTCACAATCAGTGGTGGCAGACATGTGCCTTCAATACTTTAAAAGTTTGAACATTACGCGTGAGCGTTAACGCTACAGCTCCCACGCGTGCTTTTAAAATAACAATATGTTGCATTTGTGCTTTTATCTGTGACATGATTTATCAATATACGAACGTCAAGGAACGACAAGAAGTGTGAACTGCGAGCTTCACCGAAAGGCGGACATCAACAAGGCGAAATTCATAGAAATGCGAGCTCGTGTTGCGCAGCTACCACTAAAACTATGGCTTTTTTCTTTGACTACTTCGTCGGGGTCTCGAATTCTACTTTACATAACAGTCAACCAATTACAAGGTAACATTTAAGAGGCACACTACATAGCCACCTTGTCATATTGTACAGGCGAGCAGCAAGAGGTGATAAACTGGTTGTTACATTGTTCTTTGAAGCTTGATTTATCTGTATCTCATGTACACTAAATATTGCCAGTTTTCGTTTAAACCATGGTATACCTCTGCCACTTAACTTAAAAATCCTAATTTCCTGTCCTAGTTGGTAGGTTGTCAGAGGCGGCATACAGTTATTTCGATTGCGTGTCTATACTGGTCTCAGTCACTCTATAAGTTAACAACAAAGTTACCTAAGAACTGCAAGTGTATTTGTCGAAAAGCGCCCAGCGTTATCTTTTCCAACGTTGCTAAGCAGTAATTCGATTACCACAAGTGAATATATGCATGCATTGGGCTTCCATGTTGCCTATACGCTGTAAGTACGTTTGGTACCCCATGGTGGGCTTACTTTGCAAGTGACGTCGGGAACCTGTTCACAGCACCACCTTTCCCCATCTTTACTCTTCTTTCTTTGTTGTCATTCCGTCTATATGTATGCACTTGGCTAGGTTCATAAAAACTACGCGAAAAACTAACTGAATATCCGTGTTCTCAAATGTATGTGTCAGGTGGGTTCGTCGACAATGTTTATTGTGGACAAATTCAAGCCGATCGCATGTTTGCACTGGGCTTCTTTTTCCTCTTTTGCTTTTTTTTCTGTGGCACAAATCAAGATAAGGTAACGTAGACTAAGTCAACTGAGAAGTTCCCCCAGGAATACGAGTTTCACCTACAGAGATGCGTGCTTTCTTGGTAGGTACACATAAAAAAGATCTGACGGAATTGATTTGGGGGAGGGAGGGGAGGGCGGATATTTGGCTGGTTCGTCTCTAGAGGAAGAAACTGGTGGAACCATCGATGCGTTTCGTCATTAGGTGCCTCCAGTCGGCAGGTTTCCCACCTGCCAGCGGTCTCTTTGAAGCAGTAATCAACTCGAGCCCGGAGGCAACGTTCTCGACGAATTGCATAAAGCAAAGAGAAGCGCAAAAGGACTTGAAGTTGGGCCAGTTGGTGATAGTGCTCGAATATATTTTAAAACAGCGCACGACAACGCGGACACAAAAGCGCTGCGCTTTTTCTCTTCTTCTCTTGTGTCAGTGTAGTCGTGCGCTGTGTTAAAATGTGTTAAAATTGCCATTGCCTCTGCAAGAGTTGAAAACGAATTTCTATCTATCTATCTATCTATCTATCTATCTATCTATCTATCTATCTATCTATCTATCTATCTATCTATCTATCTATCTATCTATCTATCTATCTATCTATCTATCCGCCCGCCCGCCCGCCCGTTTGCCCACCCACCTGCCTGCCCGCCCGCCCGCCTGCCTGCCTGCCTTACAGTTCGGTTCCGAGAAGTGTAGTTTCACTATAAACTCGTGAACTCACTTCACAAGTAGCCTGCCTTTCCTAAATCTCTGTAATCCACGCTGCAATATTCACTAGACACAACGTTTTTTTTTTTTGTCCACTTCAAGCCTTTAATTAGACGAATGCTTTCACGATTTCTGCAAACTAAATGTTCTACTGCACATCAATGCCACCAGCAGCACCACTGTGAGCATGCTGACTAGAAAACTGTAGTCTCACTCCAACTTTTGAATTCACCTTTCCTAGTGTACTACCAATTCCGCCCACCAAATCAAAAGTTTCACGAGCTATTCTTGAAAACATGGAAGCGCTGACACACGTTGCACCTATATAGACAAATTTCACTGGGCGTACATTAAGTAAATGTGATGGCGCTGTCGTTGGACATTTGGTATAACGTGGTAGGCAAAAGCCGCTGCACCTCCTGCAGTTGCTGCTGTGCTTTCGCTGTTGCAAACGCTATTAGTCGCCGTGCAAAAAAAAAAAAAGGAAAAATGGTGTACCGACGAGCTTTTAATATAAGGTGCACGACACAAGAAAAATGGGCCAGTTTTTTTTTTCAGTTTTCAGGGTCTTGGACGTTGTCTTACAGAATCCCGGCTGCGGCGGCTGCATTTCCGATGGAGGCGGAAATGTTGTAAGCCCGTGTGCTCAGATTTGGGTGCACGTTAAAGAACCCCAGGTGGTCTAAATTTCCGGAGCCCTCCACTACGGCGTCTCTCATAATCATATAGTGGTTTTGGGACGTTAAACCCCACATATCAATCAACGTTGTCTTACACAAGAAGATTAGCAGTGCGAGAACTTGCTTTCGACGCCGGTTCTTCTGTTGTGATTTGCAGCAGCTTACCCTGCAAAATAGATTAGCTCCATCAAGCGTTTGTCGTTGCAATTAACTGCACCGCATTTTCTGGAATAATCCTTGTGTAGAAGCACAGCGAGCATATTTATCACAAAGCATGTGAATGTTCTGGATAGTATTGCCATATGCTAAAAAATGCCAAGAATATTTCTTGGTTGTCATTGGTGATATATCTGCAGAAGTCAGCGTAAAAAACAATTTCGTTATACTCGCGTGAACTAAAACTGTCACTCGGTCATGAAGCATGTCTCTCCTTTGGCGTGCAAACGGTTAACTAAAGCAGTAGTGAACGAGAGGATGGCTTAGACTATGACACTGTTTTTACTTTTGATCACAGCTGCAATGACGGATCCGCCACAACCTGTATCAGGCAGGGCTGTTCTGGCTGTGGTGCGCTTGCCGAGCTTTTCGTGTCTCTGAGAATCCTTAGACCGGCTGGCTACCCTGTGCTGAAGAAAGGGGTGAGAGGAATAAAAGATGATAAAAAGAAATGAATCTTCAAAAAACGTCTTGAGGATGACTGTCGCAGAGGTCACCCCCAGTCGTTTGAATGAATAACCTCTGCGGCACATTCGTTATATGCGAGGAATTACCGACACGATTCGTGGGTATGTATTTTTACACCGCACATGTCCATATGTTATCCTAAAGCTTCTTGCTGAAGTCGGTGTGTCATTATTGCAATAGTTAACGATTTCAAATGTACACTGTGAGGTAGACTGCCGCAACGGTGATGACATTTAACACATTAACACACTGAGACTATACCTCATGTTTTGATTACGTTCTCAAAGCTAGAGCTATATATGAACAAGGCTCATGTGTTCATTTCAGAGCTCCTCTTGCAGCCACTGCAACTACCTCTGTTGAGGCCGACACGTGTGAGCAAGAGGGAGGCGTTCGGATCGTGCCGTACTTGAAGGTAGCTTTTGCCTTCTCTGCGCCTGTTGTCACGTGATCATAGCGGATGGTGGCGCGCTTTTGGCTGGGACAGCTTGGTGGAGTCCACGCACCACGACGTCGCTACGACGAACCAACATAAAGCGATGGCGCCTATACCTTTGTTCACAAACATGTAATAGGTCTATATTGCCGTCGTCCGCAACTGCAACGCTAGGGGAAGAAACTTAGGCCTAGTGTCCGAATTACGGCCGCGTGTTAGCTCTCCATAGAGTCGCTTCAGCAATTACTTCTCGCTGAATCGCCATCAATGATTCAGAGGGGGGCTCAGTGGCGCCCTACGACATTTCCTTCATTCCTCTTCTACTTTTTCATTCTCTAGACCACCGTTTCCAAACCCTCCATCTCTATTTCCCCGAAACCTCCCCACGTCGTTTTCTTATCTTATCCCGTGTGCCGCAGAACCAGTTCCTTAGCAGCCTTTACCACAACCCCTTAAATTCCTTCCTACAGTTAGATTTGTTCCAGGTCGAAGGAAGGTGGATTTTGAAACCACCTGGTTGCCATCTGTGAATTTCTATCCCTCCACCTATTTCGCCTCAGCGGGGCAGCACTTGTAAGAATGGCAAGCATAACGTTTGCCTAAACCGGAACCTATCTGGCTTCTTGTATATATATAGCCTCTGCGTAAGATCTTCCTCCTTTATATCAAAAAAGCTTATTCTTGGTTTAAACTATTTAAGCTACGGGCTGGGCTTTTACTCTCTGGTTGTCGATTGACCACTTGATTGTCGAGACACACTTTGATAGAGACGCAAGGAACAGAGACAAATGGGGCCGTCTTGCCTCAGAAGCCTGAAAACGAGAAGAAAGTCGCTGCTCCACAACTAAATTATTTCAATCGTATTTTAATTTGTCGCTTTCTTCAATGTGATGCTTCGGAGCAACATAGTCCGCACGTATAAGCGGCTGCGTAGTTTATGCGTGCGTGTAGGAAAGAGCTCATCGTTTTAATAAACGATCTCTGGTTTTTCTTATTGCTTATAAAAATCTGTTCCGCGAACTGAGTATAACTATCAGCCAAAAATATTGTCGTCCAAAATTTATTAGTTCAACGAGAACATATTCAGGGTTTATTAGAATCTTCCTTTTTTGTATTTGTCGGTTGAATTGATTTGAATGAACCTCGGGCTGCCGAGCTTGTGCTCACCCTCAAATTATTAAATTCTATGCGGTTGATTTCTCTAAAGTAGTGTATATTTGCACAAAATGAGAAAATCAAGACGCGGCAAAAGAATCAAGAGGGACGAGAAAAGTCTGGCCCTAGGCTTCAACGTCGACAAACTACAGCGTGCGTCAATATCAGTGAAACGTTGTCCCACTCTTATATCGAAGATCTCCATCTCATTTTGGAGAAGTGAAGCAGACGTATTACTGATACAACTCGTGCATCTCATCTTCATGCGAGACGCCTCCAATTAATGTGTCGGTGCCCCTGCCTATTATCCTAGTATCACGAAGCAGAGACTCACATCGGCCAACTAGACAATGTCCAGGTAATGTTGCTTGTTCCTAAAGAAACTGATGAATCATGTTAGTAATATAGGTCTTCTGACTTCGAAATTATTTCAGATTTTGAGATATCTTGAGTATTAACCCGAATATGCTCATCACATTAGGGATACGCCAGCATTTTTCTTGTGTGAAAAGACTCGAAAAGCGAACCACCAAATAAAAGCTGAACACGCCGATTACGTCATGCCCAAAATCGTCGCCGGGAAATCTAGATGCACGAAAATAGTAAGATTGAGTAGACGGTAAAGCAGCAGCGCAGCGTAGTTCAGGATGTTTAGTTCCAGTCAAATAATTTGTTAATTACTTCAATTTAAACCAACCATGCGCCACACCTCTCGTGGAATGTACAAAACGAGGGATGCCACCCACTTTGCGGAGGCTTTAAATTGTATGCGGAAGTCTTGAGTGCTCAAGCTTGTCAGAGAACGCGTGCAAATAAATGAATTCGTAACTACACCACATTGACTTTTGCCATAAGTCTGCCGTACACACGATTGCGATTCAGAAAATGCACCGACCATTCACCAACGCCTCGTCTCGTTTTGCCCACGCCAGCTTCACTATTTCCCACACCTCTGCAACCACTATAGGCCTTTTTTTTTCTTTCGTCGTTTCTCTTTATACGCTATACGAGGCATCAGCAATTTGAAACTTTTGGCTCCCGTGTCTCACGGCTTCTCACACACAGCCAGAGGGCAGTTCTCACAGAACAACTGTTGCTGTTCGAGTCACGGTTCGATCGTATTTCTACCCGCATCGCCCATCGGCTCTCTCCCGCAAGTCCCGCACTTCCTCAATATTACTTTTCGGGTCTCTTTTCTTTTTTTTCTCGTGCCATGATATACATCTCCGTTAACTTTTCTCTTTCCCGTATTGATGCGGTGCTCCTGATGTCTCATTCCATTCTCTTTTTTCTCTTTGCCTCGATTTGTTCGAACGTGTTGTGCCTAATCGTTGACAGAGGGGCTCATTTGATTCGCGCGCGCTGAGCTATAGGCACCTCGATTTTCATGTTTCTGACTGACATCATCTTATCACAGTATCCGTTCTTCAAAACGTGAAACTACTTTCAAACGGCAGGCCATTCGAAAATCGTCGAGACATCGATGACGACGACCATGCAGTTTTATGCAACCGCTACCAATAATGAGGTTCTGCAGTTATATTGAGAAGACAAGGAAGAAACAATCAAGAACTCGTGTGGTATATAAATTTAGAAAGAAATATTAGGTAGTGTTGTGTGAATAAATTGCTAATGAATCTCTTCACGATGCAGCTGTAATGAAATGATCGAAGCAAAATCCATAGAATTAATATATACAAAACATTTTATATATTTTAGCTACGAAACAAAGAAAATGTGAATTCATTTAGAAGCAGTAACATCAAATATTCCGTGGTCATGATAGCGAGTCAAACATGAATAGTAACAAAAAAAGGAAGGAACGGATGAAATTGAATGGAAAAAAAGAAGCTGATTGGTAAGTTAGTAAGCTAGACGGTATGGCTTGTGGAATTTGGGGCATTGATCTATTCACAATGAAAAAATTTTGTATGTTATTGAATTGTAAAATGGTATGCTTCAGAATAAGGTAGTTTTCCGTAATTTGTCCGACCACGGGGTCGGACAAATTACGGAAATGCAGCCTAATGCAGCCTGATGCAGCCTGAAATGCAGTCTGAAATGCAGCCTGATGCAGCCTAAGTGAGATGACTGCGAAGAAGGGCTACAACACCAAAAAGAGCGAGGCATCGTCTTGACTTCATATTCAGCTGTAGTATTCAAAGTAGTTTACCGTATGCAGATAACCTAGAAATGTTAGTATCCATAAGGCAATCAATTTGAGTGAGCAGGAATGAATGTGCCACGTTCCTTAAGCTTAAAGAGCAAAAGAACTAGCCATTATTGTTTAAGAAGGTATGTTATTAGAATAATATTTTGAATTCGTTAGAGTAGTTTAGAAAGCGTGAAACGATTTTGAAGCTCATTAGTCGTACAGCTTGCTTTTGTGCGACTCGATATGTTCACACTTTTTTCATATAGCTGGCAAAGATAATATAGCCGCTCCAATCACTCAGTCACAGGTAAAGGCGAACTTATTTCGTCAACATGGTATCGCGAAATCACGATCGCAACTCCACCTAGCCACCACCCCCAATCATAACTGTAGTATATCTCAAAGACGTGAAGGGGAAAAAAGCGATGACAGAAAGCACGGCAGCAAGTCGTTTCCGGCATTCGTGATCTGTTGGGTGGCAAAACAAAAATATTCAGCCGGTTCCACACCACGAAGACTGCGAGTACTCTGATAATAACAAATTTTTTGTACCAAAATTCATCATAAATTTGATGCTCATCATCGTTATTTTGTTTCACTGATTTACCCGCTCTTCCCTTCAATCACGTGAATTCTCCATCGCAATGGTCTAGTGGCTAAGGTACTCGCCTGCTGACCCGCAAGTCGCGGAATCAAATCCCGGCTGCGGCGGCTCCATTTTCGATCTAGGTAAAAGTGCTGTAGACCCGTGTGCTCTGATTTGGGTGCACGTTAAAAAAATGGCAGCATAACCACGGAGTGAAAGATGGAGAGTGGGGCGAAGCATTTGTCCGTCCATTCGTTCTTGCTTGCGTCCGTCCATGCGTCCGTCTGTGTGACCGTCCTAGCGTCCATCCATCCTCCCGTCCGTGCGTGCGCCTGTTCGTGTGTCAGTCCCTGCATTCGTCCATGCATCCGCCCCTGCGTCCGTTCATGCATCCCTCCATACATCTGTCTGTGCGTCCGTTCGTACATCTATTCAACACTCCAAGTACCACCATCTCGCATCTTTTCATCATATATTCTTCATACAGAAGCACCACCATCCAGCGGACATTCCAAGGACTAAACGAGAGGTGGCACACGGACACTTTCTTGCGGCTTGCGCTTCTGGTCTACTTCCCACCTTTAACCACCTCAACTTCATGGTATATACATGGTTCATGGTGCCGAACATCAACGTATGCAAACACTTTTTTCCCTAAAACTATTCACGAATGGAACAGTCTTCCAAAAAACATTGTGACCGCCCCTTCCACAGCGTTTCCTTCACTTTTCAAGGAGTATGTGGTCGCACAATGATATTGTATGCTGTGATTTAGGTGTTTTTGATTTGTTTTTGTTTTTTGAGTGCCGTGCAATTCAGCTTGTCCCCACTGATTTAAACGTACTTTGAATTCCTAAACCCCCTACAACAATGCCCCGAGAGGGCGCTGTAGGTATAAGTATAAATAAGTATAAATAAATACTAGTTCACTGTATTCATGGCACTGCGGCTCAACGCTCGCTAAACCTTTCTAAAACTAAGGAAGGTAGACCCAGCGAGTATAACGTAGCAACCCTTTCTTTTCAGATAGTGCTCCATGCACATGCCAATAGCTGCTAATGGGGATCGTAGCGTGTGCGTTAACTCAAAGCCGAGTGCTCATGTCTCTCATTCCCCATTAGCAGCCAGCGGCATGTACATTAAGCACTATTTTTTATTGTTGAACAACGCACAGAAGAAATCTCTCACCGGCACCACCTTGGAGGTAAAAATGTTATACTTGTTTCACACTACAAGAGCTACGAGGGACGAACGGGTGCCGCTATAAGGAGCTTCGCCCCTAAAACCCCAGGTAGATGAAATTTCCAGAACCCTCCACAACGGCATCCCTCATAAACATATGGTGGTTTCGGGACGTTAAACTCCACATTATTATATCGCGTGACCTGCGCGACTGCTCCTACTACTACAACTACCAATACTACAACGACTACTACTGCCAGTGCTGCTGCTACTGCTACTACTACTGCAACTACTGCTACTACAACTACTACCACTACTACTGCTCCTCCTCGTACTACTACTACAAATATTCCTCCTCCTCCTACTGTTACTACTACTACTACTACTACTACTACTACTACTACCACTACTACTGCCGTGCACCATGATGGAGCATGGTTATGGTGCTCGGCTGCTGACCTAACGGTAGCGGGTTCGACAGCTGGCCATGGTGGTTATATTTTGATGACATGTCAAAGGACGGTGTACTGTTCCATGTCAGTGGCCGGTAAGTAACAGCAGGTAGTCGCACTTTCAGAAGGCCTCCCCTACACCGTCCCTCATAATCATGTCATGGTTCTGGAACCTGACACTCTAAACACTAATACTACTAGAACTGAAACTGCTACTACAACAAATATGACGACGATGAGGACGATGTCTCAGGGAAGACAAGACACACTGGCAAGTAAGAAAAAACTCTCGAATTAACACAAAAGGGAAACGAGAAAATAAAAAGCAAAAAAGCAGCATCAAAAGTCACTGCTAGCATTCGTGTTGCGGAGAAAAAAAAAGGATGAGGCGAAAAAATTAAAAACACTAACATAGAGGTGTGATAAATTTTCGGGTGGTACCATACACCTGCAACGTCTTTTTTGTACGCATATGCACCTGGCCACCTTGCACCTGCCTCGAAGCGGCGCTGATCTTCATTGTTCCGATTCCCTGAGGGAGGGCGGTGCTCGCGAATCACGGCCGAGAACGAGGCCTACTAATGGGAAACCAGAAAAAAACGAAGAGTACTATTATGCCAGAATTCAGGGCGAGAACAAGAACAGAAAAAGGGCGGCCAGAAAAAACTTATTCAGAGACAATACAAGAACAAGCATACAAGAAAGGTGATCAGCATGACTCTTGGGAAGATGGTGGGAAGAAAATTGAAGTGGCCGTGCAATGGGCGTCATGATGATTGCCAGGCAAAGAAAATTGCGCGAAAAAGAGCCAACGTCCCAGTTATAAGCATAGACAGCCACCTGACTGATGCAGCCTAAGTGAGATGACTGCGAAGAAGGGCTACAACACCAAAAAGAGCGAGGCATCGTCTTGACTTCATATTCAGCTGTCTGCCTGGTTCAGTTTTCGTAATCGTTTTCTGTACGTCTATACTGTCTACACTACTTAAGATCTCCACCTGACTCACAGGTAAGAACCGCGACAACCAAAATGAGTTTGATCAGATTTCGGGGCTGTAGGCTTCAAAAGAGCGCGGGAACGAACTGCTTGAGATCTTATTTTTGCACCTTCCCGCATAATCCGTCTATAGCGAGAAAGCCCATGTCCGCCCCGTAACTTTCTCGGTCCTGCAGAATCAATAATTCCTATCTATCTATCTATCTATCTATCTATCTATCTATCTATCTATCTATCTATCTATCTATCTATCTATCTATCTATCTATCTATCTATCTATTTGTCTGTCTGTCTGTCTGTCTGTCTGTCTGTCTGTCTATCTATCTATCTATCTATCTATCTATCTATCTATCTATCTATCTATCTATCTATCTATCTATCTATCTATCTATCTATCTATTTATCTATCTATCTATCTATCTATCTATCTATCTATCTATCTATCTATCTATCTATCTATCTATCTATCTATCTATCTATCTATCTATCTATCTATCTATCTATCTATCTATCTATCTATCTATCTATCTATTCAACCCTTGTCTCTTTGTGCTACAAATGGGTGGTTGTCTTCTTCAGCTTTCTTAGCCCTTCCTTAGCCCTTACGGGTTTCCGCAGAACTCATTTTCAATATCAGTGCCAGCGTGTATCCCTGTAATTTGGCATTTTGTTGTGCGGTCAGAAGTTCGGCCAAATAAGCAGTTTGATCTTGGACCTACAGTCTGCTACCTTCGTCGCTGTCATGATCCCGTGAGAAAATTGGCGAGGTTCGAATATATTACCTTAACTATGTTAGCGCTCTTCAAAGCTCGCCTGACAGGCGCACCAAACTTAGCCACGCATGACTCGAGCTGTTCTTTTCTGCTGTGCACTAGCAATGTTTCCACAAAATGCATTTTCATACTGTCCACTTTCTTCTTCTATTTCGTGTCTATGTCACACGATAAGTTTGGTGGTTTCATGTCAGGGTGTGGCGCGTTTCAGCCGCTAGGATTTCCTGGCTCAACGGTCGTAGTCTCGGCTTCGCAAGTGATGTTCCCAGAGTTCACGCATCGTCTTCAGGTGTTCCAACACAATGGCTGGCAGTGGCGTATCTGAGATATATTGCGCACAAGGAATTGCGGTAATCAAAAGAAGTTTCGTTCATCTAAACGCGTGCCTTCGGCACGATTTGAGCTTAAGAATTCTAACATGTGCGATAGGACGCCGGAACATAGTCCATGTTCGTTTTTTTTCGTTACAACGCAAAAAAAAGACGGCTTTGCTTCAAAGGCAAATCAATGAACGCGATAGCAACAAATCGAAAGGTCACGTGTAGAATGGCAAGCAAATCAAAACGTTCCATGATGAAACAAACGCAAAAAAAGCACACACTCAGACACTTTGTTTCTGGTTGTGTGCCATCGATTATGGGTGTGCATAATTTGTTCTATCACGTTGTTAATGATGACAGGGGAAGTTGGGAATGACGAACATGCGTGTGATGTATTTATTAGTATTCGCTTCGAAATATATTTTCAGTTGCTAGCAAGCGCTTGTTTGTGTCCTCTCTGAGTGTGTGTTTTTTTGCGCTTGTTTCATCATGAACCTTTACCAACACGCCCAACTGGCAGTCATCCGAAATGTTCCCCGCGTTACTCACGCACAAATAACGCACGAAACGTTCTCACAGCTACTGATAAACGCGAATAAGCGTCTCAGTTGTTCCTTCGTTGTGTCGGAAAAGCGCGCTCTTTTTGCAAACGGACACTGCAACGATTGCAGTGACCTTTGTGCACCCGGTAAATACAACACAATCGCAATCGTACCAGCGAAACCCAAAGACCAGCGAAGACATACGATCCTCCCTACCGCGAGTCAAGGGTGCGTGATCGAGCGTCAACCCACTCCTCTCCGCGGGGCAAAGTACGCGTGGGAGATCAAAGCGTGTGCCACCGCGTCGTACATGTGGCAACACGTGCTCATTGCGCCATCTTTCTGGTAATGCTAAAAACACAAGAGTCCCCCCTCTTCCCCCAGGATGCCCGTCACCAGCGGTAAGTGGTAGATATAAATGGCTTGCCGTTTCAACGCTGACGGACGTGCTCCCTCGTAGCTCCGTTAAAAAAAAAGGCTGCTTCGTAGCTCAGTGGTTAACGCCTCGCACTCACGTCCCAGAGGTTCCAAGTTGAATTCTACGGGCCGGTGTCTTTTTGTGGCTTTTTTTTCTTTCTTGCGTTTTTATATATAGTATAGATACGTATACATATACGGTGAGTGAGGCGATGCCCATGTCGACGCCGACGTCTACGCCGACAACAGCAGCAAAATCCAGCCATGAGTGCCCATTTAATTACTATCGCAATAATAAATAAAACATGCCCACAAAGGGACGTCTTATCCACGCTCGTGGTGTTCAAACTGCAACAGGACCAATGTTTAGCGCCTAAATAGAGTGGATTACTTACGACATCTTGCCGCCGTAAACAAGGCAAAACTGCGAAAGCGTAATGCAATTTTTTTTTCGCGTACAGCACTAAGTCAGCTTTGGGAGCCAGCATCGTTAATGAGGGTGACGCGTTTGATTGGCCAATCAGCTACAATGGTCTAAGAAATAAGGTGCTAGAACGCTGTCCAGCAAGTCGAGGGATCAAATCCCGGCCACATCGGCCCAATTTTCGGTAGAGGCAATATGGTTCGAGCCTGCTGTTTCTCTCTTCCCTCTCTGCTCTCTATCTTTCCTCTCCCCCATCCCTCTCCCATACGCAGGGTAGCGAACCGGCTGCCTATAGGCTGGTTAACCTCCCTGCCTTTCTTTCCCCTCTATTTTCCTTCCTTTGGCGGTTCGCTACTACACGCGAAAGTGAGGTGTACTTCGCAAATGATAGCAGTGGCGATTGATGGATTTGTAGCACAACGTATATTTGTTATTTTCGCGGCTGTGTCTCATCGTCGGACCACGTTGTCTTCATGGAAGTAGCCCCTGTGGCATATGTCATTTTAAATGACCAGAGAACAACTCACCTACAAATGTGCAAGTGTACCTGGAAGCCAACAACGCGATGGACGCAGCAATTGCTGTGCATGTGCTGCCGCATCCCCCTAGCGGACGTGGCCGGAAACAACCTGATGGTGAAAGTAGCGAGGTTATTGTTGTATTTTATTACGATTTGTTTTATACATAACAGTATCCATCATAACAAAAACAATGGCTTAAATATAGTATGAGCGCCGCGTTAGGCAACAGCGTCTTTCTGTACAAGCCTCTGGTGCCGAGGCTACACACTTCATCGCGGCCGTCGCAGTGAAGGGAGGTCGGGCAACGCACTTGCTGGCAAGTGTACTTTACAGCGAGTGACACTAAACTTGCTCATGTGACAGCGCACAAATAACACTCGCGTCTGCAGTGTACTCGCTCAAAGTGCACTTAAGTTGCTACTTGTGACAGGGGTATCTGTCTCTGTGCCTCAAGCGTTGTGATCGGTTTGTCTGTCTTTGGCGCGATTAGCCCGTTTCGCGACCAATAATTCGAAGCTGGAACGCTGACGTTCCTACGTTCCTTCGAAAAAGGAACTAGTTCCTGTAACGTCGTTCCTTGGAATGCCGTTTCGTATAACACTGCGTTACACTCGCTGAACCCCATGCAATGTGCACGTGATCCTGTTCTGCTCTTTCCTATCTTCACCTCCCCTTTCATACTATCCTTTTCCTTGCACAAAACGCTGATGCTTTACCCCAGCCGAGAGCATTGTTCACCACCGGGGCAGTTCGTAGTGGTTCTCGGTACTGTAGTGCGACTTGAGCGGGTGGACACGCGAGTAGGTCACTCTAACGCGGGCGACAGCTGGCGTTGTTGGCATGCCCGTTTCCGGCATCTGCAACGTCCCCAAATGTCACCTCCTTTATTTCACGGCGCAGCTGCTAGGCTCGGCGATTTATGCAGAACGCATTAAATTCAATATTTTTTATAGTTTCTGAATGAAAGAACAGCTGTATTTACTGATCTAATAACCCAATCTTTTAATTTGGCTGAAAACTTTGGTGGCAAAACATTTGTATAATATCCCTTTCACACCTGGCCTGGCTGAAAACGTAGAGCCTATATGTCATTGATGGCATTTTATTTCAATTGTTTTATTCAGTATGTCTTCCTCAAGTAAAGGTGTTTCGTTAACGGTGCTGCTGCTAATTATGACCTATTCACAGCCGTAGAAAATCAGACTGTGAAGGAAGTGTTTGTCGAAAGATAACAAACGCGCCCCTGCAGGAGCCCGCAAGGACAACATATAGAGTGGTGCACCTTAGGAGCGAAGTATCTACGCAGCAAATACAGCACTCCGTGTATGCATTGTCATGGTTCCTTGTGCGTCGACAGCGTAATGCACCCGGTCATAATGGCGAAAGTAGATCCAGAACAATTAAGCAGCTACGCAGTCACAGCACTCCGTAAATGCATTGTCGCGGTTTCTTGTGCGTCGACAGCTTAATGCTTCCGGCCATAATGGTGAAAATAGACCCAGAACAATTAGGTACATTGTGTAAATTCTGTGGCAGCCGCACTGACTTGTTTCACGTGGTTTGGGCATGCCAGTCTAACAGAAGCATCGTGCAAATTACGCAGCCAACGTGGGAGGGGTGGGAGGAGGCTTTGTAGGGCCCAGCTCTCGAGAACCAGCGCAGACTCGTGGAGTGGGCGCGAATTGCAGCGCAATTTAAGCAAGTCCTGGAAAAAAGACATCCGTCCCTGCGTACGTCCGTCTGTCTGTGCATGCATCCGCTCGTTCGCCTTTCCATCGATCCATCCGTGCGACCATCCATCCATTCATCCGTGTGACCATCCATCCATCCATCCATCCATCCATCCATCCATCCATCCATCCATCCATCCATCCATCCATCCATCCATCCATCCATCCATCCATCCATCCATCCGTCCATCCGTCCGTTCATCCATCCATCCATCCATCCATCCATCCATCCATCCATCCATCCATCCATCCATCCATCCATCCATCCATCCATCCATCCATCCGTCCGCGCATTCAACTAGTGAGCGCTCTAACTATACTGCCATCTCGCATCTTTTCTTCGTATATTCATCGTATAGAAGTATCGCCATCCAGCGGACAATGACTAAACGAGAGGTGGCACTGCCGGACTAGAGAAGCAGCACACGCGCCCTCTTACGGCGTGCACTTCTTCTCCAGTTCGCGCCTTTCACCACCGCTAAATTATAGCAATGCGGCCCAACTTTCGCTAAACCTTGCTAAAGCGCAGAACGTTACGCCCAGCGACTTTAACCTGGCAGTTTTTTCTGGACAAATACTGTTACTGTTTAATTAGTAAGTATAAAATTCAAGATAAATTTTATTGGAGAATAAGTGACTGACACTCGTCTCTGTAGGTTATTTCACCAGAAACAGCTATTTTGATTTATGATTAACATGTACGGGTTTCCTCTCAATTAAAAAAAACGGCAGCATATCCACGGAGTGAATGATGGATAGTCGGGCGAAGCATCTGTCCGTCCATTCGTTCTTGCTTCCGTCTATTTATGCGTGCGTCTGTGTGGCCGCCCGTGCGCCAATCTGCCCGTCCGCGCGTGCGTCTGTTCGTGCGTCCGCACGTTCATCTGTCCGTCCGTCCCTGATTTCGTCCATGCATCCGCTTCTGCGTCCGTCCATGCGTCCATCCGTCCGTGCAGCCAACCATGTGTCCGTCCATGCATGTCTGTGTGTCCGTTCGTCCACCTATTTAACACTCCAAGTGCCCCCATCTCGCATCTTTTCATCATATATTCCTCATATAGAAGCACTGCCATCCAGCGGACATTCCAAGGACAACGATAGGAGGCACACGCACACTTTCTTTCAGCTTGCGCTTCGTGTATACTTCCCACCTTTAACCACCTCGAGTTCACGGTATTCATGGCACTGCGGCCCAACGCTCGCTAAAGCTTTCTAAATTCTAGGAGGTTACGCCCAGCGAGTATAACGTAGCAATCCTTTCTTGTCTTCTGTGCGTTGTTGGACAATAAAAATTTGCAGCGTGTGCATTAAATGAAAGCCGAATGCTCCTGTTTCTCATTCCTTTTTAGCAGCCATTAACATGTACATTGAGCACTATTTTTAATTGTTCAACAAAGCACAGAAGAAATCTCTCACCGGCACCACCTTGGAGGTCAAAATGTTATACTTGTTACACACTACTACAACGGCTACGAGGAACGAACGGGTGCTGCTATAAGGAGCTTCGCCCCTAAAAGATTGAGCGCGTGCCACTCGTCAAGTGCGGCCGTAGAGGTGGCTACCTACTACAACTACGAGGATGTATACTGCTACTACTACTACATGCAGACATTGCAGACGCACAACCCAAAGCATAATAAGGTTCACCCTAAAATGCCGCGTGCAGCGGACTCTGGCATTGCCGTAACACGCGCCTTGCAGGAGAGCTCAGCAATATCTCTACCTAGCGAATATGTGTGTACTTTACACTGTAGAACCGTGGGAGCCTCTGCTACCCTACGGACGTGGTTCGTCGTAACCATCTTGGAGACACCATCAAAAAGCGCGCTAGCGATATGCTGGGTGAAGTCCACTGTAGGTGACTTTTCCGGTACGCCTTTTATGAGACGCTCGCTGAGAATGGAAGCGATCATTGACGTCAGCGGGCGCATGAAATTCCAGAAGGGTTTCTCATCGTCATCCGCCCGAGTTTTGAACTTTGAGGACAAATAGGTTCCTTTTTCCTGCACCTATTCGCACCATTCTTTTTACATTTGTCTGAACTATCATTACTACACACACTGTAGAACTTAATAAGGCTGCTGCAAAACTGTCGTAAGGTGCCTTCATGAACTCGCGCAAGGCGCATCGCTATCCGGTATCGCAGCACTCCCTCGCATGTTAGCTTTCCTGCAACGCTTGCTTGGTTTTGCCAGCGATGAAACAAGACGCACAAAGATTTATAAATAAGAGTGTATCACACGGACACCAGGTGGAACGGAAGAGTGGAAAGCAAATACCAGAAGCTCGGCGAGGGAGATGGGCACGAACAGGAAGCGTGAGGGAAAGGTGTGTGCTTTGGTGAGGTATGCATCGATGCGGTTGTAGTCGTCTCCGTACTCCAATTCGGTTCACGTTCGTGTTCTCGACCACCCACCACAACGCCAAACGCACCCGCCGCCAGAGGTTCCGCCATCGAGAAACACGAAATCTAGGCGGTCGGTCGCACCTGCGCCCTTTTCTCTCTGTTTTGTAACTTTCTCATTTTTTTTCTCGGATCCCGCGTTTATGTGCATTTGTTCCCACTTCTTTACATTGTTTTAGGGGCGAAGCTTTTCAAAGCGGCACCCGTTCGTCCGTCGTCGTAGTACGTAACATGTCTTACGCTTCGACCTGCAAGGTGGTGCCGGTGGGAGATTTCTCCTGTACGTTGTTGAACAACAAAAAATTTGCAGCGTGCGCGTTAACTAAAAGCCGAATTCTCCTGTCTCTCATTCCCCATTAGCAGCCATTGGCACGTACATTGAGCACTATCTGACAAGAAAGGGTTTCTACGTGATACTCGCTGGGCGTAACCTCCTTGTTTTTAGAAAGGTTTTGCGAGCGTTGCACCGCAGTGCCATGAATACAGTGAACTAGTAGTATATACCATGAACTCGAGTTGGTAAAGGTGGGAAGTTGACACGAAGCGCAAGCCGTAAGAAAGTGTGCGTGTGCCACCTCTCGTTTAGTCCTTGGAATGTCCGCTGGATGATAGTGCTTCTATATGCGGAATATATGATGAAAAGATGCGAGATGGTGGTACTTGGAGTGTTGACTAGATGGACGAATGGACATCCAGAAAGATGCATGGACGGACGCACGGATGGCTGCACGGACGGTGAACGCATGGATGGACGCAGGGGCGGATGCATGGACGAACGCAGGGACGGACGCACGGATGGACGTGTGGACGCACGAACAGACGCACGCTCGGATGGGCGCAAGGACGCATGGACGGTCACTCAGACGGACGCATGGACGGACAGAAGCAAGAACGAATGGACGGACGGATGCTTCGCCCCACTCTCCATCATTCACCCTGTGGACATGCTGCCATTTTTTTTCTTTGGCCTTTTATCGGCAATGAATAAACGGTGAAAGGGGGGGGGGGGCGTGAAAACATGTGTCTCTGCCATCGGTGCTCGTTGTGTAGGAACATAAATATGTCGTGGTTTACCGTTTATAGCCACGTGGCATGCGGGTATACTTCAGAAACCTTACAAGGTACGGAAAAAGAAGACTTGAGGCCTATTAAATAATGAGTACAGTGTTGCATAGTGTTTTTACCATGAGGGCCTTTGATGCGTGTCGTATCTGTTGGTTTGTTTTCTTCTTCTTTTTCTGTTTTTTTGCTTCTGCATGTTTTGTTTGTTTACTTGAAATTGTGACTTTTTCGGTATATATCGGTGAGAAATACTGGCCATTGCGCATCGTCATATTCCGTTGCGTGGAATGTGTGCTAGAGGCTTAACAAGAGAATGCCACAAAAGAGAAAACAAAATGAAAAGCAAGACTTCTATAGGCTCAGCGGGTTGAATAACCCAAAATTTTGGGCAAAGCCTTCTTTCTGGTCCGTGTACTTCTTGCTCTCAAATGATTTTATGCAAACTGAGGAATCAGCACGTGAACGTATTGCATAACTTGCGCTTCTCTTCCTGGGCTTCTGTGAAAGAGAGTTGCTGTGCTGAAGGTATTTTTACACGGCCATTTTAGTTTATATTTTGCAGTGAACACTGGCATCCGGCTGTGCTCTGTTTATAACGAACCCTCAGCTACTTCAGTGTGTTGTTTACCTTCCCACGTTCTCGTGGAAGTCTCGCAGCAGCAATAACTATCGCTGGTTTAATTAAACAGGGTTCATTTTCTTAATGGTGATCAAGTATGCATGTGCATGCGTATAAATCCAGTTCTCTATGTCCCTGCCGATTGCTGCATTTACACTTAGCATCAGTAAACCCGGTGGTCATTCATTAGCCCCCATGTCATCTTCAAGTTCAATCTCTTTTTTAAGTTTTAGTGTGTATGAACTTTGCTGTGCTTTTTTTCATTTTTCCGAAGAGCGCACTGGACGTCTTCCCAATCTAAGTTTCTTACTGTGTTCGCATAAGAAGCTTTTACATGTACGAAAAAAATATCGGCGCGCAACGTATATATGCATTGATCAACGTTTTCTTTTCAATTTGTTTATTTCATTTCTTTTTTTTCATCTCACTCATCATCTCCCCCTCTATCTACAAACAACGCAAGAAATTAGTTCTTATCTTTACGATCTAAAAACGCTGCGTGGCAGTCGTTTTAATTCTTCCGAAAACTGCAGAGCCTAGCCTATGCAAAAAGACGTGCGAGCGAAACGAAATAATTTGGGTCCTGAGTGATGAATAAGGCTCTTTTTACGCTAAATTAGCTGAAATCGCCTTCCTCTCGGAACGACTCGCTCCACTAGCCGTTTAGGCTCGTGGGAGTAACTGAGGGCTCACTCATGAGGTCTTATCGGAAATGAGTACGACGCGTCCAGATAAGAAATAAAAAGGGGAAAATAATATTCAGGGCATACGCGCGAAACATTTTGGGAACTTGAAATCCTAGCAATTCATCTTTTCCTTTAGCATTGCTATATTTGTTCTGATTTTGTGTACATTTTTTTTGGCTCGGCTTTGTCCTAACACCCCGATATCTAAAAGAGGGGCAGTGAAATTGCGGGTACGAGGACGCCTTGCCAATCGAGCGATTTCCAGGGGCTCGACCATGGCTTAATAACGCCTGTTATCTGTTGGGAAGCAAAGTGCTGTTTCTAAGACGTAGAGGGGCGCATGCTCACGCAGGAACACGCACACATACAAACACGAACACGCACGTCTATAGCATACACAAATGCTCAATTTCTTAAAAAGAATTCTTTACATTCAATTCCTCAGAGCATATATAAAAGTTCGCGCGCTCACGTTGACCATTAGTCACAGAGGTTAAAGCACGTAAACACGGGGGTACAGTCATGGTACTTTTGTCTTAAGCGTGCTAATGTAAATGCTACGAAGAAGGGCCGCACATTAAGAAATTTGATCGTGCTTTACGAGGTCTCCCGCAATCACTCAGTGCATAGCAATTAGGCATATCGAACGCATTGTGAGCATCCTGTGGGAGAGTTTTTCCCTGTGGAGAGAAAAACACCAGTTCTTTTAGACTGGCTAACATCGCTGCCTTCCCTTTGTTTCCAGTTCCTTCCTTCTTTGCTTCCTTCCTTCCTTCCTTTACACGCGAAGCAGTCAGTGAGTAGCAATCTATGCAGATTTTGTTTATTTTTTTGCGTTAAGTCTAGCGTTCCGAGCGTTAAGGTCCATCGTTGAAGGCCACGATAACCATAACCACTGGCGTACACCCGGGAGAGGGAGTAAAATTTCTTGAAAAATTTTTCAGTGTTGGTTGTGTAATGACATACACGCACAGGTACAAGCACTCTCATGAACATGATTGGACAAATGAACACAACTTCTCCGCTATACCCGCTACCAATCACATCATTTCACACCAAGAAGAAGACGGGGAATTACGTCAGAGTGTTTGTTGGCAGTGGCAAAGCATCTAGGGAAGGGTGTTTCAGCTCCACCATCGTGAAATTTTAAGAGGAGTGAGGCACAAATTATGACAAGAGAGATTTATTTGACGAGGCACTGGTGGTGCCAAGCACGGAAGCAGGCATGTTGGAATGGGTGTTTCCGCTCCACACTAACGTCCTCGCAAAGCTGCGTCGGAATCCAGCTTACTATCAGTTGCAACTACTTCTTCTCATTACAATCTTTGTTATTATTATTATTATTATTATTATTCTGCCCCTTCTTCTACTTCCTCCTTCTTTTTTCTTCTTTTTCTTCTTTCTCGATCTTCATCTTCCATTTTTTCTTTTTTATTTTTTACTTTATTCCTCCATTCTCTGCATTCCCACACGCCCGGTTTCCGTTCCCTACGGTAGATACGGTTTTAGCTGCATTAACGTCATCTGCTATTTGTCGGGCTGACAGTCGCCTTCCTAATCTTTAGTGCACCGGCGTCGAGTGGTGAGATTCGCCTTATATTTGTGGCGCCTATACCCGTTTATTAAGGAGCGTGACTAAACGAGACTCCATGACGACGAAAGACACCGACAAGCGGAGACACTAAGGTGCTTCGCACCTATAATTTTAGGGCGGGTCCTCCAGCGTGCCTAGCTCAATTGTAGTCACGAGTGCTACCCACGTGACCACGTCATGAAGTGTGTATAGTATAAGCGGTAATAAAAGGAAACGTCTTAGCTTGCCTCTGTTACACTTGGTATGATGAATGTGGCAATAAAGGGTGGCCTTCAACACGTGTTTGTTCAAAACGATTTCCTGTTAGGAACAACACTTAATTAGTACTTCTCTATCATTAGGATCGCCGACACATTATGCTGTCAAATATTTTTGGTTTAGTAGCAAATATTTGTTAAAATAAGTTTTCATGTTGCAATACTATGATATAATGAAGTGGACGTGGTAGTGAAAGGTTCCGGAAAATTCAACGCACCTACAATAGCGTTCTCATGAATGCAAAGATACAAGCCCCTAGAGTTTTGCCGCCATCTAAATGCGGCCGCCGTGGTTGGGATTCGATGCCGCCACCTTCGGGGTCAGCAATCGAGGTCCGTAATGATTAGACCACCGTGGGGGGTACGTAATTCATTAGTTTGAACGCGAATATCTCCAACACATTCACGCAGTATCTTTTTGCACTCTCTTCATCCCTTCTCCTGTGCAGGGTAGCGAACCGGACGTGCGTCTGGTTAACCTCCCTGCCTTTCCTTGCATCTTTATCTCTTTCTCTATTAACAAAAAGGTAAATGTCGTGAGAAAGCCCATTTTTAAGTGACTGAACGTCAGCCAGATGAAAGAGTGGACACTGATCTATACTGGATGTGGTTCGGTGCATTATTATTGCATCATGTATGAGTAAAATGCATCTATATTGCATGGTGAGCTCTCCATTTTAGGAGCTATAAGTAGTGTGGTAATATTGCATGAAAAACTACAATAATAAACCAAAATCAGTGCAACACAGGACGTGCATGGGGAATTCGAACGAAATAGAGCGACTATCAGAAGAGTCACTTCCATACGCTACAGCCGGCAATGTCACAAATGACATGTACAGTACTCAGGGCTTTGAACGCGACATTAATTTTTCTTGCACAACGAATAGTATGTGCAGTTCTTCGAAATAAGCATATCACGTACTGACGAATGCGGTGTCCAATACAAATGCTCGCTCTCATCTAAGCGTTCGAGTTGAAATCATGCCATTATGACCTGAACTGTAGACTCTGGAATCGAAAGCATGTGCTTTACTTAGCTATGAATTCTACCGTTTCAGTGTGTGAGCACGGTAAATATATTTGAAATCCTCCGCTCACCTGTGGGCCGGCCACTAACGGTCTTTCCATGGGAATGCACCGGTGGCGCTTAATACTCGAGCGAATGCAGTGCACTTTCGCGGCAGAACAACTCATCGCTGCTGCAGTGTTGTGGGAACGAAGGCCGATCACCATCGCCCTTTCTCTCTCCCTCCCTTTTTACCATCTAAACTTTCCTGCACGTTCAACCATGTAGTGGTGATGTGAACGGCGCTGGAGGAATCCTTAATTAAGGTCGGCCTGAACATTCCGCTGAGCGGCAGTAATTCGCAATGGCACGTACTTTCCTAACACCGCAATGCAGTGCGAAACTATAGCGGCACGGAGCGCATTAAGCGTACAAACGAAATAAGGAAAAGAAATCTGGACCATTTCCAAAGTTCTTGTGGACAAGTGCACACATCCGCGAATGAAAGCGTGAGGGAACGAATAAGCACAATGATGCGTAGGCGTGGTAAGTTGACGAGCTCATTAAAGTACAATGCGAGTGTCTTTTTCAGTTTCCACCGTGCAAATCGGTGATTAGCCTTGATTGAGGAGAAAACGTTAAGTTTTCGAGGGATTCCTTGACAACGCATCTTGTAGTGGACTGCAAAACGAATGGTGATAATTTCTGGGGTCTCACGCCCAATCCGAGTGATTTCAGAGTAATCTTAACGTATTCTGCGTGTCTCTTTACATATGTGGTGGTATCATGACCTGGGTGATTGTATTTTAGGCTTTATAATACTTTAGTGGTTACAATGGATGTCATGATACAGTGTTTTTAGCGCTGTTCGGAGAAAAAAAAGGGAAAGCCTTGTAAGAGAAGAGAATCTTCTCATCTTTTTATTTAATCTAACTGAATTAGAAACAGTGAAAATATTGTTCCGAGTGACTGTGTTTATTTACAGATGAGGTGAAATGGCGTTGTGAAATAGCAGCGTACTTCTGAGACAGGCCTAGAACGCTTCCAACCAACCACACAGTCCAGGCGCAGCTCCACTACTCTTCTTCTTCTTCCGCGCCCCGTAGGCTTGCGCATCTTCGTTTCAATATAAACAATATAATAATTGTCCTCTTTGATTCTCTCGCAGGTGAGCTGATGTCCTGCTGGAATTTTTCTGTGAGTTTTTTTTTACCCATTCGTACACCCATTATTTCAGCGTGCCTGCGTCAACGTTTGCAAGTAGTTCTCCTGACTCCAAATTTCTTGTCAAGCTTTTTTTGTTTTCAAGAAACGCGTTCAGTCAGCGAATATATGCACGTAAATAAATGAACGTAATGTACTTGCACGTGCCGACGTTTTAACATAACAATGACAGTCACAGTGGTATAGCAATTGAAGTAAAAAATAAGTTTTTTATAGGGAACAATACTTGTTAAAAGCGTTTTCTTTTAATCGCCCAACGGAAGGACGGTCAGCCACATACTGCATAAAAGGAGCTCATTCCAGCGCGAGCATACCTCTATTAAAGAAACAAGGTGATGTGATTAAAAATACATAATCTTTAGGCAGGGGCGTAGGCAGTAATCTTTTTTGAGAAGGGGGCAAGGAAACAGTGTGCTACCCGCTAGCTACGCCACTGCCTTCAGGATTCCTCACATCAGCATGCCTGAAACGACAAATATTAAAGATAAGAGTATGTAGTATGAAGTTAGTTTGTTAAATGGCAAGCTGTACTGATTGGATTGGATAAACTTTTATTTGGTCCTCCAAAACACAGATCACTGTGTTGCGGGCAGCTCCCACGTGGGGACTGAGATGCCAAGCTCCTCAGCCACCTCGCGGGCTTGGTGGACAGCCCAGAGCTGATCTGCCAAGGATGAGCTGCGGATTGCCGCCTCCCATCGGGCAGAGGTGATGTTCGATATATGAGCGAATTTGGTGCACTGCCAGAGCATGTGTTCTAATGAAGCTATTTCCCCACAATGTGGACAAAGATTACTTGGGTATAGGTCAGGGTACATGATGTGTAACATATTCAAAGTAGGGTACATCCGCGTTTGCAAAAGCCTTAATGTAAGTGCTTGGGGCCGGCTAAGATTTTTGTGAGGTGGAGGGAAAATCCTTCTAGACAGGTAGAAATGTTTAGTGAGCTCGTTATATGTTGTAAGAATTTCCCGGTTATCCCCTTCACCGGTAGAACGCATCCCCGGGGAGGCGCGGTTGGAGAGTTCTCGCGCCGCCTCGTGTGCTGCTTCATTGAGATTGGGAGGGGAATCGTTGATTTGCCCAAGGTGAGCTGGGAACCAACTCAGAAGATGATGCGTTATGTTCTTGCCTTGCAGTATTCTCAGAGTTTGTTCAGAGACCGTCCCCTTGGCGAACGCCCGTAGTGCTGCCATGGAATCACTGTAGACGACTTCAATGTTATCCATCTTGAGTGCTAAGGCGATGACCACCTGTTCCGCAATGATTGGGTCTTTCGTCTTGACCGTCGCTGAGTTGACGACATGGCCAGCCCCATCGACCACCACTGCCACAAACGCTTTCCCATTGGCGTAGGAAGCCGCGTCAACAAATACGACCCCTCGTTCCTCGTTTGAGACTTGACGAAGTATAGTCCTGGCCCTCGCTACTCCTCTTCCGACGTTGTGTTCTGGATGCATGTTTCTTGGTATAGGAGACACCGTGATATTCTCCCTGATGTTGTCGGGGATATCATTGTAATTGTGCCTGATTGCCATTGGGTGTTGGCCCAGCTCCTGCAGGATCATTCTCCCCGACCTTGTTGTAGATAACCTTGCAAACTGTGCTCTCTCTTGGGCTTCTGCTATTTCTTCGAGCGTGTTGTGAATGCCAAGCTCAAGCAGACGCTCGGTGCTGGTATGTATGGGTAGGCCCAGGACCTTCTTGATAACTTTCCTGAGGAGCACATTCAGTGTCTCGGACTCTGCTCTTGACCAGTTGTGCAATGCTGCCTCGTACGTGAAGTGGCTTAGAACAAACGCATGCATCAACCTGATGAGGTTGTCTTCCTTGATCCCATTTCTATTGTTGGCCACTCTGCGTATGAGGTGCACCGCACTGTCTGTTTTCCAAGTAAACTTGGCTATAGATTTGCTGTTGGCGCCGGTAGACTCTATCAGCATGCCCAGGACTTTGATGGAGTCGACCCTCTGGATGGAATTCCCTTGATTTGTACGGAGGTGGATGTCTATCTGGTTTAACGGCTTCCATCCCCTGGGTTTCGGTCCCCGGCGTGCAGTCCTATACAGTAAAAGTTCTGACTTACTCGAGGAGCACTTGAGCCCAGAAGGACGAAGGTACTCTTCTACGGTGTCAATCGCCTCTTGCAGGGCGCTCTCAATCTGCCCCTCGCTTCCACCTGTGCACCAGATGGTAATGTCATCTGCGTAGATGCTGTGCTTCAATCCTTCAATGCTCGATAATTTCTTTGACAGTCCAATCATGGCAATGTTGAACAGCATTGGTGAAATCACTGCCCCTTGCGGCGTGCCCCTTGCTTCTAGTTCAATTGCTGCGGTCTCGATATCTGCAATCTTCATCACGGCTTTCCGATCTGTAAGAAAGGACCATACGTAGTCATAGAAGGCTTTCCCCAGACCAAGCTTGGAAATTGCTTCGAGTATGAATGAGTGGTGGATGTTGTCAAACGCTTTTTCTAGATCTAGGCACAGAATGGCTCTCACGTCTCTCGTTTCGTTGTCGATGACCTGGTGTTTGGTAAGCTTCAATGCATCTTGTGTGGAAAGCCCTGCCCTGAATCCAACCATATTGTGTGTATATATGTCGTTATCTTCCAAGTACTTGTTTATCCTGTGCAGTATGGCATGTTCTGCAACCTTGGCGATACATGAAGTCAAGGATATTGACCTCATGTTGTCCAAGTTAGGGGGCTTTCCTGGCTTAGGAATAAGGATCGTCCTGGCCAGCTTCCACTGCTCTGGCACCCTGCCTTCTTTCCATGCTGCATTGATCATATCCTTCAGGGTTTCAATTGAATCATCATCAAGGTTACGAAGGGCCTTGTTTGATATACCGTCCGGGCCAGGGGCTGACCTGCCGCTGAGATCATGCAAGGCTCTTCTGATCTCCTCGATGTTAAAGTCGCCCTCAAGACCTGGATTGGGCCTGCCCTGGTACTGTCTACTTGGTTTGACCAATCCTCTTTTCATTGGGAGGTACTTATGCACGAGCCGCTGCACAACTTGCTGTTCTGTAGTGCGCCCTATCTCTTTGTGCAAAATTCGAGCGATAACATGCTTTTGATTTGTTTTGTTGGTGTTTTCGTTGAGGAGATGCTTTAACATATTCCATGTCTTGCCATTGCGCATCTGACCATCGACAGAGTTGCAGAGTTCGTCCCATTGCTGCCTGGATAGTGCGCGACAATGTTCCTCGACTGATCTGTTTACCTCAGCTATCTTCTTCCTCAGTCTTCGGTTCAGGCGCTGACCCTTCCAACGGTTCTGTAGTGCTTGCTTTGCCTCAAGAAGATGAGCGAGCCGGCTATCCATTCTTTCAACCGGAAAATCTGTGGTAATGGTGGAGGAGACGGATTTGATGTCATCTTTAATCTGTTTGACCCACAGCTCCAAGCCTTGTCTGTGGCCATCTTGTTCCCTTTCCATCCTTATCTTCCTGAACTTATCCCAGTCTGTGAAGTGGAATTCTCTCTGCTTTTTACGCTCCACGGAGAAGGTAGTGGCAAGAATGCAGTGGTCACTCCCTAGGTCTACAGCAAGGTTCATCCACTGGGCCTTCTTGATGTTCCTTACAAATGTAAGGTCCGGGGTGGAATCCCTGCAGCAAGATGTACCAAGCCTTGTTGGTAGGCTGGGGTCTGTGATTAGGGTGAGATCAAGTTCACTGGAACTTTGCCAAAGTCGATTTCCTTTCCCAGTGTTGTACTTGTAACCCCATGTATGATGAGGGGCGTTGAAATCACCTGCTATGACGAGTGGACATTCCCCGGCGATATTAACAGCTTTCTTTAGAACCGTCTTGAACCCTTGCTTTTGTTCCTTTGGACTGCTGTATATATTAAGAATGAAAATGCTCTGACGGTTGCTGGTACCTGGCACGATCTCTACCATGACGTGTTCCAACCGGCCTGCTTCTATCTTGAGGTCGTGGGTTACGTGCGTTAGTTTGTTGCATACGAAGGTGCAGACTCCCCTCCCTTCAGTATCCCCTATTACAGGCCGGAATCCAGGCAACGTTGCTTGCGGTGAAAGGGCTTCTTGTAATAATATAATATGAGGCTTTTCTTGGCTGCTCCTGATATACTGCTGTAGGGCTGCCTTCTTTTTAAGGTAACCTCTACAGTTCCATTGCCAGATACGAAATGCTTCACGTAGCGCTGCCATCGTGGTTATTACATGGGCGGCCAGAGCCTGATGCTGCACCTGTCGACAGGTTTGGTACCACTAGTATTGGTGGCCGAAGGGGTGAGTTTGGTGCATGAGGAGGCCTTGCTGTATTGTGCTGATATGCTTCGACCTTTGTAATGCGCAAAGTCATATGCTCTCCCAGTGCCGCCACGCTTGACTGTAGCCTACCCATCTGCTCGCTAAGATTGGCTACTACTTTGCTGAGCATGTCAAGGACCTCTTTCATATCTGGCATGCTCGTTTGGTTGGCTTCCACGTGTTCTGCCATGACTGCCCTCTTTTTTGTGGTTCTCGAGTCCCCCACGTTTTCAGCCACAGGGACATCGACTGGCTGAGGCATTGGCTGTGAAGACTGCGCGCTGGTTAGCTTAGTGAGAAGAATTTTTATTTTCTTTAACTCAGCTGATAGCCTCTCATTCGATTTTGTAAGTCTCGCGTTTTCTTGCTGTAGCTGTGCAATTCTATCATGCTCTGGCAGCTTACCTGTCATCACCTCTGCCGCGCCGTTGCGCACTCGCTCAGCCCAGCTGCCTTTCGATGCAACTGCAGGCGTCCTCCCGGGGTGTGAAGCCGTGATCTCGAACTGAACGCCAGGCAGCTGGCCATTCGGGTGCCGCCCAGGCTGATCCCGACCCTGATGGTGACCTTGAGAACTCGAGCGCCCCCGTGATTGGGAGCGGGCCTTGGGTCTAGAACCTCTTCTGGAACGCGACCTCCCCCTGGAGTGGGGCCGCCTTTGCTGTTCTTGAGTAGTCTGGATGCTCTGCGTCCCGTAGGCTGGAATAAGCTGCTTGTCGTTGATGTCTGGACTCGATGTGATTGATGCGTCCCGGGCTTCTGCGGCTGCTCGCGATCTTTCCCAACGTCTGCGTCTGACGACGTATGGCACTAAGAACCTGTTCTTGCACTCTTTGTCTGCCGTGGGATGGTGACAGTCACACAGCCTGCATCTTGGATTGCACTGGTGCAGGCTATCCGGGTTCTTGATCTCGCAGCCTCTGCAGATGGTTTCGGCTGGGTTCGGACAGACGTCAGACCGATGTCCCAGCTTTCCACAGACGTAACAAATATCGATGTTCTTGCGGTAAAGGAAGCACTGCAAAAGTGAAGGTCCATATCTCACGAATCTGGGCACCTTGTGTCCTTCGAACGCTATGATGATTGTCCCGGTGTCCTTGATTCTCTTGGCCTGCAGCGCGAGCGGGTTGTTCGCGTTCACAATCTTTCGGGTCAAAATGTCCTGAGTATCGCTTACGGGGATCCCGCGAATCACTCCTTTACAAGTATCGTGGGGTGCCGTGGCGTACGCGCTAACCTCGAAAACTTTGCCTCCAATGTCAATTTGCTTGACCTTGAGGTATCTTGAAGCTCTCTCTTCGTCCGGAGTGCTCGCCACCATAATGTTCTGCTGCAAGTTGGAACAGATGATGTCCTGCATGGCCTCCTCCTCTTTGATGCCGGCCGCCAGTACTATCGCGTCTGCCACGGCTCCAGTGCCAATTCTCGAGATATTTAATCCTCCACGTGGTCGTAGCACAATTTTGCTGAAGTCCTTGGGTAGTGGCGTCATGCGTCCAGCTCGCACGATTGTATGCTTGGTATCATACCTACTACGACTGGTTCGAGCGTCTCCCGCAACGCCAGCCTTGGTCGAACCCTTGGAAGCAGGAACGCTAACCGTGGCTTGCTTATTCCTTGAGCGTCTCGTTTCGGCTTCCTTCCAACCCATTGGATTGGATAAACTTTTATTTGGTCCTCCAAAACACAGATCACTGTGTTGCGGGCAGCTCCCACGTGGGGATTGAGATGCCAAGCTCCTCAGCCGCCTCGCGGGCTTGGTGGACAGCCCAGAGCTGATCTGCCAAGGATGAGCTGCGGATTGCCGCCTCCCATCTGGCAGAGGTGATGTTCGATATATGAGCGAATTTGGTGCACTGCCAGAGCATGTGTTCTAATGAAGCTATTTCCCCACAATTTGGACAAAGATTACTTGGGTATAGGTCAGGGTACATGATGTGTAACATATTCAAAGTAGGGTACATCCGTGTTTGCAAAAGCCTTAATGTAAGTGCTTGGGGCCGGCTAAGATTTTTGTGAGAAGGAGGGAAAATCCTTCTAGACAGGTAGAAATGTTTAGTGAGCTCGTTATATGTTGTAAGAATTTCCCGGTTATCCCCTTCACCGGTAGAACGCATCCCCGGGGAGGCGCGGTTGGAGAGTTCTCACGCCGCCTCGTGTGCTGCTTCATTGAGATTGGGAGGGGAATCGTTGATTTGCCCAAGGTGAGCTGGGAACCAACTCAGAAGATGATGCGTTATGTTCTTGCATTGCAGTATTCTCAGAGTTTGTTCAGAGACCGTCCCCTTGGCGAACGCCCGTTGTGCTGCCATGGAATCACTGTAGACGACTTCAATGTTATCCATCTTGAGTGCTAAGGCGATGGCCACCTGTTCCGCAATGATTGGGTCTTTCGTCTTGACCGTCGCTGAGTTGACGACATGGCCAGCCCCATCGACCACCACTGCCACAAACGCTTTCCTATTGGCGTAGGAAGCCGCGTCAACAAATACGACCCCTCGTTCCTCGTTTGAGACTTGACGAAGTATAGTCCTGGCCCTCGCTACTCTTCTTCCGACGTTGTGTTCTGGATGCATGTTTCTTGGTATAGGAGACACCGTGATATTCTCCCTGATGTTGTCGGGGATATCATTGTAATTGTGCCTGATTGCCATTGGGTGTTGGCCCAGCTCCTGCAGGATCATTCTCCCCGACCTTGTTGTAGATAACCTTGCAAACTGTGCTCTCTCTTGGGCTTCTGCTATTTCTTCGAGCGTGTTGTGAATGCCAAGCTCAAGCAGACGCTCGGTGCTGGTATGTATGTGTAGGCCCAGGACCTTCTTGATAACTTTCCTGAGGAGCACATTCAGTGTCTCGGACTCTGCTCTTGACCAGTTGTGCATTGCTGCCTCGTACGTGAAGTGGCTTAGAACAAACGCATGCATCAACCTGATGAGGTTGTCTTCCTTGATCTCATTTCTTTGGCTGGCCACTCTGCGTATGAGGTGCACCGCACTGTCTGTTTTCGAAGTAAACTTGGCTATAGATTTGCTGTTGGCGCCGGTAGACTCTATGAGCATGACCAGGACTTTGATGGAGTCGACCCTCTGGATGGAATCCCCTTGATTTGTATGGAGGTAGATGTCTATCTGGTTTAACGGCTTCCATCCCCTGGGTTTCGGTCCCCGGCGTGCAGTCCTATACAGTAAATGTTCTGACTTACTCGAGGAGCACTTGAGCCCAGAAGGACGAAGGTACTCTTCTACGGTGTCAATCGCCTCTTGCAGGGCGCTCTCAATCTGCCCCTCGCTTCCACCTGTGCACCAGATGGTAATGTCATCTGCGTAGATGCTGTGCTTCAATCCTTCAATGCTCGATAATTTCTTTGACAGTCCAATCATGGCAATGTTGAACAGCATTGGTGAAATCACTGCCCCTTGTGGCGTGCCCCTTGCTTCTAGTTCGATTGCTGCGGTCTCGATATCTGCAATCTTCATCACGGCTTTCCGATCTGTAAGAAAGGACCATACGTAGTCATAGAAGGCTTTCCCCAGACCAAGCTTGGAAATTGCTTCGAGTATGAATGAGTGGTGGATGTTGTCAAACGCTTTTTCTAGATCTAGGCACAGAATGGCTCTCACGTCTCTTGTTTCGTTGTCGATGACCTGGTGTTTGATAAGCTTCAATGCATCTTGTGTGGATAGCCCTGCCCTGAATACAACCATATTGTGTGTATATATGTCGTTATCTTCCAAGTACTTGTTTATACTGTGCAGTATGGCATGTTCTGCAACCTTGCCGATACATGATGTCAAGGATATTGGCCTCAAGTTGTCCAAGTTAGGGGGCTTTCCTGGCTTAGGAATAAGGATCGTGCTGGCCAGCTTCCACTGCTCTGGCACCCTGCCTTCTTTTCATGCTGCATTGATCATATCCTTCAGGGTTTCAATTGAATCATCATCAAGGTTACGAAGGGCCTTGTTTGATATACCGTCCGGGCCAGGGGCCGACCTGCCGTTGAGATCATGCAAGGCTCTTCTGATCTCCTCGATGTTAAAGTCGCCCTCAAGACCTGGATTGGGCCTGCCCTGGTACTGTCTACTTGGTGGTGCCAATCCTCTTTTGATTGGGAGGTACTTATGCACGAGCCGCTGCACAACTTGCTGTTCTGTAGTGCGCCCTATCTCTTTGTGCAAAATTCGAGCGATAACATGCTTTTGATTTGTTTTGTTGGTGTTTTCGTTGAGGAGATGCTTTAACATATTCCATGTCTTGCCATTGCGCATCTGACCATCGACAGAGTTGCAGATTTCGTCCCATTGCTGCCTGGATAGTGCGCGACAATGTTCCTCGACTGATCTGTTTACCTCAGCTATCTTCTTCCTCAGTCTTCGGTTCAGGCGCTGACCCTTCCAACGGTTCAGTAGTGCTTGTTTTGCCTCAAGAAGATGAGCGAGCCGGCTATCCATTCTTTCAACCGGAAAATCTGTGGTAATGGTGGAGGAGACGGATTTGATGTCATCTTTAATCTGTTTGACCCACAGCTCCAAGCCTTGTCTGTGGCCATCTTGTTCCCTTTCCATCCTTATCTTCCTAAACTTATCCCAGTCTGTGAAGTGGAATTCTCTCTGCTTTTTACGCTCCACGGAGAAGGTAGTGGCAAGAATGCAGTGGTCACTCCCTAGGTCTACAGCAAGGTTCATCCACTGGGCCTTCTTGATGTTCCTTACAAATGTAAGGTCCGGGGTGGAATCCCTGGAGCAAGATGTACCAAGCCTTGTTGGTAGGCTGGGGTCTGTGATTAGGGTGAGATCAAGTTCACTGGAACTTTGCCAAAGTCGATTTCCTTTCCCAGTGTTGTACTTGTAACCCCATGTATGATGAGGGGCGTTGAAATCACCTGCTATGACGAGTGGACATTCCCTGGCGATATTAACAGCTTTCTTTAGAACCGTCTTGAACCCTTGCTTTTGTTCCTTTGGACTGCTGTATATATTAAGAATGAAAATGCTCTGACGGTTGCTGGTACTTGGCACGATCTCTACCATGACGTGTTCCAACCGGCCTGCTTCTATCTTGAGGTCGTGGGTTACGTGCGTTAGTTTGTTGCATACGAAGGTGCAGACTCCCCTCCCTTCAGTATCCCCTATTACAGGCCGGAATCCAGGCAACGTTGCTTGCGGTGAAAGGGTTTCTTGTAATAATATAATATGAGGCTTTTCTTGGCTGCTCCTGATATACTGCGGTAGGGCTGCCTTCTTTTTAAGGTAACCTCTACAGTTTCCATCGCCAGATACGAAATGCTTCACGTAGCGCTGCCATCGTGGTTATTACATGGGCGGCCAGAGCCTGATGCTGCACCTGTCGACAGGTTTGGTACCACTAGTATTGGTGGCCGAAGGGGTGAGTTTGGTGCATGAGGAGGCCTTGCTGTATTGTGCTGATATGCTTCGACCTTTGTAATGCGCAAAGTCATATGCTCTTCCAGTGCCGCCACGCTTGACTGTAGCCTACTCATCTGCTCGCTAAGATTGGCTACTACTTTGCGGAACGTGTCAAGGACCTCTTTCATATCTGACATGCTCGTTTGGTTGGCTTCCACGTGTTCTGCCATGACTGCCCTCTTTTTTGTGGTTCTCGAGTCCCCCACGTTTTCAGCCACAGGGACATCGACTGGCTGAGGCATTGGCTGTGAAGACTGCGCGCTGGTTAGCTTAGTGAGAAGAATTTTTATTTTTTTTAACTCAGCTGATAGCCTCTCATTCGATTTTGTAAGTCTCGCGTTTTCTTGCTGTAGCTGTGCAATTCTATCATGCTCTGGCAGCTTACCTGTCATCACCTCTGCCGCGCCGTTGCGCACTCGCTCAGCCCAGCTGCCTTTCGATGCAACTGCAGGCGTCCTCCCGGGGTGTGAAGCCGTGATCTCGAACTGAACGCCAGGCAGCTGGCCATTCGGGTGCCGCCCAGGCTGATCCCGACCCTGATGGTGACCTTGAGAACTCGAGCGCCCCCGTGATTGGGAGCGGGCCTTGGGTCTAGAACCTCTTCTGGAACGCGACCTCCCCCTGGAGTGGGGCCGCCTTTGCTGTTCTTGAGTAGTCTGGATGCTCTGCGTCCCGTAGGCTGGAATAAGCTGCTTGTCGTTGATGTCTGGACTCGATGTGATTGATGCGTCCCGGGCTTCTGCGGCTGCTCGCGATCTTTCCCAACGTCTGCGTCTGACGACGTATGGCACTAAGAACCTGTTCTTGCACTCTTTGTCTGCCGTGGGATGGTGACAGTCACACAGCCTGCATCTTGGATTGCACTGGTGCAGGCTATCCGGGTTCTTGATCTCGCAGCCTCTGCAGATGGTTTCGGCTGGGTTCGGACAGACGTCAGACCGATGTCCCAGCTTTCCACAGACGTAACAAATATCGATGTTCTTGCGGTAAAGGAAGCACTGCAAAAGTGAAGGTCCATATCTCACGAATCTGGGCACCTTGTGTCCTTCGAACGCTATGATGATTGTCCCGGTGTCCTTGATTCTCTTGGCCTGCAGCGCGAGCGGGTTGTTCGCGTTCACAATCTTTCGGGTCAAAATGTCCTGAGTATCGCTTACGGGGATCCCGCGAATCACTCCTTTACAAGTATCGTGGGGTGCCGTTGCGTACGCGCTAACCTCGAAAACTTTGCCTCCAATGTCAATTTGCTTGACCTTGAGGTATCTTGAAGCTCTCTCTTCGTCCGGAGTGCTCGCCACCATAATGTTCTGCTGCAAGTTGGAACAGATGATGTCCTGCATGGCCTCCTCCTCTTTGATGCCGGCCGCCAGTACTATCGCGTCTGCCACGGCTCCAGTGCCAATTCTCGAGATATTTAATCCTCCACGTGGTCGTAGCACAATTTTGCTGAAGTCCTTGGGTAGTGGCGGCATGCGTCCAGCTCGCACGATTGTATGCTTGGTATCATACCTACTACGACTGATTCGAGCGTCTCCCGCAACGCCAGCCTTGGTCGAACCCTTGGCAGCAGGAACGATAACCGTGGCTTGCTTATTCCTTGAGCGTCTCGTTTCGGCTTCCTTCCAACCCATGTCTTCTGTGCAATCCTCTGGAGAGATGTCCTCTCCATCTACTTGGTATTCCATTCTCAGTTGCAGGTTCTGGAACGCGCAGAGCGTTGCGTCACGTTGGCGCCGGGTCAGCGCATCGGCGACCCGGCGCCACCGCCCCTCCTTGGTTGTTAGGCTTAAATCTCCCGGTGGCGTTGCCTTGTAAAAATGCCCCAAAAACGGTTTAAAAGTCCACTCACCAGCACAAAGGTGGTATCTGCTGAGTTCTTGAGAACTTAGGCATACGATGGGACTGAAAACTCGGCGTCAAATTCGTGAATACCACAGGAAAGCATTCTTGAAAGCAGGAGCCGATCTTCGCGCGTCCGCACTGGTCGGCACCTAGAGCGTCTCCCAAGCTGTACTGAGTAATACACAAATTACCCGGGGCAAACAACTTCAGCGAATGCCACCAAAACCTACTGGAAAATATTTTCATTGGGTCTATGACAGCTAGCGAATGTCTAAATTGAAAATCTCAATGTGCAATCAGCTGTTTTATAGAGTTATGATGAGTTCAATCGTCCAAATGTCATCTATGATCATTGATTGTCACCTTGGAGACATTACAAGTCACCTTTGAGACATTACAATTATAAATTTTTTGTGGCCACGTGCGCGACTAGAAGTTTGGTATTATAAAACCAGTATCTCAGCACCACCCTACCGATTCAAAATTACAATTGAAGTTTATTTGACAAGCGCTAAAACTGAAAACGTAGTACCTCTTTTTTTACGCACAGATCCATCAGTATCTAATTGACACTTACTTTTTGATATTTGATGTTTCTCTGTTTTCTCGGGGGGGGGGGGGGTAAGTTCAACTTTCTAGAAAAGCTAGATCTTTAAAATATTCTACCCACCTCTCTACACCAGAATTACCTCCCCATATTCATTAACCGTCTTCATTCAGCTACACGAGTGAAAAAAAAATTGGCAGATCCCACGTACAGTGGTAATCGATGATATGCGAAGCACGAATGAGAAATGTTGGTATGTCACTTTAAAATCGGCACAACGTTACGAGGTGGACTTAAATGATGCCGTACAAGACTTTCGTGTCAAGATTATCATGTTTGCAAGTGTCGTTTACCTTCGTCATCTATTCACGTCACGTGATACCAATTTTAGTATATGTGGAGCTAGCGAAATGGCCGCGAGCACGCTATGAGCATGGTATGTTGTCTTGTTCTTACATGACACACGTGTCAGGATTATCATGTTTGCACAAGTCATATATTTTGTCATTCATTGACGTCACGTAACACCAAATTTGGTATATGTGGAGTTGCAAAACAGCCGCGAGCGCACCATGAAGGGCCCAGTGTACTCCAATGTAGCGTTGACGCACGCGCATGTTGGGCACAGCGACGGTATGTTAGCAAAACGCGAGCACTCTACAGTCTGACGCCAGGCGCGACCAGCGTCCGTCGGCGCGGCCCGACGGAAACCGGCGCGAAACACGGCTTGCGGCATTTCGCGCTTGTACGTTACCCACGCAACACTGCGTCTCTCTCTTTTCGTGATGGATGGACGCTGGACGCGCTGAAACGCGCATGCGTCAAAGCAACGCACCACGGTGCGCGCCGGCGAGTGTATTCCAGGCAGATCGGCGCCTGGCGTGGCATCGCCAGCGTGACGCGACGACATGAACGCCGGCAAGCACGCGCACCGCGTCACGTCGAAATCCATTGGTGCATTGACTGTGGCATGTAGTGATGTTATCACATGACACGCATCTCATTATTATCATGTTTGCACCCATCACATACCTTCCTCATCCACTGGCGTCACGTAATACCAAATGTGGCATATGTGAGGCTAGTAAAACCGCCGCGAGCGCATCATCAGTGTGGCTTGTAGTCATGATGTTACATAACACGCGTGTCGTGATTATCATATTTGAATGTGTCATTTACCTACGTCATCCGTTCGCGTCACGTAATACCGAGTTTGGCGGCACATGTGAAGCTAGCAAACGGCCCCGAGTGCATCATGAGCTTGGCATGTAGTCATGTTGTTACATGACACGCATCTCATGTTTATCATGTTTGCACCAGCATCACACCTTCGTCATTCAATGACGTCCCGTAATACCAAATTCGGTATATGTGACGCAAGCGTAACGGCCGCGAGCGCATCATGAGCGTGTCATATAGTCATGTTGTTACATGACATGCATGTCATGATTTTCATGTTAGGGTCTGTCGCTTGTTGTCGTCATGCAATCTTGCCACACCATACCAGTCTTGTAACATGCCATGTGAACGAAACCACCGCAAGAGCTGCAGGACCATGAATTGTAAATCATGACATTCATGACATACATGTCATTATTTTAGTGTTATGACAAGTCAAATATGTTCTTCATACAGTCATGTTGGGCCATACCAAGTTTGGTATCGATACCATTATCGAAACGGCCAGGAGAGCTAAAAGTCGTAGGCGGCTAGATAGATAGATAGATAGATAGATAGATAGATAGATAGATAGATAGATAGATAGATAGATAGATAGATAGATAGATAGATAGATAGATAGATAGATAGATAGATAGATAGATAGATAGATAGATAGATAGATAGATAGATAGATAGATAGATAGATAGATAGATAGATAGATAGATGGATGGATGGATGGATGGATGGATGAATAGATAGATAGATAGATAGATAGATAGATAGATAGATAGATAGATAGATAGATAGATAGATAGATAGATAGATAGATAGATAGATAGATAGACACGCTCAAAGTCACCGAAGTTCGCAAAGGAATGCTTCACACTTAAAAGAAATATTTGAAGTCAACTATCACCAGCCGGAAGCCATGGTCCACCAACCGAAAAACGCCGATGCTTCTTCACGAACCTCATATAACCTACCTTTAGATTGCCAGACACACACTCCTTTTATTATCTCTCCTTTCCCCAATTTCACTTTACTTCCGGCTGAAGCACATCCCGTTTTTGTTTGCTTCACCCTGTGTCGTCGGTGCATCGATTGATATATATAAAGCCCTGGTCGCTCGCCTTGCTACAACGATGGCAATAGAAGCAGCACGCGACCACTTTAGTACACGCCAATGTTCAGACGTCGTGGAAAGTCCGCGGTCTGCTTCTCTCTCCATGAAAGGGGCAATCTTTTTGTCAAACAACCTCCGCAGGGTGTGCTTTATAAAGGGTCGATATAAGTCCTACAACCCACAAGGTTTTCCTCTGTCGCACCAATCAAGACACTTAAGGACGTCAGAAACTGTCTATGAATCGCTGAAGTACACTTGTTATTAGTTTCTGATAGGTAGTTCCAGTGTTTCGTGGATTCTTTCAAAGAAGACAGCAGTGCTCTTTTGAGTATGTACACTTACAGGAGAACGTATTGCTTTTGGGATGCTCCTGCAAGGAACGGGCTTGAGAGGAGTCCCGTCTCTAGCTCAAGAAAAATTGCCCAGCATAATCTCTCTGGTAGGATCCCAAAATGTACGTTTACTACTGTTATTATTAAGAAAGCGCTCCAATTGTAATAGAATGTGGAATGCTTCGATGTTTATATTTCACTCTCAAACGCTACAAAGTCTCACCTCCTTCCTCTCTGCTTATCCGGAGCAGCGCAAGCGAGCTCTTGATCCACAGTATCTAAACAAACGCATTCTTCAGTGAAAGTCACTCGCCTTTCTGAGCATGAATAAAAGCGGCTTAGAGATCGACACTACGCTGCAAAGCAACCTCCCACCTTAAACTCCATTTATTCTGCTTTACTAGGTTCACCCCAGTAATGGTGTGTAGTGCAGCGAAGGCTACAGGTTGTTTCACCCATGTACTGCAAGCTATAGCGTGGTGCTGAAACGTTATAGGCTGAGCTAGCTGCATGGTTGTTTGCAAGGTCCCCAAGAAAGACTATCGTCTTTCTTGGGGACCTTTAACGGGATATTTTGGTCTGTCTGTCTGTACATTTGTCTGTTTTTTGCCCTTAAAGCTACCTCAACAGGCGCCAAAGAGCCAACCCCATCCGCAGCGCCCACCAGCATTGCTCTAGATTCAGCGTTCATACTTGCGCGATTGTTCATAAAGAAGCAATTATTGAGCATATCTGAGGTACCATAACAACACGTCGATGTTTTGTATGTATGACTTTATACTAGAGAAGGCATACACCAGTAATTCTAAGAACCGTAGCGTTTATCATGCTGCGCGGACAGTGCTGCGTGATGCTCGAAGAGGCAAGTGTTTCCAACGCTTTGCCGAAACGACGCAGTGGTGGCACCTACTCGTCGTTTTGCGTTCTACACCTTGTAACCTCCGAGATAGGCGCGCATGCCTTCCTTCGTTTTCGAAGATAACTGCCAGAGGGCGCTCGTGTCTAACGTGCCTCGATGTGCTCGTTCGCCTCCGCTACACGCTCGAGGCACTCTAACGCAGCGCGTCCAGAATACCATTTATCAAATTTCGTGTGCAGAACATCAAATAAACGTTTTGTTCACTCTCTCCAGACGCAAGCCTTAAGTTCATGTCTTTCGACGACGTTTGCAGTGTAACATGGAGATTCGGGGCCACTTTTTCTTATACTTCCACGAAGGCGTTCCATTCAGTATGCGTCTTCGTGAGCTTAACCTTAGAGTAGTGTCAAGCACCGGCTATGGTCCCTCTCAGCGCATCAGTGATGAATGCCGAGGCATCCTAAAGGCCCCGCCGCGGTGGTCTAGTGGCTAAGGTACTCGGCTGCTGACCCGCAAGGCGCGGGTTCGAATCCCGGCTGCGGCGGCTGCATTTCCGATGGAGGCGGAAATGTTGTAGGCCAGTGTGCTCAGATTTGGGTGCACGTTAAAGAACCCCAGGTGGTCTAAATTTCCGGAGCCCTCCACTACGGCGTCTCTCATAACCATATAGTGGTTTTGGGACGTTAAACCCCACAAATCAATCAATCGAGGCATCCTAAAGTGAATTGAAGGCCATGGACGCACTGTATTGCAAACGACGTGACGCTGTGCGTTCCCAACCTGTGAAACAGCGACTGGTAAATGCCAAGATAGGAGATGACGCGTGCAACAAGGAAGACGAATATGGGAGGTTCAATGAAGTAATGGCGCTTAAAAGACAGAGACCAAAAAAAGGGACACGACGTCCTCTTCCTGTGTTCCTGTTTTTTATCCACCAATACTTCATTAAACGTAACAAACCAACTAGCCCGAAGGTCTGTTCTTTAAAATTTGGTAGGTTTTCTCTCATTCCGGTGTTAGGGTCTCATCTTTTGGAGGATGATATGTGTGCGTCATGTACCTGATTTCCCTGAGGGATAAATCCAGATGTCGTGTTTGTGCTAGTAAGCCACGCTAGGGTTTAGGCGGCTGTTGCCTGAAGTAGGTGGCTAAAAAGGGAGCTTTCATTGTGACGCAACAACCCAGCGGAATTTGTGAATCGTCATTTAGGTGACTAATCTGTCGATCTCTCTGACCTATTAAGCAATGGGCGTTCCGATGGAAGCGGAAAGGTTGTAGGGCCGTGTGTTCAGATTTGGGTGCACGTTAAAGAACCCCAGGTGGTCGAAATTTACTACGGCGTCCCTCATAATCATATGGTGGCTTTGCGACGTTAAACCCCACATATCAATCATATTAAGGAATAGGCCAAAACTGTCACAAGATTTCTGAATGCAGTGGTTCGTGTGACTGCGATGCAATCTGTTGGTTCATTATCTACAAGAATTTTTTCTCTGGAAGTCTTAAAGCCTCTTCTGATGCGATCCACGATTTGTCCGAAGGTCGTTTGGTGGTCAGGGGTTCTTGGACGGGCTTGTGAATTCAGGGTTATTACTGCGGAACAGCGCAAACTACGAGTACGGAAACACACAGGACATAGCGATAACACAGTGTTGTTGCTTCTGTGTAGAGCTCTGTGTTCTGAGCCTGTTACCCCACTCGTTCTCTCCCTTAGTTTAATTATCGTCGCGCCCTCTGCTCTTTGTTTTTTTGCCTATAACTTTTGCCTTTGCGTCTTTCTCCCCATCGCCACTGTCTCGCCTCTCCCCGCATTTTCCGACTTGATGTTTTCTCTCTTCCTTTTTTGCTTTTATCAATGATTACCATGGCTGAGTGAAAGAAGGGAAAAAAAAATTCCGCCATATCCACGAAGTGAATGATGATGAGTGGGCGAAGCTCCGGAGGTAAACCTGGTAAACCATGAATCCTCTGTACATTTTGCTCACTCGATTTTATTACATCGCTCCCCCTAGCGTACGTCGCCGCACTAAATCGAACGATTGCCTTCAACCAATGACACGCGCCATATGTGACATCATTCCTATTTTATAAGATCTCGCGTCTTTCATCAATTACAAGTACCGCTTTCTAGTTTATAACATCTTGCATCTTTTCATCATCAGCTACAAGTACCACCATCTAGTAAACACTACAAGAACTAAACGAGAGGTGGCTACATACAGGAGACGGTACCGCCATCTAGTGAACACTGCAAGAACTAAACTAGAGGTGGCTACATACAGGGGACGGTACCGCCATCTAGTGAACACTGCAAGAACTAAACTAGAGGTGGCTACATACAAGCTACAGGGGACGCACAGCCCACGCCCTAAGGAGCTTCGCCCCTAAAAGGTGGAAAGAAGCAGGCTCGCCCTCTAATGATACGTATTACTGAGGTTCACCACAAACTGTAACGTGCGCACGCGTTTGCACAATGCGCAGCTCATTAAGACGTCTATGGTGAGTCACGCTATATTTCTACGCCTTATCCCCATTCCAACTTCTCGACAAGCCCGGTTACCCACTTTCCATCGGGCTTCACTGAACCAGCACTGATGCGTATCCCCAGCCACCCCTGTTCCACCTTAAACTTCTCTCGCCGTACCCCGTGACTTTCCGCTTTGGTGCTTCCCTACCGTGACTTGTCCCTTAGGCGGCGTACCTCAACGCTGATGGATTGTCGGCAACGCCTTCCTCGTGTACAACTTAAGTGACAGCTAACCTAGCCAAGATATGCACTAGAGGAAAAAAGTTTATATGCCCTGACGCGTGGGGGTGTTTTGGATATCAATACCTAGTGAGGTCAGAAGAGGAAACGGAGCGGAAAGGTGGTGGGAGTAACTGTGCGGTAGATGCGAGACAAGGCAGTCTGCTTAGAGAACAGCGCAAAAAAGGCAAAAGACATACAGAGAGAAAATGCGCTCAGCGCTGACTCAACAATTGTCTTTATCGTAAATACGATGCACCACCTAAAAATACAAAAGATAAGCACTGTCATAAATGCCACGCGACAGGGTATAGCACAGAAGGCGTCGTGCAGCACAACTAAGTCAGATTGGAAAAGCCCCTTACGTAAATAATCCAGTTCATCGGGCAATGGTTGGATTTACGGAGTGCTGCCACGGTTGCGACCCATCAGCGCAATCTGATTGGCTTCAACGATTTCGCGTGTTAAGCGAAATTGCGAATGTCGGCTTTACAGCCGTTAACCTAATGTTAACGGCCGTTAACCTGACTGAACTGTTGCACCTCTGCAGTATTAAGAAGTCTTCAGCCTTGTCTCCCACGAGCTTCGGGTATTATCTGTTTTACACTAATGCTTATGTTCAAATACACTTATATGTTGGTCATTTCGGTCGCACTGTCTGAGATAATTAGGCTGTGTACTTTTCCCGAAAATGTTACTCACGAATATTGTCATATGGCGCTACTTAACAGGCTGCACATTACACTTGCTGTAACATTTTTGTAACGTTGCTATGACAATGCAATGAAAAGCCTTGTCACGAAAAACCTACTCTGGTTGTTTCGCGTAAGTATTTCGTTATGGCATATGTACCAATTTAGGTTTTCTCCCCAACGAATTTCACTGCACTTGCAGGTGTTATCGTAATTAAACTTATTATCGAAGTAACGAACTTGAAAAGACGTCGAGATTAAAATTGGCTCGTAACCACCATGGAGTTCCAGGCGAAACAGATAGATCGAGGTGGTGTTTTCAAACTTTCATCTCATTGCGGCATCCTTTTTTTTTCTATACCGATTTATTTACAACTCAATATTTCAAGTTTCAATATTTCTCGTTTAATGCCCGCGTTGTTTCACAACACGGGCATTAAAGGCTCTTATAACGATTCGCGTTAGAATTGTCTTACGCCGAGAAGAACGAAGCAAAGAACTTATTGCGAGCTAGAAATGGCCCATAAAAGCGTGTGCAAGACGAGCACTGATAAAGGTGGGGGGGGGGGGGTAATTTTCTCCGGCCATTCGACGCATTCAATTCTCTCGAGCCACTTGTCTCCTCATGTGTAGCGTTGGTCACGAAAAGAACGGCTTTTAATTAAAACCTATAGTCACGCACGAATGCGCAGTTTTTCCTTAAAGATATGGAAAGAGAGCCTTTAAATACGACTTCTCGACTTGGGCGCGATTCTTGCAGCTGAAGGGTTCCCAGACGTGAAACACTGGAGATGGTTGCCGTTTAGAGCGTCGATGCTAGCGTGAAGATGCTTCCCGTGGGCATCCTCTATGATAATGCTTCCTTGTTTCCTTAAATTTTTTAGTACGGTGCATCCCCTTTTATATACGCAGCATGTGATTGCCACTGTTTATTAACACGAAAAAACTGACTCTCGTTGGCGTTTTACGCCACATTCGTTGCACGATGCGTCTATGAAATCGGACAATAAATCACCGATTCAATGGAGCCTTGATAGAAATAATCGAGCATCGAATATTGGGAGAGTAGTTTGGATATTCCGCTGTTTTATTAAGTATTCCTATCAGACTGAGAACAGTGGTGGTTGGTCAACAGTGGCTAAGCCGAAGCAGTGAGGCATGGCTGCCGGGATGGAGGGGGTTGCCCACTTTATTTCTGAAGTAGAAGGTCGATAAATAAAGCTTGTTTCTCCCTTTACGTCAATGCTAGTATAAAGTCATATCTTCTACCCCGAGAAACCATATTTATATTTCAGGTGAAAGGAACTCCCGTACTAGATATCAAAGTGTCCGTACCATAAGTTGTACGTGGCAGTAAGAGAGCCTTTCCACACAACCGAAAGTTTTCTGTGCAAACTCGATGAATGTCATTCGTTTCGAAGCAATGCTGCCGATGGTTGACACTATTCTCCATACATAAATTTCATCTGCTGCTTCTTATTACGACATCTGCAATAAAACCATAAAACAGCGCCTACACGTCTATCGACCAAGCCAATTGGTTTCTCCCCCCACCCCTTCCAGTTATGTGCTCTAGGCAGTTCGGGCTCCTCGAAGAGGTGCCACCACTCAAAGCACGAGCTGCGGGGTCGTTAAACGAAAACTCCTCGCTGTACACAAGAACGACGCGGACCGGTCAAATTTTTGAATGCGAAAAGTTGGCGACGCAGTTTCGCTCTGGGGTTAAGTTATTGTTGTGAATTTGTGAGATGGTGGACAATGAGAATGAAGAGTGAAGAATAAATCACTCCTTTCATGGCAACTGCCTTCATCATAGCGCTTTAGTCGCGATACCTCTTCCACTTTTTGACAGCTTGCGTGTAAACTACCGCGTTTTCCTCGCTATATTCAGCGGGCTGTTTTGATGACTCAGTGCGGTACTACAAAATATAGCATAGCGCTCACACACAAGGACGAGGAAGAGACGACAGAACGAGCGCTAACTTTCAACCGCTTGTTTATTATCAAAAGTACTGATATCAATAGATCCGAATACAAAAGGTCCTCTCATCACACATGAAAACATGCCACGTCAATAAAGGCCAACACAATTCAGTGCCACTGACGAGAAGTTGACACGGCTATCACTGCCCTTCGAGATCAGGGCGGCTCTAGCAATCTCTCTCGTAGTCTTGTTGGTATTCTTATGCATAAATGGCGCACTCTAACTCTAACTGTAAGTGAATTGACCTTTATTCACGTGGCACATTTTCGTGAGCGATGATTGGACCTTCTTGAGTACGGATCTATTCGTACTGTTACTTCTGAAAATAAACGATCAGTTCAAAGTTAGCGCTCGTCTTGTTGCCTCGTCTTCGTCCGTCTGTGTTGGCGCTACGCCACATTTTGTACTACAGCACACAGTTATCAAAACAGTCCGCCAACTTGCATTTCATTGGACGTTGCATGCCAAAGGCCCATGTATACTACACACATCAAAGCACAATAAAAAGGCCGATACTTCGGGAGGCTTTCACAACGGAGTGTCCCGTAACCATATTCTGAGTTCGAAAAGGAAAAAAACGCAGAAACCATTATTCATGGCATTTCTGGACAATAGCGCAGAACAGTAACTCCAACCGCGCGTATTGAAGAGTGTAAACTACGTCACTCCAACGCTGTATGTTTGTGTCACAGAATTGTCGCGCCCACGAGCTCGCTGACCGAACGTCGCCGCTAGTCGGAGTGTGCACTTTGTTTTTCTCGCACGCGGACCATTAGGAGCACAAGCGTCCCAGCGTCCTGGGATAGAGTGCTGTGAGTGGCACTAACGATGGCGAGGTGAAGTTGTGGGTGAGGGTGCTAACGCTTCCATTCAATGCTAGACCAGTCAACGCTCAGACGCGAAGTGTGGAGAACGGGGTCATTAATCTCTCCGGAAGGCCCCAAAACTGTTGAGTGGCCTAATTGGTTGCGGGCTTCGTCTAAAATGAAACGCAAGAAACAAGCTGGTATACAACCATTGTCGCGAGTTATCGACGGAGGCCGCGGAAACGAAATATGGCGGAGGCCATAGTGGTTTCCAGCACGCACTTGCAAGTTACATTCTCCCCTCGCTTGCCTCTACACTGCCGTTTTTTTTCTCTCTTCTCTCATTCTCTCCCGAGATGGCATGCTCTCCGCATAGTCTCTCGGGCTGTCGCTCTTTTTTGGGGTTAACGTTTGTGAAGTAACAAGCATTAGGAAGCAGTAACTCTCTCTCTCATGTCCACTCGAAGATGCCGGAAGTCTTTCCTAGTCGAGGTGTTGTGTGAGAGGAAGGGACAGAAATAAAAGAGGAGAATACGTGATGGGACGATGAAGCTATTTTTGTTAGGGTTTGGCGGAACAGTTCTATGTGCATGCATGCATTGTGTTAGCGGGAAGAAAGGCAATAAAATTTCTATTAATAGAGACCTCCAAACCGTCGCTAAAGCAACTAGTTGTATAAAGCTAATTATTCGTAAATCAGGAACGACTATGACTAAAAGAAGGGAAGTAAAAACATATTGTCCTTTCTTTGCCATCTAACCTTCGCTCTTAAACAATTCTTGACATATTTGAGTCGAACAAAAGAAACTAACGACTATTTATCCTACTTTCTTTGCCATAAATAAGCATGAAAATCACAATGACGAGGTCAAATACGATTTTCTGGTAGAAATGACTTGTAGGTTTTTGAAGGATGCTCACGAAAACATCGCTAGAACAATGTGCTAAAATGTATGGTTTAGAAAAAGTGATTTTATTTATTTATTTATTTACATACGCTAAGGACCCGGGGGGGCATAACAAAGGCGGGGATTAGGAAGATTTTCAACATGTGTAAAATACATTAAATATTCAGAAGCATCATTATATAAAGCTTAAATGGAAAAAAAATTGAAAAAAAGAGTACACACAACAGTGGTGATAAGGATAATAAAAACATATATATAAACTCTGCAGAAGAAAAGGTACGTTAATAAAAATACAATAGGCTCCAGGTAACAAGTGTAGGCGCGAATAACACACACAAAAATATTCAAGTAATTCACATAAACAACACCACCACATAACTACATTAATCGATTGGAACTTCTAAGAACACTTTTACCGCTTTCAGAAAGGATGATGACTCCGTTAGAGTGGCTACATCAGCTGGCAAGGAATTCCAGTTGGTTATTGACAGGGCTAAGGGCGAGTTTTGGTGTTTTTTTGTTTTCGGGAAGATGGGATTAACATTGTTAGGGTGATCAACACGGGCTGAAATGTGTGATGGCGGGAGGATATGCTTGCGCGCAAACTGGGAGTTGCTGTGGAAGAGTGAGTGAAAATTAGATAGCCTTGCAAGTTTACGGCGCGTGGCAAGGGAGGGCAGATTAAGCGATTTCAGTATGGAACTTACGCTTTTATGCGGTGAGTATGACGACGTTATGAAGCGCGCAGCTTCGTTTTGAACTGATTCAACCAGGTAAGTTAAATTTTCAGTGTAAAGGTGCCATATTATTGAAGCATACTCCAGCGATGGTCTTATCAGGGAAACGTATGCATGCAGTCTGGTTTCTTTGTTGGCAGGGTATAATCGCCTTTTGAGGATGCCAAGTTTTTTTATTGCTTTAGTAGTGATATGTTCAATGTGAGTGGTCCAGTTTAGATTGGCTGTGAAAAATACCCCAAGGTATTTAAAGGATTGTACTGAATCAATTTGAATGTCATTTATGGTGTATGACTTAGGCAAAGGGATTAGAGCAGAACTAAATTCCAGGTGCTTAGTTTTCCCTATATTAATTTCCATCTGCCACGTGTCGCACCACTCGGCCAGCCTATCGAGGTCAGATTGTAAAATGGTATTATCGGTAGGGCAACTTATTTCTTTGTAAATAACGCAGTCATCTGCAAATAACCGAATTTGCGAACGTATGTTACATGCTATGTCATTAATGTATATTAAGAACAAAAGAGGACCAAGAACCGAGCCTTGGGGAACACCGGATAAAACGCTAGTAGGGTTCGAGATGTAGCTATTTAGTTTTACAGATCGGAAGCGGTTAGTAAGAAATTCCAGTATCCATTGTGTTGTATTATTTTCAAGCTTCAGATTGCGAATTTTTAGTTCTAAACGTTTGTAGGGGACCCTATCAAGTGCCTTTGAGAAATCAATAAATATGGCATCGACATGTCGGGAAGAGTTAAGCGCAGAATGGAGGTCAGTAATTAATTCGAAAAGTTGCGATCGACATGAGAAATTTTGACGAAAACCGTGTTGGTTGTTTAGGAGCAAGTTATTTAAATTAAGATAAGCCATTATATTTGTGAATAGGATATGTTCGAGAAGCTTGCAACATATGGACGTCAAAGAGATTGGTCTGTAGTTATTCGGCTGAGTATTATCACCAGATTTGAATATTGAGATTATGTAAGCAGATTTCCAGTCCTCTGGTAAGCAACCGGTATCTAAAGATTGTTGAAAAATTAACGCGAGCAAAAAGGCTGAGAAGTGGCTGGTTAGTTCTAAAAGCTTAGCGCTAATATCATCAGGGCCGGGGCTGGTTTTAAGAGCTAAACGATCTATTGCACAAGCTACACCGTGTGCAGTAATTGTGATGGGAGAAAATTGATTAAACTATGACTCAAATCAGACTGTGACTCAAAGTGATGTAATCTTTTTTTTATTATTGTGCTTCCATCACAACTTCACTGCGTTTCCTCTACTTTCATTCTGAGCGCCGTTTGCACTGTACGCTACTATGACCTGATTTTCTGTTCTCCTGCGCAGCCGCTTCCCCATTTCCTATCTGCAGCTCATCATCTTTACCAATCTTCAGTCCAGTTAGCCTCCCTACCTTTGCAATGTTTGTTCTCTCTCGCTCTTTAAGCTCTTATTCTTTGATTAAAATTTTCTTTACTTTCATGTAAATGACCCTTACCCCTTTTGGAACAAGGCACAACAGCATACTCCTCTCGACAGTTTAAGGCACTGAACACCTCCTGTCCGATTTCATCACAGTTTTTTTTCATACACGTAGAAATTAATCTATACCACACTGACACAGCGGGCATTGTAAATAATTCCATGTTTGTTTTTTTCTTCTGCTTCTATGTTCTCTTTTCTTTTAATAATCTCATATTTGGCACACAGTTGAAGGAGGCCTCTATTTCAGCTTTCCCGCGGCCCACCGTTAATTTCAATATCCTTATTTCTATTTTCTTGTCATCGTCATGTTCCAATATAACTACAGATTTCTTCAGTAGTCCCCCTGAATTGTGCCAACTGCACCGAACTATGCACTCTGCTTTCGCTTCCCCATCTTCCCCTACGGTAGGTCAGCTTCTGCCTTAAGTCTTCCATAATTTCCGTTTCAGCCATTCAGTCCCACTCCTTCGTCGGCACGTCTTCCCTATTCAGCCCTTTTTGTACGCTGCGTCGAGGCGCGTTTACCAACTAGCGACATATTTAGGGTTTCTAATAAAGAAGGAGGACGACGACGAAGTGATTCTCTCACAGAACGCTTGTGCCCGTGTCTCAGTATTTTCAATTTGTTTTCCTGGAATTCCTGGGAGCTGCCGCTCCCTCCTTTGCGGTGATGCTTCAGGACACACCTGAGAATGTTCCAGGCGTGCAACCGTCGCGCCGGACTTCGTCGTCCAGGAAGCGTAGCAACGCGTCGAGAGACACCGACAGTGAGGCAACCGATTTGTACTCGAACGGCTTTGAGTCATCGGATGATGACTTCATGGTCGTCATGAATCGATCTACAAAACGAAGACTGCTGCGGACGGCATCGTCGGCAAGTGTTTCCACCGTTAAGACTGCACCACAGCGGTGGCCGCACACCATGCTGTTTATGCCCGAAGACCCTGCATCTAACTTGCGACTCCTGAACAGGCAAGTTCTCTCTGTGCTTCTCGAGGAAACCGCGCCGAATGAGATCAAAGACGTGAGGATCAATGCACGAAAGAATGTCCTTGCTGTAGACGTTATGCACCGTAGCGCATTGCAAAGCCTTCGGCACATAACAGAAATCGGCAACGTGAAAGTTCGGCCAATGGTCGCTACAGGTTGTAATGGCACTGTAGGCGTCATTTATGATGTGGATCTTTCCATCTCAGCTAATGACCTGCCAATACTAATAAAGCCAGCGACTGAAGGCACCCGCATCACGCACATTACCAGACTCGGCAACTCACGCTGCTTGAGGCTTGTGTTCGAGGGAGACAGCCTTCCCTCGTATGTCGAAGTTGGCCATGTTCGCCACTCAGTGCGTCCTTACATACCGAAGCCACTGCAATGCTACAAGTGCTTCAAGATTGGGACACGTAAAAGGTGTCTGTGAGAACAACGTTGTGTGTCCGCGGTGCGCTGAGTCTCACTCAAAAGACGCCTGCAGTGCCACCATGCTACGATGTCCAAACTGCCACGGCGCTCATGAGGCCTCATCCAAAGATTGCCCGCGGGTGCGAAACGAGCACGCGGTACTCAGGCGAATGGTGCGGGACAATTCAACGCACAGAGAAGCTGCCGCTACACTACGCCGACGACGGCGTCGTGGGCGAAGACCATCACGGAAAGACGGCTCTACCGATAGAGAGATGTCATCCTCTATCAAAGAGGCTGACCCACAAACACCGAGCTCACTGAAGACGGATACTGCCAAACAGAAGAAAGGGACAGCAGTCGCACCTTCCGAACAGTGGCCCTCTCTTCCACGAAGTCAACCAACTTCGGAGCTGCATCAAATCCCGCCGCCCTCGACGACCCCTCAAACCAGTGATGCGATGAATGAAGATCAAGTGATAAGCTTGCTGCAATCGCTGATGAGTACCATGCGTGTCCTACTGAGTAATATGAAGACTTCGGCTGCACAGACCGCACTGCATGTGCTGGACACCCTGAGTCCGGTGCTTGCAGCTCTGAGGTAAAACCATGGCCAGTGAGGCACCGTCTTTTCGAGCGGAAGTCAAGAATGCATCTGTCTTTCAGTGGAACGCCAGAGGACTGAAGTCGCGCATGTCTGACTTTAGACAGTTTGTATTTGTGAACCGCTTCCCCATTATCGTGATTTGTGAACCCAACCTGTGTGCTTCAATCAAGCTGTCAGGATTTGAGTGCTTTATGTCCTCCACTCACAGAGACTGCAGCAAAGTTATTGTATTCATGCGCCATGACCTCACTTACGTTCACCACAGAGTCTCGCCTGATGAAGGGAATCAGTATGTGTGCCTTACTGTGAAGAAGGATAAGGTTGCTTTCACGATTATCGGAGCTTACTTATCTCCATCAAGCCGCCTTGACTGCGAGCGCTTACGCGGTATTCTGACATCGACTCCAAGGCCATGGGTGATCACTGGCGACTTCAATGCCCACCATTTTCTATGGGGAAGCTCCAGGGACAACTCTAGAGGAAGAAAATTGGTGTCCTTAACCTCGGAGTACGAACTCTGAGTTTGTAACGATGGAAGCCCTACGTATTTACGCGGATCAGCCTATAGCAGCTGCCTGGACCTTACATTGATTTCTCGCTCACTTACCAGGAAAGTGCACTGGTTTTCGGATCTGGAAACGCGGGGCAGTGACCATATACCAACTTACCTGTGTATAGAAGGTTTCACCAGCTCTAAGTCCTCAAGAGGCCTCAAGTACACCGATTGGCCGAAATTCAAAATGTTAATGGAAGACTGCTGTACCGACGGCTCATCATATAACCTAGAGGACTCGATAAAGGATGTCCTGCAGAATACCACGCATACACATTTGACTAGTCACAAGCGCACCGATTTCGACATCGGGCTTGAGAAACTTCGCGCAGTACGCCGTCGTGCAGAACGAAGGTACCGACGGACAAAGTGCATGGATGATTTGAGGCTGGCTAGACGCATTCAAAAGAAAATGCAGCGGCACATGGATAAACTGGCTAGGCGACGTTGGACATCCTTTTGCGAGTCGTTGGATCCACGAAAGCCCCTATCACTGATATGGCGAACTGTCCGGGGTCTTAGCACAACCTTGGGTCAGCGACACCCGTTTACATCTCTGGCACTTCACCTTCGATGCAGAGAGATTGACGTCGCAGAATCTTTCTGTAGAAAAATTGCCGGTGATTCCAATTTCACAGTATCAAGAACGGGAACATTTGACAACCCACCGCCCTCACGTGATCTCCGTATGGAATGCCAGTTTTCTATGGATGAGCTAGAAGCGGCACTGGCTCTGTGCAGACGTTCTTCAGCACCCGGACCTGACGGCATTACCTATCGTGCCCTTTGTAATCTTGGAGACGAAGCTCGGAAGGCACTCTTACGCCTATAAAACGACTCCTGGCAGCCTGGTACGGTTCCCCAGGCATGGAAGTCAAGTCGCCTCATTCCACTTCTAAAGGCTGGTAAATCTCCTTTGAATATTGCCTCATACCGTCCTATCGCACTTGCCAGTTGTGTGGGAAAAACGATGGAACGAATGATTCTAACACGAATGGAGTGGTATTTAGAGCACTGCGAAATCTATCCAGTATCCATGACCGGATTCAGGCGCGGCCATTCGTCAATCGACAACGTTGTTGATCTGGTGACATATGTTCAACACTAGAAAGCCTCTAAGAGACTGTGCGCCGCCCTGTTTCTAGACGTTAAGGGGGCTTACGACAATGTCACCCATGAAGCCATCCTTAGTGCTTTGGAAACAGTAGGTCTTGGTGGCAAGATATATATGTGGGTGTACAGCTACTTACAGCTGAGATCATTTTACGTGATGACAGCGAATGGGCCAACCCCTGATTATTACAGCAGCCGAGGAGTTCCTCGGGGAGGAGTGCTAAGCCCTACCCTTTTCAACCTAACTCTCATTGGTCTAGTCGAGCAGCTACCTAGCACTGTAGAACTTTCTGTTTATGCTGATGACATCTGCATTTGGACGTCAGGTGTGACAAGGACTCAGCTACGCGCCCGCCTTCAGAAGGCTGCTACAACGACGTCATGCTATCTTCGTAAACAAGGCCTCGAGGTGTCCTGCGGAAAATGTGCAGTGGTAGCGTTCACGCGGAAACCAATGTCTGCTTACAGTATATCGATTAATGAAGAATACATATTGTTCAGCAGAAGCCACAGGTTCTTGGGAGTCATAATAGATAGAAACCTGTCGTGGACTTCACACGTGAACTATGTGAAGAAGCGGCTGATCGCAACATGCCACATGTTCAAATTCCTTGCAGGAAAGAATTGGGGAGTGCCCATACCATCCATGCTACAACTGTACAGAGTGCTGTTTATCGGATTCTTACGGTACAGCTTACCTGCAATATATAACACCGGCAAGACCAACCTGCGCGCAATTCAGAGCATTCAAGCCCAAGCACTTAGGATATGCCTTGGATTACCCCGCAATGCTCCAACGGCTGAAACCATTGCCATCGCTCAAGATCACTCGATAAATACGCATATTATTACCGAGACAATGGGCATGCACCTCAGGCATTATGCCAGGACCCCTTCTCACCACCTGGCGAGCCTAGCTGCTGAAAGGCCCCGCACGACATACGGCACTATTGTCTACAAGCATCGTTCATCGTTTGCTGAGACATACGCACCTGCATCAAAGCCACTGCTTCCTCCTTGGAGCTCGAGCCGGCCGCGAGTTCACTTAATGATTCCAGGAATGAAGAGAAAATCGGACTTACCGACACATGCCCTGAAACAACTGAGTCTATTCCTACTGGAACAAAACTACAGTAACCACGTGCACATTTACACGGATGGCTCTACTATGCTGTCTAGTTCAGGTGGAGCAGTGGTTATACCATCACAAGGGGTAACTCGGTGTTTTAAGACTTCACATGTGACAACTTCAACGACGGCAGAACTCGAGGCTTTGCGCAATGCACTGGAACACATCAATTCAGAAGAAAGACCAGGTAAATGGGCTGTGTTTTCTGACTCAAAACCAGCGTTACAGTGCCTGATATCAGTTCTCCGACGCGGATGCCACGACCAGTTGACCTACCAAACCGTGAAACTTCACCACCTTTTAATACAAAAAGGCCATGACATCGTCTTTCAGTGGTTACCTAGGCATAGTGGTATAGGCGGCAATGATTCTGCAGATCATGCTGCTCGCACATCACATAAAGAAGCGAACAGCGTTCCGATTCCGCTTTCAAGAGCGGATGCGGCGAGGCAGATTCGTCAACTGGCCCGCAGTCTCACACTGACTGAGTGGAACACACCAAGCATACGACGTACAAGACTGCACGAGCTCGACCCTTCACTACAACTCCGGCCTCCACCCGGCCTACATCGACGTGCAGCTTCGCTTCTTTATCGCCTTTGGCTGGGAGTTGCTTTCACGAAAGCTTATACCACGTTAATCGGAATTACTGACAGTGCGGCGTGCGATGTTTGCGGCACCGACGAAAATATCGAGCACCTGCTGTGCCATTGTCCTCGATTTGCCTCAGATAGACAAGTACTTGCCAACGCAATGCGGCGACTGGATGATCGGCCTCTTTCTGTGCAGCTGCTATTACAGCAACGTCCACATGCCTCGACAGCCCACAAGGCAGTGAAAGCCCTGCTGTGTTTCCTGAGAAAGACAGGCTTGTGTGAACGCCTCTGACATGCGGTAGAGTTCTACACGCTGCAGTGAAATCACTGTCAGTCTCTCCCCCACCTTTTTTTCTTTTCCCTCTCTTCCCTCTTTCTCGTCTTTCTTGTCCCCTTCCCTAATCCCCCAGTGTAGGGTAGCCAACCGGATGTCTTTCTGGTTAACCTCCCTGCCTTCTCCCTTTTTGTTGCTTCCTCCTCCCCCTAATAAAGAAGACTCTCTTCGCCCCGTTGGATCATTTCATACAACGGGGAGAACGTGGGCAGTGCTAACGATGATTACATGCGAAGATACCGAACAAAGGAAAAGGTGAAAACGTAACGCTGCTGGGGTTTGGGGGAAAGCTGGATTGATTATCATTCATGGTCTGGTGCGCTGCTAATAATCAGCTTATGTGGAGTCACTCGGCAAATATTACCATAGGAGGACTCCAACAGCCATTCAGTGGACGAACCGCGTTCCCTTGCATATCCTCGGGGTTCCATAAAAAACCTGAATTTGACCGCCAAGGAGGCACAACCCTTGAAAGTCTTTGCCAATGATGCATAAAGTTCATTATAGTTGGTAGCAGACGTTGCAGACAAGTTGAATTATCAAGCGATTATTATCTTAGCATGTAGCACCACTTAGGCCTTGCTCGGTATGCCCAGACGAGTAGTAAACCTGCAAGCAAGAGGATGCGGAGTTCGATGGAGGCGAAAATAATGTAGGCCCGTGTGCTTAGATAGGAGTGCATGTTAAGGAGCCCTAGGTGGTCGAAATTTCCGGACTCCTCCACTACGACGTCTTTCATAATCATATGGTAGTTTCGTGACATTAAACCCCACATATCAATCGAATCAATCAAGAGGACGAGGAGAAGGAAAAACAGAAGGACGGGGAAATTAGCCAGCAAGATGCTCACTTTTCGCTTCTTTTATGTCATGGCGGGGCCGAGGTACTACAATAATTTACCGGTGACTATTGATCAATTCTTATTTCGTGGGCACACACGTCGTTTGAGGAGGTCACCTATAAAGCCACAAGAGGCGTAACTCATGCTAACTTCTTTTCCTTTTCTTGTCTTGTATCAGAATCGAAAGTTGGGCTAGTTGGATATGCCTTTCTGTTTATTCGTGCGCTTCAACTGACAGTTCTCTTGTATATTGCGCTGCCGTTTACTTACGTCTCAAGTTACGAATCATTATCTACATATTGCATATCTTCAGTGATATGCAATGGGCGTTATATCGACGTGAAAATGCATAAGACTAGTCTTTTTAATACTTCGCGTAACCTCTACTGATTCCTACAGTGTGACTTCTGAGAATTTATGATAGAACTACACCACAAACAAATACCGATAATGCAATTTTAGGTGGACGGCCATCTTTACGCCGGATAAGATAAGATTGTTGCACGAGCCAACGGGGCCTCAACTGATGGCTCCACCTAACAATAACAGTCTCTTATCATTCTGTAAATAATGTTTTTTTTTTGCTCTCTCTCTCGCTTTCTCACGGTAGTGATCGTTAGAGTGTCCGAGGCCTCGAAGTTTGGTGTTCTTCACATCGTTTTATTGTTTTAAGCCGTGATTATGGGTATTACATAAGATGTAATAACAATAAATTTTGAGACGTCTTCGCATTGATAATTTGATTGGCGAGCATCCCTTCAATTCATTGACTACCAATATAATAAACGTGTTCCATCTCAACTCTAACGCCAAACCTAGGGCGTATTCAGAAAGTATGGTCAGGAAACGCTGATGGTCGGTAGCTCAGACTCCTCAAGACACGCGAGTCAAATGTTATAGCGCAGCACGCTGCTTGGAGTTCGCAAGTAATTTTCAGTCAGCCAGAAATCTTTTCGAATTTTCTCCACCAATGACGTCATAAACACGGATGACCTCGCCATAAAGCTCAAGTACACGCCCAATGACTGATTTATTATTATTGCTTTTTTTTAGCATTAAGAGCTGAATAATAACTGCGACCGCCACGAGATGCCATCCCGTGCACTCCCGTGCACTTGCCATCACACAGTCGCGCGTTGGAAGAACAATTAAAAGTGCCAGAGGTCATGAGTCGCGCTGACTTAAAGAACAGACACGTCATATCATTTTCTCGTCAACCAACTCTAGCTTAATAATTCCAGTATCGTCAAGCTTTGCCTACAGATGGATTTCTGCTCAGTATGGCTGGATGAAGAATGGTCAGGCTTGTATGTCTAGCTTCTGAAACCACTACTGAAGTTTATGGGGTCAACAGAGCTCTCTCAATGACTATGACACTTCCGTGCTTGAGTGTGGGTGCGTTTTCTGTTTTAATTCATTCGTTTTTCCTTTCCTCTTTCTTGGATTTCTATAGCCTTTCAATTTTGATCAGTGCAGGGTAACAAGCCGGAAGTTTTCTTCCCGTTAACATCCCTGTCTTTCACTTATCCTTTCTCTTTATCTCCTTGAGTATGGCAAGACTTAATTTTTCCAGGTTTCACTGGTTCCCCACGCTATGCTCGTATGACGTAATTATGACGGAAACTTGTCACAAAGTAGCTACGTGATCTTACATGATCTAATCACGTGGCTAGGTGTTACATGATGTTATGTAATTTTAGTCAGTAGACTAGGCACAGCTAAAAACTTAAAAAGCTCCACCCTGAAAAAAAATTGGCAGCATATGCACGGAGTCAATGATGGAGAGTGGGGCGAAGCAATCGTCCGTCGATTCATTCTTGCTTCCGTCCATCCATGCGTCCGTCTGTGTGACCGTCCATGCGTCCATCCTCCCTTCCGTGCGTGCGTCTGTTCGTGCGTCCGTCCCTGCGTTCGTTCATGCATCCGCCCCTGCGTCTGTTCACGCGTCCATCCACGCTTCTGTCTGTGTATCCGTTCGTCCATCTATTCAACACTCCAAGTACCACCATCTCGCATCTTTTCATCATATATTCCCCATATAAAAGCACCGCCATCCAGCGGGCATTCCAAGGACTAAACGAGAGGTGGCACACGCACACTTTCTTACGGCTTGCGCTTCGGGTCCACTTCCCACCTTTAACCACCTCGAGTTCATGGTATATACTAGTTCACTGTATTCATGGCACTGCGGCCGAACGCTCGCTAAAACTTTCGAAAACCAAGGAGGTTACGCCCAGCGAGTATAACGTAGCAACCTTTTCCTGTCAGATAGTGCTCAATGTACACGCCAATGGCTGCTAATGGGAAATGAGAGACAGGAGAATTCGGCTTTTACTTTCTTACGGCTTGCGCTTCGTATCTACTTCCCACCTTTTACCACCTCAAGTTCATTCATTCTATATACTAGTTCATTGTATTCATGGCACTGCGGCTCAACGCTCGCTAAACCTTTCTAAAACTAAGGAGGTTACACCCAGCGAATATAACGTAGCAACCCTTTCTTGTCAGACAGTGCTCAATGTACATGCCAATAGCTGTTAATGGGGATCACAGCGTGCGTTTTAACTAAAAGCCGAATGATTTTGTCTCTCTTTCTCCCTTAGCAGCCATTGGCATGTACATTGAGCACTATTTTGAATTGTTCGACAACGCACAGAAGAAATCTCTCACCGGCACTACTTTGGAGGTCAAAATGTTATAGCTGTTTAATACTACAACGGCTACGGGGGATGAACGGCCACCGCTATACGAAGCTTCGCCACTAAAAAGAGTGGCATATGAAGCTTAAAGATTTCAGCACTTCTACGGGCCAAGAATACATCTTAGTATATGCAGTTCTCCAATTTGTGAAAAATTATGCAATTTAAAACAAAACTAGCCCCGTATTCACAACGATTGCAGTTTGAAATTGCTCTTTGCAATTGACTATGCGGGTTCTGTAGTTCAATACGCATTATCAAGGTCAACTGGCATCTATAAAAATAACTCAAGAGTATATTACATTATTGCATAGAACTCTGAATTCAATCTCATATATCTGGCTTATTCGGGACCCAACAATTAAGGTCACCGACAATGCCAAAATAAAGAAGACGTGGACAAAATCTGCGCAGTATTTGTGCCGTCATTGATGGGTAAGGTTGACATTTTACTCCTGTCGTTATAGTTCTTCGGGCTCTCTCGCTCATTATGGTCCTTAAACATAAGAAAGCGTCATAAAACATAGCGCACTCTGCTGGCAACGCCCAACCACAGCTTTCTTGTAGCTGTGCCACACGGCTTTGGTTCCTGAACCCTTCCATTCACATGAGTGTCCCAAATCGCTCTTTGATGACGCAGGTTGTCATATTGCTCGTTGTCTTGTCATACGTTGTATCAAAAACACGTTCACAGAGTAAGAAGACGTCGGTGAGAGAAGATACAAAAATGATTAGGACGTGCGAGGTCGCAGTTCAAGAATACTTAGCGCCGAGGGGGCAGCGATTATCCCCGCTAATTGCTGTCATGCGTCGCTTGCACAGAGGATCTAGTAGAGCTTCTCTCGTTATTTCACTTTGGCTTGACCAGATAACATGCCAAGCTTGATGACTCTGTTTTGGTTAATAGCAGGAGACGATTCGCAGAACATGCGTTTCTTTTTCTGTTGCGTTTTGTTTTAGCGGCCTACACAGTGCGCTTTTTTTATTCGCGTTCTTTTCACTCAGTTTCATGCCGTAATTAAACAATCGTTGCCATTTCCTTCAGTCTCTGAGTTACAGCGATGTACAGAAAGTCGTTTTATGAAATTAAAATGACTATATTATTATTATTATTATTATTATTATTATTATTCCTTCGGCATGAAAGAAAATACAGTGGGAAAAGATAATGTAGAAGGGAAAGAAGAAGATAGGAGAGTAAAACAGAAACGAAAACTGGACAAAAATAAGTAAACCACAATAAACCTGTATCAATGAGTGACCTGTCTTTTGTTTACAAAGGTCGGTAGAGCTCGACGACTGTGGTCGCGTCACAAAGCACACCGTCACAGAAGGAGGAAATCATCCACAGTCGTTCACCTAATTGCGAGGAATTTATCTTCCTTAATCAGTCAAGCATACAGCGTTTGGAATGCGGGAAAGTGTAATATAAGATGCACTAAGTGTTTCACAATAGTCACAAGATGGACACTATAGAGCGTCCCCACATCATTGATGGCACAGGCACTCGCGCACCAACACACAGCTAACTCTAAGTTATATGTAAGAGTTCTTTCGAGAGACTAGGACGGCCACGACCACGAACATTTGTGAGAGGGGATGCGCGTTAGAAAGTCTGTGTACTTGTGTGTTTGATGTTGAGAAAGTTTTTGGGCACCTTTTCGTCAACCAGACTTCCACGGCATGTTTTCTAGCAATCAATCAGTCAATCAACCACTCACTCACTCACTCACTCATTCACTCAATGATTAACTAAATAAATCAATGAACCCATCAATCATTCAATCAGATTATCAGTCATTCAATGACACTATAACATAATCGACTTGAGATTGAGGTTATGGACGTCTTTCTAATACGCTACTACTAACAGAGTGGCCGTTTAATTACGTTAAGCATATATTACTAATTATAAAGTAGGGAATTCGAGTCTGTCGCCTTATTGGGCTGTATTACTCAGCCAGCTGATTTGATGATAGGGTTGGCACTTAAACTACATGTTGTCTTAAATTAAAAATAGAAAAAAAAAGTCAATCGCATAGTCTCCGTACGGAATGCTCAAGACTCGGACGTTTTCCGTATAGTTCCGAACGATATCAAAGAGAGAGAGAGAGAGAGAGAGAGAGAGAGAGAGAGAGAACTCATCAGGATCATAACATCTTCGTACACCACCAACAGGTGAAGGATGACTCTGCCATTAAACGCGATACTTCCATAAATTGGTAAAGCCTCCTTACCACACCACAGGAGATGAAAATGTTCTACATCACCTCGTGAGATAATATGCAGCAAATTCAACTGTAATAGACTAGTCGAGAGACTACAAGCAGAGGTTGGTATTCTGTAGATTATTTCAATCACTGGGCATGGTACCACGACAAAAAAAGCTATATTTTTTCCTGCGACCAATACCGACAGTGCTATATGATGTTTCAACCCATTCTTTTACCTACATCAGGTAGTGATGTCGCCAATGCAGCTTACAGTGAGGACACAGGGTGCCGGAATGTATAAAAAATATTCGCAAAGGTAAACACAGGAATTAAACATTGTAGAGCGTAATCTAATTTTTAATGTTGATGGTTCTTCTGAACTGGTTTTTAAATTGAATATACCATGCTGCTAGGTTGCAGAACACAAACGTAATTACGAATACCTTGCGAGTATATCAGTCTGTGAAGCTAGACGGACCATGATGAAGTGCCGGCGTACGGAATGTACTTTTGTCATCACGCCAGACATTTCACAACGTTGTGTTTGCAACAAGGGCCGTAATATCTTGCTCAACGCTGAAAAAGGGTGCTATTGTTCTTCTAGAATTCACCATCCTCCAAATTCGCTACAAAAAGCACACAACACAGCGTTTGCAAAAAAAAAAGAAAAAAAGTACACTCAGTCTAGGAGAACTCTCCCATGAAAGAATTCTTTCATCATACTTTCGGTATCACAAAAGCAAAATGGAGGAAGGCCCATATTGCTTTATGGACAATGAAATGTCAATACTGACTGGGGTCATGGCTTGACGGTTTAAATGACCAAATTTGTCGAAGGGTTCAAAGAGTTTCAGTGTGGGTGTAAGAAAAAAGAAATGAAAAAGCATAAGAATTTAAGAAAAATTCTCCATGAAAGTGTTTTCTCAGAAAAAGAACGATAAATATTTGCTTTAGTAACGTTTTGTAGGCGCCAAAAAACCAGAGGCGATTTTGCAAGAGAGTGAAAAATCACCTGGGAGATTCAGCTCTGATTAGGTTGATACTTTAGCGCCAAGCAAAACATGTTTCTCTTATATTACTCAACACTTTTCACTGGTTGCTTATTTTTTTTTCTTTCATTTTTTTTCATCGTTTATACTAAACACTCACATGTAGGTTCAGTTATAGTTTTTTCCCAAGCTATCGACTCCTTCAATGGCAATTTTGATAACCCAGGAAAGTTTTTGCTTCGGCTTAATGTTAAAAAAAGCCGTCGTCACGAATTTTACTGGTCGGTCATATGTGAGGATTGTAGTGTGTTTACATGTGCTTTCTTCTACTCTGTGATTCATTTTGTACATGTTTTTTTTCTAAATTCTTTGTATTGTACACTCCGTTTTTTAACTAAGACGAAGCTGCCAATGCGACCACAAAAACAGAAATTTTTTCTGTGCGTTACTTAAATAATAACAAAGATCGTACCAGCCATTGGTTTTTCTTGCTCATTGAGATGCTCACACGCAGCTCAAACAAGACGCACTGAAAACTGCATTTCAGATGCTGTGACAGAAACTGTATACCAGCTAGACTAATAAAAAAAATTCTAAATATCCAAAGAGCCAGCTACGAGCTTGTTGGAGAGAAAAAGAAAAACAAGAAAAATGTTGATGCAGTTTCATAATTTGTGAAGCAATAAAACTTGTGTGCCCTTACAGGCTGTTTTTTTATGAATATTACCAATCAGAAAACTGAATCGTTCAATTCATTCTTGAACGCTAATATCAATAACATTTGTGATATCAAATTTGTGAAAAAAATTCAGCAGTGAGACATGGTGAGTGAAGTGCACCTACACGATGATGCCCCAAGTTTAGTGCATGTTGGCGAGGCTCTACCTTGTTTGCGTGTGTTTGAGAAATTGCAGCAAGTAATAGTAGTTATTTTCATGTTACAAAGTTGCGAAACTCGTGCATTGAAAGACCTTGCTCCTGAAGTTGCTAATGACGTAGAACGTCTGTCACATACAGCAGTTCTCTAAGTTAGAGCGAAACACGAATTATAATCAAGAGCTTATAACACATAGTTTACCAAATGATGTTAAAAATATTATTAAAGTAGTCACGTTCAGTACCGGCTGTCGAACGAAGGTCACTTACGTGATATGCGAAGATGTTTCGGTTATGTGTGACTGTTTTGTAATGAGGTGTTCTCCCTGAATTTCGTATATTGTGTGCGAAAAACCGATATGGCGCTCTCATGTTCACTGTTTCGTGAACTCGCTCTTTACATACTCTTAATCTTTGTAAAATCTTTCGTCCAATAAGCTGTTAAAAGCTGCGTAAACAACGAAATGTCCCTACGAATAATAGATGCCCTATACCTCATGAACCAAAGGAAAGTCTCATACTTGGTGTTCCTGATCACCTGAAGCAAAAACAACAAATCTACCGCGAACATAAATTGAATACATAACGTGTTTTGAGCAGCTGCGAGCCATTATTAAAATAGAGCCTTTCCCCACTACAGGAAAATGCACCTGGCCGTCGTTTATTTTTCTCTCTCCATTTACCCCACCCTTTTTCCCAACTCCCTATAGGGCAAGACAGCTCGCCAACACAGGCTCTTAGCAGCTGTTCTTTCATGGAATTTTGAAAGCCGCACCCATGCACCTGTTATGAGCACCGCGTTAAATATTTTAGCACCGTGGACGGGCGGAAGTTCTAGCTTTCACTAATTCAGCGCTTCTTTGGGAAAGTGGCGGAAGTAATGGCCGGGGTATCATTAGTACTCGTGATTCTTTTCCGTGTTTTTCCAACATTTTCTGTGCGTCCTGGACTCTTCCAACGCGTGGAGGTCTACAGTTAAAGAGGCAGCAATATGGGTAAGACGTTGTCACAAAGTCTGTCCCTCACCGCTTCCCTTGCTCCCTACTGATATCCAAGAAACGTGGGCAGCACTTGCGTCGCCAATAATTTGCGAGCCGACCGTGCTACCCTCCTAACTTCATCTATACGGTTCTCCCGTTATCCCACTACAAATGCTCCCGCAGTGGTTGTATATAGATTGATTCTCTGCGGACATTTTTATATACTTCGAGCTTTATTCTTGTCGTGGTTGATAACCTGGTTCGATCCACCCTCTTTTGCGCCTCGGGCACTTGGCATACCGCACTTGAAATCCAAGTAAAGGACGCTCTTAATAATCGTCTTGTAATCAATTTCAAAACGGCAAGAGTTATCATACGGGACACGCGCCTTGAAAGGGCAAGAAGACCGGCTCATGTGTTGGGACTGTCGGCAGGGCGGTTCCGGCACATGAATGATGGAGCGGGTACGAAGCATGCAGTGACGTGTTCCAAGAAAGACAGTCACTGCATGAAGAATCAAGGTCTACCTACCAAAATGTTGGATCAATCGACGGTCTCTAATTAAAGCAGTACTAACACTACTTTGAACAATTATTATATTGTTGACCTTAATAAAAGTACTGGCATTGTGAAACATAAAACAAGTATTGTTGTGCCTGCGCATGCACCTACTATATCTTTCTAACTACTACAGCAACAAAAAAAGAAAAAAAATCTTTCAGTTTTGATACATACGAGGCAAGGTGTCATAACATTGTGACGCCACCGAAAGACGCCAACTTGCGACGTCCTAGGGAAAACATTTGTCATCTGCTCGCAGTTCACTTGAACAACAAAGAGTGGATTGTCATATAGTGCCCGATTTCCGCTCACGAACTGAGTGGAACTTTGATGACTCGTCGGCACAATGTTTATTGCAGTGGAACAGGCTTGGTGATGCTCAGTGATGACAACTTTAAAATTAAGATATAATATTTTATACGTGTTGTCTGACAGTGGTGTGTGAGGAGCATGGAGACTGCACACCGAAGAAACAAAAAATGGTCCCGTTTACGATGTTATCAATTCGTGTCAGCACTCCTTTAACTGTATTTTGTTATAGAATTGCCGTGCATTTCTCACTCTTAGGTGGGTTGCCCCAGTGGGTGGGTCATTTAGACGAAAGATCAACTTGACCGAAGCTATCGAGAACAAGCGATGCATTTGTTACCAAGCACAAATGAAGAAACAAAAAATTGGCACCGTATCTGCATGATAATCTGCAAATGTCGTCGAAAGACGATAGTCTTGCGTGTGGAGAGAGTGAAAAAAACATTTACTTGATGTTCCGCGCAAGAAAATCAGTGAATGGTATTCTGGAGGCACTGCATTAGAGTGCCTCGAGCGTGCAGCGGAGGCGAACAAGCGCATCAAGTCACGTCACGCGTGAGACATGACGCCATCTGGCAGTTTTTTAGGAAAAGGAAGCGCGTGGCTCTTAGACGGGTGTGCGCGCCCATCTCAGAGGTGATAACGTGTAGAACGCAAGGTGACGGGTAGGTGCCACCACCGTCTCATCTTAGGAAAGCGTTCGAAACAGTCCCCTTTTCGTGCAAGCATTGCATGGTCAGCGCCGCGTGATAAGCGCTACAGTCTTTAAAATTACTAATGTATGTCTTTTCTAGTAAAATACGCACATGCAGAATATGTACGTGTTGTTGTGGTGCTCCAGACAAGTTCAATAATATCTTTTTTATTGACCATTGCACAAGTATGAACGCTAAATCTTGAGCAACATTGGTGGGAATGGCGAATGGGGTCCGCCGTTTTAAGTACTCGGTGCCGTTAGGAGTGGACAAACAGACAAAGGTACAGACAGACCAACAAACCAAAAGGTTTGCGTCAAAGGTCCCCAAGAAAGACTATCCTCTTTGAAAAAAGCAAAAGCAGATACTGACAGGATGTAACCAACGCAGTTTGAAGAATGTACATTGAAGCAACCGGGAAACACTTATTCACACGTCTTTTTTCCCCCGAAAGGCATCGCTATACTTTGAAGTTTCTATGTCTCTTCAACTTTCGCATGCTCCATTCTACACATTCTGAAGCATTTCGGTTCAACTAAAGAGGCCACGCTGATGCAAGTCCACTGTCCATTGTCATTTAAAACCTCCGAACACGGCTCGCATTCTTAGCTGTTGAGGCCCGCGGTATCGCAAAACGCCAACGCGGACAATTGCACTGCAGTGTCCGAAACTTTTGATGGTTGTTGTTCTCGTTGAACTATTTTAACGAACATCACTTTGGCGGAACACGCGTGCAGCCAGTGACGGAAGAGAGTGCGTGTTATTGACTCGCCGAGGGGAAAGAGATATAAAGCCGCGTGACTTTGGGGCTTTCTCTATTAGGGAAGCGCCTCTCCCTTCTTCCCGTCTGGCATCCCTTAAAAGGCATGCGGTACCCGATGGTGTGCGTTGTCGTCCGAGCGCGCTGGTTGAGCAGGCGTCCGTCTTGCCTTCCCGCTTCGTCGGGACAGTTGACAGTTCACCGCCCACGCTCTTTCCGGTTTCAGCAACGCACTTTCCTCACGGGGAAACGAAGAGCAATAAAAAAAGGAAAAAAAAGAAAAATTGAAGCCTCTTGGGCACGGGTTGCCTATCGGAGCAACCTTCTTCAACCGCACTTCAAATACAAATTGTCTTCACCCCTACAGCTGAAATCCGCCGCTCTACATCAGCGATTCGACGTTGTGTGAGAAAGTTAATTGTAACCTCTCAGTCTTCAGCTTGGCACTCAACTTGCTCGTTTGATGGCTAACAGTATACTTCTGTAAAGAAACACTCATCAATACGCCATCGTCATACTGAACACTGTATTCGCCAATGCCGCCATCTACTTTTATACGCTTGGCAAAGTTCTGTTCACTCTCGTAATGACTTTCGTCCCACAACCGGTGTTCATAAAACTAAACCGGAAAGCACTAACGTAATGAAAGTAGTTTAGCGATACCGACAGCTGGTTATTGTACCGGACTTGCCTCGATTTAAACCTAACAATTTTACAAAAGAATATTGGCTTTTGGCTCCGAAGAGACCATAGCCAGGAAGAAATTAGACAGTATAACTTCCTAAAAAGAAAACTACAATAATATAGACATCGCGAAACGAAATATTTGTTGCTCAAAGTCGGGACTATATATAGTCCATATATATTTGCGGATGCTCTTACGGGTCGAGGCAATGAGAGGTCTTTTACAGCTAAAGCTGTTATGAGATCACAGCTCGAGTCATGTGCAGTTGTCCGCCGCTGCTGCCGCTGCCGCCACCGGTGTCCGTAACCACATCGCGCAAAATTAGAAAAAAGAATGACGGCAGATCCACGAGGTGAATGATGATGAGATTGGGTGAAGCTCCTGGAAGAAATATCGTGAAATTTTCTTCCGTTAATTCGTTCGATAAAAAACACCTGGCGTCTTTCGTTAAGCAGCTGGCGTCTTCTTTTTGTTTTGCTTTGGAAACATCTGCCGTCTTTTCGCTTTGCTTTTAGAAAACATATGGCGCCTTTCGTTGGTTTATTTCATCAATCAACGGCGTTTTGAACAAAAGTTTTTTATTGCTTAATCACGCACAGGAAAAATCTCACCAGGCACTACCTTGGAGATAAACAATGGCTGCTACTGGGAATGAGAGACAACAGGAGTCAGCTTTTAACACTTCTAGTAACGTTTCCTACTGGAACATGATAATGGGTGCCAATGAGGAATGAGAGACAGGAGCATTCGGCTTTTAGTTAACGCGCACGCCGCGAACGTTTTATTGTTCAGCAAAGCATAGGAGAAATCTCCCACCGGCACCACCTTGCAGGTCAAAATGTAACACTTGTTACACACTACGACTACAACTACAAGAGACGAACGGGTTTCGCTTTAAAGAGCTTCGCGCCTAAAAAATAGCACCAATGACACAGAGGGGCCTGAACCCGGGTCTACTTCGTGTAAGCCCAGTATTCTACTACTGAGCTACGCTTTTTTTTATTGCCTGCTCATAGGCGCGTACATCAAACCACAAGCACGACAGAAACAAGCAGCAACAGTACGACACAAACTAAAATTCTTCAAGTGCTGCCAAGGCTCTACCCTCCACAACCACTCAGGTACAATCTCCTGAGTTTTCTGTAGTTAAAGAAACTTGGCCATACATTCACGAAAATACATTCGTGCAGGCCGTGCATCATGATCGTAATAAAAACCCGCCATACGGGCCTGCCATAAACAGCGAAAGCCACATAGCATAATCAAATCAAAAGGCATTCCCTCTTCGTCCACTACTGGCAGAAATCTTATACCGCGAGAATTTAAAGGTAATTACTTGTGACTTGTTGACAAATTTGCATTAGGCAGGCTTGATGCCGGGAAAGCAATCGCGTTAATACGACTTATAAAGCGTTTCAAAACAGCGAAAGAAAAAAAAAGTTGTCGCACGATGCGAATAGCGTAACGAGTGGGCCGTCCAATGCTCTAACCTATTAAAAAGCTTGTTCTTGTTCCCCTATTAACTGTGGCGCATACCCACTTCAGCCATAATTCCTCATTGTCGTCAGCCACGGCATGAACAATTGGAACAACATTTTTTCAAGTGTTTAGCGGATACCACGCCTCTCAGAATATTGACGAAATATAGCATAACGAATGCAGGCTTACTAACCAAGAAAAGTATTATAATGCCCGAGTGAATATCAAGCAAGTGTGGTTGCAGTAGTTACTCAAACAGTGTTTGAAACGGCTCTGAAAGGTCACTCTTCTAGCTTTCGCTGTGACTGTGCGGTGTCTTCGACGCAGGCCTGGCGAATTTTTTTCGTCGTCAAGTATTTTGGTCTAGTGCGCCTTAGTGTCATTCATGAAGGAAGCCAGACGTGGCGACCAGACATTATCTCGCGATTGCCATCTCGCTACACGGGCCGATTGGCATCTCCCAATCTCCCCTTATAGAAGGGCGGCCGTCTTCGCCCACGTCACCTCGGTTCCGGGCCATTGTGTGCCCTAAGCGCGTTTTGGTTCGCCTCGTAATTGTTCCTGATATTCTTCATGGTAAAAGCACTTTTATTTCGTTTTTACCACTTTTATATTATCTTTTTGTCTGTAAACGCACTATCACAACTTTAAACATCATGCAGTTGTTGGTGCACTCGCATTGTAAACAGGAAGACGAACAATATGCCGCGCTCCAGGACTTCTTTCAGGCCTATTAGTTGGTTATATATTTCGCATTTGTTTCTCTCGACCAGAAATTACGCCGCTCTTAGCAGCAGTTGCATTTGACACTGCTAGAACAACACCATTTTTTGCACTCCTTAGATGCCTGTGCCACACAAAGGAAAGCCACGTGCGATGCCCGATGTGGGTCACCTGCAATTAACGATTGCATGAAGGAAGGGGTCAGAGGGATGAACGAAATACTAGCGGTAGTTCACTTTGCCTTAGCTTACACGAACCTAGGCCAACCTGTAGTGGTGGTAGGCGTGTACTAGTTGATGTCAGCAGATGCGTGCCATCTATTATACAGATGTCGATCGAAACGCTCCCGTGTCCTACGTTTTAAGCTGACCTTAAATACGGTGACACTGCTACAAAATACTGCAACGAAGTGCCTCACCTAACACACAACTCAGGTCTTTTAATAAAACACACATATATGGGCACATATAGTACTATACCGGAAGGGCTAGTCTACGTGGCAATAAAAATAGTGCAGCTAACTTAGGCCACGAATAATCATCACTTCTTTCAAAAAGTGGGAGCCCTATTGCAACCCCCCCCCCCCTTCCCACCTGCTGTTCTTTCAGCCTCTCAGTGAGGGAAGAAAAAAATGGCAGCATATCCACGGGGTGAATGATGGAGAGTGGGGCGAAGCATCCGCCGTTCATTCTTTCTCGCTTCCGTATGCCCATGCGTCCGTCTGTGTGACCGTCCATGCGTCCATCCGCCCGTCCGTGCGTGCGTCTGTTCGTGCGTCCGCACGTCCATCCGTGCGTCCATCTCTGCGTTCTTTCATGCATCCGCCCCTGCGTCCATCCATGCGTCCATCCGAACGTGCAGCCATCCGTGCGTCCGTCCATGCATCTGTCTTTGTGTCCGTTCGTCCATCAAGACAACACTCCAAGTACCACTATCTCGAATCTTTTCATCATATATTCCGCATATAGAAGAACAACCATCCAGTGGACATTCCAAGGACTAAACGAGAGGTGGCACACGCACACTTTCTTAAGGCTTGCGCTTCGTGTTTCCACGTTTAACCACTTCGAGTTCATGGAGCTAGTTCACTGCATTCATGGCACTGCGGCCCAACGCTCGCTAAACCTTTCTTAAACCAAGGAGGTTAGGCCCAGCGAGTATAACGTAACAAACCTTTCTTGTTAGATACTGCTCAATGTACATGCCAATGGCTACTAATGGGGAATGAGAGACAGGATAATTCGGCTTTTAGTTATTGTGCACGCTGCGAATTTTTTATTCTTCAACAACGCACAGGAGAAATCTCCCACCACGACCACCTTGCAGGTCAAAGCGTAAGAAATCTTACGCACTACTACAAGGGACCAACGGGGGCCGCTTTAAGGAACTTTGCCCCTAAAATTCATTCTGGATCTGGTGAGGACAGAAGCGGCAGGCATTGAATGACGCTAATTGCGAGAATGGTGAAGCAAAACAAAACAGCTTTTCTCATTGTCCTCTCAGCGGTCGCGATTCGGTTTAATGAAGCCGAGGCGAGAGATATGGCAGCCCTCCCCCGAGCCTCATTAGTTGCACACCATCTCTCGTGAAACAGTGAGGCTAGACTCGTTCGCGAATCCATGGTTTGTGCTCTGTTGCCTCTGTGCGTTGAACAGTCGAGCTGCTTTTGCGTTTTTCTTTTTCTCTCTTTTGTTCTTATTTTTTCCTCCTTGCAAGACGAAGCCAAATCGACCGATAAGGACCTTTTCATTGGCGCTTGAAGTATGCAATAGGCAGTGTGCGCGAAGTTTGAATAAAACTTATGCCCCACTCATACTTATGCTCTTTTGATGAAATAAATTCGGTAACGAGCAAGCCTGAATACCCGGAGCATTCTTTTGACCAATTATCGCCATAGCAATTACATGAACACCAATTTTGCCGCTGTCTTCAACGTCTTCGTCGGCGTTGCGATCACTTACCATATATGTATACATATTGTGAGCGCGACGAGCGAATGACTCTTTATTCTCTTTGATATCATCATCACCTGTACATCTTCTTCATCTGAAAATATCATCACCAGCGTGATTTAGCTCGAGCCTAGCTGAAGAAACCAGTTCCTCACAAGTGGTGGAGGTGCTGGGTTTATGAAAACGCAAGAAAGAAAAATACACCAGAAAAAGACTCTGGTGCGCGTAATCGAACGAGCGATCTCTGAAGTGTGAGTGCGAGGCGTTAATCACAAAACCACGGAGGAGCACCTTCTTCAATGTTCAAACGACACTATTTATATATACCACTTACCGCTGGAGACGGGCATCTCGGGGGGCATCTATGGCGTTTTGATCATTGCCAGCAAGTTGGTTAGACGAATACGACTCGCTAATCATGACATAAATAATGTCACAATCCCGTCGCGTAGATCATCAAACACTTTAAAAAAAATCGTGACACCAAAAACAGTGGCAACTGGTATGCGGGTATGTGCCACAGGTGTTTGACACCTGTGGCACATATGTCTACCCAAGAATGACGAGACCATACGTGTATAATTTTAACGCTTGAGCGTTAATAAAAAGCAGACATCAGCGGCGTTGACCGGAAGAATGCAAAAAGTAAATGTCATCGTCCCAGCAGCAATTTAATCTTTGCAATCTGCGTGCCAATCAAGGATTCCACCACAGAGTCACGCCAGGTCTCGGAACTATCTTTCAAACAGTGTCATCCGCTTAAGCTTATCTATGTAGCAGCGTCTGCGGTACACGATCCTTGCGAGCAGCAGCGCTTTATATGATTTCACCACTTGTGGTGCTGCTATTGTCCATTTTGCTGTTTGCATTATTACGCAACTGTAAAAACATATGCGGCTGCTTAACACATGTCTGTGCGTGAATTTTTACATATCGTTACCGCAACGCCGTAAGGTTTCACTCAATAAAAATTACGGCATGGTCAGTTTGCATGCGCATGTTTCTAAAATCATCGATTCTTGAACTACGTGAGATTTGCGGAATCTTTTTAGAGGGCTTTGATCGAGAAGAAATTTGCCTTGTATATAAATTAATTGTAGAAGAAAATTTAAGCTTCGCGTGAAATTTTCCGTACTTACCCGTGCATATGCTAAAGCACTGGGTAAATGCTATGCATTAGTTAAACTCCAAAAATTCCACGCCGACTTTCACTTGGGAGTGTTCCAAGTGACACGTAGGCGTACATATTTACGAAGCGAATAAGTTGTGTTCCCAATGAGAAGCGGAGTAAGAGCTTTCAGTGGCGTCTTCCGTGTGGGCTGGCAACTATAGTGCCATAGTATCATGCAGTCTTCACGGCAATACAGCCGACCGACATCCAACTACAACCCTCGGAATTAGCTTGCAATATTCATTGAGAAGCATTACAGGCCTTCATTCTTCAGTATGAAATATATATTTTTAAATCCCTCTTTTTCAATACCAAGCATGGTTTTTCAAGAATAGCTAAGTAACCGTGACCCTTTGAAATAAGTACAATGCTGACATGTCGAAAATTTTATGGCTAGTCACCGTTTTGAAATCACCGCTCCGTAGCCGGAACAAAAGCAGTGCCAATTCCACTGCAAAATTTTAGGTAATACTCAAGATGAAAATCAAATGGAGCAGGCATCGTTTCATACTTAGCGGACGGCAGTTTTAGGTTTTACCTCTTCCGAATTCGGAGGTGGGCGGAAACTCTGTGACTTGTCGAGATATGCTGCGTAACCAACCCTCTAGGCTAGTGGTTCTCAGTTGTCGCTGGGTCGGGGACCTTTCGGGGACTGGTGAAAGCGATGAGTGGTGGGCCCCTTGATCCAAAAGAAAGCTATGTAAATAGCATCTGTAAACGGAGGCACATCGCTGTTTTTTTTAGGTTTCCAAACATTCAGGTGGTTCAAGTGTAATATAACAAGAGATGCCGTCCACATGTATACGTAGGACAATAAAAAATGATTTTAGGGGCGAAGCTCTTAAAGGCGTGGATCTGTTCATATCTTGTATGTATGTGCGTGACCACGTATAGTTCTATTTTTGCCAACAGCCCTCTACTTCGTCCTTGCAAGCATCCCACTACACCCCATCACCAATCCACCACTTCACCGACCATAAAGCAAATACTGTTGAAAAGTACCCAATATGAAATGCAAGATGGTCGTGTACTTGTATCCAGGTGAACGTTAAATAACCATAGATTGTCCCACTGTGTCTATCTGTTGTTTGTACATGACCACCTTTGCAATTTCACCTTTGCAAACTGCCCCCTACTTCGTCCTTGCAAACATCCCACTACTCCTCATCACCAATCCACTACTTCACCGACCATATAGCCGTTATAATGAAGGAGGAACAGTAGCGACGTATAGCTACCACTTACGAAGAATAAAATTCATTGTATAAGTATATACAGTGTTTGTCACGTCTTTGATGTCGTAGTGGGTGATATTCGTGGATGGTTCACGGTTTAGCGATGAAACCCTCCAGCGCTTCGCCTCACTCATCATCATTCACTCCACAGATATGCTGTGATTTTTTTGTCTAATTTTTGCTAACCCCGTCGGAACGTTTCAGAACTGCAGGTGATCTACTTGGGGAAAACTTGCGCACCTTTCCATGTAACTCCAGTAATCAGCAGTCAGCTGCTTCAAAGGAACTTCTCAACATGTGTTAAGCAAACAAGGGGTGTCATTTTGGAAATCTATGTGGTATGTACCACTCTATTAGAAAGGAGTGGGTGGTTTCTCACCATACGTACTGTTTATTAAAATGTGCTCTTTAATCACATATCTGAGTTTAGAACAAATTATGGGTGGTTCAGAGTGCTATTGACATGCTAATTTTTGACAGCACAAAGCTTGCCCAGTATTAAGTGCCTATATTGTTTAAGGCTCTCGAGTACTTCATACTCAACTGTGGGAGCGCAGTGAGCTGTCCCTACACCATTTAAACGAGGCGAGTATGGGTATTTAGAAAACACGGTTAACGACCTAGAATACTTTGTATTCTACTATGGGAGGGCATAAAGCCCTCAGTGGCCTCACACTTGATACGGCCGCGTTGAAAACAGCCGAGTATTTTCATTTAGAAGAAATTTATTTACACTATGTACCGAGCATAAATTATGCGTGACGAATCAGTACTCAGGAATACATTCACATTTTCATAGTTGTGCATCACATCACTACACAGAAACGTTAACATTTCCACATGAAGCAAACAGCGGAAATCAGATCAACAGAATAACAAATGCATATAACTGACAACTGACACTATAGGGAATTGGTCAAATGGGTATATGGATAGGTGCACATACTTTTCCATAGTATACATCAACTGATATATGTTTAGAAAAATTTTATTTACACTATGTAGGGAAAAAAGGTCTCATAACATTCCAGAAATAAAAGCACATACACTTCGCCACATCTATATACCACGACAAGCATCGCTACGTTGCAATGAAGACATCATTGCCCTGATATACATGACAATGTTGGCATACAAGGGCACAAAAACTAAATGCGATATCATGATAAAAAGCTACAACAATACAATACATGATACAGTTACAACAATACAGACTCAACAGGCGGTGCTGAGCCTCACGTCGGTCGAAAAATGTGTTGTACTCTTTCACGTTCAACATTGACGAAAGGGCGTGACTAGTGACGCAGAAACTCGTGGTCACCGAGGAAAGAAAGCTTCTCAGAGAGGAACGTGAGGATTTCTCGTGTCATTCGTCTCAGTATCGGCCACAACGCACGTCGACGGCCATTCGCAGCCACGGCCTCGCAAAGGTTTCTCTAAAGGCTGAACTGCCCCGCAACTATTAAAATAGCCGAGAAGTGCCCACACGGAAATCGGCCATTGTACACGAATCTTCCTACTTTCTATCCACGAAATCCAGCATAGACCGCATGCCGAAAAAGACGAGAGACCACGCATTCAACTGTCGCATGTGAATCGTTCTGAACCATGACGTAGTTGGGGCAAGTGGAAGTGCAAACCACCTGCCGTCACTGCAACCGAACTCACGTGAGGAGAAACCATTAATCCAACCACCAGACGATGTCCCGAAGATTCCCTGGCAACACTGCTGCAGTTATTGGTTTCCAAGGGCGGTTCATTATAAATTGATGATACTGTGGCACCAAGAGCCTTAGAAGGGCGGCCATTGTGTCCTCCACTTTAGACTCGGCCACCTCTATTTCTGGGCACGTAACCTCCAACTATCGGTGAAATGCCAGAAGGGCTCGATACAAAGATGGCAGTTCCGTTTATTGGAAACCTTCGTTAATTTGGCAAGCCAGTAGGAAGGCACGTAGTGATGGCCCCAGGTGGTAGCTAGCCAGTGTCTGAGCAGGCGTATACCGTCATTGCTTAGTATTCACAATAAAGTGTGGAGGCAAAAGGTAGAAGCCGCGACGGAAATGTCGGGGAATGCAAAACCGCCTTGATATCATGGTTTAGCCAACGCTGCACGAGATAACAATTCCGTGCCACCAGACCAGAAAAATGAACTAATGCAGCTTTTCACTTTCCTGGCGACGTGGAGCGGTGGTTTAACAGAATGGCAAAGGTACCAAAATTTTCCTAGGTACATCGCTTGAGTTAAGTATCGGCGTTCCAAAAGGGAGAATTCGAAGTACCTGGCTGCTTTGATATCGCTTAGAAGAGTTTGAACAACGGATGACCAGATGCTATCCTGTACACCAAATGCAGTGAAAGTAACTCCGAGTATTGAAATCTCGGGAGACCACTGTAAAAGCGACGTGATGTTGATACGACCGCTGGGGTTGCCAACGAAAAAATATTGGCTTTTGGAAAAGTTTAACCTTGCACCGGAGATAATACCGAAATCGTGGAATGTATCAACAGCATGCTGCAGCGATTGTTCATTATGTACATATAGAGTAATGTCCCGTAGGAGTAATCGAATGCCTTTTCCTGGTCAAGTGAAACCAAGAGTCCCCGAGCTGATTTCGTTAACGTGTACGCAACTATATCACGCGTAACAAAGGAGAGACTGTGAATTTCTCTTCCAGGAAAAGAGCACGCCTGATGACCTATTAAGGAAGGCATCAGGCTTCTCAAACGTCGAGTGATAACTGCTGCGAAAATTTTGTAATCAACGTTGAGGAGCGTTATTGGTCTCCACTCCTCTGGGCGAACAGACTATGGGTCATGTTTAGGTATTAAAACAATTCAACCATCGCGAAATTTATCAGGGAAATCAAAGTTCTCTAAATAGCGGCAAATAACATAGGTGAAAAGAGCCCTAATATCGTCCCAAAACGTAAATAAAACTCAACAGGCAACCCATCCGGCCCGGGGGCTGTGCCACGCTTCATGGAAGACAGTGCCTCTTTCACTTCGTCAGCTGACGGACTTGTGCAAAATTGTTCAGCTACTTCTGATGAAATTTGAGGGAGCCTACTTAACATTGTGGCTGCCTCGGTGGTACCGCGATGTGATGACATTGTCGTATGAGCCATGTTGGCAAAGTGAGCTAGAAAAACTGATTGATCACGTGCTGGCGGCCACGCAGTTGGTAAGAATCTGGCGGCCTGAGTTCCGAGAGGACTCGACGGGTTGAGAAGCGAGCTTTTCGCAAAGCGCAGAACCTCAGGGTGAGTACAGGGATTACGTCTGCAACGCCAAGCAGCCGCTGTCAACTACGACGCTGCAATGAGGCGTTGAAAACGACCCCGTATTTCCCACTGCCATGCGTGCATCAAAGGAGTTAACCGATCAACCCGAAGAGCAATACGCTGCTTTGTGGCAGTGTCCGCTAGTTCTTCGGACGTTCGGCGTCTAAGGGCCCGCCCTGCTACTGAGCAGTGCAAACGCCACTGTGTCTTGAGCGCGTCCCACACCTCCGGACCACATCCCAAAAGAGAGGCGCCCAAGATTCTAGATAAACTGGAGCGTGTACGCGCGTCGTGCAGAATGCGGATGTCAAGACGCCAAGGTTTCACTGATGATGAAAAGGGAAAGTGAGCTTCGAGCGTCACTGGTCGGTGGTCTGATATATAAACAGGCGATGATGGTAATGTTACTACATCAGAGTGCGATACGTAAGAAGCTAGCGCGCTCGGCACATAGAAACGATCCAAACGACTAGACGACGTGCTACGCCGCCAAGTCCAGGCATACTGTGGTCCATGCACTAGTCTGTACGTATCTATCAAAGAGAAATGTTGCACTAGGCGACGCAGCTCTCGCGCGTTCCAATCAGAGCGACCCCATCCTGGACCTTGCACGTCAGCTCGCGTGTCTAATACACAATTAAAGTTACCAGTGAGTATGACATGACGACCGTCTAGAAAAAACACGTCCAGGTCACGGAAAAAATTGTTAGACATCGCTGCTTGAGCTGGCCCATAAATACACAAAACACGCAGCTTGAAGGATGATAGGACGGAGTCAAAAACAAATACCCGACCAATTCCGTCATTGAAAACATGATGATTGCATAGAAAAACGCGGTTAAAAATAATAATTTCAACTCCTCGGAAGCGAGATGTCACAAAAAAAAATAACAGTCTAAATTAAATGCGCGTTTGAATGCACGAACGGGGTCAATAGTACAAAAATTGGTTTCTTGTCAACACAGAATATTACAATGCTCTGCATGGGCTATGCTTATAACTTCGGCTGCTCACTGGGTTACGGAATTCTTGAACATTTAAAGAATTGATTTTCAGGGTGTCAGCCATGATGAAATGATTGTGGGTGACTGACCTGGTCGAGTTTTTCGATTCGGCACCCCGGGGATCTGTCCGGGAGAACTAGAGTACACACACTGTGTATTTAGAAAAAAATTTATTCTATCGTGGGACGCAACAAACCTATAGAAGGAGCGTCTATACAACACGCTCAACAATAAACAAATGATGAAGCACAACATACATGACACAATTAAACAAAAGTGGCCAAGCCCGTAGGGTGTCCCTAGTCTATGTTACTAATGACTACAAACACTACATATATACACAAATCACACTGTTTAAAGAAATTATTTAACGTATGTACAGAAGGCTTCATATCATTCCAGTAACAGGGCACATGCACTTCAGCACATCTATATTTCACGACCAACATCACTCCGTTACATTGAAGACATTTGCTCTAATATACATGACAATGTTGACTCACATTTACACAAGAACTCAATGCGATATCATGCTACAATGATATAACGATAAAATAGATGCAATGAAACACGATTTGTAACAAATGAAATCATATATAACAACTTAACGGGCACTGCTTAGCATCAAGTCGGTCGATAAATGAGTTGTATCCTTACGTATTCAATTTTAATGAAAGGGCACGACCAATACCGCAGAAACTCGTGCTCCCGAAAAAGAAAAGCTCCTCAGAAAGGAGCGCAAAAATCTCTGGTCTCATTCTCCCCAGTTTCAGCCACAAAGCACGCCGGCGGCAATTGGCAGCTACGGCCTCGCATTGGTTTCTCCAAAGGCTCAACAGCTTCGCAACTATTAAAAGAGCGGAGAAGCAGCCGCATAGAAATCGGCCGTTGGACACGAAGGTTTGCACAACCTGTCCCTGAAAACCAGCATAAACCGCACGCCAAAAAAGGTGAGCGACCACACATTGAATCGTCACATGTCGATTGGTCTCTACCATGACGCAGTTGGGGCAAGTGGAAGTGCGAACCACCTGCCACCACTGCAACCGATCTCGCGTGGGAAGCAAGCCCCAGCCCAACCATCAGGCAAAGTCTCTGGGATGCCCTGGCAACACTATTGTAGTTATTGGTTTCCAAGCGCGGTTCATTATAGATTGACGACGTTGGGGCACGAAGGGCCGTAGAAGGGTGGCCATTGTGTCCCCCACTTTAGAATCGGCCACCTCAATCTCTGAGCACGTAGCTTCCAAACGTCGGTGAAATGCCAGAAGGGCTCGACACAAAGACGGTAATTCAGTTGATTGGGGACCTTGATTAATTTGGCTATCTGGCAAGAAGACTCGTAGAGATGGTGCGAGATGGTTGCGAGCCTGTGTCTGAGCGGGTGTGCCTTAGTATTCGCGATAGAATGCCGAGGCGCAATGTAGGAGCCGTGACGGAAACGTCGGGGAATGCAAAACCGCCTTGATCTCACGGTTGAGCTAACGCTGGCGAGATAACAATTCTATGCCACCAGACCAAAAAAAAATGAACGGATGCAGCTTTGCACTTTCCTGAAGACGTGGAGCGGTGGTTTAACTGAATCGCAAAGGTACCAAAATTTTCCTAGGTACACCGTTTGAGTTAAGTACCGGCGTTCCAAGAGGGGGAATCCGAAGTACCTGGCTGATTTGATATGACTTTGAAGGGTTTGTACAATGAATGACCAGATGCTATTCTGTGCACAAAATGCAGTGAAAGTAACTCCGAGTATTGCAATGTTAGGAGACCACTGTAAAGGTGACGTGATGTTGATATCACCTCTGGGGTTGCGAATGAAAAAATACTGGCTTTTAGGAAAGTTCAACCTTGCGCCGGAGATAATGCCGAAATCATGGAAAGTATCGAGACCATGCTGCAGCGACTGTTTATTACGTACATATAGAGGAATGTCACCTGCATATGCAGTGACCTTTACTTGAGTGTTACTAGGTAGGGGTAAGCCTCGAATCTGCGGATGACGTTCATCGGCTGTTAAGAAGGATTCAAATGCAAGGATAAATAACACTGTGGAGAGGGGACACCCTTGACGGACCCCACGCGTGACTTTAAATGGATGACTCTCACGGTAATCTATGTAAAGGGCACTCTCTGAATTAGTGTACATCACGTGGATGAGGTCAATGAACTTATCCGGGAATCCGAATGCATGTAAACCTTTAAGTATGTAGCTATGTTTTAAGAAATCAAAAGCTTTCTCCACATCTAAGGAAACTAACACTCCTTGCGCACATCGGCTAGTGGTGTATTGAATGATGTCATGCTTTAAACACGTATGGGTGGGTATTTCTTGGCCCGGAACAAGACAGACCTGGTGGGGAGCGATTGATGTTGCAAGAGATGGACTCATTCGGTGCACCAAGATGTTGGCCAAAAGATTGTAATCTACATTGAGCAGGGTAATAGGGCACCAACCTTCTGGTCACGTGGACATTGGGTCTTTTTTGGGAACTAGTGGCGTACGGGCTTTGTGGAAAAAGTTTGGAAGGGTAATATCTCGGAAACACTTGTGAATGACGCGTGACATGAATGGACCAATGATAGGCAAGAAATGTACATAAAACTCTACAGGAAGTTTATCAGGCCCTGGGGCCGAACCTTTTTTCGTGCGTCTTGCGCCTTTTATTTCGTCATCAGATGGCGGTGATAGCAGAACGTGATGTGACATGTTGGAATCTTGAGGTATGTCTTTTACCAAGAAACGGATCCTGGGCAACAGACATTAGCAGAAGATGGATTGATTGATATGTGGGGTTTAACGTCCCAAAACCTCCATATGATTATGAGAGACGCCGTAGTGGAGGGCTCCGGAAATTTCGACCACCTGGGGTTCTTTAACGTGCACCCAAATCTGAGCACACGGGCCTACAGCATTTCCGCCTCCATCGGAAATGCAGCCGCCGCAGCCGGGATTCGAACCCGCGACCTGCGGGTCAGCAGCCGAGTACCTTTGCCACTAGACCACCGCGGCGGGGCTAGCAGAAGATGGAGCCATTGACAGAAAGTGTTGAGTGAATGCCTGAAAGTTGCGCATACCCCCGCAGCAGCTGGCGTGACGGAGTTCAGCGAGTGGGCAGGCGAGCCTGGTGGACGAAGCAGAGCTCTGTGTGCATACCTTAGCACCTCAGGGTGCGCACACGGTGCACGTCTATAGCGCTAAGTTGCAGCCGAGAGCGAAGAAGCGCGCATACTACGTTGGTGCCGTTCAACTAGCTGCTCTTGCCATGCCCGCATTACAAGGGAAGGACTGGGATCACGGTTGGCCATGCATATTTTCTGGATTAACAATGACGCATTTTTGTAGATAACGGCGTGAAGTAACCTGCCCGATGCACTGCAATGATGGCGCCACTGTTCTTTTAGGCGATCCCAATTAGCTATATCTGCCGCAATGAGCGATGCGCGTAACACTCGGGACAATCAGGGGCGAAGCTCCTTAAAGCGGCACCCGTTCGTCCCTCGTCGTAGTACGTAACATGTCCTTGGCTTTGACCTGCAAGGTTGTGCCGGTGGGAGATTTCTCCTGTGCATTGTTGAACAAAAAAAATTCGCAGCGTGTGCGTTAACTAAAAGCCGAATTCTCCTGTCTTTCATTCCCAATTAGCAGCCATTGGCATGTACTATCGGCGCCAAATGAAACCCGAACAGCGGAGCACGTGTTTCAAGCATTAGAAACAGTATAGTAATGGCCGTCCAGGCATCACCATTGACAGGCGGGCACATCCGGTTTGGCAGCACGGCGCGATCCCCCTACAGTGCGTTATCTCTGTTTCTGCTCAAGTTTTTATATGGTGGTATTGGTGGCCATCGTCGGCGTGCTAAGCGCTTTTGATCGTATCACTCGCAATTCCTTGCTTTTACTTCCGCATCGCAGTACAATTGATGACTTGGCACGATAAAACAAAAAGAGAAATATAATTGGTTTGCGGTTGATTTTCAAACGATCGTCGCATCTCTATCGCCAACGCTGTTTCACCGGCATCCCTCTTTCAGAGACCGACTCGAAAACGCGCCACTTTAACTGGAAATGCCGAGCGTTTCTTCGGAAGAGAGAGCGCAAATTGTTTCGCTTTACCGGCACGAAGTTAAAAAACGTGGAATTGCCAGCATTATGAACCGACTTTTGTCTACTATAAACAGAATTAGCCAGGAATTCCAAAATAATGGACTCCGAGATGACAAACCGTGCTACAATGCTTGTGTTCGGCTGCAGTAGTTTAACCTTTGTTTCTTTATTTTCTTCCTTTCAAATACCTTACCTGTAACGCAAGTAGAAATATTGCACTATAGAGGGATCGCGCAGTGCTGCCACACCGGATGTGTGGGCCTGTCTGTGCCAATGACTGATCAACGGCACGCACTATGTCATTGATAAGGCTTGTGCCACGCGCTCCGCTGTTCGTGATTCATTTGACGCCGATAGTACATTGAGCACTATCTGACAAGAAAGGGTTGCTACGTTATACTCGCTGAGCGTAACCTCCCTGGTTTCAGAAAGGTTTAGCGAGCGTTGGGCCGCAGTGCCATGCATAGAGTGAACTAGTACATACCATGAACTCGAAGTGGTTAAAGGTGGGAAGTAGACACGAAGCGCAAGCCGTAAGACAGTGTGCGTGTCCCACTTCTCGTTTATTCCTTGGAATGTCCGCTGGATGGCGGTGCTTCTATATGGGGAATATACGATGAAAAGATGCGAGATGGTGGTACTTGGAGTGCTGACTAGATCGACAAACGGACACACAGACAGATACAGGGACGGACGCACGGATGGCTGCACGGACGGATGGACGCAGGGGTGGACGCAGGGGTGGACGCACGGATGGGCGTGCGGACGCACGAACACACGCACGCAAGGACGGGCGGATGGACGCACGGATGCTCACACAGACGGACGCATGGATGGACGGAAGCAAGAACGAATGGACGGACGGCAGCAAGCAGCCTTTCCCGTCGTGGCCATAAACGCCGCACCTTCCACAAAACGCAGCTGTGCAGTTTATGCGGAAGTGCCCACTGCCTCCACATCGATGGCATAGGAATACAGCGTGGGATTCCTTTACAGTCACAGGTCACTTGATGGCCTGTGACGTTGAGGTAGTTGGGCACCGATGACGATGCCTTCATTTCCATTCGGGCGCATCGCGTCCCAGTGGTCATGGTTGGGCGCGATCCCATAAGTCCTCTGGTGATATGCAACACCTTCCCGTAGGGGGACAGTGTTTGTGCGAGAACTTCCCTGCGGATACGGTATGGCAGGAACAGGACAACAGTACTGAAAGTTGGGCGAGTTGGTACTCATTCATGACTTCTTTGCGCAAACACGTACGCGGACACAAGGAAAAGAGGCAAACAACACGGGCGCAACCTGTGTTGCGCCCGTGTTGTTTGCCTCTTTTCCTTGTGTCCGTATACGTGTTTGCGCAAGGAAGTAATGAAGGAACAGGACAGTTACCTAGGTGACTTGGGGTCTTAGGGGTACGATGGCGACGCACTCTCCTCGGATGGTGAGGTGTGACGCGTCCATGATTTGAGCCAGGGCTGTTCAAGGATACTTGATAATTCCGGCCTCCAAGGTGCTGGACACAGTCAACTTGTTCAATTACTACTATTGAAGACGTCGCGTCAACGAATCTTCAGTACTTGCCCCTCAGGAACGACGACAGCGAAGGCTAATGCCTTCTTCGGTGGCTGAATTGCCTAATGGGCGCCCACCATCCCAAGGACGCTCTGAAACTTGCTGCTTAGCCCGTTACCAAACCAGCTTATGAGGGTGTTTAGAAAAAAAATGGCAGCACATCCATGGAGAGAATAATGGAGAGTGGGGCGAAGCATCCGTCCGTTCATTTGTTCTTGCTTTCATTCGTCCAAGCGTCCATCTGTGTGACCGTCTATGCGTCCATCCGCCCGTCCGTGCGTGCGTCTGTTCGTGCGTCCGCACGTTCATCTGTGCGTTGGTCTCTGCGTTCATCCATGCATCCGCCCATGCGTCCGCCCATGCGTCCGTCCATGCGTCCATCCGTCCGTGCAGCCATCCGTGTGCCCGTCCATGCATCTGTCTGGGTGTCCGTTCGTCCATCTATTCAACACTCCAAGTACCACCATCCCGCATCTTTTCATCATATATTCCCCATATAGAAGCACCGCCAACCAGCGGACATTCCAAGGACTAAACGAGAGGTGGCACACGCACACTTTCTTACGGCTCGCGCTTATTGTCTACTTCCCAACTTTAACCACCTCGAGTTCATGGTATATACTAGTTCACTGTATTCATGGCACTGCGGCTCAACGCTCGCTAAATCTTTGTAAAACCAAGGATGCTACGCCCAGCGAGTATAGCGTAGCAACCCTTTCTTGTAAGATTGTGCTCTATGTACGTGCCAATGGCTACTAATAGGGAATGAGAGACAGGAGAATCCGGCTTTTAGTTAACGCGCACACTGCGATTTTTTAATTGTTCAACAACACTCAGGACCAATCTCCCAATGGCACCACCTTGGAGGTCAAAACGTAAGACTGGTTACACACTACGACTGCGACTAGTACGAGAGAGGAATGGATGTCGCTTTAAAAGCTTCGCCCCTAAAATATCTAACGATTTCGAGAACTTCGTACTCAACTATGGGAGAGCCCTGAGCCGTCCCGCTAAAAGCCTACTCAAAGAGGAGTATAAGGCAGGTCCTCAATGGCTTCCGGTTTCGTGCGCCGACTTCCCAAATGTGTTTAGAATAAGTGAGTAACGATTCAGAGTACTAGATACTCTACTATGGGAGAGCGTTAAGCCGTCCCTACAGTCTTGCAAAGAGAGACGCAAAAAAGGAGTATGTTTACGGGTATTTCATTTCTGAAACAATCATACATACACAGAAGACATTTATGTGTTCCATTTTTGGTCGTTCTCACGAGATGCTATATATACATATACATATATATATATATACATTCTTATGCACAACAGGAATTGTTTTTACCTGTAAACAGAAATTCTAACGTGCATAAAAAACTATGCTCAGGGGTACGTAAAATTTATGAAAAAAGACGAAAAACAACATTTAACAAATGCGTATATGAATAAATTATACTTATACAATACTAAATGCAGGTTCAGTGAATACACAAACACTAGCCTACCTTCTCAGTAATGAAGGCAAGGCACGGACACTTTGTTCTTTCTTAGAAAAATAAATCGTGTTGACCACCGCAGGAGGAACGCTTCCTCGCCCAGAATGAATAACTTTGTGTTTAGAAAAAGTTGTTAACAATTTAGAGTACTTGGTACTCTACTTACGTTCTGAGCGCAAAAAAATTGCTGCTAACTGTACGTTTAAGAGAATTTTATTTCCGGATATATCTTACATAGCTTATGTGCACACATGAAAATGGACAATGGTGAACAATGCGTATGTACAGTGCAAGCTGTTATATACAGCGAAAGAACTTAAGCGTATGCAGTGACGTACAATGCAAAAATTGTACTACAAAGACAGGGCATTCAAGACATCGAGATGATTGAACTTAAATGAACAGTAAGGCTATATGAACAAACAAGGGGAGGTCATTCACATTGTAGCGTGATATTTTGCATTCACCTAACTGTACACCACACAGAACTCTGCAAAGAATAAACCCTACCAATAAAGTACGCAAGTGGTGTCAGCTGTACGTGATAGAACCGGCGTGATAGCTTGTAGCAGCGGCAAGAAAGGTTTCTTATTACTTACCTTACACGGGGACTGGTTGCCAAACATTACGGTAAAAATAAAAAGATAGGGTACAATGCATGCACCTTTTATTGTAGTAATGGCTTTGAGCTGTGTTAGCCTGGGTTTTCTATAACAAAACTTCCCTCATTTTGGCAAACTGAAAGAGTATGAAAGCAGTGCAAACGCACATTTGTCAAAGGTATGCGAAATGAATACAACCAAAGGTCTGCGACCTTCACAAAACGATGGTGCATGCGCCTTTGTGCTGCGGGGGATGTTGCAAAAAGCGCCTTGGTCTCGGGAGAGAGAGAGAGAAACGAGAAATAAGGAAGGCAGGGAGGTTAACCAGATGCTAGTATCCGGTATGCTACCCTACACTGGGGTTGGGGAATAGGGGGTTGAAAGAGAAAGGGAGAGTAAAAAATAAATAAGAGAAAAACACCGACACACACGCACGCACAAAATCAGTCCACTCAGAGGCGTTCCGACAGGCCAGTAGTTCGTAAGAAGTTCCTTGGTCTCGGAGTTTGTTCTTTGGCAATAGAGTTAGTCCCCGTGCCAATCAAAACACTAAGAAAACGGCAGAGGGTAGCCCGGAAACTGTAAACGAGGGATTACGAATTTTTTCTGTATTCTTACCACCGTATGGGAGGGCTCCGAAAATTTCGGCGACCTGAGGTTCCTTAATGCGCACCCAAATCTGAGCGCATTGGCTTACAGCATTTTCACCTCCATCGAAAATGCTGCCGCCGCAACCGGGAAACGACACCCGAAGTAAACTCTTACCATTGTCACACGTGCAACTAAAGTGCATTTTGAGAGCGAGTACACTTAGCCGCGAGTGTCATTTGCGTGCTGTCACACGAGCAAGATTAGTGTCACTCGCTGCAAAGTACACTTGGTGGCAAGTGCGTTCCCCAACCTGACTTCACTGCAATGGTTGCGATGAAGTGTGCAGCCTCGGTACCCGTGGTTTCTACATATAGACGCTGTTGCCTAAAGTGGCGCTCATATTATATTTAAAATGTTGTTTTTGTTATGGTGGATATTGTTATGTATGAAACAAGTTATGAAATACAACAATAACCTCGCTACTTTTACGCCCCGCCGTGGTGTTCTAGTGGATAAGGTACTCGGCTGCTGACCCGCTGGTCGCGGGTTCGAATCCCGGCTGTGGCGGCTGCATTTCCGATGGAGGCGGAAATGTTGTAGGCCTGTGTACTCAGGTTTGGGTGCACGTTAAAGAACCCCAGGTGGTCGAAATTTCCGGAGCCCTCCACTACGGCGTCTCTCATAATCAAATGGTGGTTTTGGGACGTTAAACCCCACAAATCAATCAATCAATCGCTACTTCTACCGTCGGGCTGTTTGCGGCCATGTCCGCTAGGGTGATGTGGTAGCACATGCACAGCGATGGCTGCGTCCGTCGCGTTGTTTACTTCTAGGTACAGTTGCACATGTGTAGGTGAGCTGTTATCTCATCTTTGAAGACTGCTTGTGCCACAGGTGCTACTTCCTCGATAAGAACGTGGTCCGAAGATAAAACACAGGCGCAAAAATAACAAATGTACGTTGTGCTACGAATTCGTAAATCGCCACTGCCCTCATTTTCAAAGTACACTTTGCTTTCTCGTGTAGCAGCGAATCGCCGAAATGACACTTCGTGAGCGTTAGTACAGTCGATGAAAGCGCACTTAAGTTGCCACGTGTGACAGAAGGGTAAGTTGCTTGAGATCAGTGCTTTACACCAAAGCGTGTACCTCTCATCATTTTTTATATTAACACGAGTTGTTACTTAGGCATCTGAACCTTTCATATAAGTCCTTTGCGAGGCCTGTAAAATATTTGCTAATAAATGAATCAATAAAATCAATAAAGAAATGTTAATAAATAAGGGCTAGTACCATACTCAATGACACTTGTACCACTTATCGAAGCAACACGTTCTCCACTAGTTCTTCTATTCTGGACGAACAATCCACTGAACTGCAATGCCGTGGTCACCAATGGACCTATATGCTATTTTATTCTGTCTGTCGATGTTACTTATTTTCATTTCTTATATGAACCAGAAATGATTCCGCAGAGGTGTGTCCTCTCCTCACATAAGGCCAGCGCTAACAGTGGCATCTGGCGGTGGCATTTGTCGCACAGGGGTGCCGACACTCTCGTACTGCACCGTACCTTTATCACTGGCTAACGCTCCCAACAAAACAAAACAAACAAGAGCTATTTGGGACAACTGTTGACAGCTCGGCTTCCCGAACCTGGTCCTGGGGGAATGGGGCCACGCCAGATAAAATAAAAAATTAAACTAAAGAATTGGAAGCATTTGGAAGCGACAACAAGGGGATGTGGGAGGACTGCTGTGTAAGCGCACGTCCGAACCACCAAGCTCCTCTTCGGTCTCACTCTTCTCCAAGGACATTCTCGAAAAGTGCCACGACATTACCAATATATCGTTACAACCACTTACGCGCCACCAGTATCTGCCTCTCTCCTCTTTTATATGTCAACATGCGCCTCGAAACAACACTTCCAGTTCTTTAAAAAGTATTTTAAAAAAAGCCTTGAGTATCGTTTTTTTTTTGCAGGCGCGTTACATTGCTTCTTATCGGGATGGTGCCGAGAGACGAAAGAAGATCCGCGGCAGGCATCGATTTCCAATCAGCTAGGATTTTCTACAGCATGTTTTTCACGACACTCTCCTTCTCTCATTCTACCTTGCTGTCGCAACCAATGTCAGCGCGTGTACGCTACGCACTTTCGCTGCAATAATGCCCCGTCACTTGTTTCTTTCTCGTTCAGTGGCACGCATGTTTTGAGCGTGCGCTGTTGTAAAGGCGAAAACGGAAGCACCTTATGGTCATGAACGTGTAGAGCTGAACACGTGGACAGTCTTTTAAAAAATGGTCTTCGAAAAGAAGCCAACAGCGCGAGAAAAATGTAATGGCTCGAGGACGGGTGCCCCCCGAAATACCTCGACAGATTTTGCTATGTGTATCGTTTTTTCCCCTACTGTTCATCATACGTAAGTTTTCTACAGGAACCTGTTGAGCGGAGCTTGTCCAACTGTTTTATGGGTTTGGCAGTATATATATATATATATATATATATATATATATATATATATATATATATATATATATATATATATATATATATATATATATATTGTGTGTGTGTGTGTGTGTGCATATTACGAATGTCCTAATTTGTTCATCAATTTTTTATTGGGTGTGCGTAAATGTTTTACGCTAAATCAGCCAGTTCAGATAATTCTTTTTTGCAAGTATTGCTCTGTGGCAAAAGATCTTGGCTTCTATACTCACCTCTCCAGTTGAATTCCCACGGGAAGCTCAAGTGCCCCGATCGAAATTTCTAGCCACCATGAAAAAAAAATCTCATCGCAATAAGTACGAAAACTGTGCTGGTATGTTCTAGCTTCCCGCAATATATCCACGATAGATTTGTAAAGGTGAGCCAATTGACAAAAGTATTTTATTGTTCAAGCTATTTCAATTTCTCTTCGTTTTACAGCCAACCCAAGATGACTAACCGATGCTGAACCTTGTGTTTCGTGGATCTTATGGTTACGAACAATAAACTAGCGCAGCTTGGGAAAAAATGGTCTAGACTGGGTCAGCTGAGCTATTGGACTCGAAGCTGAAAAGGAAGAGCAGTAAAAAGTTAAGGAAAACAGCGCGTGCCACTTCATAAGAATGGCCCCGCCGTGGTTGTTTATTGGCGAAGGCACTCGGCTGCTACCCGCAGGTCGTGGGAACGAATCCCGGCTGCGGCAGCTGCATTTTTGATGGAGGTGAAAATGCTGTAGGCTCGTGTGCTCATATTTGGGTTCACGTTAAAGAACCTCAGCTGGTCCGAATTTCCGGAGCCCTCCACTACGGCGTCTCTCATAATCCTATGGTGGTTTTGGAACGTTAAACCCAACATATCTATCAAACTTCATAAGAATGAAAGTTTCATGCGACCTACGGAAAAATATGCTTGTCACGCTGTACTATTCAGAGCTATGCCTTCTTACTTTCTTTTTCTAGTTTCTTTTTGTGTATATTGCTTTATATCTATTCCACTCTTTCTCTGTCCATGTCTTCTCGTCTTCGTCTTTTTCTCCTTCATCCCTTCTCTTTTTTCTCTCTTTCTTTGTCACTCAATTTTTATCTTTTATCTGTGTTTTCCATTTGTTACTCCTTGCTCTATCGCTATCCTTCAGTAGTCGGAGTGTTCCCTGATGTCTTTTTTTTTCTTCTGTTTTTTCCTTTTTTCGTCCTTTTTCCTACTTTTTTCTATTTATTTCTGTGCTTTTGTATCTCTCTCACTGTGTAGTTTTCCTCTCCTTCTACTTTTCGCTGTTTCATGCCTTCCTTATCTCCTCTTTTTCTTCACTCACTCTAATCCCTAAGTCTGTCCTCCTCATCATAACTTCTCTTTTACCACTAGTCTACTATATTTTACTGTAGTATACGATATTGTACTGTACTGTACTACAAAGCACTTCTAAGCTGTCATACACTATGCTGTACTATACCATACAAGGCTAAGCTTTCCTTTGACAGCGTGCCAGGATTGCCGTGTGGTTAGGACACGTGCATTTGATCGAGGGCAAGGAAGCTTAACCCAAGTTTTTTCCCCAAAAAAGTTTCCTCGTTCTACTTTTTTCTCCCTCTCTCTCTCTGTATGTGCTCGTCATTCACTTCATCAATATATTTTATTTCTAGACGGACAACTTGACACTATTCTCGTGATAGCGAAGCAGATGAGGATGAGGGTGATGTGAGCCGGTCCATGATTACGATAGCTTTCTCTAAACAACACATTGCAGACCTTAACAGCTATGCTGTAGCACTGCCAAGCTGGTACAACATCTACGCAAGCAGCCAGGAGGTAGAAAAGCAAAGGGAGGAATTGGAGACAATTTTTGATGAAAGTTAACGGGGAAAATCATTGTAATTGTGATAATCATATCTGCTACATTCCAGATGAAGAAAAACGTCCTGCCCCTATGTCCACCTGGTCATCACTGAAACAAATGAGCGTTTGTTTGATTTCAGTCCTCTCGTTCTAACAAACCTCAACTTACATCAAAACTTCTACTGCTGCTGTCCAGCGGCTACTATATTTATTATTGTTGTTTCTTAAAAATAACATCATTATTACTACTACTTTATATGCGACCACTTCTATCATTACCATGGCCTTATGATGCTTACGTCAGCGCACGGTAACGAATTCTTTTTCTTCTTTAAACTGCTGCGAAATAATGCGAGCTAAGTAATGGACATAATATACGCAGTGCGCCAGCTATCGCGTTTGATAATTAACATCATACAGGTAAACAAACTCTGTGAAGTCTCTACGCCTGCAATCTTGCTACATTGGTCTCAGAAGGCTGTCCCATGGTTCCCGATGTTTGCTCTCAAGTATAGTTTTCTCCCGTCGACGCCAACCATTAAGAAACTCAAGGCACTTCTCTTCGTTCGTTCCGTCACCTTTATTTTTAATTTTTCTAGTTGTCCGTGACGCACAGACAGACAGACACACACACAGACAGACAGGACAGACAGACAGACAAACAGACAAACGGACGGACGGACGAACGGACGGACGGACGGACGGACGGACGGATGGATGGATGGATGGATGGATGGATGGATGGATGGATGGATGGATGAATGGATGGATGGATGGACGGATGGACGGACCGATGGATGGACGGATGGCTGGACAGACTGCTCTGTTTTTTGTTTTTTTTGAGGCAGTTTGAAGAGGTTTGGTGTCTAGAGAACGAGGATGTAACAATGATGGTGTCAAATCACCGTGTTTCCACTTCTTTCATACGTCTTTTTCACTAATGGCGCTGTTCCTTTTTCATCCATCCCACTCACCCTCACCTAATCCCTCAGTGAGCACTTTTCGTGATGACTGCAGTCTACTTTCCAACCGTCTCGCATGTCGTTTCTGCCCCTGCTGCGGAATCCGGTTCTCAAAATAATGTCCGCGTGTCAGCGCAAATCACCCTTTTCACTGACGCTCACACAAGCTGCGATATCCGCAGTGAAAATCTTGGCTTGATCGATGCATACCTTTCCTGACACGCATCGCTCCGTTCAACGCATTCCGGTTCTTTTGTGCCGGGTCTTTTTAGTTTGGAAATAATTGCTTCTTTCTTGATTCTAAGTAGTTATTGGAGGAACGCCACGCTGACTAACCCCCGTATTCACAAACGCTCCTCGACTCGACTTTCACCCTTCACTTGACAGAATTGAGCACTGCGCCACTTCTCGGCTAAAAATCACGCTGCGCTGTTCGAGAATCGCACCACATTATCGCTAATATGCAGTGACTTGCCGTGCCTAGGGAGGGCGCTTTCTTCGGCTTTTTCAAGTGAAGGTGAAACGTTGAGTGAAGGGACTTTCTAGAATACGGAGGTAAGAGGAGAAAAGGAGACCATCAGCTGCGTACCGTACGCGGAGGTTACTTAATGACGCCATTACCTTTAATGTGGATCTTTTACGGCTATGGACATCGTAAAAGATGCGGAGCACTTTGGCATTATGTAACGCGTGTTGCTTGGGCGTTTCGCAAGGAATATGAGGCTCTCGCCTTAATAATTCAAGTGATCGCTTTTCTTACGCATTTAGCATTTGCCTCGTACAGATCAATTAGGCTTTGACAATGTGTCGGTTATTTTGTTTTTATTGATGCGGAGGCGATGTTGGCCCACAATAAAGGTAACGGCTACTTCTCAGCTGTTGAATGCATTCAATGCACAACACGCCAAATTAACGCAGAAGCAGCTGCATATGAAACATAATAAATTCAAACATGCCAAAATGCACAAACATTACGTAATAGCAAAATTCGGCTCTTTCTATCCTCCAAAGTATGAGCTTTATAAAGTATCATTTACGTGTATGTGAGTTTCATTCATTACTGCCGTATAAAACTTTTACTACTGTTTCCCCGTGCAGCAGCATTTCTGCTAACCACTCATAATTTTTCGCGCAGTCATGACAATACAAAATACAAATTGTGCCTCACTTCATTCTTTCCCTCACTAGCTATATTTATTGGCCGTCGCATGGCTTGAATACATGCTTTCGGTATCATCAGATGTCGTAGGGTAGTACTGTTATGTGAAGCCTCAGCATGTAAACTGAAATTGACATCATGCATTCAAGTTCTCCATCATGTTGCGCAACATACAAAATAAACAGCTATAAGTGCGTGGTTCGAACATCTGTCATGTTGAAAAAGTTTAAAGATTAAAACGTTACAATTACTTTTCATTCTTGTTCATATAAAGAGTCTCAGAAAAAAGGCACTATAATTTTTTACTACGACGTTACAGATGTCATTCTTCACTCACTTTTCCAGTTATAGACTCAATTTCCAATTTCCAATTCCAATTTCCAAGACTCATTTTCCAGTTATAATTTTGTGCGAATTTAGAACACTGATTCACTCTTAAGAGGACGATGCACATGAAAACTTCCTAGCGGTTTTCTCTTGCTAAACACATAGTATACATTATCTCTTTTGGGAAATTATAGAACTAGGCTCAACGAAGGACTGCATTGTAAAGCTATAACAACCCCCCAGAAATATGTGTTCTTTACGGCGCTGGTATATTCTATTGCTGTTATCAGTGCGTCGGTTTCAGGTGTGTTTGCCCACATTTTTCTGACGTGCATACAATCAACGTACCTCTTACAGCTGTTTTATCGAGATCGCATATTTCGAAATTGCAAGCTAAGGTTTTACCTCAGGCAGAGTAAAGCTTGTGTCCTCAACAACCTGATTGCATGCCCTCATTTCAAGAACTGGGTCATCAACGCATGATTCTCGAAGAGACAACTTCTTTGAAAGCTATGGCTCTTTTTTTGGTTTCTTGCATGGATGCATATCATTTATTTTATGACCTCGATTCCCCATATTTTTCTCCTCTAAGAACAAAGAAATGCTTTGAGCAAACTTGGGAAATGTAATTCGGTAATTGGTACCCACGCGAGCCTCGTTCTAATCTCCTCAAAAGAAGTGCGCTCCGTCAGCAGCATTCATTTGAAGCTCGAGCTTCCTTGTTTCTTTCTTATTAAACTTTCTTTCCCTCTCATTCTCTAATCCTCACTCTCACTTAAGCTCACACGCTGCGTTTCGTAATGCAATTCGAGTAGCAACGATAGGAAGAGGCAATGGAAGGCATCCCAAGCCATCTCTCTACGGTGTCACATAGCACGTAGAGAGATGAGTAGAGCGAAGAGGAGGTGAGCGTAACGGCCTCAAGAGTGGCCGTACAAGTGAATTATACGCATCCTGGAAACTTTTGCAAAAGAAACGATCTTGCACCTGCTAGCATTCTTCGAGAGATAAGCGCGCTTAAATTAGATTATACTGGTGGTTGCTTTGTTATTTATTTATTTTTTTTTTTGCTTTTCTTTACTGACATTCTCTTTTATTAGCAGAGAAAGAAAGAAACAGAACCAGCAGAAGGCAGGGAGTTTAACCAGAAATATGTCCGGCTTGCTACCCGAATCCGGCGGAACAGAGAAGTAGAATAGACAGATAACAAATGGAGGAGAGAAAGAAAGAAGGGAATGATCAATAAATTCGCTGACGCGTATGTATTTACCGCACTGGAATACACAAAGGAATTCACTTAGGTCTTCAAAAAGCACAGAAGTGCCTTGACTGCTCTGTGCGCTGGAAATTCGCTCACAACTGAATGAAAAACGAAACGGCTTCCGCCCACGAGCCATTTTAGGCAAATGCATAAGATGACATGCGTGGTTTTGTTTGTTGAGTATATATGTGTGGGTATGAAGTTTTTTGAACAAAGTTCACCTTACTAGCGTAATGAATAACTTCGATTGCAAATTTATGGTCCGTGAAAGTTTTCTGGTATATATAACATCAAATTATGTCATAGTTCATTCTTAAACTTCCCTCTGGTAAATGAAAGTTAATATGCCAGTTAAACTAGTTTCGTGAACTAAGTGCCAATTTACCGTTGAAGCTGTACAAATGTGCTTTCTTTATGGCTTGCTTTAATATAGGAGGTACATCAAGTAAAATGTGGGGAAATGCGAGTTATTTATACTGCACCGGTTAGCCGTGAATCACAGTATTTCTTGTACTTGTTTTTTTTTCTGTCAGCCAATCAAGCATTTGTGATAATATACATAACATCCGAATATGCATAGGAAAGAGCTTATATAATAATTTTCGTATGTTCCTTTTTTTGCTTTGTTAACAGCAGTTTTCTTATATATTAGTGCAAAAAATTTTAAAGAGCTGGAGATATAAGAGCAACATTTTAAATATGCTCATTGTGTTTATTTACATAAAATCATTCTACTAAAATAATCAAAGTCAATTCCGCCTATATTCTTCAATACCTCTGACACGAATGGCATGTGTGCATTTGAAACGTTATATGCAAATGAAATTGTCATTGATGACCAGCTTAAAAAAAGCATAGCTTCCTCTTTTATGGCATAGTTTTCCCTTCTTCAAGCTTACAGGATGTCGGTTTCAATTAATGAAGGTTTTTTTTGGGGGGGGGGGGGGGGGGGATGGGTTTTTTACCACGAAAGTGTTTAATGCCGGTGTCCACAGTGGTTCTGCTAACGCATTTTTGTCACATATATGACTTTGCAAATATATTCTAACAGAGTGCAAAAAGAAACAAGAAAAAGTTTAAAGGCTAGCTAGATAGGGAACCTACAACCTCTCGCTCCGCAGCTCACTGCGTGAAACCACTATGTCACGAAGCGTACGTTATCCAGCTAGCTAACGGCAAGCCATACCGTTGGCGGTCCTCAGAGCTCAGCCACTTCAGCGCATTTCCATCATCAGCAGCAGGATGGCGCGAAAGGTGCAACCAAGGAGGTTTAAAAAAATACTGGAGTGGAAGCTTTCGTAATACTTGGCCAGCAGTAGGCAGCTTTTGACCTCCAACGATCTCAACATGCTATTTTCTGTGTGTGCCCATCTAGGTATCAAGTGGCTTTGATTTGTTAGCCTAAAGGCTGCGTTAATTATAAAATACAGGTTGTTTCTGAAGAAATTATCCGCCGAGGCTAGTATTGGTGACTTAATCCCCAATAAAATTTGCCTTGAATTCGAGGCTTTCTGAAGAAAACTAGTAACACAAGCGCGCACTTTGAGCACTATCTGAACCGATAAAGTCTGGCATGTTAAACTCGTTGGGCGTGTGAGGAAAATGCTCCTTCTCAATCGCCGAAACCCAACAGCTTATCGTGCCCCTAGTAAGATGGCTGCCACAGCCTGCATCTTACAGTTGGCATGGCTTCACTAGTGGGCAAGAATTTTCACTACAGCAAGTTTTTTTTTTTTTTTAAACCTCCTTGAGCGCAACGCGTGAAGGTCGTCACCCAGCGCGTTGCGGTTAGCGCGTGCCCCCAGAGGGCGTTGCCCGTTTGCGCGCTAATATCGCGCATGGTTAAGCCTCTTTGTACGTCTTGTGTTTCCACCGCAAGATTGCAGTGAAGTTACTGTGGGTAAAGAGAGCCCGACGGTCACTTCGCTCGCTGCCACAACTGCGTTTACAAAAGGAGCACGCTATTTACAAATGAGGTAAGAATTGAGACAGCTTGTACTCACCCTGAGTTTAATTGTGCGTTCATTTTCAGCATCTTTTGTTCTGCTTGGGCAGCGCGGTTTAACTGCAGAGCTATGAAAGTTGTTAGTCCGGGCTCATCCTGCCTATGCTCATTTCGTGTGTGCTTTTTGCGTGAGGTGCCCGTTGCACGCCGTTCTTCGCGTGACATTACAATTCGTTGCTTTAGCGTTCACTCCTTCACTCTTGAATCAAAACTTTGAATGATAAACGTTCAGCTTCTACTCTGAAGACATCTTAAAAACGTTTTTTATCTGTCTAGTTCAACAACAGTTTTCTGCATTTCCTTTGTTTCAAAATGAATGGCGACACTAATTCAGCGCAAATTAATGACTTCGAATCTCATTTCTCCTTAATCCCTAATTCTCGGACTTCTGCCCAGTCGCTGCCACACCATGAACTTTATGCAGCTCTCCGTCTTTGGAATCAGTCATTCAACTGATATGTCAGACACAAAGGAGCTGCAAATCTACAAACAAAAATAAAATAATCTAAATCCTTTTTTTTGTCGGTTGAATCCTGTTTTTAGCGATAGTTTTTTTTCCTGAACACAAATAATACTCCAAATATCTTCGTTTGGTGATTGCTTGATATGAGTGATACGTGGAATGTACCGTCCCGAAACCACCGTATTATCATGAGTGACGCCGTAATAGTGGGCTCCAGAAATTTCAACCACCTTGGTTTCTTTAACGAGCACTCCATTCTGGGCACTCGCGCCTACAGCAATTTCGCCTCCACCATAAATGCAGCCGCCGCAGCTGGGATTCAATCCCGTGACCTGTAGATCAGCAGCCCAGTACCTTAGCCACTAGACCACCACGACGGGCAATCTTCGTTTAGTGAGGAAATCAAGAACAGTGTCATAAGGAAAAGACAGAAACAATATAACTGCTATATGATCATAAAACAATCCTTGTCGATCACAATTCCAAGCTCTCTCACTAAACGGCTTGAGCACATAAATCCGTACTCTTTATTGAGATAGGCTAATCGGAGCACCTACTGAAAATATATTCAACAAAGTATCCAACAAAGTATATTCAACAAAGCAGGGAGGGTTCATTTATGTATTTTTGTGTATCTGGTAGTCGACTCTCACAGCACATACGAGCAAACCAGGGTTAAATTAATGCATTCGATACCATGTTCAACCTATAAGATCTTAGGCTTCCCCCTGCCAAACTAAGCAACACGAGAGGAACTTGACGCGATTTCTATAGGCTTGTCGAGAACAAAGAAAACTTATATATATATATATATATATATATAGTGGTAGAGCATCGAATGCGTTATTCGAAGGCCGCAGGTTCGGTTCCTGCCCACGGCAAGTTATCTTTTCACCTACTTTTCCTTCTTCACATTTACATTACAATTTGGTCTAATAACGTTCTCTATACTTTCCTTGGCAATATTGTCTGCTATATCTCATTACTATTGTGTAAAACACGAAAAAATAGAGTCCTTAGGTATACACTGCTTTCTCCCTCTCTCTCTCTCTCTCTTTCTATATATATATATATATATATATATATATATATATATATATATATATATATATTGTGCATTTCAATGGTCTGCTATGCACTTCTCGCCGTAACTTAACTGGAGTTGGGCTTTCGAGCCTCGATCCAAGTCCGCAGAAGCTAATGTACCAGTGTGGCTTCCGTATTGTCATGACAAGATATTTGGCGCGAAAAAGTTTCCCTTCTATTTTTTCCGCATTCCTCGCTGCCGATAGTCTTGACTGGTATCTTTCTATCTTCCTTCTTTTGGCTTATCTTATTTTCTGGATTATGTAGTCCTCTGGATTTGTTACCCGGGAAGACTGCTTTTACAAGCTGGCACAGATTATTTCATAATATTGCTTCTATGCGTAGTTGAACCCGCGACCTGACCTTGAACTTTTGATAAAAATAAAGAAGCATTTTGATTACGATAAGATAAGCATAGCCATTACGTTTAATTTGATAAACCAAGTTCTAACTCTGCTTTTGATTCTACCTGGTGAACAATAAGATCACTCTGCACCAAATAGGGAAGTTTTTCACGGAGATTTTTATCATTAACTGGATTTCCTACCAAGAAAAAATAAACATTCGTAGTTGAACAAACGGGAGCTACCCATTGTCACAGGGTAACAAAGGCTCCCTTCAGGGTTCGAAGAGTTTCTATGTTGTTAGTCTAATTGCTTCCGCACCGAAGGAAGACGTACAATGGGAGACTTGCCAGCAGTGGTCGTTCCGCTTGAATCGAGATAATTAGACGCACAGCATAACCTACCTCGCAGGTTATATGGAGCTGGTAGCCGGAAGCTCTGAAGAGTGTAAGAGTCTGCTTCTTTGTGTGATATGACTGCTTGGAAAGGACCTTAAGTCTGATGCTGTGCCGAAGGGAAGGTTATGTTTAAGGAAAAAGGAAACAGTTCGATAAATCTTTCCCCTTTTTTGTGACACCCGGGTTTCCTTTGTATTGTATATCTTCTTTATGTGTTGCTGACATCGGAAACGTAGGCCCGCGAGTCTATGGTTACCTAAAGGTTCTTCCTAGCCCATTACTGCCTCTGAGGATATTAATAGAGTGCATTACTTTTGCCTATATCAAAGTGGGCCTTGTTTTGTTGTGGCTGTCTGATTCGATTTTCGCATAATTTGTTTACACTTATAACGAATATATTTTTGTGTTCGCGTTAATTGCTGTGCATATGAAATCAGCTTGCAAGAAGTTATTTGCGGTAGTATTGAGAAATTCGAATCTGTCGAATGGCACCATGCTTTTCGAGACGATTGTGGCTAGACATCAACGACTACACTGGGGGACAACTTTCTGTGGCAATAAAGGGAAGCTTGGCTAAGGAACCAAAGTGGGCGTGCACCACCACTGAAGAATGCAGTCCCACAAATGCACCTGTGTTTTCCTCGTGAAGATGATAGAAAACCACAATACTTTATTTTCTACGGGACGCTGTCTGTAATGAGACGCTGAACAAACCAATGAGATATGAATATTTGTTTTACTTCACGAAGTGCCATTTCACGTTTTTGAGCGTCTGAAAACATCAAACATTTTAGGTGCACCTCACAATCAGAATGGCGTCTCCGCCTTTAGGAGAGTGCTCGTCGCCCTCGAGGTACTCCGATGACTCGCCGAAGGAGCTCAGTTGTGTCGACTTTCACTCACAAATGGCTGTGCAGGCAGACGTAGCCAGTTCTATGCAGTGGTATTATTCGAACACGGCCTGCATTCCAAAAGCGAGTCGAGCCGCACTTCTTCGCGGAGGACTTCGTGTGCTGTATCTCCGTCCCGTAGCTTTTCCTTCATTGCCGCAGAAAATTGTTCTTGAGAATACCAACTTTGGGAACCACTCTTCGTTTGTGACCCAACCACTTCGCACAAACGGTTAACCAAAAAAACTAAACGGGCGGCCCCAGTCTCTATGATGCGACTTATCAATGGGACCTATTCTGGAGGTAGCTTTTGACTTGTCTGTGATCGCGTATAAAAGATCCTTTTTTCCCATCTTTGCATTTAGTTACATTAGGTTAAAAGATGCCAGAAAAACCTAATGAATTTTATTGGCAGCGATTTGTGGTACCGTGTGTGACATCCTTACATAAATATGCTTACGAAACCTGAAGAGAACCTAGCACAACTGAGGAGACCCTTGAGAAAGTGTGTCCTCACCCCGCTACCATAGGGTGACGTAGTAAACGTACGGAAGAGTCGACATCTCTCTTTGCTACTCCCATAGTGGAGTAAGAAGTACTCTGAATCGGTAACTGCTTTTCTAAGCAGGCATATTTTAGGCACGTAGAGTTTCTGAAAGGGATAGCGCAACCACAAAATTTGAACTGAAGCAATCGATCACGATGCTGCTATTACATAACTTGCACATTTAAAGTAACATTTTAAAATGTTAACTGAGTGAAATATTTTGTTGTACCTTATTAAAAAAAGTGGTTGCCATGGCTGCGCAGCACCCACACGCATCATTGCTATGTCTGACCACGACCCCACCAAACCTGGACCTCCTGTATCATCGCGACACCGTTCTCACTCACCGGCTTCAACGGTACACGCGTTTAAGCATCTACCAAGCTCTTAAAGTTTACTATATTACTCAACGCTGCTGCTTCATTGTTGTTTCGGCGCAAAGGACGGTCCCTTTATAGATTAGTGCTCTCACGGGCGAGGTTTGTCGTGTGTCGTGAATAGAAAGTTATCATCCTAATTACCCGTATCGCGTCCAGTCAGCGCGTAAGCACGCAGCACAGCTGGTTAACTAGTAAAGCTAAAACACGCCCAAGATTTCTGTTTGTAATCCAGCCTCGTGCGACGTAGTTCAAGCTGCGGCAATTTTTTTTGCGGCATAAACATATCCAGCTTCACCGTGAAAAGTGATAGGCACTTGGCAGCACAGGTTGAGAGTGCTATCGCTATCGCTGTTTCTTATGACGTGTCGATACCTGCACTGGCACCACAGCAATACTAACCGATTCGCAAGCAGCTTGTCGAAATTTTCAGAAAAAAACAATTTCCAGTCAAGCCTTAGAAATTCTCGCCACTGCCGATAAGATGGATCTACGAGACCCGTACAGCGTTTGGACTCAAGGTCACGAGTCCATGATGGGAAATTAGGCATCCAATACCTTCGCCCGAGCTCATGTACACGGGGCCATCCCACAGGACGCACCAAGTAAGAAAGAAGATGTAACTAAAACGTACAATCTATAGTGCAGCACTACAAGCTAATCAGAAGAATTTATCCACCAGCTCTACCCCTGCAGTGTGACTCGAGAAGAAGCAGTAACCATCAGGAAGCTGCAAACTAACACCTACGTTAACGGTGCGCTGCTTCACCGCATCTTAGCAACCGAGTACCCGTACAACTGCAAGCACTGTGATGTCCCAGAAACCCTCTTCCATATGGTATGGGGATGCCGACAAAGCCCTGCAGCCACTACACTAACGGAATAGCAGTGGCAGGCCCAGTTATCAGGCCCGGGCCTGAAGAATCAGCGCAGCATGGTTCAACGGGTGTGGGAGATGGCGAAGGCCCGCGGCTACCTGAAATAAGGTGGCCGCCCAACCTAAGCGCACAATTCGTTTGCTCAAATAAATGTTTTTTTTTTCTCTCTGTCTCTCTCTTTTGACAGCACAGGGCTTCAATTGTGGTACATGCCACTTTGGCCTGCTGTAAGCAAATGAACGGGTGTTGGGGGTGGTGAAAAACTCTGTTATAAAAGAGAGCGAATGAGCCCCCCATAAGAGCCCTACATACTCGGTGAAATCCGCAGCCCGTGGGACCTCGTTGAAATATATCGCTGTTTTTGCTCGGGCAATCAGGGCCTAATGGGCTCCGAGGTCAGAGTAGCGAAGCAGCGTCACCTCCCAGTCCTCTCGCATAGAGCTTTGGAAGCGAGGAATGGCTTTGTTCAGCTGGCACAATGAAAAGAAGAGGGGGGAGGGCTAAGAGCTATCCCAGATCCTATGTGTGTTGGCCTAAAACCAGCTATTCGGTAGATTCAAATCCATTTAGAGAAAGTGGTTAACAATCCTTTAGTACTTAGTACTCTACTACGGTAGAGGACAGAGCCGTCCCTCGGACCTCACACTTGATGAGACCACGTCGACATAAATTCTAGGGGCAAATCCCTAAGGTAGCTTGTCAGCAGAGACGAAATATACTCGGCGACAACTTTTCTTGACACTGAAGGGAAATGTGCGGTGGCTGTGGTTCTGCATGTGTAGCACTACGCGAAGTGGCCTGATGTGATGCGCGTCTTGTAACGCTGTGTAAAGTGACGGGGGCGTACCATCAGCGTTTCATGTAGACGCGGACACCGTTTAGAATTTGCGTTTCACGTAAAAAGGTGGGACTTTCTCACGCGTTCGAAAACGCGAAGTCACTACGAATCAATTAAAAACAAATACGAATATCTTACTAATGCGAGCTGCGCCCTGTCTCAAAGAGCTCCACGTAGAAAGTAAGGGATGAACTTTAGTATTTCACGTTGAAAGTACGGGCGCCATTGTAGAACTACATTCACTTGTGGTATGGTGCATGCGATTTGTCTCTGTAGACTTGGCTCTAATGCCGAGAAAGTTGTCGCCGAGTATAGTCATCAACACTAGGTTCACCAGATTGGCGACCATTGATAGATGAGAGTCACTTCTCTCGCTCGTATAAGAGAATTTTATTTTTAGATGTATCTTACATACCTCATCTGTACACAAATGTAATACAATGATGATGATGCGTATGTACAGTGCAGGCTGTTATGTACAGAAAAAATTACTTATTTGCGTATGCAGTGATGTTCATATGCACAATGCAAAAATGTACAAGGACGAGACATTCATAAACTTCGAAATGATGAAATATACATAAACATTAAAGGCAATGGGTACAAACAAAGGAGTCTTTCACAATGTGAGGGGATGTTTTTGCATCCACGTTTGAGGACAAATTGCTCTCGTACTCAAAAAAAATAATTGACAAAAGAGGGCATGTTCTGATAAAGAGAAGGGGTATTCGCACCGTAGTTTCACAGTAGTACAAACTCTAGCCCACCTCCTCAGTAGGGAAAAAAAGGCATGGACACTCTGCTGTTTTTTACAATAATAAATCGCGTAGACCAGCGTCAGAGGGAAGCCTCCTCTTCCAAAATGACTAGTTCTTCATTGAGATGCATAAGCATTGAAATTCTCAACCGATCTAGCAGAGGAAACATGACTCTCTGAAGGCGTGCTCTCAGACTAGCCAATCCCCTCCGCTTCCCTAAGACGAGGGCTTCGATAGTAATCAAGAGTACGGCAAAGTTATCTCTGTGGCGAGACTTCCACTGCACACTTGTTTGGAACATACCAATAACCATGCGCCAAAAGATGCTTCTATAAAATGCATTCGTGAAAGACATGGTGCAAAGTTTCGATACGGCCGCATTGCGGGCATGTGACGGGGGGTGCCACGCCCCAGCCGCAAGGCGGTTGGCCGTCGGTAGAGCCTCCCATTCCTTAAGCCAGTGGAATTCACGGACTTCGGAGGAGAGGGACGTGTTTCTAAGAGCCCGACTTAATCTCGCGCGGCGTTTCCGGCACTGTTCCTCAGTTATACTATTTAATGCTGTTTGTTCACTCATGTCGGTGGGAGACATTTCCATCAGTTTTTGAACGGAAAACTCGTTTCGCCGTTGTTGCAAAGATTTTATCACATGCGTGTAATACGCCGGTGGCTGTTCAGCGGCTGGTCCCGTTTCGTTTGTTAAACCGAAAAACCTTCTAGAGGTACCTAAAAGATATACTACGAGTTGCCTGCCTCAGTACGATGAGTTTTTCAAGAGTGTCCATGTGCTTTTTGGAGCCAACATGCGGCACATTACATCAAGGTTTGGTATACTTAGCCCTCCCCATTTTACTGGTAGGCGGAACAAGGCTCTAGCAACAGCTTCAGCGTGCCCTTCCCAAAAAAGGGAGCCACATGCAGTGGCCACTCTCATCGAAACGCAACGAGGCGGTCGAGCGATGTTGGCTACATAAATCAGTGGTGCTGTTATGCTTGATTTGATGAGATAGGCTCTTTCAGTGAAAGGTAAGTGAAGAGTTCTGGCAATTTTGATACGTCTGTCCACTTTACGTTGAATTTATTCCCATGTGGTGCGTGCCACCTCACCAGTTGCAAGGAAAGTTACACCTAGGACTTTAACTTCTTGGACGCCATCAAACGCCTCTTCAATGCTCCAAAGCACAATGCCTTGCTTTTACCGAGATTAAGACGTGCCCAGGACAGGTAACATCCATGCGTGTTAAGAAAAAGTGGGTAACAATTTAGACTACCAGAGACTCCACTATGGGAAAACTGCTAACCGTCTCATCAGACTTGAGTGAAAGTAGAGCGCCGTTTTTTTGCTTCTGTGTGTTTGAAAAAAAAGTTTTTAATGAGTTAGAGTACGCGGTACTCTGCTATGGGAGAGCTTGATTCTGTCCCTTGGGCGTCTTCTGCTAGGTCTGTGTGTTCAGAAAAAGTGGGTAACAATTTAGAGTTTTAGGTGCTCCACTATGGGAAAGCACGAATACGAATACGCCCCGCCTTGAGATTCCTGGTTGAGATAAATAGAGTTTGAAACATCGTACAGCCAAGTACTGGCGATCCCAAGGAAATCTGGTCCCCAAGGAGGCGCTGGTTACATGATCACTTGTATGCGCCGTTTTCCAATAACTGATGGTCTCTCTATCACACAGTTGAGGCAATCAACCGTTTCTTTTAGGACAGTGTGATGTTTTATTTTGGCAACCTTTCATTTCATGTTGCCGCACTGCACTGTCATATTGAAGACATGGTCGTTGTTTTTGCTTGCTTCGAATAAATTTGGCACGGCTAGCCATCTAGATCATGTTTAATGTATTGAAGTGAACGAAGGAAATGATTGGAAGGAAGCATTGAGAACTGCGAAAAAAAAAACATGAAGATTGCATTAGTGATAAAACGTCACTGTGGTTCATGATTTGAACTATAATATTTCTACGCGAGTTTACAGCTTTATTTTAACGTCCTTGGATTACACGTGCACACACAAGGACTGATGGAAAGGCTCGGCGCCGATCACTATGCACTTTTTTCAGGAACCTCGCGATTGCTCAAAATTGCTCTGTTGAGAATGCGGGACGGACGTGATTTGTCGAGTTTGTTTGGCAGCTCACGCGAGCACCAGCGACAGGGCTTGAATGGCCCATGCCGCATTTATAAATGTCAATGCACCTCAACGAATATCAGATTACTCGGTGGCCGACGACTGCTGATGCCGCTATATTTTTACAGCACGAATCACTTGCACATTGTCTTATACTTTTCTGGCACGTTAGGGGAAATAAAGAAAGAAATAAAAAGGAGAGAACGAAGGAAACAAAGAAAGAAAGCAGAAAAAAAGAAGTTACAAGAAAGACAAAAGAAAGAAAGAAGATGGAGAGAAAGAAGGACGGACAGAGGGATGGATGGACGGGCTTCTTTGTAGTCCAACAACTGAAATACGTTTCTACATCATTTATTGTTCTAACGTTCATCGGAAATTCTGCTTGAATTCATTACTACGCTTGGTTGCTGAACCAAAAGCTGCTATTTGAATACCGGCGGCAGCTGTAGCATTTAGATGGTGTCGAAATGCCTGAGTTCGTATACTGTATGACGTCAGTAGTACCCAGTACACCTCGAAGATCCTCGGTCGACACTTCCAGAGCCCTCCACAATGTGGCATTCCTTCTAATAATCGTCATAAATACTAAAACAGCACGAAAAAAAATCGACAGAGTCCTAGTACTTCTAGAATCGATGTTACGCGAAGCCACGCTACGATGCGTCCTGCCCGGTATGCATCCTTTGTAAGCGGATGGGGTCGGAAAGGCGATCCCGCCGCTAATATATTCTAATGGAAGCCCATTACTTCCGTTCAACCCAATGTAAGAAGTCAATTGAAAGCACTTAGCCGCTTCTCAGCGAATGGAGCGGTGACCCAGTTGCACTGAGTCATTGCCTTTGCCAGCATGTATGCAGCGAGCAATCTTCATCAAACTCGTCAGGCCACAGCGAGTCGCGACTGGGCCCGTCCGTTGAACCCTTTTCTCGACGCGACAAGTGTATACGAGTGCGCCTCCTGTCAAACGCTGACTCATGAGGTGATCTTACTCCCCGACTGCTGCTTCATGCAAATACTAATATTACTAGTTCGAGCTGCCAAAACACGGATATTATAATGAGTTTCAGCTATAGTTACCGTCATCGGAAATATTGACCACCTGCAGCGTGTCTGTGACTTGTGCGTGTGTTCCCCACCATTGTTAGCATTCCAAACAAAAAAAAACTAATACCATTCTTTTTTTTAGTGATCAAGTTGAACATGCCGATTTCCCTGCAGGTTTCTGGGTGTTAGTCTGAAGTTACAATGGGTTACAAAATTTACGCGTTTACAAATGATGAGGTCTTGTACACTTCTTCTTTCACAATAGTTTTGCTTACGTTTTGCGTTAGTTCGCAATTTATCCTAGGTATCTACTTCATTTAGAAATATACTGCAATTAATCCGTTTTAATGTTGTATTTGCTGTCACTGAGTTTGTTTAATATGCTATCTAAAATTCGTCCCTATCGTGCAAGCATAAAGTGTGTCGTTGACATCGCCGCACCAAACTTATCTCTTCGGCGCATTATTTTTGTTATATTCAAATTCTGTTTTAGCATGTTTAAATGATCAATGAAAGAACTCACTTTTTACCTGCCGCGGTAGTCTAGTGGCTAAGGCACTTGGCTGCTGACCGGCAAGTCTCGGGATCGAATCCCAGCTGCAGCGGCTGCATTTCCGATGGAGGAGGAAATGTTGTGGGCCCATGTTCTCAGATTTGGGTGCACGTTAAAGAACCCCAGGTGGTCAAAATTTCCGGAGCCCTCCACTACGGCGTCTCTCATAATGATATGGTGATTTTGGGTCGTGAACCCTACATAAAATTCAATCAATCAATCAGTCAAATAATCAGTCAAGAACTCACTTTGTTAAAGTTTTTCTTCAATGAAGTTTAATCTGACTAAATGTGCTACGTATAAATACAGGAGCTAGAATTTTTAATAATCATTACCACTATATCACGTGATGTAAACACACTATGCCATGTGAAGCTCAATTCGCGGTGAAATCCCTGTCACTCGCCTATTCCGGGTAGCCGACGTCTCCGCTCCCGTATCGGTTGCTCCGAGAAGTCGTCCAGTGAAGCAAGAATCTGTGCAGCCATCAGGAAACAGAGTGCCATTCCTACTGTGTTGCTCTTTGCTTCCTTGATACTTGCCAGTCCCCTTACTATTATCGTGAACATTAGTTTTATTTCCTTATCGCTTCCCCCTTCTTCCTTCATACGAGATACATGAGACAGGAAGTGAGCATGAACAATCACCGCTTCATTTCCTCTGGTAGTGTGGGTGGTCGTCTGGGGAGTATCAGCTACAATGTACATTACGGGGCGGGGTTGCGTCGTTTCTGCCCGGTAGACACCACTGCCCACGCCACCCCCGATGTATATCTCTGGCAGTAGTGCATTCCTTACGTCACTTCCAGCTTCCCTTCGCGATGGTAGCCACAGCTTTCGCGTCATCAACCACTGGCCTTTCTAGGCCCCCAGCCGACCATCTTCTCTTTGTTCCATAACAAATTATAAAGCAGCTTTGCGTGTACTCACGCTTCCTCTAGCTTCTGTCCACGAAACAAAACCAAGATGTGTATTTTTTTCCGGCATACTTGCAAATGGTCACGTGCGAACAGTAACTTTTCGAGCTCGCTGACTCGCCGGTTGCGGGATCGAATTCTGACTGCGACGGCAGCATTTTCGAAAGAGGGAAAATTCTGAGGCCCGTGCACTTAAATTTATGTGCACGATAAAGAACCGCAAGTGATCCAAATTCAAAGAGCCCTTCACTGCAGCGTCTCTCATAATCATATCTTGATTTTGGGATGCTAAACCATAATAATTTTTTGCAACTTTTGAAACTTAATCAAATACAACTTCAACTGTGCCTAAAATGAATGTAATGTCATTAGCTTTTCTTGAAATAATGGTCAGTTAATAGGAAAGCACTATAATATTCATTTCCTAGTGTTTATATATTCAGTAAAAAGACCACGAAAGGCGTATTGCAGAAGCATACGCTGATTCTTCACCTGTATATAACTCTTAGAAGAGTGCAATGATCATTGCGTAAGTAATAAAATATGGCTGCCCGAACGAAGAACGGCGAGCTCTCATATTCTCGAACTCTCATATTTTATGCCTGCAGTATCTGTGTGGGGAACTTGGTTGAACCTTAAACTACACCAACTCCTCGTATTCTAAATGTATTCGTAATGGCTACCGACTTCGCATACCTATAGTTCACCCGTAACTGAGTGGAATTTATTTTGCGAATGGGCCGGCAGCATCATTACTGGGCTTGCCGGCACCAAAACGGAAGGATCGATTTAGAAGAATGACGACGCCTGAAACTAGCACGGGAAAAAATAGAGGAAGGTTCTGGATATCTATACATGCTAAATGACAACCTTATCGCAAAAAATGGCAGCATATCCACGGGGTGAATGATGGATAGTTGGGCGAAGCATCTGTCCGTCCATTCGTTCTTGCTTCCGTCCGTCCATGCGTCCGTCTGTGTGACCTTCCGTGCGTCCATCCGCCCGTCCGTGCGTGCGTCTGTTCGTGCGTCAGCACGTCCATCCGTGTGTCCGCCCCTGCGTCCGTCCATGCGTCCATCCGACCGTACAGCCATCCGTGCGTCCGTCGATGCATCTGTCTGTGTGTCCGTTCATCTATCTAGTCAACACTCCAAGTACCACAATCTCGCATCTTTTCATCATATATTCCGCATATAGAAGCACCGCCATCCAGCGGACATTCCAAGGACTAAACGAGAGGTGGCACACGCACACTTTCTTACGGCTTGCGCTTATTGTGTACTTCCCACCTTTAACCACCTCGAGTTCATGGTATATACTAGTTCATTGTATTCATGACACTGTGGCTCAACGCTCGCTAAACCTTTCTAAAACTAATGAGGTTACACCCAGCGAGTATAACGTAGCAACCCTTTCTTGTCAGATAGTGCTCAATGTACAAGCCGTGGCTGCTAATGGCGATTGAGAGACAGGAGAATTCGGCTTTTAGTTAACGCGCACGCTGCGAATTTTTCATTGTTCAACGTTCAACAACGCACGGAAGAAATCTACCACCGGCACCACCTCGCAGGTCAAAGCGCAAGACATGTTACGTACTACGAGGAAGGACGAACGGGTGCCGCTTTAAAAAGCTTCGCCCCTAAAGAACTAAGAAACGGAAGTAAAAGGCTGGCTTTTTCGCCTCTTCTTGTGACGCGAGGAGTCAATTAGCACGAGCCATTAGCGAATGCCGAAAACCTCGATGGTCCGCAGAACCTTCAACAAAAGTAGGATTTACTCAACAAACGCTAGTCATATCGAACACAGTGCAGTGAAAGGAGGTGTTACTACAGGCAGGCACACAAAGCGAAGCTGCCAGTGAAACATAAACGATGGAGTACGCGAGGAGCTGCTTGAACTTGCGGGTAATAGGAACATATATGTATGTGCGTGGCGGAAACTGCGTACAAATGTCCCAGTTTTGTATCGCCTGAAATTCTGGAAATCAAAGGAGTGCAAGCTAGGTCCACCCATCTCACCATTGTACCCATAAATATCAGCTCTAGGTGGAATGAGGTTTTACTGTATTTAGTCAATTGTAACGCGAGCACGATTGTATCGCGAAGGGTGACTTTTTATCGCATCCAGGAAAAATCATTACCTCGATATTCGATTGTAAGGCGACGGTGCGCTTTGCGTGGCACACATCTGAAAAAAAAAAAAAAGCTTCCGTTATATTCGAATAAATGCGGCATTGCACCATAGCCCTGGAGCTTTTGTTTTTTTGTTGAGACATTTTTTTTGTGCACCCCGAAAAGTCGACATGTTGCTCGCGTGGTGTTTATATTACGGCTCCATTCTTTATATTTACACCTTTTCTGATATTACAATCTCAGATTTCAGTAAATGTTTCGTTGCTAGCTTCATACTAAATCGCTGTGGTATTTCACATAGCATATCCTAACGAGACGAACACCTGCACATGAACAAAATTAAGAAATATGAAATCACTACGTAGAGATAAAAACCAAGTTTGAGCTGCAGTGCAGACAGCGTCTCAGTTTAAAATTTCATGCATAATTTCCAATCATAGATGCTATTACCTCTGCTGCGCAGCCAAATTCTAATAGTAATTTTTCAAGTATGACCCCACCGTAATGAGGAATTCAAAGTTTTCGCCCTAATATTATTTGGAGCTCGTTTCAGAAAGTACTGTAGGATCTCAGGCAGAAGAAAATAAAGCGAAAAAGTCCGATAAAAGCACAATTATTTTGAGCCTCCATCAGTGGAGATATTCATGGGACAACGATTTCAGCCACGACGCTTTGATGTGTGGATGGGAAGTCAGACGACGGCGACCACTAATGTTTTCTGGCTACAGAGACCACAGCCGTTAGCGCTCCAGAAGACGGACTTGACCGCATGGTATCTCGTCACAATATAAAGCAGTTCCAACGGGTGTGTGTGTGTGTGTGATGGTGGTGGTGAAAGTTTGGATGCTGCCACAGGCGGGGTATTGTCACTAAATGTCAGAAAACCCAGTGTCTCACAGGAAAGCCATCAGGATTCGTCACACGCCCCTCCTCGTTGCCGTGGGCCCTTCGTGAAAAATGACACATTCAAGTGCCTCGTGTCTGTGACAAACATTTTGCGAGCCACTTATCATCGCTGCTCTTTCCCTATCAGACTGCGGGCGCAGCCAGATATAGTGTTCGACGTCCTCACAAAAGGCACAAAACGGGGAAGCGTCTCACCAAGTCCGGAGTGACCAAGCCGGCGTGTATGCGGAGTCAGTCCAATAAGGATCCTTGAGTCAGTCTTTATTCGGTAAAGAAGCGCAGCTTGTCCTCTAGAAAGTCTCTCGATTATGCGTGACCGGTGTGGAAACTTGAAACTTGTGGATTGCCCTGATTGTGTTTTACATCTTCGTTCTGGTAAGCTCTATGAGCTCTTATTTTAAAACACATGTTCGCACTTCATATGCAAGGACATCAGCTTTTTCATTACCTTCGACTCATATGTGGGGTGGGATCCAGTAAAAATTTAGATTCTTGGGGCTCGGAATTCACGTTTTCTGGGCAGTCTTACTAAAAATATACACATAAAAGTCAAAGATGGCGCCACAAAGAACGCTCCATGGGAAGTTGATGTTGCGCGTTCATCGGCTGGAAGTGATCCGTAATCCTGAAAGTGAAGCGGAGAGACGGAGAAAGATGGGTGACGACAGCGTGTAGCATAGTGGAGGCCAACGTCAGAAAAGCGTATGGCGTGATGGGCGGCCGCGACGTTGGGCAATATTTGCGAGCTCTGACGTGCGCCATACACACTCAAACAAAGTAATAGCTTCGGGTCGCGGGATCATTGTTCAGAAGTTGCGTGCACTGTTGGGAAAGACTAATCGCTCAGGTCGTCTTCGCAAAACACACCGTCTTGCAAGTTTGTGTAAACCCATTGAGCACCGAAGCAAGTGCGTACAGGGACACTTGCTTTTTCATCCCTGTTTGTTTGTTGTAGTTGTTTTTGTTAATAAGATTTAAACACAAATAATTAGCTATTTCAAGCATTTCAGATCAATTTAACACCTAGAAGTTGTCTGCACTACAACAAGCGTTCCTTCATCACCTCTTTTCCTCAGGGCAACCTTTTCAAAATTTGCTTTTTGAAATCAGTTATATTTGAAGACTCATTTTTCGGTGGACAACCTATCGAATTCGTCAACAATGAAGTATAGCTGTCACCTTCTCTTTAGCAGTAAGTAACTCCGCAACTTGTAACAACAACTTTTAGGTCAACTCACCGGAATGCCATTGTGGTCATGCAGAAGAAAATGTTCGCCATATTCTTTTGGAGTGCGTTAAATACGCGAATTAAAGAGAAAAATTAAAGAACAAATTAGCAAGTTTGGACATACGGCCCCTCAGAATAAAGAAACTACTTGGACCATGGCCTGAGATGCATCTGCAGAAAAAGGCAATAATCTTCCTGACAGACTTTTTAGTGGAGACCGGACTGGACAAGCGCCTATGACAGCCAGCCAGAGATGGGTATTATATAAAATGTGGTCATGTATATACTAACATTAGATTAGTAAGGGTTGCGTGTAAGTAGTTTATGACTGTGGGAACTGCGCGAAGAAAACTGTGTATTGGCATGGTATTTGGACTGGTTTCAGTGTGATATTATGTTTTTTTCTTTTCCGTATTGTTAATTTTTGGGTACCGTTTTGTATTAATATTTTATTTTTCGCTGCAGAACTTTGTGATATGGAGTAGCCGAGGCAATAGGCACCTTCAACCTCTCCACAGCAAGACAGTTAAAACAGAACAGAACAGAACAGGTCCTGTTGCCAGCAGCAACTCCTTCGGCAACGTTTCGACGCAGTCCTTTTAGAATGCTGCATGGGCGCACCTTAAAATAAGAATGCCAAGTTCGGTGCATCTTGGAACAAACTTTTTTCAGGCTTATATTCATTAGCACGCGATCGCTTAGCTTGAAAACGGGAAATGACAATTTAGTGCGCACTGCACGCATGTTCCCGTAGACAGTGCCACTTGGTGTCGGAGTGCATTAACGCGAGAATGAAAGCAGGACACTGCGATATCGTGCGGGCGAATGATGACGCCTTCCGACACGTCACTCCTACAGCTCTAACGCGCGCCAGTAGTGATTGATGAGAAACAAAGTGACTCGACTTGCTCGTCTATGCTGGCAAGTAGATTCTTGCACACTGCCCGCTTTTAGCGCCTCTTTCGGCGTGTTCTCACTGGCCCTGTTGCTGGGCGACACTGATCTCGGAAGCCCAACACGCTAAACGTTTTGCGCAGTTGCTCAGGAAGGAAGCAGTGCTTTGCTTCGCTGAGCGATTTCGCTCACTCGACCAAACATTCTCTCTTTTTTCCCTCCAGCTTTACCCTTTGCAAAGGCGTCTAGACGCAAGTTACAAACAAGTCTCCCACAAGGCCTCAATTTGTTTATTAGCGCTTTTCGTAGCATACGCGACTGTGGACACAGAAATATATAGGCGATGCCGTACCAGCTGTGCGTAGCATAGTTATGTTCGGAACTTCCCCTGGTTTCAGGGATGTCTGTTCGGAAGTTTTGTTATTCATTTTGCAATACGCGAAGGCGTGGAACATTTCGGAGCAAATTACACTGCCTGACGAGCACGCTAACCAGCTGAGTTTCGCAAACGCATCTCCTAACTGCCGGGATGTGATTTATTTCCCTGTCTGTTTATTAAAGGGATATGTATAGTACAACGCACTTTCTGACGTGATAATACCTCACACTTTTTTGCAAAAGCTCATCAACGCGCAAGTTCAAATGAAGAAGACAGCGAGAAGGCGTGGGTGCCTTAACAGAGCATATGTGTTTGGCGTAAGGCTGGCATTGCAATCGCGAGTGTAATGAAAAATAAGAAGTTTGGTCGTGTGAGTGCGGTGAATATTTAGTGAATACTTATTGCGCGCTGGCGTGTTGTCGTTGTAATCAAGGGGGGAGAAAATGGCGCTTCGACCGAGAGCGAATGTTGGATGCAACGTACTTCAGGCGAAGTCTGATGTTTCGGAAAAGGAGATGCATTCTCTGCGTGTACACTATGGTGTATTTGGTCAGTGATGTTTGAAGTTTGAACGTGATAGCGTTAACGAGCTCTTTTCGCATAAATTCCTGTGTCAATGTCGGCGGCCGCGGCGTGTCGAAAAGGGATCATCTTGTGGGTAACCAAAAAATGGAGAGCGATGCAAATAAAATAAAGAATAAAAAATGACTGCATATCCATGGAGTGAATAACGATGAGTGAGGCGAACCGTCCATCCGCATGTCCGTGCGTTCATCCGTCCGTTCGTTCTTGCTTCCGTGCGCTTGCGCGACCATCCGTGCGTCCATCCATGCGCTCGTCCATCTCTCCATACGTTCACCGTGAGTCTGTCCGTCCATCCGTCTCTCCGTCCGTTTATGCGTCCATCCGTCCGTACGTCCGCGCGTCCATCGATCCGTCCATCTCTCTGCTAGTCTGTCTGTCCGTCCGTCAGCGTCCATCCATGCGTCCATCCGTGCGTCCATCCGTGCGTCCATCCAGGGAACACTCCAAGTACCGCCATCTCCCATCTCCCATTCCCTGTGGCATATACCCGCTATAAAGTGGGTATCTGCCCCCGGTGGCTACCTACTACAACTGCTATATACATCGGAGGATGTACAGATGGTGGCACATACCCGTCAAGAGAGAGAGAAATAACTTTTAATTATAGATTCGGCGTGTAGGCCGCGAATATACATCTACATACATCTAGCGAAACGGCCGTGAGCGCATCATCAGTGTAGCATGTAGTCATGTTGTACCATGACATGACACGCATTTTATGTTTATCATGTTTGCACCAGTATCATACCTTCGTCATCCATTCACGTCTCGTAATACCAAATTCGGTATAAGCTGGCGAAATGGGCGCCAGCGCTTCATGAGCGTGGCATGTAGTCACGTTGTTACATGACACGCATTTCATGACTATTATGTGTTAACCAGCAGCATACTTTAGTCATCCATTCACGTACTGTAATACCAAAATTGGTATATGTGACGCTAGCGAAAGGGCCGTGAGCGCATCAGGAGCGCGGCATGTAGTCATGCTCTTACATGGCACGTATCTCATGATTATCATGTCAAGGTCTGGCGCATGTGTTCACCATGCAATCATGCCATAGCATACCAGTTTTGCAACATGCCATGTGAGTGAAACGACCGCAAGAGCTGCAGGACCATGAAATGTAAATCATGACATTCTTGACATACATGTCATGATTTTCCTGTTATGCTTAGTCAAGCATGTTCTTCGTACAATCATGTTATGTCATACCAAGTTTGGTATCGATGCCATTATCGAAACGGCCAGGAAAGCTAAAAGTCGTAGGCAGATAGATAGATAGATAGATAGATAGATAGATAGATAGATAGATAGATAGATAGAAAGATAGATAGATAGATAGACAGATAGATAGATAGATAGATAGATAGATAGATAGATAGATAGATAGATAGATAGATAGATAGATAGATAGATAGATAGATAGATAGATAGATAGATGGATAGATAGATAGATGGATAGATAGATAAATAGATAGATAGATAGATAGATAGATAGATAGATAGATAGATAGATAGATAGATAGATAGATAGATAGATAGATAGATAGATAGATAGATAGATAGATAGATAGATAGATAGATAGATAGATAGACAGACAGACAGACAGACAGACAGACAGACAGACAGACAGACAGACAGACAGACAGACAGACAGATAGATAGATAGATAGATAGATAGATAGATAGATAGATAGATAGATAGATAGATAGATAGATAGATAGATAGATAGATAGATAGATAGATAGATAGATAGATAGATAGATAGATAGATAGATAGATAGATAGATAGATAGATAGATAGATAGATGCGCTCAAGGTCGCCGAAGTTCACTAATAAATGCTTCGCATTCGAAATAAACGCCGCTTGGCTTCACGGGGGTTGCGTTTGTTCAGGCACGTCATGCGCACGTGACCTCTTGGTCGGATGCCGTAGATTGTAAGGAAGAGATTTGGCTTGCGAAGGCTACGCGGAGGAGTGGCAAGGGCTTCGAGCTCGCCTCCTCTCATCCTTGTTTCGCGCCGTTTCAATAAAACAGTTTTCTCAGCTCGTAATCAACCGATGAAGAAAAAAATGGCAAAACGTTTCTCATCAGACACCCAACAACTTGCACGGTATAACTAAAATATGGTATGTGGCCTGCTCTGGAGCACTTTAGGAAGTTTCGCCCCTTTAAAAAACGGCCTAAGATTGGAGGTTTATCACGGGTTGTTCAGGTTTAAGTGGGGACCGGATCCGGGTCTTGCGTGGCAAGCGGGTGTTCTACCACCGAGCCACGTGCCTCCTTAGAAATGCAGTGAAAATAACTTACTCTGCTTATAAATGCAGCGAAATTAACGCATACTTTACAGCCACACTCGTCCTGTATACATTCTCTACAAACAACATTTAATATCGCAGTAATAACGCATGGTACAAGCGTACATTGCGAGTGGGCGTCATAGCATGTGGTTTTGATGACCTCATCGTATTAAGCCGGCCACCCACTTAAAAAGGCCCACACGTTTTCCTTAATAAGCCCTCGTAGTGGGTGCATAGCAAGCACGAAACGATATCACGCGAACTTTTGCCCGTGGTTTGAAGTTCACATTCTACCCATCACACTGAACGCAGCAGTATACTGCCCTGACACAAGTGATCTTGAACTCAGTACTCGCTAGGGACAGGATATCCCTATCGCGTTCAGCTCTTAAAGGCGAAGCTGAAGGGTCTCCGAAGTTTTTAGGTGAAAGAATGAATGACTTCAAGGATGAATAGGTTAAGAAATCAAAGAATCAAAACACATGCGGGAAAGATTGAAAACATGCAAATTAATATTGAGAAAGGTCACTTGGTTCCGTCTGTATTTCTCTAAAACAACTGAAGTCTACAGTCATTTGATTCATTCTCTTCTCCGTGCTGTTGTACACGTTAACGAAAAAAAGTTACTGCGTACGTTACGCGTTATTCGAAGAGTAAAGGAGTGCATTGACGCCCTATGTACCCCCTAAAAAACCTAACGCGTTGCCATTACACCTTTTAATGTATATGTTACCACTTCGTGTGTTTTGTGGTATTAGTTATCCTCATACCTCTGTCATACACGTACTTTGCCCTATAGTATACAGGGCATAGTTGCCAGTGCGCGCCCGTTCATGTCGTAATGTGGTCTGTTTGCATAGTCGGTTTTTTTCTTTCACCGCAAAGTTTACATCGATGTTTCAGAGCGCACGAAGGCCACTTCACTCGCTTTAGCGGTGGCGTCAGAGAAGGGAGCACGCTGCGTAATCACAAAGAAGTAACAACTATGATGGTTGTTAACTCTCGCTTTCCTCTGTAAACCTGTCTGTTCTTTCAGTACGTCCGTCTTTGTGTTAGAGCCGAGAGCAGCGCGCTTTGAGTGTCAAGCTGTGACAGTTGTAGGTTCGTGCTCGTACTGGCTTTTTTCGTGGGTACTTAGGGCTTGCGCAGTGCGCTGCAAGTTGCGACCTACTCGCCGTTCTTAGCGTGGCATTACACTTTGTTGCTATCGCATTCAAACTTACGTTTTTGACACCCAACGTGGTTTAGCTTGGCCTCCTAAATCACCCCACTTAAGACCATGCTTCGGCGTCAAGTTTGATCACAAGTGAAATCTAGGCAAATAGCTTTGGTCGTTCTCTTCGTGCTTTTTTATGGCTTGAGCAGCACACTACGAATTTTGAGGTACTCACCGTTCTTCGCATGGCATTCCATTTATATTGCTATCGCATTCATTGCTTTTCCTAGTGACTAAACTGGCTTTTTTGATACCCAATGTGGTTTAGCTTGGCCTCCCAGATCACCCCACTTAAGACCATGCGTCGACGTCAAAATCATATGGCACCAAGTTTGATGACGGCAGAAATTTTGGCGAATTGTGACATCACCGTATTTTATTAATTTTTATTGTGCGTCTTCACACTGCTGACGCAGATAGTCACTTTTTGCATTTGACGTGTTGTCTAATGCCTTCACCTTCGATATCGACGAGGTGGCTCCCGCATCTATAGGCCTCCAGGAAAGTTGAAGCATGAGCAATTTCAACAAAAAATACGAAACGAGCTTTACAACATTTATCGTTCTCTAAGGGAAAGCTTCCACGCTGTACTAACATGACTGAAAGCAATGTTGTGATTAACCGGTAAGCAATTACGCCAACACCGAGAAAAGTTTTAATTAGGTTGGTGTCTGGTCGTGTCGAAGCTGCGCTTAACCGAGTTGGGTTCGTTTCGATGGGTTCACTACATGAGTAAATAAACAACAACAAAAATTCCTGCCCACGGCGCAGGACGACAAAGTTCGGCTCTAATTGACAACAATGACACGCTAATGCATGATGGCGTTCGAAGCCACCAAACCTCTGCTGCAAAGTTGGGAGAGTGACCGTGAGGGGAAAAAGAATTGCAGAAAAGGCACTCGTTTACTTTGTAGGATTAATTGGCCGGATAACCTTGAAAGTCAACAGCAGGAGGAATCGGCGAGGTTAAAGGGATGGTAAAACGTGTGGGTGGGCAAGAGTTATAGTTATGGTCTCAAGGGAAGAAGCTCCTGGCCTGGCGGTGACAGCTAGTGTTTGTACTTCGCTTCCCATCTCCGAATTCTGGCTTTTGTACCTGCAGTGGTTTGATAAAGTTTGTTAAATTAGGTAAAAGTGCGCTTAGATTACATGCTTGAGTCAACAGAAGACCTATTGAGAAATTAGGGTACAGAATACGCGGAATCTTGCGGATTACGTGTGGTTTAGCTAAGGCAAACTTTAAAGCAATGCAGGAAAGCCTGGGCGCTTTAGTGGAAGGGCAAAAAATTTCGATGAGGTAACAGATTATGCGTTGTGGGGAAATGCTTCTCCTGTATCCGGAAGAATTTGTATTAACTATGGGGGAGGGGAGTTGAATGAATTAGAAAGGGTCGAATGGCTGTGCGCAAGTGGTTGAACTATAGTGGGCACTGGAGTTGTGGTGCATATAGCAGTTAACTATGCGCACGTTAATGAACAGTGATTCCTAATGTGAGCATACTTGAAAGAGTGCAGACGAGGTGGAAAGAAAGGAAGAAATGAGACCTGCTGTTTATTTACTCCGGCAGTAGCCATTTTGTATCTGCGAAAGTGGCAAAGAGAATGGAGGGCTTCACATTCAAATCGACGTGTGGTGTCGCGTTTTCGGTAAACAGCATTGACCAGATCCGGGCTGTATCAGGGCACTGCCTCTGAAATCTGCCCCCATTTGACCTGAACAATGTCATTTTATGGCATGATTACGCAATGTCACGTTATGTCACATCACAGTCATGTTACATTGACGTCAGAAATTTCATACGTCTTATGGCGTGATGATAACGTTGCGAGGTGATTACTTGTCAGCAATGATTGTTTTGGCATAATCCGCACTGACGCCACCCAGGCCAACGCTTACAATACGCGCTTAATGCAGCATACAGGGTCTCAATAAACAGAGTCATTATTATTGGAGGCCGCAAGCTCGTTTTATTTGGTAATTACGATAGAAAACATTGGCCCCATATCTGCTTGTTACACCGCAATTATTGTCGAAAGACGATAGTTTTGCGTCTGGAGAGAGTGAGCAAAACGTTTGTTTGATCTTTTGCGCAAGGAAATCGGTGAATGATATTTTGGACGCGCTGCGTTATGGTGCCTCGAGCGTGAAGCGGAGGCGAAAGAGCACATCAAGTCACGTCACACGTGAGACATGAGCGCTATCTGGTAGTTATCCTGGAAAACGGGGTGCGCGCCGTGCGCGCCCGTCTCTGGGATGATAAGATGTAGTACGCAAGGCGACGGGGAGGTGCCACCACCGTGTAGTCTTAGCAAAGCGTTGGAAACACTTGCCGTTTCGTGCAAGCATTACATGGCCAGCGCAGCGTTATAAAGGCTACAATTTTTAAAATTACTTATTTATGCATTTTCTAGTAAGAAAGTACACATACATAATAATGACGTGTTGTTACGGTGCCACATATATGCGCAGTAATTGCTTTTTAATTGACAATCGCACAAGTATGAACGCTGAACCATGAGGTGGCGCTGCTGATGGGGTCGGCCTTTAGGAGTATCGTTTGGTCACTTTGATGCCGTTTGGGGTACCGCTAAGGGTGGGCAAACAGACAAATTAACAGCCAGACAGACCGAAATTTTTGCGTTGAAGGTGCCCAAGAAAGACTATCGTTTTTAATAAAATTTTTCATTGTAGCACATAGGCGTGACTTTCATTATTAAGTTTTGTGCAAAACTTAATAATAAAACTCCCGCAGAACTTCGCTATTTAGCTGTAGTGCTATTTAGCTGTAGAACTATTTAGCTGTAGTGCACAGTATTGTTTACGGGTATATTTGTCTAAATAAAAAAAACGGCCAAACTTTGTTGCTAGAGGCGTACCTTGTACAAATTATTCTCAGTAAACATCAGCAACCTCCACTAACTTTCTGTTAATCAGGTTCAACCAATTAGTCATAGTTAGCTTTTAACTAAAGAAAACTCATGTACTTATGAAAATGTTAATGAAGCCTATCTATGTATGTTCAAATGTCCAAATTAAGTAGACATATAAATGTAGGTATGTACTACTAAGAGAGCAGAGTGGTTCAGGGAACAAATGGGGGTTAGAGATATAGTTAAAACCAGGAAGAATAAATGGGCATGGGCCGGGCGCGTAGTGCGTAGGCTGTATATCCGCAGGTCATTATGGGTAACCGATTGGATTCTCACAGAAGGCAAGTGGGTAAGGGGGAGACATAAAATTAGGTGGGCAGATGAGTTTAGGAAGTTTGTGCAAAGTGGCAGCAGCAAGCACAGGAACAAGCTGACTGGTGGAACATGGGAGAGGCCTTTTTCCTGCAGTGGGCGTAATCAGGCTGATGACAATGATGATGATGATGATGATGATGATGATGGTGGTGATGATTCACTACTAGTTGCATGCTCGCTATTGGCGCCTAAGAGAGCCCGCAAAACCAGATGTACCTAGACTGCAGCGCGCATCAGGAAGCATGGCCCTGAAACAGGATGGCTGTTGGGTAGCAAGTCAGTACTAAGCTCCCACCTTTTGCGGGTGGAAGCATAGTGACGTGTTTTTAACTCGAAAGTGTTTTATAGCTGGTTTCATCAAGACTGAATTCACTGCCGTATTTACGTGATCAATGTGACGTTGTTCAAAGGTACATGAACACACTGTCAAAAGAAAGAGTTAAGCGAACTTTGAATGAAACCATGACCTCTCGGTCCGCAGCGATAGAAAGCATGCATTTCACCCACTGCGCCATTGGCGCATTTGGGAAGAGTTGTTTGGACGTGCTTCGTGTTTATTACACTGCTTCGCTTTGTAAGTGCGCTCTTCGTTTGTGGCGGTAGTGCCGATGATAGTGCCGCCACCTAAAACCGGAGAAAAGAACTGCATTATGACACAAGCATAGACAGAGAACGCTGCGCCGCTGCGGTATACTCTCAGCACTACGGCACCTCAATGCCAGTATTCGAATGGAGGCTGGCATCAGAATGCCTATACCAGAGCCGCCTTTGTGGCGTTGGCCCTACTTAAAACACAGTACAGCGTGGCCTCTGAAATCAGCTCCAACAAAGTTTGGAGAGCTTATTTCGGACGCCACGGACACAGGATGAAATTGGGTAGAGCTGTAAGCTCTGATTTGACTCGGTGACGACATAGTTACATGCTTCATCTTTCTCGTAGTGGTAGCGTGGACAACGCATAGTACACCCTCCATATGCACCAAGGGGGTTTCTCCGCCGCCTACTGATGTGAGTGCGATGGCACCGACTACGAGAAGTACTGCATCAATCGCCGCCGAAAGACAATGGCGTCGATGGCCGAATACCGCGCAAGTGAGTTTGGTGCAGTGATGGACACGCCAGGGTATAGAAAGGAAGGCGTTCGCACTTTAACGGGTCAAGTTGAGAAGTCTATCTCCCGCGTGTGGGAATTTGAGTGCACCGCCACCCAATTGGCTGCCTCACAGACCCCGAAGCAGGACCGAAACTATCGCATCTTCACCCGAGCGACCTGCCAGCAGGACACCGCTCGCCAACGCGGTGCCGCATGCGAAATACGTTCACGGGACAGTCGCCGACCCGCAAATCACGCACCCTTCGCTGCAGTGGACTAGTGGATTGACAAAACTACTCAGTGAAGACTCCGTCCGTTTCTCTTGCACGGCTTGCCAACGCGTGTGGTTCAAGGGTGAATCGCGCGATGCTTCGGTGCGTGCAGAGCAGTTTCTCCGGAAACGTTATCCCGGCCACGAGTAATTAATTGGTTGTCGTGACAGATAAAATGTGCCACCAGGCGTCAACAAGGGTACATCAACATCTAACGGTGCTGTAGCCAATAAACACCAAGAGATACTATATATCAACGTGCCATGAACATTGACCTATTTCTTTGAAGGCATGTTTCACTTTTGTGTGCTATACAGATTTTTGTTTCTCACATTTCCCATGCTTTCTTTAGCAGCCTGAAAAAAAAAAGGCTACACAATTAGTACGTTGCTGAAAATGCCACCGTTAGATGTCTTTTCAGTGTGCCTACATATGCCTCATTGACATTTTTTTGATTACGTGATCAGTTGTTGAGTTAGAAGCGCAATTCGTACTATTTGAATAAAAATCATTAACGAAAATTGTGTTGCGGCTACTACGATATGCTGAGAACATTATGAACTAAGTGTGCTTCGCGTAACAACGTTCATCTTTGTTTAACTCATGCTGCGCGATATTTGGGACACCCTGTACACCGAGGCTAAAGCACGTACAATATATATGCTTCCTTCCTTGCAAATATTCATTGCATATGCCGTTTATGGCGAAGCTTTCTGGCTAGGATTTAGTGAAACCTTTTTACTATAGTAAAGACCAATAGAAGAGTGGTCGTACTTTCTTTTCTTTCTATGTTGCTAACCTTAATACCGAAGCTCGTACGGTTACTAAAGATACAAACCTGCAAGTGCTTTCAGTTCAGAGTATTTTATGAAGTTAGGTAGGTTGTTTTTTAGGGGCGAAGCTGCTTAATCCGTGGGTCGTGCATCCACAATTTATGCCTTGGTAATAGCAGTAGTCGTCGTCGTAGTAATAGATAGCCATCTCTCGTTTAGTCCTTGGAATGTCCCATGGATGGTGGTACTTTTATGTGATGAATATATGATTAAAATATGCATGATGGTGGTACATGGAGTCTTCACTAGATGGAAGGATGCACGGACGGACAGACAGACAGACAAGCTGACAGACGGATGGATGGATGCGTGGACGGACGGAAACACAGACAGATGAACGAACAGACCGACGGACATACGAACGCATGGACGGACGGAAGTGCAGACGGTCTGATTGATGCTTCGCCCCACTCATCATTTACTCCTAGGATATGCTGGGATTTTTTGGTCCAGCGTTTTGGTTTACTAAGCTTCGACAGTAATGCTCTAAATGAACTAAATTCGGCATACAGAAAGTAGTGTACTGGTGATAAAATGTGTGACAGGCTAATTTTAGACTAAAGACCTTCACCACGTGGCAGCAATCTTTGTTAACACAAATATGGACAAGGAAATAAGTAATCCATATCTGAACAACTACATGAAAAGTAGAAAAAGTCACTATGGGAGGTCAAAGAGCTTGGTCAGTACAGTATTCCAGCCAGTGGATTTTTGAACAACACGCAGAACTTTGTATCTCTAGTTTGAGCGCCTTGTTCACAGCCTTGAAGCACCCGTTGGGTGCAAGCAATGGCCTTCATTTGCCTGTATTTTGGTTGAATTGGGCCTTGACATGCAGGCCTACGGGACGGCTTTAAGCCCTCCCATAGTAGAGTACCCTGTGCTCTAAATCGTTACCTCGTTTTTCTAACCCCTTCCCCCCTCCAAGGCTACCAAACTGTGAATTTTTTGGGGACGGCTTTAAGCTCTCCCATAGTAGAGTACCTGGTACTCTAAATCGTTACCCACTTTTTCTATACCCCTCTTCACAGCGGTTACGTTACGGGAGTATACTTGGTTGTGATATCCTCGGGATGGCTTTAAGCTCTCCCATAGTAGAGTACCCTGTGCTCTAAATCGTTACCCACTTTTTCTACCCCCCCCCCCTTCTTGCCTCAGGCATGGAATGGTTGGGACTTTTTAAGGACACATAAACATAAACACTTTTTAAGGACACATAGTTGAGTACATCGTACAATCATCAATTTTTTTTTCTAAAGTGCCTGTTAGCTTGGCCCCAAGGCAACATACCGGGGCAGCTTGGTGCTCTCCTGTAGTAGATTACATTGTTCTCCGAATTGTCGGACATTTTTTTTTTCAAAACCCACAAGTGATGCTTTCATTTGTTTTTGTAGACACGGCCTCGTGAAGTGTGAGGCACACGGGTTGGCTTTTAAATGCGAAGCATTTCTTAGCGAACTTCGGCCACATTGAGCATATCTATCTATCTATCTATCTATCTATCTATCTATCTATCTATCTATCTATCTATCTATCTATCTATCTATCTATCTATCTATCTATCTATCTATCTATCTATCTATCTATCTATCTATCTATCTATCTATCTATTTATCTATCTATCTATCTATCTATCTATCTATCTATCTATCTATCTATCTATCTATCTATCTATCTATTTAGCTGCCTACGACTTTTAGCTCTCCGGTACGTTTTGGTAATGGTATTGATACCAAACTTAGTATGGCATAACATGACTGTATGAAAAACATATTTGACTAGTCATAACTTGAAAATCACGACATGCATGTCATGAATGTCATTATTTACATGTCATGGTCCTGCAGCTCTTGCGGTGGTATCGTTCACATGGCATGTTGCAAAACAGGTATAGTATGGCATGATTGCATGGTCAACAAAAGCGACAGACCCTAACATGAAAATCATGACATGCGTGTCATTTAACAACATCCTGCGGTCATGATGCGCTCGCGGCCGTTTCTCTATCTTTACATGTACCGAACTCTGTATTACGCGACGCGAATGAACGGCACAGGTAAATGACACATCCTAACATTATAATCCCAACATTCGTGTCATGTAACATAATGAGTACATGCCACACTGATGATGCGCTCGCTGCCGTTTCGCTAGCTTCATATGCGCCGAATTTAGTATTACGTGATGCCAATGGATGACGAAGGTATGTGACTGGTGCAAACATGATATATAATCATGAAATGCGTGTCATGTGAGAACATGACTACATGCCACAGTCAAGGCGCCAATACATTTCGACATGACGTGGTGCGCGTGATCACCGGCGTTCACTTCGCCGCCTCACGCTGCGTTGCCATGACAGGCATCAGTCCTGCCATATACTAGCAGGCGGGCGCCACGCTGCATCGCTTTGACGCATGCGCGTTTTGGCGCTTCCGGCGTCCCTCCGTCACGAAAAGAGGGACACGCAGTGTTGTCCGGGTAATGCATCGGCGCGAAATGCAGCATGTCGCATTTCGCGCCGGTTGCCGTCGGGCCCCGCCGGCGGGCGCTGGTCGCGCCTGGCGTCAGACTATAAAGTGCTCGCGCTTTGCTAACGTAGCGTCGCTGTGCCCAGCGTGTGCGCGCGTCAGCGCTACATTGGAGTATATTGGGCCTTTCACGATGCCCTCGCAGCCGTTGTCTTAGCTGCACATATACCAAATTTGGTGCTACATGACGTCAATAGATGACGAAATATAAGACTGGTGCAAACATGATAATCCTGACACGAGTGTCATGTAAGAACATGACAACGTACCACGCTCGTAGCGTGCTCGAGACTGTTTCGCTAGCTCCACATATACTAAATTTGCTGTCACGTGACGTGAATAGTTGACGAAGGTAAACGACACATCCAAACATGATAATCATCCCACGAAAGTCATGTATGGCATAGTTTACCACCACCTCGTAACGTTGTGTTCATTTTATTGTGACATATCAACATTTCCCATTCATGCTTCGCATATCATCGATTCCCGCTGTACGTGGGATCTGCCAATTTTTTGCTTTCCCATAGTAGAGCACCACTGTAAATCCTTGACCACTTCTTTTTAAGACAGGCAGAAGAGGTTCTTTCATTTCTTGGGCAGTCGCAGCCCTGAGTCTCTATCACCTCCAGCGCCAACCAGGTAACCGATTTCTACATGTGATCGGCGATTTAGTTCAGTATTAACATGTGGGGTTTTACGTTCCAAAACAACGAGATGATTATAAAAGACGTCATTGTAGAGGGCTCCGGAAATTTTGACCATCTGTTGTTCTATAACGTCCACTGATATCCCACAGTACACGGGCTTTTACCACTTCGCCTCCATCTAAATTAAGTACATATCAATCATTAACAATGTTTTCTAAACACATCCCAAGGTTACTTCATTCACTATTCGTATGTACTGCAGGCTTAGCTCAGTTCCTCTGATGCATTTTTGGTTACAGCATGAAAAGGACAATCACGGAATACAGAAGGGACACCTAACGAACGCTTGCTCACGCTTTTTTTTTTCATTTTCGCGCAATAACCAAAAATTCACTCGTACCAAGTACGCCAACCTTTAAGACTATTCTTTGCCGCACCACGGTGGCCCAACGGCTAAGGTACTTGGCTGCTGGTCCACAGGTCGCGGGATCGGATCCCGGCTGCGGTGGCTGCTTTTCCAACGGAGGCAGTAAAGTTTAGGCCCTTGCGCTCAGATTTGGTGCACGTTTAAGTTCTCCGGTGGTCGGAATTTCCGGAACCCTCCCCTACGGCGTCTCTCATAATCATATGGTGGTTTTGGGACGTTATACCCCACATATCAATCAATCAACTCAATGCTATTGCAATATAACAGCTTATGCAACCAACCATGTGACTCTGAATTTTATCTGTATTTACAAATATTATGGAACGGGTGTTATCTCCGATGTGCGCCGTAAAACACAGCTACTGGATCAGCTGTATTCTAGTACATAACTCACTTAAGGTTTTTTTTTATTATTATCTGAACACTTCTTTGAATTAAATGTAAGCTATTCGAGAGAAATGAAGTGCTCTCACTGGCGATACTTTAAAAAAGCATTGAAAATCAATATTGATGATATAATATAAACATCGGACTTACTTTCAATGTTTTTTTTCCCTTCAAGAAGCATTTAATGAAGAGCATTGTAAAGCATTTCGTGATTGTGAAGTCAAAATGAATATTACAGAAAACCAGAGGTTTTTCTATAAACCCGGTTCCTTGCGATAGTTTTTGAGTAGTTCCTGCTTATGACCTTAAGCACAATGCATTGGCGTTCCGAATAATAAGCTTCTGCAGTGAAAAATAAAGTAGTACCCTTAGAGCGTTGACCAGCACAGTGAAATTTCTTTCAGCCTATTGACCTGCTCGTGCTCAAAAGCACAGGGAAAAACCAAGAGGGGTAGCGCTCGTCCTGTGTGTGTGTGTGTGTGTGTGTGTGTGTGTGTGTGTGTGTGTGTGTGTGTGTGTGTGTGTGTGTGTGTGTGTGTGTGTGTGTGTGTGTGTGTGTGTGTGTGTGTGTGTGTGTGTGTGTGTGTGTGTGTGTGTGTGTGTGTGTGTGTGTGTGTGTGTGTGTGTGTGTGTGTGTGTGTGTGTGTGTTTCGTTCATTTGGTCTATTTTACCGAAACCCACTTCTGTGTTCTGGGTCACATGTATTGTTTTGAGGAAGAGAAGTGCTTTCATATAAATTCCATCTAAAACTGTCAATCAAACGCTGCACTTTATAAACACCAACCCACCGAAATCTGCAGGTATAGATTCATGATTGATTGATATGTGGGGTTTAACGTCCCAAAACCACCATATGATTATGAGAGACGCCGTAGTGGAGGGCTCCGGAAATTTAGACCACATGGGGTTCTTTAACGTGCACCCAAATCTGAGCACACGGGCCTTCATGCAGGTATAGACGACTGAGATATACGGATATTTATTCACGCTCTCTTTCCTGATTGGGAACAGTTTTAGTAACTCTTCCTTTTACTATATCTCGTTTCGCTTTGATGAAGCTCCACTTCGCCTCTCGTTTTCCCTCTCTTTTCACTGTTCTTTTCTTTCCATCACTCGACCTATCCATCTATTCGTCGCAGCGCATTGCTTCACTGCTCCTTCTATCCACTCCCTCATCTCTATACTCTTCTCTTTGCATCCATCTCTCCATTTCTATCCTCATCTCTTTTTTTTTTTTCGATATCCACTCGCCGTTGCCGAGTAACCGCACGAAAAATGAACTGACCTCCGAAACCAGTAGTCGAGTCGTTTCTGTCGAACTCGTGCGAGGCCGCTGCCGCTCGACGCATGCGCACAGAGGGGGGGCGAGCTTTCTTCCGTGTCCACTTCTCCTTCTTCTATGAAACAGCCTCTTTCTCTATCGCTCTTTCCCCTCCTCTCACATGTTCTCCGGCGGTCGTTTTCGAGCAGGGCCTCGAACGGGTCGTGGAGATCGCGTTCAGCTCTCGTCGCGAGCTGTCATGCTCTTCGCTTCGTGCTTTGTTTTCAAGAAGAGGCCACGCGCTTCTCTATCTCGCTGCGTGCACCTAACATTCACGCTCTTCTTGTCATAACAAACCTAGAAAGAGCCCACTTGCACCTGTAAATGTAAAACGCTGCCCACCGTAACGGCTACAGAGAGTGCTTCGGCAGTTGCATCGTTTTTATACTTCTGTGTGCGTTAGAAAACGCTCACTCATCGTCCATTAGCCAGGTGTATAGTTCGCTTCTTTCGTTTCGAATGGAGTTCGTGTGCCGTTACATCACTGCTTCATTCGTCGTTTGCTGGATGACGTTGTCGTGAACGAGTGGCCAGATGATTTGCGGTGTCCTTTTTACACGCCAAAACCACGACTAGTCACCTTTGAATCGACGTCACTGGATGCACGGTAACGTCATCGCGGATTCACCGACGTCACCACCGTTTCGAAAACGGCTCAGTGGCTTTAGTTCATCTGAATTCATCGCTTGAAGTCACGTGTTATCGAATTCATGTGTGTTATTCGGTGACAAAGGCTGTTGTGTCGTGCGACATGATTTTCTTGCTAGCGTGTGAAGTATTTCCTGAAACAGCTCAGCCAGACTAAAGGAAATTGGCGGATACGTTATTTAAACTGTTACCACTTATATGATCTTAGACACTTGACCTACGATTTTGTGTCGTCACACCTTCGTGACAATAGAAGAGAATAAAAGAACTGCTGATATGCTGGTTAACCTCACGAATGTCAAGTTTCTTCCAAGGACTGCCTCCTGAGCTTCAATAATGCGCATTTTTTGCTTGTCGATTTTCTTCTTGGTCTGTTAGCCTGATGTTGTTCCTTGTGATGCGATAAACAGTGCGGATTGTGTCATTCTGAATTTTATCGGTGAACCACTCGTCACGTAGCTTTCAGAAGAAACTGTGTGAGACCATCATCTTCTGTGTTTCTTGTGTGACTCGCTTTTTCGGCACCATGGAATTCTCCGTTCCTCGAAGATCCTTTGGATTAACACCCATGCTCTGTCTCGTCTCACTGCTGCTGCTGGGCCAGCACGTGGTTGCCAGGAGAGGTAAGTGTTGTTCGAAACCATGCCAATTGTTCACGGTTTGTTTCATTGTCTCCATTTAACCTCGCTCTTTACTATTTCAACCACCAGTGTGTCTGCTGAATTGGTTTCAGAATACCTCGACTCCATTTGATTCGCAAGCGCTTATGTTCTTCATGAAGATACCGCGGCTACTATTGCTACATGTAGTAGTAGCGCTAGGAGTACTGATTGTAGTAGTACATCTATTAATATTAGTAGTACTACTACTTATCGCTACTACTACTAGAAAAGGTAGTCATATACTATCAAATATGCCTACAAACTTCAGCCAGTTCCTAGCTGTGAATGTCGTCGATCACCGAATCTGTCGCCCCTGCCCGCTCATTTCCCTCTTAAGTTTCGTCAAAGTTACCACTCATTACTTTTTATACCCATAGCTGGCTCGCAGTAAACGTCTCTCCTCGTAAGCTATTGTACAAAGATAGTTGCAAACTATCCGAAAACGTTCAAGCCTATTCGATTCCCTGATCATGAACTGCAGATGCTACTAGTGTACAACATTTTTGTACCAGCGCTACTAGTCACAAACGTAATAGGCTTAGAACAGCCGTAACAAAAAAAGAAAAGTAGTACTGCAAAAGACTCGTTGCGTATAAGCACTGGCGTCTAGTGGCGGTCGTTCTCGCGTTTATGTTCACAGCTACTGCGATTCCGGGGTTCTGTTTACAACGTCTCACGACCGACGGCGGAAAGGTGCTATTACGCTTGCTTCTGAGCTACCCCTCCAGCTAAAAAACAAAACAAAAAGAAAGCAGACATTAAAAAAAAGAAAAAATGAATGAAAGAATCGGTACCAAACTGAGTCCGGTCTAGAAGGAAACTGCGTGAAACGGCGGCAATCGTCTGCTCGACCACTTGCCTCGTGGCGTTGTAAAACAGATAAGACTTTCGAGGTGCCATCTATGTGGGCGCCAGAGGATATATAACTTTCTCGACGTGCCACGGTGATACGATGCTCGCCTTCTGACTTTGTAGGCTTAAGAGAGAGCCAGTCTTGCCTCTTGTGGTCGAATTCCAATGGAAGCGAAATTCTCAAGGTCCGAGTACATATATTTTCGTTTCAATAGATTTCGTTTTGTGACCTTAAAAGTACACTCTAGGGGGTGTTACATGAGGGGCGAATATAGGAAAATTATAAAGAATGGTAACCATGTATGTTTATTGTGAGACGGGTGATGTGCAACACTATGTTTAGGTGTGTATTACACATCTCAAGTTGTCGAAATTTACGGCACCCTACACTACCGCTTTCCTTGCAATCATTCTTCAGCCGACGCTTGTGAAATGCCTGGTAATATTACTTATTTATTATTATTATTATTATTATTATTATTATTATTATTATTATTATTATTATCACGTCTTAGTAAAGATCAATTTTATAATCCCGAAAACGTCACTCATACCACAACACCAGAGGTGGTGAAAACGTGGGTGGATACGCCACCTTGAAATTTTCGCTCCAAATGCGATGACATCATGCATTTTTGAAGGCGTCTACAGGGTCCTAGATAGCGCCTAGTTGATTGAAATTGAGTACTTTGTCATCTGTGGATGCCATACACCGAGCCTATGAAGGTTCGTGTCATTCTATTGAGTCAATGCCGTAAAAATACAAATGTTTTTTTTTTTTTAACTTTTGACGTCCCGCGTGAAGATATAGGCGCGAAACGTACAAATGAAACTTCTACCTTCATCATATCCACTAATATTGAACTTATGATAGTGAAACTTACGACATTAGATTTCTCAGACTGATATATGTCAAACTAAACAACCTTTTTTTTTCTCTTTAGTGCCTCTTTAAGATTGCCAGGCGTTCTACTATAGTTTTTCTTACTAAGTGAATTGTACCAACTAGCTGCAGTTAATAAAATGTAATATCTGTGTCTAATATGCTGCTTACTGCAGTTATTAGGAGGGCGGGACCAACTGCGAATAGGCTGCTTAATTCAGTACCAGATAGTCTAGTATATTTTATTAACATTGTTGCTCTGTAGTGGTTATTAGCCCTTTCGTTTCTAACTCCAATTATTAGGATGATTGTAAAATGTGAAACAAACTGTTAGTAAGTGAAAGTTAGTAATTACTTTTTTTCTCCCTGAGTGGAGGTGCGCTCCACAGATAAAGCAATCGGGTTCCGAAGCCGAGCTTTATTAGTTCAACCAAAAAATACAGTGTCGCAATGATATTCAGCCTCAATAAATAAGGTTGTTGGGGAGCGCTCTTTAGTTGAAATTGCAGATACGGGACCAATGAAACAAGTGCTCTTATCTCCCGGGAACCTTTCGAGCAATTTATACTGACGTTGTACAAGCTCTTTGATTACAGGTATCTAGCACATCGCTACCCCGAAATGTTTTTAAAAATATTTTTCTCGCGTTGTTCCTTTTGCGCTAACTTATGTTTAATAGGTGGGAAACTGAAACTCTAGCCTATTCAAGAAAATGTTTAGACGGCCAACACATTCCTGATACTAGCTGTTGCTTGCTAAGCCTTGTCAGTGACCTTGGAGTGGTTCTCCCGGAGGCTATTGTTAAAACACTGTAGTTCAAGTGTTCGATAATAATTTTTCCATGTGTATTTTAAAGGGACACTAAAGGCAACTAATAAGTCAACGTTGATTGTTGAAATATTCCCCGCCGCGGTGGTCTAGTGGCTAAGGTACTCGGCTGCTGACCCGCAGGTCGCGGAATCGAACCCCGGCTACGGCGGCTGCATTTCCGATGGAGGCGGAAATGTTGTAGGCCCGTGTGCTCAGATTTGGGAGCACGTGAAAGAACCCCACGTGGTCGAAATTGGCGGAGCCCTCCACTACGGCGTCTCTCATAATCATATTGTGGTTTTGGGACGTTAAACCCCACAAATCAATCCATTGTTGAAATAGCAATGCAGCAACCTCTTAGTGTTAGTTTTGTGCTAAGAAAGTCCTTATTTTTAAAAAAAATCACATTTTGTGTTCCACATAGACTTAGCCCAATTCAAATTACCCACCAGACCATCTCACGTCACTGTGGCAGTGCACAACATCGCCTGGCTTCACTGCGTGGCCACCTACAGTAGTAGCAGCAAAACGAAAGCAGCGCGAGCCACAGCTGAAACAACAGCTGCCATTGGCTCCGAGATGGCAGACGTGTTTTGGTTCAACAGGGCCTCGCTAGATGGCATGACCTGTCTAGTTTAACCAGGCGAAATTGAATTTTTGAACCACTCGCGCCATTTCCATAGTAACGTCTGGTGGTTCTTTTGTATATGAATCAAGCAGAAATGAACAAGCCGCATTTTATTACGTCTCCTGGTGCACTGGAAGCTATTTATTTAGTGCACCTAATTGGATTACTAGTGATTAGTTGTAGCTGGTTCTTCTGACGTCATCGGGTTCATTTCGAGAATATCCATTCGTAGCGCATATGTTCACGTGCATTAACTTTAATTTTTTGGTAAGTAGGGCACTGTTGCTGATAACATTATCGCTTTAGAGGTTGTCGTACTATGAGCGTTCACTCTCACGTAAATTGTTATTTGACTTTAGGGCCCCTTTAGCGTTAACGTTAGTGTTCGAGAGCTCCTTTCGAGAAAATTATGTTGTCAGCTTCAGGATTAATGTTGGCGCCGTTAGTGTGACCAAAACAATCATCATTCTATTCGTGATCGAGAAAAGGAGAAGGGTAATAAAAACACTTTGGTCCAAGTGACAATAAAACTGAAGCCATCTGCGTGCAAGCAGGTGTTTTGCCGAAGAACCAGGGTGTTGCTTGAAACTTCTACAAAAAAAAAACACAAACGCTACATGAATGTTCTGGAGTGGTAGTAGTCTACTTAAATACAAGCTTCGTCGAAGAACCCGAAAATCTCTGGGATGTAATGCTTTAGCGATAAAGTAGATGTCGAAGTGTGTATTGCTGACTATGAACGTACCAGTGCGATCAATCCTATGGCGCCACTCTCATGCTCGTCAACGTGCTGTTCTACCTGAAGGGTACGGCGAAAGTATGGTGCGAATGTCATAAAAAGAAGATAGAGAGCTGGGACACGTTCAGGCAAGAACTGCGTGACTCATTTGGAAAGCCCATAGGTTGCAAAGCAGCCGCAAAAAAGAGCTGTCTATTTGTACTGAGGCATCCACAGAGCGGTACATCGCGTGTATTCAGGAAGTGCTGGCTTTTTGTCCCAAGGTCGAAAGCAATATTTCGGACCAGACAAGGATGAACTCAGGCTGATGGGAATAGCAGACGATGTTATCAACCTACTAATGTGCAGAACTGTGCGATCGCTCAAGAAATTATCGAGAAATATGGTGTTGTGAAGTGGCCGAAAGCTGGCGTATCTCAATGTCAATCACTGAGCTGCCAAACACCGCTGCGACGTCCTTATGCGAAGATGGACTGACCTCCCACCTGAATTCGTCACCGGCGTCTGAAATTACACGGATCGTCTACCGGAAAATAGAAGCCATTACATCTGCTGTTCCAAACAATGACCACGTATATTCGCTCGTTCCCTCGGTTTCCCTGCTGCAGTAAATTGTGCAGGACTAACTCAGCGATTTGGGGTTTACCGCCTGCGCCGTTTCTCGGTCTCGACTGATTACCCCTCAAGATTGCCGCCTCACCACAGGTCACCGCCCCATGCAGGAGAGGTTCTATCCACGCCACTCGAAACCCGGCTGAGTGGTAGACTGCGTATGATCAACCGTTCTGTTTCAACTGTCACCCCATAAAACACATCACACGGTATTGTAACGACCGTTGGTCTTCGCCTAGAACCGAGTATGTCTCTGCTGGCCGCGCCGACAGCTACCGCAGCTTCAAGCCTCCTGAGCTGTACGCCGATAACCACCGTCACTGGCAACGCTTCGAAACACACACCCACGAGGCATCTCCCTCACCGCACAGCCACTCACCATCACTCAGAGATCACCAGTCCTGTTCGCCACCAGCAGGTCACCTATCGTCCCCGTCTCCTCAGACATGACGTCGGACCTCACAACTCCGTCTCCTCCAGAGAAACTGAGATCATACCAGCTGTATATTGATGCAGTAGGGTCCAAGAGCTCGTTTCGCAGAAATTCTGGCGTTGGCGCCAGAATTTCCAACTAGCCCAAACAGCCGTTCTTCTTCTGCGTATTGCTTCCTTGCTTGAACCTTTCTTGTGGCTCTTACGCACTACGGGCGATTGGCCAAGAAGCCGGCAGTTAATGTAAGCGAACAATTTAAAATTATCCAGGCTAGAGAACTTGATATGTTTACTTTGTTTTAACAAGACGGGATTATTTGGCACACTCCGGAGAAAAGAAGTGAGAAAAAAGATATAATAGGGTTTTTCGAGTAACTGAGGCGTACTCACTATAGAAATTTTACTTTTGATTAAGCCATTACAGTATAATATTGAACTAAATACTAAATGTGTCATTGGTTATGAGCAAGGAGGATTAAACAAAGATGTTTCAATCGCCCTTGGTCATGAGTGAGAAATTATCACCTTCTTCTTCTCCTCCTCCTCCTTTTCTCGTGGCCCATACCCAATACAAACGATTGACTAGGTGTTAGGTGAATTTTTTTTCTGATCTTAAGCGTGACCGAAAAACCGAAGGATGATACAGATGAAATAAATGATCGAGAAAATTCTTGGTCAGAGTGGGAACCTAACCAGAGTCGTTTGGGTTCGAGTGTGGATCGAATCACAATCGTTTGCGTGGCAAGCGTATGTGCTACCACACGACAACGCGTCTAATTGTGAATTTAGTGAAAAAAAAGTTACTCTGCTTAGAAATGCAGTGAATGTAGCTTCCATGCTTTACAAGCACATGGGTCCTGTATACATACTTCATAGTGCAACATGAAATATTGCAATAATAATGCGTGGTACAAGCGCTCATAGCCAGCGGGCGTCAGAACATGTCATTACCACAGTGGCTTAATGGTTTAAAGCCCAGTCACCCTGTACAAAAGTGCGTAGCAAGTTCGAAAGGGTTTCGTGCACTAACCCCCGTATTCAGAAACGCTGCTCGACTTTATCTTGACTTGCTGCCGTCTTCAATGCAGCACAAACGCCTTTCGAACGCTCTGCGTTTAGGCGGCGCCAAGGCAAGCACAAACGCACAGACGTGTTGCGAACGCGCTGCAATGAAGACGGTTTCAAGTCAAGTTCAAGTCAAGTAGCATTTCTGAATACGGGGGTTAGCGTTCGAAGTACGTACTAAGAAGACAATATCGTGGTCACGTTCAGCACCTGAAGGCGTAGCGTTAGGGTACCCTAATTTTTGTGACACGCACGGCCTTCCTAACTAAGTTTTGTACGATACTTTCATGTTGGGTTGTGTATCGAGATGCAGAAAGAGGACGTGACAGCGGCCGACATGGCCGTGCCGATCTGATCACCATATTCTCAGGGCCAAATCAGAGCGGTGGCGGCTGCCTGCGTCCGTACCATAGAGTAACATAATAAATGTTTACGATGTTACTGACTACAGTACTATGACCGTACCGCTAGGCGCGATGAAGAAGAAGCTGTAAACTGGGGCACACACCTACGCTAGGATATCGGCCAAGAACCGGATAGCTCTAAGAAAATAGTTTTATTTTGATAGCTTAAGGCTTTTAAAAGAATAAGACGGATCCAAAGAAAAATTAAATATTAGTGATTGAAAAAAAAATAGTTGTGAATATAGAAAAAGAAGCCGGCAATCTCGTTCTAATCTGACTACCTCGTGGCTCGCGCACCACAAGCTACGTGGCGTTTCTCTTCATTTGTGCAGCAGCTGGCCAAAACTGGCGCGACGCTACATCACGTTACCGCGCTGACAATGGCTACCTACTCAACGAAGCGTGAAACTATGCTCACCTGCCCCTTCAACCCAGCACACCAGGTGAGAAGTACCCGGTACCAGATACATATCACCAAGTGTAAAAGATATCATCCCGGCATGGACATCTACCGCTGCCCGTTCTCGCCGGACCACGTAGTGGAACCGAGCAAGCTGATGCACCACGTTTACACGTGTCCACTGAATACCACTGAGAAGCGCTACCAGTCCAAACTGGACATAGATGTTGTGCGACCAAAAGTGCCGACTATCAAGGCAGCACCGGACATCCAACCTAAGGAGGACTGGGATGAAGAGGCTCGCAAACCTCAAACATCGAAGGAGAAAACTGCGCAGCGAGCTGTGCGTCCAGTCTTCGCTGACGTACAGGCCATGGCTCCTGCACAGAGAAGAAAGTTCTATGTATCACTGCGTGAAAAAGTTAATGAGCCTTCTTCCGGTGATGTAAAGCCCTCATCCCTCAAAAAACCTGCGACAAAGAAGCCCGAAGAAGCAATGAATGACAAACCAGTTGTGTTCGGTGTCCCTGAGCAGCCCAGGGCTCAACTACAAAATACTTGGGGCAAAGCGCCTGTCTTGTTGGACAATGGGGTGGTTACGTACTACCGCGATTATTACGAGAACGAGGATGGTGAGCTTCAAGTGTACTACATGCGCGCCCGGCCAGGGCTTTTTACCGTCACGAAGGACTCTGACCTACAGGATATTGATGACGAGGCCGAGAAGGAGGCGCAGGCACGGATGAGGTTGATGGTGGCCTACGGGCGTGGTCGCAAGCTCAACTAGGGATGCACAACTTACAGCTACATGGCATTCTTCAGCGGATCTTCGAAGTTCACTGTGAGGCGGCCCTTGCTCAGCAGGCCAGGCGTGGGATGTTCGATGGTGACTCTTCTTTACAAGTGATCTGGGAACAAAATAGCCTTCACAGATGAAATATTTCATGTCGACATGTGTTGTGCTTCGAGCTTTGTGCAAGATATGCACACTGAACTCAAAGAATAAAGATTTGCTGCTGTTTGCTTTCATTTCAATTGGTGTTCATTACTTTGCTCCATGTTGCTTGATTCACTTTTGCTTGTACGGGATAATTACAATGTCGTTTACAATATGTGTGAGTTATGCCAGTGCAGCGCATCATATGGCCATACACTGTATATGTTCTTTCATCACGCCCCACCGCGGTGGTCTATTGGCTAAGGTACTCGGCTGCTGACCCGCATGTCGCGGGATCGAATTCCGGCTGCGGTAACTGCATTTCCGATGGAGGCGGAAATGTCGTAGGCCCGTGTACTCAGATTTGCGTGCACGTTAAAGAACCCCAGGTAATCGAAATTTCCGGAGCCCTCCACTACGGCGTCTCTCATAATCATATGGTGGTTTTGGCACGTTAAACCCTACATATCAATCATCAATCTTTCATCACCAACCTAGCTGCTTAGTGTTCAAACAGGAGAGTTAAACACCATCGTGAACTTACTTACAGCGCAACACCAGAAAAAATACAGGACAGGGAAGGAGCAAAAGAGAAAGAAAAGACAGCGCTCCTTCCTTGTCCTGTATTTTTTCTGGTGTTGCGCTGTAAGTAAATTCACGATGGATCCTAACCAACTGGCCCAACTTACCGTCTTACGGAGTTAAACACTACTAGAAGGTAGCTTCTGCTTCTTTTTTAAAGGGGTCCTGAAACACTTTTTCAAGTAATAATGGATTGAATTCTCTGGAAGGGCTTATTGGCTTAGGAATTGAACGCCGCAACAATTATAAGGATCCGTCCAGTGTGAGTGGAGTTGCAAAGATTTTTCGCATGCTGCAGTCGCATTCTTTCTTCTCTTGTCCTGACGAAAGCGCTAGAAGCTAATAGTAGGGATGGCAGGGACAAAGAAATACGTCAACCGCGCTTCGTCACTTTGAGCACTTTTTTTTTTCTTCGAATGCGTGGCTTTCTAAGTCTGATCGCGCGCGCACGCGTGGACAAGTCGCGGCCTCCCGCGACTGTCTCTGTAACAACCAAGCGCCATGTTCAAATCAGCCAATGACTCAGATGGGCTTGCCACGAGTAATTTTTTAGCGTGTTGTGTCATTTGTTGAGAGAAGAGAAAACAGTTTTTTGCGGAATTTGATAACTTGTGAATTCCACGTCACGTGCTGCGCTATAGCATTTCCCGCGCGTGTTGTCGGGAGCCTCTACTACCGGGTGGCAGCGTTTTTTGAACATGCTCAAAACGTGTAGCAGGGCCCCTTCAGGAGCATCCACGGTGCTGCTTGATTCTACTGTGCAACTTTTTACCGGACCAGTCATGACGACCTTGTACCCATTCATATTTATGACTCGGACTTGTTAAAGGACATCGTACGCATTGTCGTTCATGTACGTGGTATCTGTCCCTATCTTTCTTTTCTACATAACTTTCATATTGCCGAGAAAGTACTAGAGGGAGAGGGGGAGCTCACTTCACGCCAGCATTTGCCAGCGTTTGCGCAAGGAACAGGAGCGCCGCGTGACTCGTGATGCGCAAGCCATGAGGGGCTCAGTTTAGAACTAGTCTTCGCGGCGTTCGGTATGGACGCAGGTAGCCGCCACCACTCTGCTTGGACCCTGGGAAAAAAATGGCGAGGTCAGCATGGCTACGTCGGCTGCTTCCAGGTCGTCTCACTGACCCTCATAGCATTAATATTTGATTTGAAAAGATAATTGAACATATACAATTGAGGTGTGCCCGAGTCTGATTTTGTCTCCGAAGAATCCCAGCATATCCACGTAGTGAATGATGGTGATTGGAGGGAAGCATCCGTCCATCCGCCTGTTCGTTCTTGCTTCCGTCCATCCGTCCGTCCATCCGTATGTCCGTCCGTCCTTGCTTGCGTGCTTCCACCTGTTCGTTCGTTTTTACTTCCGTCTGGCCGTGCATCCATCCGTCCGTGCATCCGTCCACGCGGCCCTCCATCCATCCATCTGTCTGTCTGTCTGTCTGTCTGTCTGTCTGTCTGTCTGTCTGTCTGTCTGTCTGTCTGTCTGTCTGTCTGTCTGTCTGTCTGTCTGTCCACCCGTCCACCGGTCCACATTTGCTGAGTGAGTCCTCAAACTAGGCGCTCACAAACCAAAACCAGCTAAGAGGGACAAACTCGCGGCTTAAGGAGCTTCGCCCCTAAAAAGCAACATGGGCGACAGCTTTTTACGCTTTCAGAAGTGTTGTTAAAGGCACTGCTGTACTCGAAGTAACTTTTTTTTGTCTTGAATACTCTCTCAAAACGATTCTATTGAATGCCACGGAAGTCATTCGTAAGCACCTGAATGCGCTGAGGATAGACACTGAATTTCTGTTTGCTCACATACGTGTGGTAAAATCACCTTCATAGCTCACTCACTCTTACGATGTGAATTGACATGGAAATTTTTTCGCTCGGACTTTATCTGTAACATGCGTCTTTCATAGACCGCGCTTTATAACGAGATATGACTAAACGCTGCACGATGAACGTTTACGCTGTTTTCGGCGTCGTGGCTGTGCTATAAGGCCTCCCAGGATTCGACGTTTCTGGTTGGATCGGTGTACTAAGGGCAGCTCCACACCATGCAAACTAGTCCTGCAAAACTATAACACGTCGCCGAAGGGCAGTTGAATCACCACTACGCTCTTTTTACGGCTTTCATTCACGTTGAGCATGAGTGCATATACATTTTATAACCCCCGCACCGCGTCCATCTAAAGGCCTGACCACATGCATCCGTTGCATGCAGCGCGTCAGCGCGTTTAATTGTGACGCGAGGCCGCGCCCTTTCCCTATGGAGAGAGTGCGTGTGGAGTTTCACGTGGCCACGCGTCTTCTCTCTCTAAAGAGAGAGAACGCGTTACGGCGTCGGAAAGCCCCACGCTGACGCGCTGCGACGGGCACGTCTGGTCAGGCTTTTAAAGACGTGTGGCGCCCCCTCCTGAGACGGCACAGCGGCGGTGGGCTCATCCAGCTGGTTCCCACCGTTTTCTGTGAAAGCAGCAGGCTGCATTTTTAAACGTGAAGCGTTTCTTAGCGAACTTCGGTGACTTTCAGCGTATCTATCTATCTATCTATCTATCTATCTATCTATCTATCTATCTATCTATCTATCTATCTATCTATCTATCTATCTATCTATCTATCTATCTATCTATCTATCTATCTATCTATCTATCTATCTATCTATCTATCTATCTATCTATCTATCTATCTATCTATCTATCTATCTATCTATCTATATTAGCATATCGTTATGCTTTTAAGCACGAGTTCTTGGATTCCATTCTCACTCACGAAGGCTCCGATTCGATGTATGCGGAATAAAATATAATTACTTATTCAGGCCACATGGTAAAACTCCTCGAGCGTTTGAATGTAGCCTTATAAACTAAACTGCAGAGGGAACTTATTTATTGACATGAGTCAATTGCTTTAGTAACCTATTCGAAGACAACATCTGGTCGGATCGATGGATCTTCGAGCAACGTGTGATTCTCGATAAATTTCAGTTCACACTGGAACCTATCATCGAACACAGCATGTATTTTGTGTATCAGAAGCGCAAGTTACCGAGAAGGCTACGAGAGAGCTGCGAGTGCACTGTACGATTTACAAATGCGTTTAAGTGGATTTCTCCCTATACCGTTTCCAGCGCCACCGTGCAGTCATCGATCATGCGTCTAAACTACAGGATTTGCCGTGCGCAACGCATCCTACACACTGGGGAAGTTCTAGAAGTTACCTAATATTCTTAAATGTCAGCACTTTTCTTCAAAATTCAGTAAAGCTTGCATTCTTATCCAATTAAGGACTGCAATGGCAATGGGAGCTTTCACGACTTTTGCAAACGAAATCTTCTTTTGCACACGACCCCCACAAGCAGCGCTACTGTGCTTTTACAGTGCACAGCAGCGCAGTACGTCGCCTATTTCCTTCATACATGTTTCCTCCTGTACAATATACTTCCATATAGTGAAACAATGGTACCAACCTCTCGGCTGAAAACAATAAAAGTAAATGTAAGAGCTCCTACATTGGGCAACCGGTCACTGCCGCTGAGCATAGGCTCAGCGTCCGATTTACGACCTCGTGTTAGCTCCCTCGCGAGCCATTCTTGCGACCACGCCTCGCTGAATCGGCATCAATTATTCACGTGTGGGACCCACTCTGCCCTTCGCCGCCAACGCGTCCTCTCCCTCCCATCCTTTTTCACTACTTTCACCACCACGTGCCGAGCCTGCCCCCCTTTTCCACCACCCACCCACGTGGATTCGCTAAATCATCTCGTCCACGCCAGAACCTTTTTTTGTCTCTGTGTCTATGTGCCCTTTTGACCATTACCCTCCTGGCATATTTTATTGCTTGAGTCCTCTGGGTTAGCAGGGTGGGCTTTGACTTCGCCTCGACTTTTGTTTGTATATTGCTCTCCGCCCGCATATGTTGCTTGAGCAGGGCAGCATTTGGATAGTATTAAAGCCTAACATTACTTAAACCTAAATTTTACTCTCCTCCTTTATATCTGACTTATGAGTAAGACTTCTTGTCTTCATAATAACTATGTTAATTATTTTCTGGAACCTTTAAAAGTTTGTTTTGGGCTCTGTGTGAAGCCCTGGCCTAAGCAAGTGAGGAGCATTAAAACAAGGAGGATAGGGAGGCATACGCGGGACTTCTTACTGTCCGAAGAGCAAGGAGCCACGAACCCAGCCATTGGCCCTCCACGTTAATTCCCCTTCTCTCCTTAGTGAGATCAACTGGAGATCAAATTTGTGTACGTTGGTGTTACTGTGTCTACAGTTTATGCTTCCATGTGTAAAACTGAGTACATTTGCAGCTTCTAGAGACTTCTAGAGATGATTTGGAGCCTTTCATATGAATTAGAAGAAGAGCATTATATCCGCTATCTAGGTTGGGTGGTTTTGTATTGCGTCCAAAATATTCGTGGCTGACTGAAGTAGGTAATTGAGATTCCTTGGAAAATACCATCAGATATTTGGATTACATTTTCCTGACACTGGTAATGCTATTAGTGTGCCAACAATCTTTTTTCGGTGAGGACAATCAGTAAATGCTTGTATAGCTTGCGTGTTTTGAATTACTCTGGCATGCAAACCGCGCTACGCAACCGGAGAGGGACGTGAATCAAGCACCAGAAATGAACGACGACCACCTAACGGAAACTTGGGAGCCCTAGCACATCTTCGAGGACCTGAAAGACCAGCGACAGGTCGTCGCCAGAGCGAGGAGGGGAGTCGAAGCCAAAGAGTTCCCGGAGAAAGGAACCCTCCTACCTTAGAGTGACTGACAACGGGCATTGCTCGGAACACTGTCTCAAAACAAACGTTTATTTATCACTCTCTCTCTCTCTCTCTTTCTCTTAGCTACGTTAACATCGATCACCGCCCGACTGGACTAGAACTTTGCGGGAATAGGCTAAGGGCAGCTTCCCACGTACATTAATCAGCAAGCTTAACAAGATTGCTCTGTAGTGTGTCCCGAAACAGTTTGATTGGCGCTAGCGCTAGCGGTTTGGGTTCTGTTTTTAAAATGTTAGCCATGGATGCCGACGTACTATTCAGTATACCGAGGTATCACCTCGGCAACAGCGCTCAGCGCTTCGCAGCTGGAATCAGCCAACTTAGTCCAGGTCGCGCGTCGAAGCGTTCGTTTAAGCTTACTGACGACTCTACGTCACTTGTGTCGAATACCCACTGTGATGAGCGAAAAAAAACGATGACAACGACGGAAGTGCGGGGCAAAGCGCGTGGGATTTTGAGCCAACTGTGCGCGTGAGGTCAGCCAATCAGCTGATGACCTGTGGTTGCCCATAGAGGTGGCGTACCACGATTGGGCCACGTGTTACCATTACGTGGCGGTAAGCTTTGTGGCTGGGGATGAGCCGAAGCAGCGGCAGACGGGGGACAGCGGGCCGAAGCGTCGGACGCAGGCGATCCAGGTTCCGGCCAGGGAACGCGGCTGTCCACGCTACTGCCGTCCAACTACCAGCTGGAGTGACGTTGCCGGCACGAGTACTGCATCTCGGGGCGCGGCCTGGCCTGCTGTTCTCTTCCTTGCCGAGGACATCGCGGATCTCTGCGAGGCGTCTCCATGGTCAGACGTTCGGTACAGCAACGTACGTGGCCTGGCTAATGGTCACGGTTGCGCCGAGCATCGCGTCTCGACGCAAGCTGTTCGCTGGACGGGCTGGCCATTTACACGCATGGAGCATCGCGTCTCCGATGCGGGTTGACTGCTCCGTAGTCGCACCCATGCCGTCAAATGCCGTCGTCACCAGAGCGTCGCACATCGGCAAGTGAGCGCATTCTACAGCGCCTTTCGACCGCCTCCTGTCCTGCACCTCATCGGCGTCTGTCGTACCGCCGATCTGGCCCTCAGGTTTTCGAACGCTCTTACTTGAACACTAATTGGTCGTTTTTCAATCAAGCTTAGTTCACTCTGTTGCATTGTACGCACCTTTTCTGCCCCAGTGTTTCGTATGTTTAGTTTCCGTGTTCTGTCATAAACGTCGTGTGTGTTGTTACCGCGTTTTCTCAAAGTCCGTTTCTCCTCGCACGACACGCAAAACAAGCGCTGACGAGCCTTAGCCCCGATAAAGAATATTTTCAATACACCCGCATTGTTGGTTGCAAGCTTCTCCTCTAGAGCTTTCGATCTTGTATGCCAAACTATTATACAGTATCGTTGGTCACAGCACGCGTCAAAACCAAACCACCAAGCGACTGAATCACATTCGTTTTCACCAATATCAATCGTATACATGTCATTCTACATTCAAGTAACGCACTGACCATTCACACTCAGTTCGACCTGTGCCCCCGGGACTAGCTTCCCTTTTTCCCAGCTTTGCTCAACAGTTTAACCTCGTTTTTTCTTCATTCTTATTTTTACTTCATACGATGCATTGGCAATTTGAAACGTTTCGCTCCTGCATCTCTCAAATTTCTCTTCCCAGCCAAAAGGTTGTTCACACAGGTCGACTGTTGCTGTTCGAGTCACGGATCGAACACATTTCTCCCCGCCGCGCTTATCATTCTTTCTAGCTGGGCCCGAAATGTACCAGCTTCGTCGGTCTCTTTTATGCCTTTTTATGGTGTCTTTTTTCCTTGCCCGCTGGCAATGGCCCTTCCGGTGTTGCCGTGCTACTTCTTGCTTTGAAATGCTCACGTCCGAGTTGTACGTCATTCGCAATTCTCTCTTTCCCTCTGTTTGCCTCTACTTTTGCTGAGGTGTTGCGCCGAAACCATTCCGAACAGTGTTTGTCAGATGTCGGTTCACTGAACTGTACGCACTTCGTTTTTGTTTTTCGCTGAACGTTTATCGAGGTGTACGTGCTTCGCTGCGCGAAACTGCCCCTGAATGTCACGCCACTGCGAAATAATCGACGCGTTAATAATAATCACCCCACTCTCAAATAGAGTTGTTATGGATAACAGTTTTTAGTAAAGGGCCGCGATGCAACATATCTGAAAGACTTTGCGAAAATATAAATGGATCGACTGATGAACGGAACACTACAAGCTTGGCTGTTTCATCAATGTGCACAAAGCAGAACTCGTCGATATTTCTTCTTTGTAAAAGCACGATCAAAGTTATAACTGTCTTGTGTCTCACACTAATTGGTATTCACGTGCTCCTAAATGTTTTCCTCCAAAGCAATGCACTGCCCATGGGCCCTTTCTAACTGCGGGGTTCGGCGTGAAGAACCGTGGCAAAAAAGATTAGCCTGAATCTGCCTCTTACACTGCAAATGTCGTCAGAAGACTATAGTATTGCGTCTGGAGAGAGTGAACAAAACGTTTAGTTGATGTTCTGCGCAAGAAAACCGATGAGTGGTATTCTGGAGGCGCTGCGTTAGAGCGCCTTGAGCGTGTAGCAAAGACGAACGAGCGCATCGAGGCACGTTAAACACCAGCGCCATCTGGCAGTTATCTTCGAAAACAACGGGTGCGCGCCCGCGGAAAAAGATGCGCGCCACACTCGGAGGTGATAAGGTGTGGAACGCAAAGCGACGGGCTAGTACCGCCACCGTGTAGTCGTAGCAAAGTGTTGGAAACACGTACCTTTTTAAGCATCGCGTTTCACTGTCAGCGCTGCGTGATAAGCGCTACAGTCTTTAGAGTTACTTGCGGGTGCCTCTTGTAGGATAAAGGCAGACATACAAACATCGACGTGTTGTTATGGCGCCTCAGGTATGCGCAATAACTGCTTTTTAATTGACAATCGCACAACTATGAACGCTAAACGGATGGGGTTGGCCATTTGGTGCCGTTTGAGGTATCGTTAGGGCGGGCAAACAGACAAATGTACAGACCCCAAGAAAGACTATCGTCTTTAAAACTAGACTGCTTTCTATGGCTGTGGCAGTTATCGGAACCATGTGTGGATTTCCTTTAGTCTTTTTCTCTATGGCAAACACGAAGTTTTCCCGGAGGTTGTACGGCTCCTACCGGCAAAAGAAACCGTTTGGCTCTAAGGACGATTTACAATGCGTAGCACTGAAGTGCAAAATGGAATAAAAATAAAAAACAAACTAGCCGAGCAACTGCAAGTCATAATGGCACTGCGCCTCAGAGTGCTGTGAAGTCGCCAACAGATCACGGCAAGCCGTTCTTTGATTCTTTTTCACGAGAAGTGCTTACTTATATTTCTGTATTTTCTATTTCTTTTCTTTTTGTTATCCTTCTTTTTCCTTTCTTTAAAAAAAATGGTTCATGAATGCGAACTGTCACGATCTCTGCCGTACACGTTCGCTTGGTGTCGTGTGGTCAGCTTCTTTCAGACACTGCTAAGGAAGTTACAACCAAAGCGCAAGCGAGAGAAACCCACTAGTAGGCGCTTCCCTAAGTTCACACTTCGTGTCTTTTTTTAAATGCGAAGCATTTCTTAGCGAACTTCGGCGACTTTGAGCGTATCTATCTATCTATCTATCTATCTATCTATCTATCTATCTATCTATCTATCTATCTATCTATCTATCTATCTATCTATCTATCTATCTATCTATCTATCTATCTATCTATTTATCTATTTATCTATCTATCTATCTATCTATCTATCTATTTATCTATTTATCTATCTTTCTATCTATCTATCTATCAATCTATCAATCTATCTATCTATCTATCTATCTATCTATCTATCTGTCTGTCTGTCTGTCTGTCTGTCTGTCTGTCTATCTATCTATCTATCTATCTATCTATCTATCTATCTATCTATCTATCTATCTATCTATCTATCTATCTATCTATCTATCTATCTATCTATCTATCTATCTATCTATCTATCTATCTATCTAGGCCTGTACGTTCTCGTGCTCGTCTCCTTAGATGGCATATTAGGACATGAGTGCACGGCACAGATGATTCACAGGTGATGCCGTAAGTGCCGTGACTTCGTGACTTTTATGGCGCGCTCGTCATTAAACCCCTTCCCTCAGTCCCGTGTGGCGCCAGCCCTCATACCACAGTTGGTATGCGGCTATGCGCCACACGTTATTCTGTCCTTTCCAACCCAAGGAGAGCAAACATGGACTTTTGAAATCTGAACATATTATGCCTACCGGCATAATATGTTGTACCAGTGCCGCTGGCAGCGTCGGCGGGCTAGAAATGTATACGGAGGATAACAATAACAATCACCACTCAAGCCGTAATAGAATACTGACATTCCGCATGCTAGTCAAGTATTCTACCACACAGTCGGACTTGCTCGCTGCATTCCGTGCCGACCGGTTGTGCCCTCGCGATCTCCGATGTCAGCGTGGGTCTGGCCGACTGGGCTGGCCTTACGTTATCCCCTGACACCGATCTCCGACGACAGTGTAGCTCTGACCTACTGGACTTGCCCTACGCCATCTGCTGACGCTGACAAGAGCTCTCGCAAGTGATGCCCCGTCCTCGGACTCCTGTGACCATGTTTCCATCTTTCCTATCTCTCCTATCCCTCCTATGTCCTCGCTCGCTGTCCTAGCGCATCTCTATCTCTATATATATACCTCTAATCCTATCCTTTCAATCCCTCTTCGCCCCCATCCCTTGTGAACTACTATTGAGGTGTCGCGCCTTGATGCAGACAGTTACGGGGCTCACTTTTCTCTTTTTCATTTCATAACCACTTTTCTACCACACAGCCATGCAACTGTTTCCAACTGCCTGGGAAAAATGCCTTCTTTAGGCGTCATGCAGGGGAAATGGGAGCTCTGCTGGCACTTTTGCCAATCTTTGTTTATTACCAACGCAGGGAACTGGATAACCGTCTTCCATCGTCCTTTGTAATAATCCAGTGTCGTTTCCTTACACTCGAAAACCCTAACATATTTAGACAGTGTGTGCCGTTAACACCCCAATAAAACAAATATTTCTACCTGTCTGACCGCAAATGGGGCGGCTGAGACAGTTTATTGCTTTTAAGTACCATTATTTTGATACGCAAGTCATTTCGAGCTAATTCAGCTTCCGTACTGGCGAAATTGTTCGCTATGTCACTTCTGCTGAAATAAATAAGTGAGGAGAAAGCAAGTACTTTTTCGAAGGTATCAATCGCTGCCAGGGCATGAGTGATGGTTCACAAGGAAAATGTTTGTGTATGTTGTCAGGTGCAATCGTATTATAACTCTTTATCTGTTTTGTCACGTGTGACGTTTTTAGCGGCCTAGCTTACTGCTCCCTTGTAGTGGAGTACATAGTACATTAAACTGTCACACATTTGTTCTTGGCAATGCTTTGGACCATATCGTGTCACCGGGACCACGTCCCATAGTATTGTGCGTATGGTTCTCGAAAGCATTCACGACTTATTCTAAACAGTTGTTCACGATACAGCCGAAAGATCTCCCATGCTAGTGTACAATAATATTCATTTGTGTTAAGCACATTTTTTGGGGCCGACTTGAAGCTCTCCCGTGTAAGAGGACAAGGTGACATCAGTCACGAAAATTCTATTTCGAAACTCATCTTCTAACGAGACGTCCTTTCAACACTATCACACGTACAACTTCGGTATCGCCAGCGTTTGTTCTAAATTTAAATGCATAGTATGAGGAATGCTCAATCAAAAGAGATGATGTGGCCCGTGGCCTGCCCGAACATGGCGGAAGCCGCTTTGTTGAGTCTACTGTCACTGTGGTACTACAAGAAAAGAACGTACTGAAGTCGATAGGATGCGCCAAGGTGGTTCAGAGAAAAATCATGCACTTACGCTCAACGGGAATTTCGAAGGAAGAGCGGATTGTTGCACTGATTCGCTTGAGTCGCGTCTATGGTGAACTAAAATATTCTAGTTCACTGAGGAGCACACCTAGGTTCCTAATCACAAAGCAACCTCGGCCTTACCTCACCTCTTCCTCAACTTCCTGTTTTCTATACACGAGTTATAAAATCACAACAGAGTTGAAGAAAAGTACAAGACTGGTTCATAAATGCGGGCCCAATTCGTTCATCAAGCACAGTAAAGTTTTAAAACTGATAAGAAAAAACTCGAAGAAAGGATGGGGTTGGTTTGTGAATACAGGCCCTAGTGATTGTGAGGGGTGGATCTCCCCGGGCCACCTGTAACTCCCTTTTGCTGTTTGCAATGAACGGCTTCTGGTTTTGTGAGCCGGCGTAGCTTAGTAACGTTTGTCTCAACAGAAGCCTTAGCAAGTAGCCCGCTCATTTCAACACGTTTCTCCCGGTGTCTGGCCAAATCTTTCAATTGCATTTTCTTCTATGAGCTACACGCAACAATATAGAAGTTAGTTCTTAAATTTAAGCGCTTTGCTGTTACCTGTCAACAGAAAAAAAGAGTATTTACTTACCCCAGCATGACTCAAAAAACAAGCTTTCTCTTTCGTAGAGAGTTGTCACTGAAGTTTCTTGGAAAGCAGCATGTGCTGCTGCAAGCGACGCTCTCGTTGATGGTCAAGTGCGCGCTACTGTTCTAGACGTGTAGCCCGCCCGGCGTCCATGGGAAAAAAAAGAAACCTTTATTTGTGGTGCACCAGCATCCTCTCCACCCTTTCTGTTCTTCCTGTTCACCTTAGAATCATGTCTCCTCACCTCCGCTTCCTTCTTCAACCTCGTTTGCTGTACTATGTATACGCAACTGTATCCGCACAATTTGCAACAAACTTATCACCAAACCAATGATTATCTGAAACGACCAAGCGGAATTCCCACCCTGGGCTTATCAACACGATGTTCAAGAGAGAGAGAGGGGGGGGCGGAGACGTCTACAATGAAAAACGTTCAATTTTGTCGGCGTATGTAAGGCACCCATATAAATGCAACTGTGTGTACAGGAGAAGGGGATTGAGGACAGCAAGACCGTAGAAGTAGGAGAGCAAGAAAAAAGACGGAAAATAAAATAATATGATCGTAATATGTGTATATCTCCACGTGATGGTGATGATGTGAGTTATGTTTCGTTTATATATTAGGTTTAGGTGCTCCAGTAACCTGAAAGATTTAACTCGAAGTCAACACTTATCTGACATAAACAATGATCCCTGCTGTGTTCGCCTGTTGTTCAACAAAAGGCTTGTATTCAATCGTCAGGAAAGACTTCAATAAACATTCACTAACAAGCATTTATCTTTTACATTGTCTCTTTATCCATTTTTTAATCACTGGGGCAGCACTTTCAGGTGGCTCATTTATATTCACGCGCTGCAAGCCTTTCACAATGTATATCTCTTAAGAATGCACATGCCGTGATAAATGCTTGTTACAGGTGAACGCAGAGCAGTATTTCCCACAGCAATAAAACCTTTGTTAAAATCTTCAGTAAAGCAAAATATTTGTATGAGCCAATGGAAATTCACCCAGACTTCTCGCATTTTCATCGCGGAGGTTGCACCGCCATCCTTTTCGCCTTGAAGTGCTTCCTAATACAATTGAGGCCATTTAACTGCGTCTCTTACGCATTGTGTTCAAAGCGAGAAAACATGCAATTTAAAGGCAGCATAGCAATGTACTGAATTTTTAAATGTGGGAAAACTGTCATTCATCCTGCTTTTTTAATCAAACTATTGGACACCCGCACGGCCCAATCGAATATGTCGAAATGATGTTTAAATCAAATGCTACCCAACGTAACCGTGTCCTTTAAAATTTCTTGTATTTAGGAAGACTTTGCGTGCCATAGTTTACGGCGGATCTGATCGCGTCTCGAATAAAATTTACCTCAGGATGTACAACGGAGTCAGCTTCCGCAATCGCAAGCACTCTTTGCAAGAGTGAAACAATCTTTCGGCCTGACACGACTGGTGCGGCCTTGGTCGAAGGAATACAATCATCCGTGCTAGCGTACAGTCGTAGGCCAGTCATGACTTGTCCATGAGCGTGCGGTCAAGGCGCCAGGTGTGACGAGGCGTCGGGGGGCTTAACGTGGTCGTGCTGGTTTTCGCTTCAGTATCGCAGCCGCAGGACCGACAGCTGCACTCAAGCCGCAGAGTCAGAGGTCAATATGGCGGTGTGCGTAGCCGACATAGCAACCAATGAAGGAGGAACACTATCGTGTCGAAGATGCCTGCTTGCAGTACAGAGGAAGTAAGAGAGGGGTTGCAGGCGTTTAGGAAGAGAGGTTGGGCGGGCGTCCTGGTTCCGGGGGGAGGCCCAAATGGTGCATGACCGTTCGGAGACGGTCACGATCGTGCACTTAGCTGCGTCGACCTTGCTCTGCGTGTTCGATTACATTGGTAGAATGAAAGGAGGGGGAACATTTTTTGAAGGGCGAAGCAACCCTAGGCCGCTCTATGTCCCTCCGTACATAAATGACCGTCCGGTATCCGAAGAAGATGTAGAAATCGAAGCATCTGCGAACAACAAAAATGTTAATAAAAGGCTGTTAACCATAAAAACAAAAAAAATGCTATAACACCGGGATAACTCCGGCATTGAACCACCCATCGATCGAAGCATATGAAAGAACAAAAGGCTAAGAAGAACCAAATGAAATATTGTTAATGAGAACAAAATAGACTCAGGATCTGTAGTACACTGCTTCGCCCTATCTTCAGCGTTCACTTCGTGGACATGCGCGCAACTTTTCTGTGAGGGGCTTGTTTCTTGGCTAGACAGAACAAAAGTGAATATGGCCAACAGTCAGGTTGATAAAAGCATAATGGACATTAATGGTTGTTTAAATGTGATACAGTAATTATTACCTAAACAGAAATGAAGTAGGTGAAAAATTGTTCTCTGTCGTAGTGGTACTTGAACCATGAACATTCGACTAACGTCTTTTTGAAGGTTCTAAGTGCGGATCCCACTGAGTCGAGAAGGATTTTTAGTCTACATTAGGTCATTCTAATTAGGCGTAATCAGTGCTGCATTAAAGAAAAAAACAGTCAATGTCCTTTGTGCTTTCCAGAGCCCTTTGTTGGTTGAATTAATTCAATCATAATTATGCGGCACAAGAATCTACTATGCTTCTTATTCGTTTTACTGCTCCCTGACTGCATGCATCTTCTTCAAAGTGCATTGTGCACTTTTCCTGGTATTTTGTGCTGGATGACACGCAGCGGGAATAGCACAAATCTGACTTCTAAAGTTGACAATACGAGACAAGTTCAAGTCCAGTCGGAACCAAGTCGCTTGTGAGAGGTTGGCCTATAATTGATGATTTGCTTGAATAAAGACATTACGATTACCAATATGAGTTTAGAAATACGCGTACTTGCCACAGTTTCATCTTAGAAAACTACTCAGTTGAGAATGGCACACGTCCTTTGTATGACTTTTTCAACCTACAAGGACACTAGAAACAAACTTGCATTTCTGGCACTACGCAAAGTCCCAGCTACTGCGATACAACATAGTCTAGTTAATAACAAAAGTTAATAAAAACAAGTTATTGGCGCACCGACAGAATGTTGTTCAACATACAGGGTTTTCACCACTCGCTAAGTTGACTTGATTTTATGTGCGAAACAGGAATTACTGTAGCAGGATGCTTGTAGCTTTCACTTTTGCCTCATCGCAAAATAATTAGGTGTAGCCAAATTATGCAGCCATGTGAACTCTCAGAGTTGGTCTTGTTATTAGTGTCAGTAAACTCATCGAAAAATAAAATAAAAAAACATAGCTCAGTTTTCACCCGCCTGATGCAAAATGGTCTTCTGGAACCAAGGCAAGCCCGTGCATGTTAATCTACCTTCCCGCAAGCCACAAAGAGCTAGCTCTACGAGCATTGCTTTCCGGCTGGCAAAGGAGCAACCATAAAATGTAGAAGCGCATAGGAACGGATAACACAGGCGCCGGGTGGAACGTGGACCGGAAGGCGAGTGTAGATGGAGAGGGGGGGGTGAGTTGAGGTTAGAGTATGCGACGATGCGGTTGTTCTCGTCCCCGTACCGTAAATTAGATCGTGTTCGTGTCTCAGACCGCCCCCTCCCCTTCCATGACCGACACACCCGCCGCCGGTGGCGCCGCAATCGGCAAACCCGGAATCTGCACGGTCGGTCGCACACCTGCTCCCTTCTCTTCCTTTTCTGTTACACTGTCATAGTTTCTCGAAAGCTGCTTGCTATACTGTACGTTTTCTCGTTTACTTGCCCTTTATTGCCTTTACGACTTCATATCTGTGCAGAATGAAACGGGGGGAGGGGGGCTGCATGAAAGCAGATGGGCTGAGCCGTGGAAGATTGATACGGGCAACCGACACAAATATGGTGTGGTTGCCCGATGCGGGTGCGCGGAAATTGAGAAGGCATGCACCAAAACAAGACAGTTGATATCCTATCGATGAACATAGCATTGCGTTATCGTTTTGTCTTGGACGAGCGTACCTCTGTGTCGTACTTTCCTGTCGTTTCTGCATGCCTTGTTTGCTTACTTGTATTTCTCTTTTCGGTTTTGTTCATTTCGGTCTCAAATGGCACATTGCGCGTCGCAATACAACGTTAAGTACAACAGGTTGAGGAGGCGTAAGAAGAGAATCTTACGAACAGAAATATGTTTTGGTTGCTCTTTGCGGGTCCTTAACGTTATCTATTGTAACTTTCTGCAAAATAAAAATGAAGTAAAGAACGAGAGAAGAGAGAGACAACGAAGATAAGGAAAGAAGGCGCCTTGCCCTATTATCATTGCACTCTTAAGCTGCTGTAATGAAATCGTAGCAATGAGCCCATCAGTTGTATTGGATTAGATAAATTTTTATTCGGTCCTCCAAAACACAGATCACTGTGTAGCGGGCCGCTCCCACGTGGGGACTGAGATGCGGAGCTCCTCAGCCGCCTCGCGGGCTTGGTGGACAGCCCATAGCTGATCTGCCAAGGACGAGCTGCGGATCGCCGCCTCCCATCTGGCAGAGGTGATGTTCGATAAATGAGCGAATTTGGTGATGTGCAGCATAACATAGGCTTCTCTTCTTAGGCTTCCGTGTGACCTACTTGCATTACTGGTCACCTATCCGATTGCGTTCAGGCAGAAAACCGCTTCTTGCGATAACTCACAGCGCTTTCTTGCGCTGTGAGTTATCGAAAATGAACCATTTATGGACGCCGACGTGGCGGCCTTCGGAAATTTCGACCGTCGGGTGTTCGCTGCAGTACACCGACAGCACACAGTAGACGCGTCTCTAGAATTTCGCTTCCATCGAAACAGGCAAGCCCTCGCGGAGGTGACGTCGTGACAATCAGTCGGGAACCGAGCGCTGTAATCGCTACACCACCACACTGAAGCATAATTTACTTTTCGATGAGCGTACTGAATGCAACCTTCCGAGTTGGCATTGCAACAACGAAAGCTCACTCATGAGTGCTCTTTAAATTTTGCACTATATGTATAGACGGTTTTCTAGGCAAAAAATGATGCAAAAAGAGCCCAATCGTGCTGTAACGTTTCTGTTTATAATGCGAAGTTCAACCCTCCTCAAGTTTATTCATATGCGTCTTAGGGGTAGCCTACCTCCCTGGCATTGTGGACTGTATATTTACCATGAATCGCCCCCCCCCCTAATTTTTGAAGACATATAAAAGCTTCGTTGATGGTGTGAACGGGAACGTTATAACAGTTCGTCGAGACGGGAGGCTTGCATTCGGCGCATACTACAATATCGCACCTCGTGTTATAAACACACAAATGCTTAAGCATACCTACGGGCCACCCGCTGACGGTCTTTCCATTGGAACACTTCGGTGGCGCTTTCCACTCAAGCGAATGCCGGGCAGTTTCACGGCCGAACGACGCGTCACTGCTGCAGTGTTCTTGGAACGGGAATCGAAAACCGTCTCCATCTCCTTCTTTTGCCATCGACACTTGTCTCCACCATCTTTTACGGAATAATGATCTGTAAGAAGCGTTATTACCGTCAGAGTGAGCGTTTCACGGAGTGGCAGTATTCTGCAATAGCACGCATCCTTGAACCACGGCTTTGCAGTGCGAAGCTAGCGGAGAAGAGTGTATTAGGTGGGCAAACGAGAAAAAAAAAAATAAGCAGCCTTAATTGGTCGCGTACAAAGTAAGCTATTTATGGGCTAGTTGACAAGCGTTCAAGTGAAAGCACGAGGAAACAAATAAACAGACAGCGATTTTCCACTTCCTATGTAGGCGAAGGATAACCGCTGGTCATTAAGGGTAACTAACTGGATTCCCAGAGTAGGCAAGCGGGTTAGGGGGAGACAGAAGGTTAGGTGGGCAGGTGAGATTAAGGTTTGCGGGTATAAATTGGCAGCAGCAAGCACAGGACCGGGTTAACTGGCGGAACATAGGAGAGGCCTTTGTCCTGCAGTGGACGTAGTCAGGATGCTGCTGCTGCTGCTGCTGCTGATGATGATGATGATGTAGGCGAAGCCGTTATGTGTGAAAAGATTGCGAAAAGCTTGAACATGGGCTACTTGGTATGGCATCTAATATGTAGTTGTGCTGAGTGAGAGGTATACCAAGCAAGAACTAACGAAAACGCAGAATGGGGCAACTGGCACCCAAACTTTTCATGACTTTTTTTTTTCGCTAAAGCATTGCGCACATATTCCCGGTGTATTGATGATAGAAAAGGACCCATAAAAGCAAGTCATTAGAACATTCCTTTTACGTGTGTGTATTCCTAAATTATCTAGCTGTTCTCAAATAAATTAGTGAAGCTGCCTTATATCTTATTGGCCACCGGCATATGAGCTATTACTACAGACGTGGAACAAAAAAATTGAAATGACTTGCTTTCATGAATGTTACGTTCTGACGTGGTCCTTTGCTATCACCAATTGTTTAAGTATACGTGTGACATTATTTTGAGAAAAAAATAAAGAGTTGAAAATTTTCGCACCAGTTGCGCTGTCCTCATTGTTCGTTAGTCATTCGTACATTTAGCTCAGCGTAACTATACGTTACAGTGTCAAAACGTGCATTTGGACGTTCGAGCAAGGTTTATTGGTAAATTAAGCTCGATTGATCCAAAAAAAAAAGTCTCAGTTTTAGTGAACGCGTAGACTCGGCATCTCACTGTTTGTACAGCATGGCACTCTGCTAAAGGGAACACTCGAACGGAAACCTCAATAGCACTCAATAGTGCTGACCTTCTAAGGCAAGTGGACAAAGAAATATTCTTAATGCATGTCACTAGTCTGTCAAAAGGAGTCTCATCTCTCAACCGCCTTTAGTCTAACGCAAATCAAAGCCACTACGTTTCTTTAATGTTAAGAAATCGAGACACACTGAGAGCGCGTGTGTTCTTTTTAACCGTAGACCCGTCGGCACAGGCATAAAAGTGACAGCCTTTCTTTATGGGAAGCACCATTGACATAATCGGATGTTACGTAAAGGGGGTAAAAATATGGATTTCTAGGACGATGCTTGTGATTCGTTTGTGATTAGTTCTTTACGACAGCGACAATGTCTTCAGCAACTACAGCGACAACAGAGAGCAACTAGAAAATCAGTGCTAAAGCAAAGTATATTGATACTGTATGTTCTTGATCGTAACACTGCCACGATCGTATCACGAGAGGTGAGTTTTTTTTTTTACTTCCAGGAAGAAAAACTGAATTTCGGTCTTTGATCGTTACGTGAGGGTTGGTCTAAGTGGCAAAATCTGCACGAAAACTGGCGTTACGTTCGAGTCAGTACGAGGTGCCCTTTACATTCACGATGATTTTACTCCGTATACGGTGCAACTCTGGTGGTATTTGACCTGCGTCATTGGGTTACGGGATTTCTAATTTTCTAGTTGTGGCTTGGAACTTCATTGTATAATGCTTTTTTTCATACCTGCTGTGGAACAGCTCTCGTAAAGAGAACGAATCTTTGTCTAGTGGAGTCGTTTATAGATAAACGCTGAAAATAATGAATATCACTAAACTTCTTTTTGTTTTCTCTTTTGCAGGTGAGTTGACGGCCTGCTGACCTTGTCTTGTGAGATCGGTGACTAGTTCGCTTCGCTGTTGCTTACTGTATACGTGTTGAGCACATGTATGTGGCTCACTTGCCCGAGTTTCTCTGCCCCTATATTTCATTGGTTTTAAAAGAACGCATTCATTAAAGTAACCTAAAGAAGCGGCGCACTAAACATTTAATCAGAGTGCCCATTGCCGCATATAATAGGTGGATTTGGGCATCTTTTTTTTTCGCTGAGTCACTTGCAGAATTTTCTAGTCGCTTGTCACGTTTTTATGGGGGCTTATTTGCATTTCCTCAGCAACTATGGTTACTTTAGTTGTTATCACGTTCCGCAATAGCCGTAAAGCACGTAGTTTTCTAAAAGCATGTTCGTCGTTTGTCGATAACTCTGTGTAGAGTGTTAAATTCAAACTTACGTTGGGGGAACCAGCAAGTAACGTTCCTGGTGCACTGGAAGACGAGCCTTCAACTGAATTGAGACTGCCATGAGACAATGGAAAAAACTACCTGTGTGCTTTCATTCATGCTTACGCATATTTTCGCTATACCAAATGAAAAGGTGATTTTTAGACTATTTTTGTTCCTTTTTGTCCTTTTTCTATGATGAGTAATGGCTGGAATAAAATAGACTGTTTAGAATCCTCGATGAAAAAAAAAGTCGTGACTGTCCCGAAGATTCTGTCCTGAGCGGGAATTCGCCTATAGATGATTTTCAAGGTCCTGTTCCTTCAATCAAAACTAGGCAGGGTTCAACTATTTTATATGAGAGAGGCCAGTGTCTCGAATAATTGTGGGCGTTTGTTTGACGTTGGTGTAATGCTGAAGGAAGGTAACAGGGTAGCCGGTCTCCTTAGTAAATACTAATATTGAATTAACTACAAGTACCAGTAACTAAATTAATACTGCGTGTGAGTATTTAGCAATCATGATGTGTCGTGCCATAGCGAGCACAAGTGCTCATTGCGAAAAAGGTAGTGTTTTATAGTATATATAGTGAGTAAGAGAGGGAACCAAGCAAAGAATTGCGGTTCAAAATACGTGGGCAAAAGGTTTCTTCAAGCTAGCATGCAAGAATTTAATTTTAATAACTAGATGATGACAATTGTGGTTATGTATTCTATGAGTATGTTGATTAGTCATTCGGAACAAATCATCATAAATTACTCGGTAAACGCAACTTCAAGAACTGTCGCTAATATCAGTGACTATAGGCGTGCTTTACTCATATAAATGTTTCGTGTATTTACAATGGAAGGTATTTTTCAAATGCCATCGAGTAGGTTTGCCTGATACGTTCCCGGCAATAATAAACTCTCAGAAGCGACGTGGTGGGTAGTATTTATTATGGAAGCGGGGAATAGTAAAGTTGATTGTAATATATAGCAAATCTAAGCACGACCCAACAACTTCAAATATAAATAATAGTTTATGTGACGACAGCTTAAAACTGAAACCGCGTTATCATCTTCAAGGAAAAATGCGTTAACGGCCTCAGTGACATGTGTAGAGATGTATAAGGCATGTATAAGGCATGCATAAGAAAAGCACAAAGAGGGGAAGAGGGGAGGGGGAAGTCGCAAAACAATTTTTTCGTGAAAGTCAATTGTTAAAAAACGTCTTTCCCGTTTCCCACACTGATATTAAATTTTCGAAGTTCGCGCACCTTCACCCAAGCAACTGCAGAAGCGAAACAAAGCAAATGGTGAGCTATCACCGACCACGCAAAGAATGCCACCAACCACAATGCACCAATTCGCCTCCACAAACGTCGTAATATAACCTTTTGATTCCGAAGTCACTTCTTGTTTTCTTGCTCTCTCATCTTTCCTCCCGCACACTTCACTTCCGGGGAGAGAACATTCAGTTTTTTTTTTTTTCGTTTCGCCCTCTGTCATCGGCACATCGATCGATTCATAAAGCTTCCGTCGCTTGCCTTCCTTCAGCGACTGTAATAGAAGCAGCACGAGGCCACTTTAGGACATGCCGTTGCTCTCGGCCGTCGTCGACAGCAGACAGTGCGCTTCGCCCGCTGTGAACGGGGAAATCTTTTCTTCAAACAGCCTCCACAGTGTGTACTTTAGAGCCGGTCTATATAAGTTCTGCTTCCACCAAGCTTTTATTTTTTTGTCTCCATAATCAGGCGTGCGTGGATGAAACATACCGGTTATTACAATTTCAGACTGGCAGTGGCGGTGTTTTATGAAATACTTCAGATAAGACTTGAATGCTCTTACAAATACGCATGTAGAGAGTAGAATCGAACGCATCAGTGGTACTTCAGGAATGAATGGAGGCTTCAATCTGAAGAAACATTCGTGGTGATAGTGCTCTGAAGTGTGTGTGTGTGTTTGTGTGTGCGTGTGTGTGTGTGTGTGTGTTTGTGTGTGTGTGTTCTTCCTTCTTTTGGGTAATATTGGTTTACGTATCAACGGTTTTTAGGTTACGCAATTTTAAAAATAAGCCTTCCCAACGCTTTTAGAAATTTTAATCCGTCGCGAAAAATTGTGTGAAGTTTTCCACGCTTAAGGAACGTTAAAGTTCCGTCATGCTTGAAATAACACAGAAACTTGGTGGAGAATCTGCTGAAAACACCAGGAAATACACAGAGTACAGTTACTAGTGCGAATAAGATTCAATACACTGGAAGAATTGTAGTCGCAAATCCACCAGAGAATATCCGCCCGAAGTTTTGAAAGCCCATTAGGGTCTTTTGGCAATTTGTTGAAGCCATTTTGATAGTTTTAGCGCACGATTCGGCCACATTTTCAAGTGGAGGGTTTAGTAGAATGAAGCCGACGTGGCGGAGAGGCCATATGACGGATTTTTTTTTAGGGGGGGGGGGGAGAGTTTTTGCAGGCAGAGAGAAAAAAACAGTAGTGGACCCAAAATATTGTACTAAACTGGAAAAGAAATCATGTTACGTTCATACCGAAAGAGCTTCTTTGCAGACTGCATAGGGAACTACAATTAAATCAAGATAGAAAATCGCAAGGGCAGAGAGGTTCTGACGTCACGCCAGTGGCCGAATAAATGTGCCCCGCAGGCTGTAGGTAGCCCACCTCGGTTTCAGTGTGTCGGCGTAATATGGTCGAGCAATCAAGCAATTCAAGCTGCCTTGCGGTGCGTCAATGAATGGTTCATCTCTAATGTTGTGACTTTTCATCACGCCAGTCATTCGGCACTCAATAGGGCATCTATAAAAATCAAATATTATATATGGCTTTCTTTTCATAACTCATGCACTTTCGTCCAGATGTAAAATTAATCGGCTGTTTTCACCCTGCCTTCAACAGCCATGACTGCAATAGCCCGAAGAAAAAAAAAAGCACGATAGGAGGGTTTTAAACCAGTGATGAAGCGTTTTTGTCCCGGTTTTTTCGTCCCGATCGCCACGCTTTCTTTCTCTACGTCCCTCGTGGAAGCTTCAATGCTTCCCCTTTTGCCTTCCTCCCAAATGCTCAAGGCACGGTAATGGAACAACGGAGATGAAAAGGGGACAACGTGATGATCGAAGTCACGTGCTCATCCACCTCCCTTGCCATCCCCCTCAGAATTGACCAAAACCGTAATGATCGCATGCCGCTCGTACAATACGCACCCCATTTGGACACTTCTAGCTCGTCACGCATTTTTTCTCTGCCCCCTTCCTCAGCACCAACTTTCCCACAAGTTGGCTTTCCCAATTCAACCAGGCTTCCCCGTATCAGCACCCACGCATTATCCCAGCCACCCAAGATATATCGTATAGACACCTCGCCCGTTCCACCCCGCGCCAATCCCACTCGGATTTCTCTACCGTGAATCATTCTCCTTCGGCGGCGTACCGCACCACTGATGGATTGTCGCCGCCGCCTCATCGTATAGTATTCCATTTGTAGCACAGGAAGCTGGCATGCGCATTTCAATGAAAATGTGCATTGGTCGCGAAGTGTTCGGTGTTACGGCCTAGCATGCGGGGTGCAATGAATGCTAGTAGTCTGTGCTCCCGTCGTTATCTTTCTTTGTCCTCGTTCCCTCATTACACTCTCTGACGAAACAAAGGCAGCAAAAATGATAGAAAGCGCATTCTCCATAAAACGTGTGGACACACCCCCTTCTTCTAACTGTGCAGCAGGGCTATCACCGTTGAACCCTGGTATTGCGGAGTGTCCCAAAAGGTTATTTTTATAACGCATGCCATCATCATCCTCGGTTGTCTCCTCTCTAGCCCTGGTTGCGCTCCAAGCCCAACTGGTGTGGGCGGTTCAGCATCAAAAGCACGTTGACGAAGTGAAACAAAAGTAATGGTTACCAGAAGGACGTACCACGTTGAGCTTAAAGCAAACGTACTTAACGCCAGAGAAGCAGCGATTATCCACGCTCGTTACTGTCGTGCCTCGCTTGCACGGAAAACCAAGTGACGCGTCCTCCACGGCTTCTTTGATTAGGCAAGATGAAAAACGAGGAGCTTGATTACTCTGCTTGAGTAACAGTCTCAACGGTGTCTCGCGGTCTTGTTAAAGAAGTGGAGACGATTCAAAAACCAGCGTTAAATTTTCTCTCGCTGTCTTGCGCTGTGTTTCAGTCGATCACGCTTGAGTGGTTTCTCATTGACGCAATTTTTGCTCCTTGCTGTGTCATGATCAAAAATGTATTGTAATTTCGTTCAGACATTGAGTTATTGGATTCAAAGAACAGGAATTTTAATGGAGAGAAAAGACCTATTTCGAACAACTCGCCGAGTTTGTGCTTCGCTGTGCTTCTGAAGTAAGTGGTATATAATATGTCTCGAAAAAGCTTTAGGAAAGTTTAGTATATTCTGTTTGAAAACCTTTTTGGTATTCTGAAGGATCTGTGGGCAGCGAAGAGGCCACGCCCTTTTTTCAATCCTTCTGTTTACCAATGTGTTTTTTTATTCTATGACGTGTGGTTGCTGTCCCGCAGCGAGGTGTGAAGGAAGTATAGCTTCCTAATCATACTCCAACGCAGTGCAAGAAAGCATTAACATCAATCATGGTGTTTCTATCAAGTACAAAAATTGTGCAAAAAGCGTGAGATCGAACTCCTGGTCTCACTGTTCCAAACACTCTACTTCGAAAAATTTCAGTCTCGCTGGTATTTTTTGCACAATAAGGTGTTCAGACGATCGGAAACAATGAAACATTCCGGCGGGTAATATATGCCCTGCTTACTGATGCGCTGAGAACACGTTTGTGCTGCGTTTCCGATCGCCTTGGACACGACAACATCAACAACAACAACAACAACAACAACAACAACAACAACAACAACAACAACAACAACAACAACAACAACAACAACAACAACAACAACAACAACAACAACAACAACAACAACAAGGAAGCTCAGAACATAACTTATCTGTGTGCCGCGTTTGGTAGGGTATTTTCCCGCGACCTGGCCGTATTTTATTTTGCGTCCAAGTTTCTCCTCGCTATTTCTCCCCACTTCCCTTAAAAAGGTCAGACAACTTTCCACGAGATATTTGAGCAGCCGTTCATGCACTCGTATAATTTTCAAAGCCGCACTGAATGCTCGCGCGGAGGCGCGCAGCTGTTTTGAACACCACATTATACAATTTCAGCACGTTAAATATTTTAACACCACGGTCACGAGGAAAGTTCTTCCTTAACTCAGCGCTCTTGGGAAAGTGCGGTAAGTGGGGTAAGCGGAGTAACAAGTACTCGTGCGTTTATCCTAATTTCCTCTACGTTTACAGCGCACCTAGTACTCTTCCGACACGTATAGGCTGGAAGTTAAACAAGCTGCAATATGTGTAACACGTTGTCACTAACAGTATCTCCTTCACCCCGTCCCTTATTTCCCCCTTTTGCCCAGATAATTGGAGGAACACTTCGCGTTTCAAAAACATCGCAATTTATTTTTGTAGGGAGACTGCCTAACCATTCCAACATCATTTATATGCCTCTCCCATCACCCGCTTACATATGCTTGTGCGGTGGCTGGATAGGAATTAATTCCCCGGAAACTTTTCTCTTATTTTATTCCTATTTTTGTTTTTCTAACCGCCTGCGATTCGCCCCCTTTCATAACTAGGGAGCCTTTCATACCACGCTTGCGACCCCAGTAAAGGAAAGTGTTAATTATAGCATGGCAATTATTTTAAAATGACAGCGGTAACTGTACTGAGTACGCGCCTCCAGAATGCAAAAATGCCAGCTCAAGCGTGGGGACTGTCGGTACTGCGGTGGCCCAAAGACAACTATTTTTCTCGGTGAGGCACGTGTACCTTGCTTTTTTTGGCATTTTTCTGTTTATCTTTTATTAGAGGGTCATTAAGGAGAAAAGTCTGCAACCACGATGTGTAATTATGGCAGATAGTGAGTCACCAAGCGCAGCTTCATTAAAGCGATGAAAATTACTGTCCTCTTCCTGCAGGCGCAAGACATATTAAAAAAACGAAAAACTGCTGTTATGACTAATTAAAGAAAAGAAATTAGCGTTGTATTAAGGTTGATAGACAATTTACGAAGGTATTACCATAGCAGCGATTGCAGTCCACATGCATGCTTGAGCAGTATTGCATGGATGCAACGGAAGTTTATGCGGAAAGACAATTTGCACGTCACCTTGTTCTTTTTGTGGGGAGGTGGATGGTGTGGGTGCTGTTGGAGATCTATTAAGGAACCGTTGGAAAACCAATTCAGCTCCATCTGAATTGCGACCGTCATGGCTCCATGGTATCGAACCCGTGACCTTTGAGACAGCATCTGCGAGCATTCTAGAAAGTACGGTAGGTAAATTAAGGTAAATTAGTTTCAAAATAATTGTAACCCATCGTAACCCAATGTCCACATAAGATTCCGTGAAATGCGTTGTTTGCGCAAAGGTCCTCCACTATTCCCTCCTCTCCTTCACCTCAGCTCCCTCTACTGAGATGGTAGAGTCACAGCGCGGGAACAAACATTCAATCCGTAGCTGGCGAGAAACAACAGGGGTGGGGGAGGAAGGAATGTCGCACGACGCTAATCGTGAAAGTTGCGTAGCGAAACGATAGAGTTTCCCATTGCCTTTTCGGGTGTCGCTTTTTGGTTTGGTGCACCCGAGGCGAAAGATATTGCGGCTCTGCTCCGAGCTTCATTAGTCACGCACCGCCCCGCGAGAAACAATGAGACTGGACTCATCTGCGCCTTCATTATACACGTTTTGTCATCTCTGTCAGTTTAACGATGGAGCTGTCTTCGCGTGGCTCGTTCTCTTTCTCTCTTTCTTTCTTTCTTTCTTTCTTTCTTTCTTTCTTTCTTTCTTTATTTCTCTCTTTCTTTCTTTCTTTGTTTCTTTCTTTCTTTCTTCCTTCCTTCCCTCCTTCCTTCCTTTCTTTCTTTCTTTCATTTTTCTTTCTTTTCGCCCTTGTTTGAAAATTTTGTGGAAGCGCATCAAAACGACACTGACAGAAGAGGCTGACAGGACACGGCCAGTTTCACTTTTATTTTGCTTGCTCACAAAGCTAAATGTGATGATGAATGGCGCCTCTTTTGACATGAACTGTGATACGCGAAGCGCGAATTCATATTTGTGCTCCATTATAACTGTTTTAATGAATGTATTTCGTAATGAGTGCACCTGAATATCCGAAACATTGTTTCAGAAACTTAATATAAAAGCTTGTATTTACAGCTAACACGTTGACAAACAAGTCCCAAGCGATGCACACAAGGATAGACAGATGGAAGCTAAGTAGGAAGAAGATGGGAGAGGCAAACAAAAAACGTCCCGCTCGCCTCATGGCCTTGAGCACTTTTTCCTTTTTTTCTTCAATTACGCTGCTTTTTCGGTGCAATCGCGCGCGCAAGCGTGGGCAAGTGGCGGCCTCTAGTGGCAATTTCATTAACAACCGAGCGTACCATGTTCAAATCAGCCAATGGCTGATAGATGGGTCATCTACGTTTGATTTTGGGTCATATTCCGTGATTTGTCAAATGAAGAGAAAGCCATTTTCAGCTGAATTTGATAATTTATTGCGAATTTTAGGCCGCGTGCTGCGCTATAACAATTGGTTCGCCTCTACTAACTATCGGCAGTGTTTTCTCACCATCCTCAAAAAGTGTTGCAGGGCCCTTTTAAGTAATGGGAGAGGGGCCAGCTCCTGGGAGGGACATGAATATGGGAGTTATCTGTTCTCGCTTGTACATAGTGAAGGGCATCCTGTCAACTATGTTTTTGCTGTGTTTAGAATAAATGTCGACAATTTAGAGTACTGGGAACGGGGGAGCGGTCCGCAGCGCATTGAGCCATACTCTGAAAGACTTACAATAAATTTTCACATTCATCCACCTACAGTATTATGCACTTTACGATGGGACAGCTGTAAGTTGCCCCAAAGCGAGAATGTATAATAATAATAATAATAATAATAATAATAATAATAATAATAATAATAATAATAATAATAATAATAATAGGTGGGTTGTGGGGTCTAACGTCCCATAAGCACGCTATGACTACGAGTGAGGCTGTTGTCCAGGGGCCTGGAAATTTCTACCTCCTGCGATTCCTTAGCATGCACTTACATCAAGTAGACGGGCCTCAAGCATTTATCACAAGAATACTGCCACCGCCATCGGGATTCGATCCCATGACATGCTGGTCAGCGGTCTACCAAAGCGAGAACAACCATAGTGAGAACAACACCGCGCCCTTTAAGGAGAAAAAAATGTGGGAAGTGTCAAGGCATGTAAGGAAGTGCGTTTGCGCCCCACCGACGTGAAACTTGTGGAGGGCGATGCGTGTAGTGTACGCCGATTTTCGCCAACGCAAGAACGCTGCCAATGGGCCACGGCGGCCACATTTTCGATGGAGCCGAAAATTCTTGATGTCCGTGTGCTTCGATGTGGGCACAAGTTGAAGAACTCCAGGGGGGTCTAAACTTCCTGTGCCCTTTACTACGGAGTCTCTCATGGTCATTGCCTGGTTTTGGAACGACAAACCTCAAGGATTATTTTTATTATCATAATTACCATATTGTAATACCATATGGTATTATTATACCATATTAACGCTTTAATGCGAAGTAAGAGACAGAAAGGATGAAGAAGAAAGGCTTAATTCTCTAATGTAGTTCACCACAATGCTTTCACAAAGATTTTTTGATGAAGAACTAGTACCGCCAAGCATTAAAGCTGGCAATTAGGGAAGGGTATTTCAACTCCACTAACTTGTGTTTGTTTGAAAAAAAATTGGATAACGATTTATAGCACTAGGTACTCCACTGTGAGGGAGATTAAAGCTGTCTCGTGGGCCAGAATCGAGCCGGAATTTTTAAGGAGCTGAAAGCCGTCCCATGGACCTCACGGAACTAGAGAAAAAATAACAAATGTTTAGAATAAATGTTTAACGATTTCGACTAGTTCGTACTCAACTATGGGAGAGCACTGAGCCGTCCCGGTAAAAGTCAGACTGCTTCATGAGCCACAAATAACAAATAACGTTTTCGTAAGCCATCACATTTCGTAGATGTTGCAAGTGTTGCCGATTCAAATAGAGATTCACTTTAGAGACCCACGTTTGCGTCTCTACTTTTAGATGAGAAAACTTGAGCGCCTCGGTAAATTTGATATTGAATCCTGACAACGCCATGAGCCTAGCGTTCTACTTTAGGCAGTAACGACGATCCTTTAACTTGGAGTATGCATGGTCTAGACCGGTGGTGAGTAGTGGCATGCACCCAATTTTCGTGGTGCATTCTCGCTAACCATCAACCGACATGATAATGTGACACGCTAGGTCAGGGCCTTAACAATTTTGCCCCTAAAATGGCTGATCGTGGAGGATACGGTGTACTCTATACTGCTGTAGAAGGTTCAACCATCTTAATATTGCTAAAGCACAGCAAACCCAAACAGTGAAAACTAACTACCAATGTGTTTAGAATAAATTGCAAACGCTTTAGGAAATCATGCGTACTCTACTAAGGCATGGCCATATGCGGTCCTAATATTTCATTCAAACAGTGAAGTGTATTGCATGCTAGTAATATTCCAGATGCATAACTGACCGGGGTAACAAGATCACTTCATCGGGATGTACAAGTAAGTGAGCATAGGCATGATACATATAAGCGCACTGCGATACTATAGCAAATCACTGGAGGAAAGTGAGGGAACTGAGGGCACTAAAGCCACCAATGTTCAAGAAAATCACATATTACTTGTGAAAGAGATCAACTTTCTATCTTGTTTAGAAAAAAAATGGTGAACGATTTAGAGTACTTGGTACTCTACTATGGGAGAGCACTAGGCCGTCCCATGGGCAACGAGAACAACTGTATCAAACAAATACGGGTACGTGATCTAATCACAAGAGGAAGTAGTAAATTTGCCTTCAGTATACCAAAGAGAACCTCCGTAAGATATTTCGCTAACTGCAGGAAAACTTTCTAAATTTATCTTCGACATCCGGTAAGTTCATGAAAAAAATTGTGTCAGACCAGAGGAACCCTTGGTAACGCGTACCACCTTTACGATCACTACAGTGTAACTGCAAGGACTACTTTGTAATTTAGGCATGGGGTACTACTCTACGGCTTCGAGAATTAATATAAGTAATCACATATGATCAATGAAGGGGTCGTTTAATTTGTTAGACACGATATATGTAAGCTTATTTTATGTGACAAACGTTTTCCAAAACGGCGTTCCTCTAAACAAGGAGGATTGTGACGAAGGAATGAAAGAATACGAGAATCAGAAACGTTTTTATTTTCCAACAAAATTGTTGGGGATCCGCCAGGTGAAAAGCTGCATCATATAGCTTGAGTGTGTCTGAAGGCCCTCACATGGCAGCAGTAACACCAAAATTAGCATTCATACAGGTTTTAAGTATATATCCAGAAAAAAATCACAAGTTTCATAGAATTGAAAAGGGAACATATTTAATAACACTTACAAAGATGATATTTATAAAAATACCAATCTGATGCTTTTAGAAAAAGCAGACGTCCTAATGCATTGCTATACACAAAAAAATTAAAAGTTACAAGATAAAGAAAATGACTTCGACAAACATGGCGGCAATGCATGATGGTATAATGCAATTTTTATCGCAGCACTGAGGGAGAAACACATTAAAAAGCAAAAAGAAATGCGCAAGTGTAAAAACTGTTTTGTTTATTCATTCATTCCTTCTTGTAAAAGCATTCTCGTATTCTTTTGCGCTCCAAAATATTTGGAAAAAATTCTTCCCTTTCCAATTTATTTAGTATCAAAGGTAGGCAATGCCTCAGAGATTGCATGGGATGATTTGTGCGCCTTTATGATACGAACCAGATGTCATGGCTACGAGTGCATGAGTCACTATTTTTGTACTCAAGCCGTGACGTGAATTTTAAAAAAGGATTTGATATTGTCGGGGCCGAAACAAAATGAATATAGATGTCGGCATTCGTTGAGACTTGTCCCACGTAATATCTTATGTTTTTAAAAAAGTGGCACAGTGGAAGAAAAATTGAGTACATTAGCTATTTGTCGAAGCAGGCGTTTTTGAAATTGAAAATGTGCACGAATGTGGCGTTTCGTGGTGGTGGCCCACACAAGCGCACAATAGTTAAGATTTGATTCAAACAGAGCCCAATATATCTGCAAATTTACCCTATATAGGCATATACGAGGTGACAACCTTAACTAGGAATCAGAACGTTACAAACATAAACTGCAAGGCGTGTCCAAGCCAGCCTTGCGATTCGTTAAAGTTTTCAACGACAGCATGTGGCTTGCAATCACGACGCTGACGTCACCGACGCAGTGCACAATGGCTCCTTCGTCAGTGTGCGTTGTAGAGAAGTAAAAATTTACAGGCTACGACCAAACATCCAAACCCTTTCTTTCACATCAAACCCCTCCCCCATTTCTTTTCATATATTACAATTGTGGGGTCCCTCTAGCCACCCCAATTGAATTTGTTCGCGGAAAGCAGTACACTTTTTTTTGTTGTACTTGTTTCGCAATTTGACGCGTGTGATTTCGTCACTTTCAGCTGAGATATTATTTCTGTCTGCTGCTCGTTCCCACATCCAGCTCACTTCCGACCTTCCAATATCCTCAACGATCGCTTCTAAGTGTCTCATCCCCCACCCCACCGCCGCCACCACCACCACCACCACCACCACCACCAAAAAGGCCCCCGGCATATAGACTGACACCATCTCCAATCTCTCAGCCACGGCTATTGGATGGTTTTCTGTTGTGTGGTGGTGGGCAGGAACTACGATCACAAATGACAAAGATGCCACCAGTTTCTCAGAAACTGCGTATTACTGTCTAGTCTTTGAAATGCGCACATCCGCGTCAATTTACCGCGGAAGCCAAGCTTCTCTATGTAGCGGGCTGCTCACAATGACCGCTGTATCGCGTCTCGTCTCACGAATGTCCCGCAGAGCGGTTGCAGCGCCGCTCTCTCCACGGCACTGTAAAGAAGTATGGCGCTCAAAATTGTTCTCCGGACGCATTTTGCCGGTACGGAGATCCACTAATAAAAATAAAACAAGAATATAAAAAAGGATCGTTGTACGCTCCCCCCGAAGTGATCTATGGTGTCTAAAGCTCAGCCTCGAACACGCTGTCTTCATTGTACGGAGGATGCAAATTCTGCGACCGGGGTTATGACCGGTCCAAATCGGTGTTCGGGGTTCACACCACATCAATCGACCCGCTCGGTGTTTTAAGTTTCTTCGCTGGAAGTTGTGTGTTGTGTGGGATTGTGTTTGTGTGTATTTAGTATTCATTTATTCAGTGCCACAGCAGTTTGAAAGGAATCGTGTGGTCTCTCGAGATGACGTCTCAATAGAAAAAAACAAAAAAAAAACTAAGCCAGCTGCACACTAGAGGTGCCAAGCCTCAATGTAATGCGGAGCTAGACAGCCTTCTTCAATTTTCTTTGGTATTCTTTTTCCTTCCAGCTCTTTTTCTGTATTTTTCTTTTCTTTCAGTTTGGCTTGTTATAGTCTCTATATTTATTTCCGTATATATTATCCTATCTCATGTATTTTTTTCGTGCTCTTGGCTTTATTCTTTCCATTTTTCACACTCTCTCTGTCCATTTCGCCCTAACTTCTAATTTTCTTTCAGTTTAATGCATGTCTTGTCTGCGCTAAGCCCAGCACACTATAGTATTTATTCGCTCATCATAATAAGAAACCATCATGAGGGTGCTCCCAGAACAAGTTGAAAAATAGTTGGCCTTTGTGCGAGCACACAATCACTTACCATCATCAAAAACAAGAAGAAAACTCCTTGGGGCGAGTGCGCGGTAAATATGACATACATGGAGCGTTACCTCAAGTGATGGTAGTGCAGCACACGACTGCCAAGCCCCCCGAAAATGCTTCTCTCTCAACGAATGGCTTTACACGCCAGTATAACCTGAAAATAGGCATTAACATACGGGGAATTAAGGCTTTTATGTAGCCACTGCTTCAGTTCAATGGCATATTAAGGGCGAAGCTCCTTAGGCTGTAGTTCGTTATATATATATATATATATATATATATATATATATATATATATATATATATATATATATATATAAAGACCAGAGTCTGGCCTTTTGTGTCGAAGGCCAGACTCTGGTCGAAACTGTCTATTTCAACACTTCGGTTGTTACCGTTCTCACGGAGAATCTACACAGCAACGCCACGGCCACTTTCGCCACCATGCCTCTCTCTCTCTCTCTCTCTCTATATATATATATATATATATATATATATATATATATATATATATATATATATATATATATATATATATATATATATATATATATAGAGGGAAGAGTACCAGAGTCTTGGAAGAACGCTAACATCATCTTAATACATAAGAAAGGAGATGACAAGGACTTGAAGAATTACAGGCCGATCAGCTTGCTCTCTGTAGTATACAAGCTATTTACAAAGGTGATTGCTAACAGAGTAAAGAAAACTTTAGAATTCAATCAACCAAAGGAACAAGCAGGATTTCGAACAGGCTACTCAACAATTGACCACATTCATACTATCAATCAGGTAATAGAGAAATGCTCAGAGTATAACCAACCACTATACATAGCCTTCATAGATTACGAGAAGGCGTTTGATTCAGTAGAAATATCAGCCGTCATGCAAACACTGCGGAATCAGGGCGTAGATGAAGTATATATAAACATTCTGGAAGAAATCTACAGGGGATCAACTGCTACCATAGTGCTTCATAGAGAAAGCAACAGAATACCAATCAAGAAGGGTGTAAGGCAGGGGGACACAATTTCCCCAATGCTGTTTACCGCGTGCTTACAGGAGGTTTTCAGAAGCCTAGAATGGGAACAGTTAGGGATAAGAGTCAATGGAGAATACCTTAGTAACCTGCGCTTCGCCGATGACATTGCATTGCTGAGTAACTCGGGGGACGAATTGCAACTCATGATTACGGAGTTAGACAATGAGAGCAGAAAAGTGGGTCTTAAAATTAATCTGCAGAAAACGAAAGTAATGTACAACAACCTCGGCAAAGAGCAGCGCTTCGAGATAGGTAATAGTGCACTTGAAGTTGTAAAAGACTATGTCTACTTAGGGCAGGTAATAACCGCAGAGCCGAACCACGAGATTGAAGTAACTAGAAGAATAAGAATGGGGTGGAGCACATTCGGCAAGCACTCTCAAATTATGACAGGTAGATTGCCACTATCCCTCAAGAGGAAGGTATATAACAGCTGTATCTTGCCGGTACTTAGCTACGGAGCAGAAACCTGGAGACTTACAAAGAGGGTTCATCTTAAATTGAGGACGACGCAGCGAGCAATGGAAAGAAAAATGGTAGGTGTAACCTTAAGAGACAAGAAGAGAGCAGAGTGGATTAGGGAACAAACGGGGGTTAAGGATATCATAGCTGAAATCAAGAAGAAGAAATGGACATGGGCAGGGCATGTAGCGCGTAGACAGGATAACCGCTGGTCATTAAGGGTAACTGACTGGATTCCCAGAGAAGGGAAGCGGGTTAGGGGGAGACAGAAGGTTAGGTGGGCAGATGAGATTAAGAAGTTTGCGGGTATAAATTGGAAGCAGCAAGCACAGGACCGGGTTAACTGGCGGAACATGGGAGAGGCCTTTGTCCTGCAGTGGACGTAGTCAGGCTGATGATGATGATGATGATGATATATATATATATAGAGATAGAGAGAGAGAAGGTAAGCGGGTTAGGGGGAGACAGAAGGTTAGGTGGGCAGATGAGATTAAGAAGTTTGCGGGTATAAATTGGCAGCAGCAAGCACAGGACCGGGTTAACTGGCGGAACATGGGAGAGGCCTTTGTCCTGCAGTGGACGTAGTCAGGCTGATGATGATGATGATGATGATGATGATGATGATATACAATTCATGTCTTTTTATGGTTAAGGTCTGTCTTTCTGCTATAAGCCTTCAAGAAGCTGATAGTGAATAATAAAATATTCATTGCATTCATTGCTTTCATCACGCATTCATTAACTCATTTATTGTTTGGGCGATTAATAATGTCAGGGGGCATCCTGACCAAAGGCAAAATGTCAATGACATTTTCCTCATAAACGTTTCCCCCGTCTTGAACATGAGCTCTTAGAATCACGATTAACAGTCGAAATTTCACTCAGTGGCATGCAGAGCGGCCGCGTCGGATGTACGTATTACCATACTGACAACATTTTCCTTGCTATTACGACACTCAACTCAAAACACGAGTTCCCACAGCTCAGCAGGAAAACATAGCCATTTACCTGGTATCTCCAATGGGCTTATGATTCGTGACGCCTTGTTTTATACATAACGACTACTGCACTGACCAACCGAAACATGTCCTCTTTGAGCACACATATTCCCAGTTCTCAATCCGTTCAGCTAGAAAACGATTGCCATAAAAGGACCGAGACTTTTTTTCATTGTATCTCTGCGTCCCCCTTCCCTTTATTTACCTGTATACTTCCCTAACGCGATTCCGCCAATATGTGTGTACATACAGAAGCCAAGCGTGTAGTGTCGCATCTGGTGTTGGCACTTGTCGCCCTGTACTGCAGACACTGTGGCATTTTCACTCTTCTGCAATCATCTCCTATCGCCCCGAAGAAACAAGTAAAACAAGGAAAAGCACTAACTCTTGTGGGACATCTGTCGACAGCTCGGCTTCCCGAACCTGCCTTGCGGGAATGGGGACATGCCGGATCAAGGAAAAATGAAACTAAAGCGTAGACACGAAAGAGAGGTGGGCACTACCGTTAAAGCGCGTGTCCCAACCACCGGGCACCTCTTACATCTTACTCTTCTTCATGGACACCCCCGAAAGTGCCACGACATTACCGACATATCGTTGCAGCCACTTACGCTCCACCAGTGCGTCTCTTCATCTCTTCTTTTATACTGCTATAATATACGCTTCCGTAGAACACTGTCAGTTCAGAAGGAAAGCTTAACATTCAGTGCTCTCTTCGCGGGTGCGTAGGTTCCTATCGGAAAAGTGCTGAGGGAGAAATTAAGTACCGTGACAGGCATCGATTTTGAATCAGCTCTGCCTTACGACAGCGTCTTCTTCACCGCACTCTCTTCTTCCCCTTCCCGTTAAAATCCTCTGTCGCTAAAGAACGTCAATCCGGGCTCTGCGCAGTTTTGCCACAATAGATTATACCATGTGACTTCTTTCATTTTAACGTTAGGTGTCCCTTATATTGCTAGTGTGCTGTTTTGTAGAGGCGAATGCGGATGACACTGTGTCCGTGGCCGCTATAGCTGAAGAAAGGCTCTTTTCTACGAATTGTCTTGAAAATAGGCTTGACCCCCCCCCCCCTTCCCTCTAGATGGAGGGAGGAAGTGGGGAGGGTGGGTTGCGCATTTGTGTACAGGATGGCGCGTTGCAACGGCCCAAGACCAAAACTGCACCCAATGGGTAGCTTCGTTAACATTTCGCTGTTCCTCCATTACGGGGACGCCGAAATCTCACCACATCCTCTCCCCCCTCCCCCGTGTTTGTCTATAAAAACAACAAACAAACAAAACAAGAACCCAAAAGCTTCTCAGTTGATGGGAACCCAAACTTTTTCTCAGTAGACGGAAGAATGAAAATTCGCTTCCCACAATACCCGGCCATTTGTCGCCGGCTTTCCAGTGGCAGAAAAAAAACTAAAAAGAAAACAGCCTTTGGAATGCCAAATGACTGGTTCCCGGCCGCCATTATCAAGGAAAGCCTGTATGACGACAATCTTGCACTTTGAACAATTGACTTAAGAGGCCGGACTGAGTATGAGGCAGACTGAGCGCTTTCTTTCGATGAAGATGGGTGGTCCCCCATTTCCATCCCCCTCCCCAAACCACCTTCAGTGGCGTGAGTGTAGTCCTGTGACAAGACGCAATGAAACAATCGAAACGGACTGACGGTGGTTGCTCTTAACAGGCCTCTCTTGGTTTTGCTATCTTTCCTTCATTACTGTTCGAAGCAGGCAGAACTCTTTATCATATACGAATGTGTCGTATGGAAGGCTCGGGAGGAATTTTCATTGCTGTCTTTCTATCTCCTCCGCGGTATAAGTCTTGGAAGCTTAGCAGAGTGGAGCACACACCACTCTCTGTCTTGTCTTTTTTTTTCTTTTCTCAAACATTTCGCGCAGGAAAACAAAAAAGGGCTTTTTGCTGTCGAAGTTTGCTAAACCGTTCCTCTATCGTCGGTGGTAGTATTATGCGCGTGATTCCAAACGGTGGTTACTGGGTTGTCGGCTCGCTGTCCCACTCTTCGCGTTGCTTGTTCCCAAACATATTTATCTAACGTCAGCGACCACCGCCAATAAAAATAAATTACTGGCACATCTGTTGTCCCGCAGTCGTCATTTCAATCTTTCGTTTCTCTCCGCACCCCCTCCCCCTCTCGCTGTTCTTCTTTCGAGTGACCCATGCCGCACAGACTAACAGACAAACTGCCGTATTCTCGTTCAACTGGAAGCAGTTATGAGAGTGGCTGTGTGTACAGAGAACGAACGTGTAATTGTGATGAGGACGCACCGCCATCTTTCTCTTACGGTTCTTTATCTTACATTATACCAGACGTTGCTGCAGCTCTGCCCGCCTCTCTTACTCTTCCCTCCTTCTTCCCACACCAGGCGTATATTTATGTCGGAACTTTCATGATGACGGCCGGCAGGCTTTAACACGTCCTACACTCTACTTCCCAATACTCGAGTCACTTACATTTTCTGAATTAATGTAAGCCCGTCTGCACAATAACTCTTTCTCCCCGCAGCTTTCTCACGTAGGGTTGTTGCGCTATCCACGACGTAAATCTCAACTGGGTCAAGGCATACATATTTGGACTACTCCCTTCCCGTAGGCGTGGTTTCCTTGCCTTATTCTTCTAAATTTGGTGATAACGGCTTGAAATTTATTCGAGACTTTCATTTGAAGAATGTCAAAGATACTAAGCGGATGGAAGAAGACAATGACAACTTAAGCCTATGCATTGATTACTGAGAAACGTCGCTCCATTTTTCGACCTGTATGCTGTTGGCATGCGAACTTCATTAGCAATATCGAGCATGGTGCGGCAATGCTTTTTTTTGAAGGCCCATTTCTAACAGGACAGTGTTAAAGAGCTTGTTTTGCGAGAACTCCGGCGTCAGCGTCGACATCCGTGGTTGTAGGCGACAAATCATCATTTTTGTATAACCGAAAAACCTGAGAAAGATGCAAATAAAATAAACGATAAAAAATGCGGGTTTCAGTGAGGATCAAACACGAGTAGTTTGCATGGCAATTGAGTGTTCATTACTGTGAAGATAACTTTCTCTGCTTAGGAATGCGGTCAAAGTAAAATTGAAGGTTTACAAATAAACGCATCCTGTATACATGCTTCGCAATATAACATAAAATATCGCCGTAATAACGCGTTGTGCAAGCATACATTGGCATCGGGCGTCATAACATGGGATCATCATAATGACTTCATCGTTTAAAGCCAGTCACCCACTACTGCATCCTGACGTCCACGTAGTGGTTGCATAGCAAGTTCAAAAAGATGTCATGCACTAGATGTTTGAAGTACGCAACAGGTGCCCTGCCACAGTGGTATACGTGGCTAAGGTACTCGGCTGCTGACCCGCAGGTCGCGGGATTGAATCCCGGCTGCGGCGGCTGCATTTCCGATGGAGGCAGTAATGTTGTAGGCCCGTGTGCTCAGATTTGGGTGCACGTTAAAAAACCCCAGGTGGTTGAAATTACCGGAGCCCTCCACTATGGTGTCTTTCATAATCATATCGTGGTGTTGCGACGTTAAGCCCCACAAATGAATCAATCAATGGAAGTAGGCAACAGGGACAGGATGTCGCTACCCTGTTCGACTCTCAAATGCGACGCTTGAGGGTAACGCAATTGTTTTTCTGTAGAGAGTGCCTTCATGTGCTCTGGTAACCTTCCCCTCTTCTCTTTATGTTTTGTCTTTCTCTTTCTTGCTACGCTTATCCATGGTGAATATTAAAGCTCGCTAAGAAATGCAGGTGTGCTGAGATAAAGGCATGTCTGTGTGCGGCTTAGCGTTCATCTCGTCATTTATAGTACTGTTGAGACGGGAGAATCGTGCTTAGATAAACATTGCAGATTTTCGTTTAGGACATCTGCAGGTTTGATGCATGAATAAACAAATCTCGTAAATTCTTGGTAGACATCCAATTTTGACTATGTAGGTAATTTTATCCTGTAAGTCAGCGTAGTTGATATCACTTGTTTACACCTGCCTTTTGTTAACTGCTTTTGCTCTGAGAAAACGAGTCGAGACGAAATTGAAATTTGTTTCCCCACCCACGAGATTCCCGACTCAATTTATCTTAAGAACGTGCTTACTGCAGTTTGTTTTTCCGGGTTAACATTATCTTTGTTTATCCTGTTTCGTGTGCGGTGCATACGCGTCACGGTGTGCTAAAAAAAAAAAAGGTGTCGCGTTGTCTGCGTTCAACACTGGTGTCTCCATAGCTTTGTTTTACGTGCTGCAGGAGTATAGTTTCATACAAGCTGCGTTGTGGAAAAAAAGGGGGATTTTAAGAACACCAAGGCTTATCTCGACGTCGAGCCGGACCTGGTCCTAATTTAACGTCTGTGCTCATATTTCTTCCATGAATCGCTTGAGCCGTGATTCTAGTTTCAGGTTGACATGAATTTGCGCGTGCGAACTTTATATAGCGTTTTGATGATAAAGCTGGGAGCCCAGATTGCTGAAAAATTGACAACTCGTTAGTTGGTCAAAAATTTTTGAAGACAAAATGGGGATCACGATGTAGATTTTATAATTAGCACTTACACAATAGAAAAATTTCGGAAACAACTTTTTTATAATTGTTTGCTTTAACCGCCCAAAACTACGGTAATGCCATACATGCTCCCTTCTATGTTTTATGTTGCCGTCGTATTGCACCTGTTCATAATAGCTGACACGATCAGCGCCAGATTGTCTGAAAACATTCTGTGCAGTTTTCGAATCATCTGTTCAGCGTGAGAGCGCAAACTGGAACAGGTGAATTTATACTGGAACAAACTCGGCTACCGGCTATAACGCTAAAATGCTCCACGCTACCTGCATAAATGCCGGCGCGAGTTACCGCAGATCAGACAATGGACAGCGAATGCTGTGTGCAGCACTGTCGGAGCGCAGGGTGCATTGAATGATGTAGTTTAACTTTCGGTTTCCGGGCCACAAGTTCAGCCAAGTAGTTTCAAATTGGACACGTCGACCACTGCCATTGTTGATTTCACGACACCATGACATCTGGTGGAGGCACTGCGTATCGATCCCAGTACCTCCACTTTACAGAAAAATGTTTAAGACAAAAAAAATTGTTTGGCATTATTGGCGAAACACTCGGCAGCAGAGGTTCCGAGAAACAAAAAAAGGCTGTACGTACGCGATACATACCACTGTCCCTATATAATAACGTGGTTAAAAAGTGATATCCTAAGGTGGCACTAAACGAAAAAGAATAGAGCAGGCACACTCTTTACAATTTTGCTGAGGCTGTCTGCTTTTTTCATGATCTTTTAGGCATTCAAACATAACTTTCATAATAAATGTTTTCATCATCATCATCATCGAAACATGGTATTTGCCGCACAGACGTAGCTACTGTGCCTAAAAGTCAAGCACACACGAAGGCGACCTGCGTCAGATGTACAGGGGGTGGGTTAAAAGTTCTTAGGCAACTATCCAAATGTATTTATATATAAACAAGGCCTGCGAACTTTTTACCACGACTGTACAGCAGCCGACGCTATTCCGTGACGTAAGTAATTGATTGATATGTGGGGTTTAACGTCCCAAAACCACTATATGATTATGAGAGACGCCGTAGTGGAGGGCTCCGGAAATTTAGACCACCTGGGGTTCTTTAACGTGCACCCAAATCTGAGCACACGGGCCTGCAACATTTCCGCCTCCATCGGAAATGCAGCCGCCGCAGTCGGGATTCGAACCCGCGCCCTGCGGGAATTTGTGGACTACTACTAAGGCTACTTGTGCGAATAAAACCTGCGCTGCACTAAAAATAGAATTACTACCCATGTGCAGCTGTACTAGTGTGATAGCTGGCCTATTAGGGCTAACACCATCTGCCGAAATCAAGCTCAAAAATGGTTCGTAGAAGAGAACTGAATATTAGGGCCAGAACAAAAAAGAACATTGGTGTGTGGCAAGTGAATCGCTACGTTCTCTTTAGTTAACGCGTAAAATCAGATATGTATCATAAACATGTTAAAGCGAGGTTTCTTTTTTTTTCAAACGCTCATTTAGGCTACCGCAACGGATAGCGGGCAGTAATTAGGCGCGTGCAAAATCAGACTTTTTGCACGTGCCACGAGTCAAAACTGAAAGTGTCCTTCTCCTCTATCTCGGTAGAAAAAAGACCTAGAGAAAGACAGGAACAAAGAAACGAGAACGGAATGCGTGATGTTGTAAGGCGAAAAAGTTGAACAATAACGATCGTATATGTACTTATTCACGAACTCCAATCAATACCCAATGTCATAAGGCAAGTGCGTGCCTCAGGTCCTGTCTGACTTTTTGGACGTCTACAACAATCAATCATTTCAAGAAACACGGCAGACTAGGAGGCCGTTGCTAAACGTTGGCCCTTCAGAAATAACGAGGAGATTTTGAGCGATAGGGTGCGCAGTGTTCTCTGATCTTAGCGTCTATCTCTAGCACTGTATACCAAGGAGTATTTGCCATGATTGTTGCGCGGATGTTCGTTGCCCAAATAGACGCTAGAGCACCACTCTTATACTCTGACATTCGTTCTGTTAATGATAAAATCTTGTGGGTCTGTCGCTTAGGGCCGCGCGCAAACAATCAATGAGTTTTAACGGGTCGTTTCTTTTAACAGCGAAGAGGGTTAGCCAGCCATAGCTATTGAATCGATCATATATATATATATATATATATATATATATATATATATATATATATATATATATAAGGGAGAGAAGTGTGTACCTAAGGGCTCATTTTCCGTGTTTTGACACAATATTAATGAGATATAACAGACAATAATGCCAAGGAATGTATAGAGGAAGTTATTAGAACAAATGGATTGTTAATAAGAAGAAAGAAAAGAGGGTGAAAAAATAGCCAGCCGTGAGCCGGATCGAGCAGGATCCTACTCCGTGATCCTGCTCACGGCTGGTTATTTTTTCACCCTCTTTTCTTTTTTCTTATTTACATTCCATTTGTTCTAATAACTTCCCCTATACATTCCTTGCCAATATTGTTTGTTATATATATATATATATATATATATATATATATATATATATATATATATATATATATAATGCCAAGGGAAGTATAGGGGAATTTTTTAGACCGAATTTCAACTTAAATGTGAAGAAAGAAAAGTGGGTGAAAAGATAACTTGCCATGGGCTGGAACCGAGCCTGCGACCTTCACATCATGCGTTCGATGCCCTATCACTGAGCCACCACGGCGGCTATTCTCCCCAGCCACTTTATTGGTTATATATGTGAATTTAAACATGGGAGTGTCAGTGAGCGCCACCAGTATGCATGGCGGCGAGTGTCCCTCGTTTCATACTCCAATTATTTAAACGCTTGAAAATTATGAGGAAAGCTGTTAATAATTGAAAGTTTGTAAGTACAGTTTTCATTTTCTGAGTGAAGGTATACTCAACAAGTAAACCAATGGGCTTCCAAAGTCCGCATTCAAGGCTCCGCCAAAAATAAAGAACGTGTCGAAGATATTCAGCCTCAATAAATAAAGCCGTTGGGAGGAGCGCTATTTAGTGTTAATCGCAGATATGGGACCATTGAAACAAGGAAGTCTATTTCCCGAGAACTTTTCGGGCAATTCATACTGTTGTGCAGGCTGTAGGATCGCATTTATCTATCGAATCGCGACCGTAAATGTTCTTTTTCCACGCTTACCTTTCACAGTAACTTATATTCAGTGGGTGGGCAACTGAAAATCTGGCTAATTCAAGAGATGGAGGCAGCCTGTGTCGGTACCATAGAGTTTCCTAATATACACTAGAGGGAACTCTGGCGCTAGTGTGTATGGGAACTTCAACGCACGGCGCTTCAGCGAGCACGGGAATGAAAGATAGTACACACATTTGTCTAATATTCATACTTGTGGCCTGCTTCTGGCTCTGTGTGTGTTCGTGTGGCTTGGAGCTGTTTTCTTGCGAAACAAATGTTAGCAAATGGTCAGCGGTTGCGCTTCACCATCTTACTCTTTTAGACTTACCTTTCCAAATCGGGTCACGAAGTTCAAAAGGGTTCAATCTTTCTTTCGAAACAAAACCGAAACACAGCAATTAACGAAGCCGCAAGTACGATTCCCCGCCCAAAAGTACGAAGATTAGGCAAATGTGTGTACTACCCATCATTCCCTTGGTCGCTGAACGATCGCAGCGCCAGAGTCCCCTCTAGTTAATTTTAGGAAACTTTATGGTCCATGCCACCAGGCGCGAGGATTCGTTCTAATTTGACTACTTTGTGGCTCGCGCATCACAAGCCAAGCGTCTCTTTTCTTCTTTTGCGTGGCAGCTGGCAAAGACTTGGGCAACGCTACGTCAATCTATTTGGCTTACAATGGCTACCGACTCAACGAGGCGTGAACCTTTTCTCACTTGCCCCTTCAGCTCAGCACACCAGGTGAGAATTGGCCGCTACGAGATACACATCAACAAGTGTAAAAGATATCATCCTGGCATAGACCTCTGCCGCTGCCCGTTCTCTCCGGACCACGTGGTGGAGTTCAGCGAGCTGATGCACCACGTGTACACTTGTCCTTTGAATACCAATTTGGAGCACTACCAGTCCGAACCTGACAAGAATGCTGTGGGACCTAAGGTGGCGACTATCAAGGAAGCACCGGACACCAAACCTGAGGAGGACTGGGAAGAAGAGGCTGACAAACCTCAGATATCAAAGGGGAAAACTGCGCAGCCAGCTGTGCGTCCAGTTTTCAGTGACGTCCAGGCTATAGCTCCTGTACAGGGAAGGGCGTTCTATGCATCACTGCATCAAAATGTTAATGACCCGACCTCCGGTGATGCAGAGCCCTCGTCTTTTGGAGAAAGTGTGACAAAACAGTTTCAAGAAGTGACGAATGACCAATCAGCTGTGGTCGGTGTCCCTGAGCCGCCCACTACTCAACCACAGCATCCATGGCAAAGAGCGCCTGTCATGTTGGGGGGTGGGGTGGTCATGTGCTACTGCGATGATGTGGACGAGGATGGTCAGCTTCAAGTATACTACATGGGCGCCCGGCCAGGAATGTTGTAGAACTTCATGATGGTCTCTGATCTGGAGGAGAGTGAAGACGAAGCGGAGGAGGAGTTGCAAGCACAGATGAAGTTGCTAGGCATCGGGCATGGCCGCAAGCTCAATTAAGGCGGCACACCTTACAGCTGCTTGGCATTCTCAGGCACATCTTCAAAAGTATCACTGTGTGGGTGGCCTTGCCCACTGGCCAGGCGTGGGATGCTCGGTGGTGGCACTTCAAGTATTGTTAGTATAAAAAGAACAGCCTCGATAAATTTAAAGATTTCATGCCAAAATGTGTTGTGCTTCGAGCTTTGTGCAAGATACCTTCACTGAACTCATAAAACAAAAATTAGCTGCTCTTTGCTTTCGTTTTAATTGGTGTTTATTACTTTCCTCCATGTTTCTTGACTCAGCTTTGCATGTATGAGATAAATAAAATGTCGTTCTCAATTTGTGGTAGTTGTGACAATGCAGCGCATCTTATGGCTATCTACTGTATCTGTTTTTTCATTCTCAAACTAGCTGTTTACTGTAAAATCAGCAGAGTTGAACACTACAAGAAGGCAGCTTCTGCTGCTTGCTTAGAAGCATCAAATGTGCTGTTTGATACTATTGCGAAATTTTTTACCGTAACAGTCATGATGACCCTGTGCCTATTCATATTGACGACTCAGACTCTCTAACGGACACGGCATGGATTGTCGTTATAGTACATAGTATCTGTGCCTCTCTTTCTTTGTACATAACTTTCATATAACCGAAAGTGCTAGCTGATGTAGCTTCGCGCCAGACTTTGCCAGCGTCTGCGCAAGAAAGAGGAGCGCCGCGTGGCTCATGATGCGTGAGCCATGAGGTAGTCAGATTAGGCAGCGGATTAGAACTAGTCCTCGCGGCTTGCAATTGACGCAGGGTGACGCCACCGCTCTGCTCGGGCACTGAGATCAGCAGGAGCCAGGCCGGCTCCTGTCACGTCGTCTCTCTGCCTCTCGCTGCACTATTATTCGAATCAGACAATAATTGAATATATACAATTGAACTGTGCCCGAAACTGATTTTGTCTCTTGAAAAATTGGCAGATCCCACATACAGTGGGAATCGATGATATGCGAAGCACGAATGAGAAATGTTGATATGTCACTTCAAAATCAGCATAACGTTAAGAGGTGGAAGTAAATGTTGCCGTATATGACTTCCATATCATGAATATAATGTTCGATTGTGTCGATTACCTTCGTCTTCTATTCCCGTCGCGTGGTACCAAATTTAGTATAGGTAGAGCTAGCGAAATGGCCACGAGCACGCTATGAGCGGGCTATGCTGTCATGTTCTTAAATGACACGCGTGTCAGGATTATCATGCTTGCACCAGTCGTATATTTCGTCATCATTTGACATCATGTATCCAACAATTTGGTATATGTGGAGCTAGCAAAATGGCCGCGAGCGCATCATGAGAGGCCCTATATACTTCAATGTAGCGTTGACCCGCGCGCACGCTGGGCGCAGCGACGCTACGTTAGCAAAAGGCGAGCACTCTGCAGTCTGACGCCAGGTGTGACCAGCGTTCGTCGGCGCGGCCCGAGGGCAACCGGCACTTAACGCGACATGCTGCGTTTCGCGCTGATGCGTTACCCAGACAACACTGCATCTCCCTCTTTTCGTAACGGAGGGACGCCAGACGGGCTTAAGTGCGCATGCGTCGAAGCAACGCAGTGCGGCGTACGCCTGGCGTGGAAACCGGAGCCTGGCGTGGCAACGCCGGCGTGACGCGATGAAATAAACGCCGGTGAGCACGCGCACCACGTCACGTCGAAACGTATTGGCGCCTTGACTGTGGCATGTAGTCATGTTCTCACATGACACGCATCTCATGATTTTCATGTTTGCACCAGTCACATAACTTCGTCATTCGTTGGCGTCACGTAATACCAAATTTAGCATTTAAGCTAGCGAAACGGCTGCGAGCGCATCATCAGTGTGGCATGTAGTCATGCCGTTACGTAACACGCATGTCGTGATTATCGTGTTTGGGTGTGTCAGTTACCCGAGCTGTCCGTTCGCGTCGTGTAATACCTAGCTTGGTTCATGTGAGGCTAGTGAAACAGCTGCAAGCGCCTCATGAGCGTCGCATGTAGTCATGTTGTTACATGATACGCATCTCATGTTTATCATGTTTTCGCTATTATCATACCTTTGTGATCCATTCAGGTCCCGTAATACCGAATTCAATATAAGTGAAGCTAGCGAAACGGCTGCCAGCGCACCATGAGTGTTTAATGTAGTCATGTTGTTACATGAAACACATCTCATGATTATCATGTTTGCACCAGTCACATACCTTCGTCACTGTAATACCAAATTTTGTATATGTGATGCTAGTGGAACGGCCACGAGCGCATCATGAGCGTGGTATGTGGTCATGCTGTTACATGACACACATGTCATCATTTTCATGTTAGGGCCTGTCGCTTGTGTTCGCCATGCAATCATACCACACCGTACCAATTTTGCACAATGCCATGTGACCGAAACCACCTCAAAAGCTGCAGGACCATTAAATGTAAATCATGACATCCACGACATACATGTCATGATTTTCATGTTATGACTGATCAAATACGTTCTCCATAGAGTCATGTTATGCCATATCAAGTCTGGTATGGATACCATTATCGAAACGGCCAGGAGAGGTAAAAGTCACAGGTGGCTAGATAGATAGATAGATAGATAGATAGATAGATAGATAGATAGATAGATAGATAGATAGATAGATAGATAGATAGATAGATAGATAGATAGATAGATAGATAGATAGATAGATAGATAGATAGATAGATAGATAGATAGATAGATAGATAGATACGCTCAAAGTCGCCGAAATTCGCTAAAAAATGCTTCGCATTTTAAAAGTCACAGCATATCAACGTAGTGAGTGATGATGAGTGGGGCGAAGCCGGCTGCGTTTCCGATGGAGGCGGAAATGTTGTAGGCCTGTGTGCTCAGATTCGGGTGCACGTTAAAGAACCCCGGGTGGTTGAAATTTCCGGAGCCCTCCACTACTGCGTCTCTCATAATCATATGGTGAATTTCGGACGTTAAACCCCACATATCATTCAATCGAGCTGGGCGAAGCGTCGGTCCGTTTGTCCTTGTGTCCTTAATTTAATCCATTCGTCAGTCCGTGCTTGCGTCCGTCCATCTGTTCATCCATTCGTCCTATCTATCTATCTATCTATCTATCTATCTATCTATTTATCTATCTGTCTGTCTGTCTGTCTGTCTGTCTGTCTGTCTGTCTGTCTGTCTGTCTGTCCATACCTGCCGAGTAAGTCATCGATCGAGGAGGTCACGTACCACGACGAGCTAGGAAGGACAAACACACGGCTGAAGGAGACTGTCTTTCCAATTAGTAATTCCACTGAGATTTGAGACACGATGCTGTAAAACTTGAAACAAATAGAACGTGACGAAATCGAGTCATGTTTCCTTGTCGCTAAAGTCGTGTTCTTGGCGTTATTTCTTTGGGCGCAGACCAAACTTATTTTGTGCAAAATTTTCTTTTTGAGGAAATTGAAAGACCATTCCAAAGACAAAACAACTGCGCACATAATAGAAAACGGTTCCTGTGAATCGCAAATCTACTTTTCATCAAAGAACGGATTTAGCATAAAAATATGCTCTTTGTAATAAGATCGGATAGTCGGAGCATATGGTCAAAGTATATTTCAGAAAGTGTTGAAGAAGAAGTCAGTTCTTATTGCGCAGTAACCAACAGCCAATCTTGGCAGAGATAGGAAAGGCGAGAGGGCCCATTCACGTATTTTGTATACCTCGTATTCGACACTCACTGTACATCTGTCCAGTAACGTGGTGACCAGCAAACCCAAATTGGATTGGATAAACTTTTATTCAGCAAACCCAAATGAACTGAGTGTATTCGGTGCCGTGCTAAAGCGTCGAATACGCTAAATTAATTATGGCTTCGAGTACACAGCATCGTTTACGCAGGGTAAAGTCGCCTGGATTTTTACAAAATCAGTAGGGAGAAATAAAGAAAAGAAGAAAAAGGGAAAAAAAATCCGAGCTTCATCTCCACTCTGCACGGTTCAATGATCCAGCATAAGCTAACGAAACGCGACGTTTCAGCCGTTCCCAGCCGCGGTGGTCTAGTGGCTAAGGTGGTCGGCTGCTGACCCGCAGCTCGCGGGATCGAATCCCGACTACGATGGCAGCATTTCTGATGCAGGCGAAAATGCTGTAGGGCCTTGTGCTCAGATTTGGGTGCACGTTAAAGAACCCCAGGTGGTTTAAATTTCCGGAGGCCTCCAGTACGGCGTCTTTCATAATCAAATAGTGGTTTTGGGATGTTAAACCTCAAATATCATCAGCATTGCCTTTCGGTCGTCTTTGGCGTTCGAGCTTCTGTATTGCCAATTTCAACTCACGTGTTTGTTTCGACTGGAGCTAAACTTTGCTTTCGTTTATAAGTAAGCTCGAGCTTATTTTTCCACTTGAGATCCTTCATTCAAATCTTTCGAAGCTATTGTACCCGTGGGCTTGCACGTTATGGCGAAAACGTTTGATGCGAGAAAGTTTTATCGTTGAATTTTGCGTAATCCGTATGCGGTTAGGTCACTAACCTTGTTTGGTATTTCTATTTTATTTTCTTTTACTGAATGCGTACTTCTCCGCAATGTTTCCCGTGTGGCGTTCTCTGTATATGTTACCCATGCAAGTACTTCAGTTACTGGCGGGAAGACTGGGTTTAGAACGTGCTACCCACCCTTGCGTAATATTGCTTCTGTATGGAATTGAACGCCTGCCGTTGAACTGCTGAAAAGAATAAAGAAGCGTATGAATTATAATTAACATCCTCAAAAACCAAGTTCCCATTTTGATTTTCAATCTGCCTGGCAAACGTCAAGCTCACCCAGCCCGAGGAGGTGGGCTTCTCTCGGAGATGCTTATCATTATCTGGGTTTCTTACTAAGATAGAAACGAAAAAAAGTATAGAATAGAACAAAGTTTGACTACCGATTATCCCATGCTAACAAGGGCTGCCTTGAGGATACGAAGAGCTTCTACGTGTTTAGTCTACTTGCTTCCGCAACTGAGGAAGACGAACAATGGGGAGTTCCCACATGGGATCTCCCCACTCCGGTTAAATAGGTATAACGCTGCCGCAGTGTATGGCCCACCTAGGATATTCTTTGGAGCTTCTAGCCGAATGTTATGATGCACGTGAGAGTAATAATAATAATTGTAGAGGTTCAACGTCCAAAAGTCAACATATGTTTATGAGAGACGTTGTAGATGAGGGCTCCGGAAATTTAGACCACCCGGGGTTGTTTAACGTGCACCTAAATCTGAGCACACGGGCCACAAGCACTCTCGCTTTCACCGAAAATACGGCCGCTGTGGCCGGAATTCAATCCCGCAACAAGCGTGTGAGAACCTGCTCCTTTGTGCTATATAACGGTCTTGGTAGAGCCTTAACTCTTTGGCAGTACAAGAAAAAAAAGGTTATCTGATGTAAAAAAGGGAAAAATTCAGCAAATTTCCCCCTTTCTCGGTGGCACCCTGGAATGTATAGTTGTATAATTTCACAGTGGAATCAGCATGCCGTCGATTTCTAGCTTCAAAGCTTCATTTGACGCTAAATTTTACTGCATTCAAGCTTTCCAGAATTTTTTTGACGCTAACATCACACTGAAGACGCATTCGAACTTCACGGCTACATTTTGTAACGTTTCACAGCTTCGGCGCGCGCCAATGGCAGCACCATGGCTACTCCGATGTCCGGCCGTAGGCGAGGGTGCCCCTAGCGGTTGCTTTTGTCTCTATATCATTTTTAAAGACAATAGTCTTTTTGGGGGACCTTCGACGCAAAATTTTTGATCTGTCTGTCGTTCAGTCTGTCTGTACGTTTGTCTGTCTGTCTACTTTTAACGACACCAGATACTTGAAACGGCCGATTTCATCCGCAGCGCCCATCAATGTTGCTCAAGTTTTATCGTTCATACTTAAGCAATTGTCAATTAAAAAGCAACAATTGCGCATGTCTGAGGCACCATAACAACACGTATATATTCTGCCTGTGCGTCTTTTACTAGAAAAGGCATGCGTATGTAATTAATTTTAAGGGCCGTAGCGCTTATTACGATGTGCTGGCCATGCAACGCTTGCACGAAATGGCGAGTGTTTCCAACGCTTTGCTAAGACGAGATGGTGGTGTCACCTACCCCTCGCCTTGCGTTCTACACCTTATCACCTCTGAGACGAGTGCGCGCACCCGTCTCAGAGCCACGCGCTTCATTTTCCAAGAAAACGGCCACAACACACTCGTGTCTCACGTACGTGACTTGATGCGCTCGTTCGCCTCCGCTGCACGCTCGAGGCACTCTAACGCAGCGCCTCCAGAATACCAATAATCGCTTCTCGGCCTTTTGGCTAAGATCAAAGTATTTTTATCAGCTTATCATCAGAATACCATTCACCGGTTTTCTTGCGCAGAACGTCAAATCAATGTTTTGTTCACTCTCTCCATACGCAAGACTATCGTTTTTCGACGGCATTTGCAGACTAACATGCAGATACGGGGCCAATTTTATCACTGAAGCTTCATGACCGGTAAAAGGACTACTATTATGACCGGTAAAAGGACTACTACTACTACTACTACTACTACTACTACTACTACTACTACTACTACTACTACTACTGCTGCTACATCAGGGACTCACGACCCGTGGCTTAAGGAGTTTCGCCTCAAGATATTTCTGTTCTCCCGACCGAATTCGATCTCCGGTCCACTGATATGTGAATGATCTCGCGGCGCGGGCACTGTACCGATTAAGCTACAGCTGAAAATATGTGCGGATTGATACAACGTGGAGTAAGACACCTTTTTGATTGGTGAAAATCAGTCTAGCCTTCATAGTGCTTCAACCAGCTTGCGAGATGAAGCATAGGTGAGGTTCTCAAGGCTTAGAGAAAAAAAGGTGTTCACATTTTCGAGTACTACGTACTCAACAGTGGGAGAGCAGTGACCCGTCCAAGACGCAAATTCAGTGCCGCAACACGTAGATAGTGATAGCAACCCACGCTATTTACTTTTGGCGAGAGCGATCATTCAGCAATTGGACCGTAGATGTTGCGCCGGTGACATGAGCATCCGCATGCACGATTTTGCTAATAGCTAATGTTGTGTGATGGTGCACCTGTCGGAGATCGGCGTTTTCTTCTATGGCAGTGTGATGTTTTGTTGCGGTGGCTTGTCGTTTGACGTTCGCGCCTTTTATTACTGACTGGATGCCCGTCATTTTAGCTTGCTGCAACAGAAGTGTTGCGTTGCAAGGCTATTCCCGGCATAGAGGAAGGGGAACAGTCAAGACGGACCAGTGCGCGCTTGGAGAGAAAAAGAAGAAATAAAGAAAGAAAGAGAGAAGGAAGGAAAGAAAGAAAGGAAGAAAAAAAAGAAAGAAAGAAAGAAAGAAAGAAAGAAGGAAAGAAAGAAAGAAAGTTGATTCTTGAGGAATTAGCACAGAGGCTCGCGCTTTTAACTTTCTTATCCTTTTCATCCGTAAGCTCAACAACCCCATAGTTTACATGGAACTGATCGAACAGGAAAGGAGAAAGTAAGTGAAATTACTTCACGGAGTCTAATGCTTCTTTGCCCGTTCTTTGAAAAGTGTTAACTGCGTTTCTTGCGACAAAGACACGTGATGCTCAGGAAATGAGCAATGTCTTGTTGCAATCCTTGCGCTACTCAGGCTTTTATTTACATTTGCCTAACTTTGCCGACTAGAATTTGGCTCAGTAATTGACAGAATTCACGTGCAACTATATACTTTCTGCTTGAGTAACATCACCCAAATTCTCAGAAGAAACGCATTTGCATGGCGTCCACCACTAAAACTGAGAGAACCCGATATTCTTCTGCAATTTTTGTTCGCGTACCTGTCTCTGTCTTCTCTGTTTCAGAATTTGGTACAGGCGTCTGCGTCTTTCCTTGAAGATTGAAAATATTGCTTTCTCTTTGCCTAAAGGTATAGTTTTTTGGTTTAGCAGGACTTTGTGTGTGTCTACATTTCCAGTGAAAGTAAGATAACCAGCAGTCGCTTTACAACTATACCCTTAGTTGGATTCACTTACATAACTGGATCTTTAAAGGAGCACTGACATCAAGTTTGCTCATGCCAAGATTTTTGCGTTAACGAGTAGCTATGGACCCCGTAGTAGTGATTCGCGACCTAAAACGCATCTGAGTGACGAATGAGTATCTGTAATATTGATTAATATATTCGCTATCGAACGCGGTTCAAAATAGCTGGAAAGTACCGGTAAGCGAACCATCGTGGCAGTGGTGTAGTTCCCAACTGCGAGAGTAAGATGCAGGTGGCTATTTCCAACGCCGTTATCTTGGATGATAGCCATTGCCGACTTACGAGACTTAACCCGTACAGCTGAGTGCAGGAATGGCGCACGGAAAACCATGATCCATATCCTATAGAAGGAATGTGACCTGCGTTAGCAGTACCGGTAAGCGAACCATCATGGCAGCGGTGTCGTGCCCCTAGGTAAAGTAGGCCTACTCTATCCCGGCTTAAACAAAAGCCTGCACCGAAGCGCGAAAACTGTCGTCTGATACTCCAAGAGCTCCACGTTGGGCAGCCAGTGTGGGATGTCGCTGGCGAGAGCGCCACGCTCTTGGAGCGAACGGACACAGTGGACACGATCCGAACAAACCAAGCAATACACACATTTAACTCACTATTTTAGATCGACGATATCGTCAGCCGTATTACTACATCAATTGCGACGAGCACGCTAAACAGCCTTACACAATATACACAGCCCTCAACAACGCTAAACAACTTTACACAATATTACACAGCACTCAACAACATGACAAACACAAGGTGGTGTCGCTAACGCCTGACTCACTAGAAGGGGTCCCGGTGTAATGTGTTTGTGCGCGTTTAAAAAGTGCGCCACTCCATCAGCCAGAAGAAGATGAAGATAACGCTCAATTGCGGCACGTGTGGGCGTGAACACTTTGGTCCAATGAGGTCCCTCCACGGAGATTTCAAGGCCCAATGGCTGGGTACCACGAAAGTACAGAATCTCCAATCGGGATAAGACAAGTGGGCCAGAGCGGAAGCAGAAGCCTGAGCAGAGCAGATCAAGGGGTGTTCGAAGAAGACGGGGCAAGCGGAAGGTCGTCACCGGAACGGGCGCTGAAGATGGGCCGTCGGGCGTCGGACCCAAGCTTGCAGGACTTCAACGAGCCGAGGCATCCTGCCGTCGTGTTCCCGCTTGAGAGGACCGTGGCCATCCGGTCCTGAACTCCTACCCAAGGCCTGCGGACTTTGGTTCCAACAGGCGAGCAACAGCCATCGGGCTACGGGCCCGAGCTGTGCGCCCAGCTGCTTGGCCAGGTTGACTCTGGTTCCCTGACGCGTCGCCACCAGCCTGCGTTCTCTCGTCACAGACGGGTCCACACTCCTAAAGCCAGAGCCACCACGTTCCGGTCTGGTTTCTCGGCGTGTAGTCAGCAGCCAGCGTTCCTTCATTCCCGTCCTGCCCGCGTCCTGAAGCCCGAATCACCGCGTTCCGGTTTGCTCATCGTCGCCGGAATTCAGCGGGTGGGTGAGACCGAACAGATATCTTGCCCTACTCCACCACTCAGCCCCATTCGGACGTTAGATTCAATTGAGCCCTTTGAACTTCTTTGTTTAGTGTTGATAGATGGATTTCGCCGTGTCCAGTCAACTGTTTATTAGTTGTTTCGTTTTATGGGGGATTTTCGTCTTTTTACTTTTGAATTAAAGTTCTTGTTTGAGTTTTGGTACATACGGCTTTGTCCCTTCGTTAAGTCTCTCGTAGGTTTACACCTGAGAGAGCTCTTCTTACTAAACATGTAAAGGAACCTTGCATGACACCGGCCTTGTGCCAAAAAGACCCGCCAAAAATACCCGCTTGTTTCTCGTGTGAGGCCACCCAAGCTTAGCGCCAGGCTTCACCGCTGACGCTATACCCTGATAATGATGGCGGTGGTAATAAACGCTCGCGAGCACAACGCCAACTACCACGCGACAGTTGTGATCTCTGATTGCGGCTTCTGGGCGCCACGAAGCGCAAACAACTTTACAGGGGGTGTTAGCACCCTCCCACAGTGAACTGTTAAGACCACCACATGTTCCGAATTTTCAGATCCCACTACTAAGGTGTGCCTTATAATCACGTTAGTGTTTCGTGTAGTGAAACAACAGTTCATATAAATATAATACTGATTTCAGCATACTCATCTATCTTGCTGTCCCGCATTGTTGAACTGGAGGATGAGGAGAAGGCGAGTCTACCACTGATACACATTCTAATTGACGTCAATGGCTTGCGTTCATCTCAGCTAAAGTAGGAGTCAATACGAGCACTTAGCTACTTCTCCGTGAACGGACAGGCGCACGGATGAATGCACGGACGAATGCGCGGACGAACGCGCCGATGTACGGACGGACGCTCAGATGGACGGTCAGATGCACGGACGTATGGACACACGGACAGACAAACGGACGCTTCGCTCCATTCATCATCATTCATTCCATGGATATGCTGTGAGTTTTTTTTTTACATTTGACGTTTTGGAATTGGTGCTTTCTTTACCACGGTTATCAGGCGGTGTTTTGAGGACGGCCTCTTCCCACACATTTTCCGAGTTGGCTGCTTATTTCGAATAGGGACGCTTCTGTCTGTCTGGAATAATGAGGCCTGTCACGAATGTTATAGCTGATTACAAAGTGTTCGGGACATTCACAGTTCAGTGTATAGAAGCCCTCATCAACATTCTGGTCAGCCCAGAGCAGGCTTCATCAGTGCCTGGACGAAAAATGCACAGCTTGTACTTCACGACTCGTGACGTAATTGTCAAGGTGATGTCGCTGCGTGCACTTAAGCTCGTAACATACGATTGGAAGAACTTATTTGACAGGTGTATACTGTCAGTGTGCTCACAGCCTTTAGATAGCCGCATTGATATGCCTCAAATCATGACAGGTAGATTGCCACTATCCATCAAGAGGAAGGTATATAACAGCTGCATTTTGCCGGTACCAAGCTATGGAGGAGAAACCTCGAGACTTACAAAGAGGGTTCAGCTTAAGTTTAGGACGACGCAGCGAACAATGGAAAGAAAAATGGTAGGTGTAACCTTAAGAGACAAGAGAGCAGAGTGGATAAGAAAACAAACGGGGGTTAAGGATATCATAGTTGAAATCAAGAAGTAGAAATGGACTTATGCCGGGCATGTAGCGCGTAGACAGGATAACTGCTGGTCATTAAGGGTAACTAACTGGATTCCTAGAAAAGGCAAGTGGGTGAGGGGGGACAGAAGGTTAGGTGGGCAGATGAGATTAAGAAGTTAGTGGGTATAAATTTGCAGCAGCAAGCACAGGACCGAGTTGACTAGCGGAACATGAAAGAGGACTTTGTCCTGCAGTGCACATAGTCAGGCTGCTGCTGCTGATGAGGATGATGATGACGATTCATTTGTGGCATTAATTTGTAGAAATCGCACATTGGTTTTCATGGTTGAAAAAGTACTCCCATTATGCATTACACCTAGAGTCAGTCAGGGTTGTCCATCGTGCCCTGAGCACTTTTTTGTCATGGTTATAAGCCATTTCTGAGTGCTTTAAACGTAGATTCAGACGTTCAATGTTCGGCCAACGTGACAGGAATCTTGTGAAATTTACATAATTTACCAACGACGTAACCCTCTATTTTTCATATGATGATAATATTTCACACAGTATTTGTTAAGTTTTTGAGAACGGTGATATTTCAGGTGCCGCACTGAACGCCTCCTAAAAAATTTCATTAACCACGTAATGTACGTATTGAATTGGGTAAACTTTTATTTGGTCCTCCAAAACATGGGTCACTGTGTTGCGGGCCGCTCCCACGTGAGGACTGAGATGCCGAGCACTTCAGCCGCCTCGCGGGCTTGGTGGACAGCCCAGAGCAGATCTGCCGAGGACGAGCTGCGGATTGCCGCCTCCTATCTAGCAGAAGTGATGTTCGATAAAGAAGCGAATTTGGTACACTTTCAGAGCATATGTTCTAATGAAGCTAATTCCCCTCAATGTGGGCTAAGATTACTTGGGTATAGGTCAGGGTACATGACGTGTAATATTTTCAAAGTAGGGTACATCCGCGTTTGCAAAAGCCTTATTGTAGGTGCTTAGGGCCGAGTTAGATTTTTTTTTGTGAGGTGAAGGGAAAATCCTTCTAGACAGGTTGAACTTTTTAGTGAGCTCATTAAATGTCGTAAGAATTTCCCGGTTATCTCCATCACCGGTAGAACGCATGCCAGGAGAGGTGTGGTTGGAGAGGTCTCGCACCGCCTCGTGTGCTGCTTGTAAGCATATCTTTTTCTGTACATGTTTTGTTTCGCCACAATATACTGTTGGAATGGTATCGATGTACCCTGTTAGAATAAATATCTCTTGCTAACAATGCAGCTTCATCAAGTGTGTGGCCCAAGGGACCCTGGTAAGCTCTCCCAAAGTAGGGTACCGAGTAATCTAAATCGTCAACTACCTTTTTTCTAAACACATACCGGCATTGGTTCATTCACTCACCGTATGTACTAGAGACTTAAGTCCATTTCTTCTATTCAACATGTCACAAGCCTTTATTATTTATGTGTTTTACACAACCAATCTGTCATGTGTGTTATCGCCCTTGTACGCCCAATGAAACAGCTAATTCATGACCCTTAGTACAATATACAATTTGCCGAATGATCTCTTTTTTTTTTCTTTTCTGAACGGGACTTTATTACATGTTAAGTGTTCGAGGCACAGAAAACATTTCACTGGAAATACCTTAAGAAAGCGCCAAACATTAATATTAGCGCTACGGCATCAATCTCATCCTTATTTTAGGCGACTTTTTAACCAGGAAGTATTTATTCAAAAGCACTGCAAGTCTTGTTGTGATTGTGAAACCACAATCAGCCATTACAGAAAGCAAACGTTTATTCGAGAAACTTGGCCACTTGCGGCACAGTTTTTGAGTGCTACTTCCTCATGACTCATGTGTTACAGCAAAACGCATATCCGTTTCGTTTAGTAAGTTTTTTTACGTGTGATGCAGCACCTATAGGATGTTGGTCAGCAGAGTGAAGTTTCTTTGAGCCTTTTTACCTGATTGTCTTCAAAAGCTGCGTGGAAATCTAGAGAACTCGTGTGGCTTGTTTGAAAAAGAGAAGCTATTTTTCAATTTCGTTTTCAGATCTTTAATGAAACGTTGCACATTATAAACATTTATTCAGTGAAGTTTGTAAATATGGATGATTCAAATATACTAAATTTTAGGTTGCTCTCCTGCTTTTCGAGCTGGAGCATTTTCCTCAGTTTTTCTCGTTGATCATATTTTGTTTCGCTTTGATGCAACTCCACTTCCCTTCTCGGTGTAATTTTTATTTATTTATTTATTTATTTATTATTTATTCATTCATTCATTATTTATTTATTTATTTACAAGTACTACTGTCTTTATAGACGAGACCTAGGAGTGGGTTAAAGAACCACAGGTGGTCGAAGCACGTTAAAGAACTGCAGGTGGTCGAAATTTCCGGAGCCCTTATCTACGGCGTCTCTCATAATCATATAGTTGTTTTGGGACGTTAAACCCCACATATCAATCATTAGGAGTGGGTACATCATTTAGTAGGTAAATCAACAATCATCCAACGTATTTTAGCAGCATCCTAAAATGTCATTGCACTGTTATTTCACGAACTGTTCACACTATTCTCCCCGCAAGCAACTCCTTCCTCTACTATACCTATGTGTCCGTCAGTGAAAGCAGTGCTTCAGTGACCCGTCTAGCCACTCCCTTTCTTTTTTGCATTCATTTTCCTATTGCTTTTCTGATTTCTTTTTGCTCGTAATCTACTTTTATCGCTGCCGAGCCACCACTCGAAAAAGGAACGGGCCTCCGAAATCGGTGATCGATTCGTTCCTCCAGCACACGCGCGAGGCCGCTCCCACTCCACGCATGCGCACTGTAGGGCCCTGTTTACTCCCTCATCCACTTCTCCTTCTTCAATAAAATAGCCTCTTTCTCTGTCTCTCTTCCTCTCTCTCTCACGGGTTCTCCGGCCGTTGTTCTCGATCTGGGTCTCAAACGAGTCGCTTCTTAGATCGCGTTCAGCTCTCGTGTGGTGTGGTCACGCTCCTCGCTTCGTCCCAACGCAGGGGCCACGCGGTGTCGTGTCTCGCTACGTGTGCTTCGCTTTCGTTTTTTCCCGGCATCAAAAATCATCTAAGAGGCCCACTTGCAACAGTACAACGCTGCCTACCACTACATCTACCAAGCAGTGCTTCAATTGCATTGTTAGCATGCGTGTCTGCGCGTCTTGAAAAAACTGCTTCTTGCTTATCAACCATTTACAAGACGTGTCGTCTGCTTGTGCCATCTGCTATGGTGTGTGCCACGTCAACTCCTCGTTCTTCTTCTGTTTGATGGTGCTGTCGTGACAGGATGGCTGGAGGATTTATAGCGTCGTTTTTAGTCGCCCAGAATCACGACTAGTCACATTTGAAACAACTTCGCCGGTTACGCAGTTACGTCAACTTGGATTCAACGACGCCAGTCGCGTGCCGCGAACGGCTCGGCGGTTATCGTTCATCTGCACTCGTCGTTTTCAGTCACGTGTCATAAACTTGGTGCGTGTTTTTTTAGTGACGAAGGCTGTTTTGTCGTGCCACTTGACTCTTCTGCTGGTGTGTGAAGCCAATTCAGAAACAGCTCAACTAAACTGAAAAATAAGACAAACAGTGATTTAAGTGTTGACAGTTATATCATCCCGGACATCTGATCATTTTCCTCACACTTTTCCGGCTATATAGGACACAATAAGAGTCTAGAAAGCCATGGTGATCCCTTATTTAGGATATTCCTTCTCATGACTACTTCCCGGGGGCCAAGTTATGCGTGATTCGTGCTTTTTTTCTTATCTTTATCTGTTAGTGAGAACTCGACGTCACTTCTGATGATTTAAACGGTACTGATCGTGTGATAATGCGTGCTGTCGGTGAGGCATTCGTTAATCCGTTTGCCAAAGCAAGTGTGTGTGACCGTCAACTTCCGTCGCCCTAACTGGCCTGGTTGGTCAACGTTATGGGATTCTCCGTTGCTCGAAGGCCCTTTGGATTAACACTTATGCTCCGTCTCGTCTCACTGCTGCTTCTGTGCCAGCAAGTAGCTTCCAGGAGAGGTAAGTGGTGTCCACTACAGAGTCATTATTTGGCGGTTTGCTTCGTTGTCTCAATTTACTATCGGTATTCACTATTTCAACAGCCGGTGCGTCTGCTAACTTGCTTTCTGAATACTTGAACTGTATTGGGTGCGCAGATACTTATGTCGTTTTTAAGGATCCTGCGGCTGCTACCACTACTAATACAAAAGTAGTTGTGAAAAAAACCAAGCTAAAGAAAAGCGACCAGCCGCATGACTAAGTTCCCACCCCCCAGTTACGTCTGGCACAGGTAAGAGTGGCGACAGAACACCAAAAATTGTAGCAGTAACTGGCTCTATTTGCACAAAATACGTTATACATACTCGAGTAATTTTAAATGGAGGTAGTATAGATTATATACATTTTTCATTAGCAATGGGCACTGACAAGCATGGCAACTGACGCTGTGTACAAATACAGCAAAAAGAAAACGAGAAACGAAACACGGCAACACATTAGATGATCATTTAACCATATGGTGTAATAGCGCAAATTTGACGGGGACGAAGAGGACAAGAAAACACGACACTCGCTACACTCGCAACTAATTTTTATTTCAGAAGCAGCACTTCATATATAACCCAAAACCCTAGCGACACATAAAAGAACTACGAACACTGAATCATTGCCAACAGAAGCTTTTGCGCAGACTCAAACGATAGTACACGGCAGTTAAGCTTAGACACTTTTAGATGACATAACTAAAACAGCCCTGGGTAACATCAAATAAAAAAAAAAACAAAAAAAAACAACAAAAGATTATGCGCGAATTAACTGCCGTGTACTATCGTTTGAGTCTGCGCAAAAGCTTCTGTTGGCAATGATTCCGTGTTCGTAGTTCTTTTCTGTGTCGCTAGGGTTTTGGGTTATACATGAAGTGCTGCTTCTGAAATAAAAATTAGTTGCGAGTGTAGCGAGTGTCGTGTTTTCTTGTCCTCTTCGTCCCCGTCAAATTTGCGCTACTACACCATATGGTTAAATGATGTCTCACCAACTAGCCCAGCTATCAACCCTACTGAACATTAGATGATAAACGTAAGGGGTTAATGATATCATCTAACTGCTTGGAGAGCTAATGAGAAATTCCTGGAGATCTGCATCGTTGTTACACTCACCAAACGTAGTAAGTTGGGAACAGCCAGAAAAAAAAATTCCACTAATGACCACCGCCGAGTGGTGGCGATTGTTCTCGCGTTTACATTCACAGCCACTGCAATTTCGGGGACCTGCTTACGATGTCTCAAAACTGGCAGTCGGGAACTTGCTGCTACGCTTCTTTGCCAGCATCCCTCCACCTAAAAAAAAGAGCAATAAATAAAAAGATGCTAAACTGAGTCGACCAGACACGAAGTGCGTCATACGGTGGCCACAGTCGGCTTGACCGTCACCTCGTGACGTTGTAAAAAACGATAAGCCGTTCGAGGTGTCGCCCAGAGGGCTCAATATGATATAACGTTCTGCACCTGTCACAGGAATACGGTGCTTGCCTTCTGCACCGAGTGTCGCGGGTTCGAACGCAGCCGTGGTAGTCTGACGGCAGCGAAGCTCTAGAGGCCCGCGTACATGTATTTAGATGTAGAACGTATGTCCGTTAATGAAACCCAAGAGGCCGAAATTTCGTGAGACCTGCGCTCCCGCGTTCGGCACAATCGTATCGTATTTCCCGTGCGTAAAGCCTCGGATAATAATAATAATAATAATAATAATAATAATAATAATAATAATAATAATAATAATAATAATAATAATAATAATAATAATAATAATAATAATAATAATTTATTATTATTATTATTATTATTATTATTATTATTATTATTATTATTATTATTATTATTATTATTATTATTATTATTATTATTATTATTATTATTATTATTATTATTATTATTATTATTATTATCTAGGATCTGAGTTATGTTTTCTTCTGGGTTGCTTTTGGGTCGTTGCTGCGCTTTAACTGTGGGGCGGGGAATTCTTTAGAGGTTATAGGATCTGTTTTATACTTCAACTACAATGTTTTAATTAGTCCAAATTCACAGTATCAAGGTTTTTGATCCTGTTCGGGGCACCCTCATTCCGATTGAGGCAAAGTGCGTATATTCAAAAGCGCGTTAACAATCTCGAGGAGGTCAAATTATAGCAGCCGTCCAATACGGTAGCTTTCAGAATGGTATCGTTGTTCTTGCACAAAAAAGCCCCGACTGCTGTTGCTAGAGAAGTTGCCTGGAAGAACCGTCCCTAGAAAACAGTTTTCTTTGCTTATGGTTGTTTTTATTATTTGGGGCTAGAGGCTGAAAGATTAAAGCTCTTTGATAGTGACCGGCGATTCATCACATGTGGCTCACTCGATCATTTACGAACCTTCGTCTCCAACATTTTTTCTCTGGCTGTTTAAAAAAAGAGCGTGGACTTCTTTTTATCTCTTCAGTATTATCTATAGCGATAGCCTACGCACTTGCATCCTAGGCAAATTATCCCGCAATGGCTGCTCTTTCACGACAAGCAAAGTCTAATGAAGACAATGTCAAGCGAAGACAAGGAGTCGTTAGTACAAAAACTCCATTTGCAGTAGTCTGTGGGGCACACAAACAGACATGAAAATTTTTGAGTATGGGTTTCACTGGAACCTACGTCCCGACAAATGGCAGTACCTGTCATCCTCAAGGCAGCTTGAACTATATGTTTCCCATTCTTTGGTATTCATTGCATTTCTCTAAATGATCATTGCTTGCATCTCCTACGCTTTAGGTGGCCTGCTAAGGTTCATTTATTTTTGTACGCGTATGAAATAGTCTTAAGGGTATAGAGTTTCCAGTGAAACGATTAATAAAATAAATGTCAGTAATGCTTGGCGTAAATAAAGGAAGGTAAAGAAAGTATTAGGAGCCTAATTTACTCGTGTAAGGTACTTCGCTTAGAATATGAAGCGCCGTAAAAAACAGCACAGGCTTGTACTTCTCAAAAACATCGATTGTGAATGATATTAGGACGAGATTTAAGTGCTTCAACGCAATGGTGAGGCCCAACTAGACGAAACACAACGTGCCTCAGAGGTTATATAAACAGATACGGAACGCCTCAGTCTTGTCTAAGGCTCCATAGGTAAAGAACATACCATTGTCACAACGTGTGGTCATTCTCAGTATGGTATTTCTAAAATGATTAGTGTTTGACGTGACGTCACGCGGTGTCAGTAAGAACACGATGGTATGAAGACATGAGAACTCGTCGAACAGGGACTGCCACTGGCACGAACCTTACAACAAGCAAACTATAGCTACCTTGAAAATATGCCCCACCGCAGAGGTCTAGTGGCTAAGGTACGCGGCTGCTGACCCGCAGGTTGCGAGATTGAATCCCGGCTGCGGCGGCTGCATTTCCGATGGAGGCGGAAATGTTGTAGGCCCGTGTGCTCAAATTTGGGTGCACGTAAAGGTGGTCAAAATGTCTGGAGCCTTTCAAGTTTGGCGTCTCTCATAAACATATGGTGAATTTGGGACGTTAAACCTCTCATATCAACCAAATCAATTACCTTGAAGAAGACAAGTCCTGAAGTGGAAACATTGGCTGCAACAACATTCCCGTTTCTATAAATTTCAGCGTATACTTAACTCAGAGTGCAAATATAGGAATATCATTTTATTATTTATGTATAGTATGCGGGACCTGTTATCAAGCGGAAATACTGAGTGGGTAGAACATGTTTCTCCCTTCTCTTTCTAAGAAGATCGAACCATCTACTTACCGTTTCACAAGCTGTTGGCAGTGCTGTGGAAGCTGCGGGCGACCTGAGTTCTGATTCTGTGTTTAGAGAAATTTATTCTCACAGACAGTGGGACGCGTCTTGATCCCGATCAAACGCTGACGTGTGTACGTTTGGCTCCGGCTACTTACCGTGTTATGACCACCTCTTCAGGTCCTTGGACCCTGGATCACACATCACACCAACTGTAAGTGGACCTGGCACCCATTCGACACCTTGTTGGGATGTGATAATGCTCCTTGAGAACAGTGCTGACTGTTTATTGTTCAGCTCGACCGCTTCCGCGCTAGGCCTAACCGCCGGCCTAGTATGAGTGGAGGCGCCCAGCGCGACGCGGCCAGCGTCGCAGCGGGCGTCGCTGCTGGAGGCGACGCCGCTCGCTCATGGCGTGCTCTACATGCTGACCTTCGTCCCACTGGTTCATCGGCTGACACCTGCGCAGCGGATCTGAAGAAACCATCTTCATGGGAGCCTAAACCTCCACCACTGCCCGATGCGGACTACAAGGTGATTCTTCGGATACGCGGGGGTCTCGACTGTACCAAGTTGCACCCCTGTGTCTTACGACAACTCGTTCTCAAAGCAGTTGGACTTCCCATCAGCAGCCCTGATCAAATCAGGGTCAATCCCACCAGTCACACAGTGCTCGTGAGTACGTCAAGCATGGACCGAGCAGATTTATACCACAACATCCGGACCTTAAAGTTCAACGGAGTCCCCTACGAAGTCGTCACCCACGTTGCCGACCCTGTAGATTCTTGTCGTGGAAGGTTTCATCTCCCTCTGGATTACGCTGACGAGGAAATCCTTCCAACCCTCCAAAGATGTAATCCAGCCATGACCATTGGGGCCGCTCGCCGACTGAGCACCACCGAAACCATCTTGGTTGTTTTCCGTGGCACGCACGTCCCTTTTTACATCAACTACGAAGGCTGCACGCTTCGCTGCCGCCCATTCCGACTGAAGGTGGAAGCCTGCACCCGTTGCCGAAAAATTGGACATCGCCAGGATGTCTGCCCCTCTACTCCCGATGCAATCTGTCACAAGTGCGGACTGAAGGATTCCTCAATGGACCATGAATGTGAACCCGTCTGTGTCGTGTGTGGTGGAGCTCACATCACCGGTTCCCCATTGTGCAAACAGCGTTACAAGACTAAGACACCTAAATACCAGACACCTAAGCCCTCAGAAGTTCCATCATCCCGGACACCGAGCCTTAATCGCTCGCAAGAGCGTGGCCCACAGCGGGGTCGCAGCAAGAGCAAGAGGCGGGGCCCAAACTCGACTCCCAAAGAACTTGACTTCCCGACCCAGTCAACGAACCCCCATTCCACCAGTCATCTGCCAAACCCATTAAAGGTAAGCTGGGCACAGGCAGCTTCCTCTAACTGCTCCTTATCTCAAAACATTAGCCTAGAAAAAGTTCTAGCTGAAAACGCTAGCCTCAAGGCAGAAATTCAAAAGTTAAAGCTCGAGCTACAATCCCGAATGCCCCTTAGCAATCTTTCGCAGCATTCCGAACCACGATCTTTCATTCCTGCTCAATCGCCCCCTGCTGTTGAACCCACGATACCTCTTCCTCCTACTGACATGGACACTACAATGCCTCGAGACACCTCCCAGCTGCCACCCTCAAATAAGCGCAAAACCCCTGCCACACCACGCGAAGAAGAATCTCTCAGCGACACAGTTCTAACTCTTAACGATAGGATAAACGCCCTCGAAAATAAAACACAGAAGAAATTCGCCGTCATTGAAAGTAAGATTTCTCACATAGAGAGCAGATTCACAGCTCAGGAGACGGGCCAAGCTGCCATAAATGACAAACTTGACAAGTTTCTAGATTTTGTACAAACTCAAATGCAGCAGACCACTGCATGGATTGCGGCCGTCACGGCCAATAATCCAAATATAGCCGTACCCGCCTTCTCTCCTACACCCCCTCCCGACAATGGCTGCAAACCCTAATCGCTCGAACTTTGTAGTATGGCAATGGAACTGCAGGGGGTTCCGCAAAAAGAAAGCGACTCTTCAACAATATTTGGCCTCCTGCCCCAAACCCCCTGCAGTCATTGCCCTACAAGAGACCCACGGAAACATAACTTTTCCCGGTTACAGTGTACACCAAACTAAATCTCTAAATTCTCCCGATACTGCAATATTAACGCAAAAACATTTGACGGTAACTCACTCTAATTTCGACGGCGTCGATGTGGAGCACAACTTTTTGGAGGTCCTTCCTTGTAAAACTCAAGAATCGCCTTTATACGTATTAAACGTCTATAGTAGGCCACAGGCGAAACACCATCGCTTCAATACTCTCTTTGCCCGAGCCATTGCGGCCGCGAAACATCACCCTCTCCTAATACTTGGTGATTTTAATGCACCAAATCAAGTATGGGGCCACTCTGTTTCTACACCCAAGGGTAGGGCTTTGTGGGTTCACATACAGGATCACCGCCTCACCCTCCACAACAATATAGACATGCCCACTAGATTAGGTAATAGTGTAGCTAAAGATACATCTCCCGATCTTACACTCAGCCATCGCGTTCACTTTGTCACATGGACCAACCTGAACATTAACTTCGGTAGTGACCACTACATTATTCAAACTACCATACACTTCCGACACAAACCTTTAGCTCCCAAGCGCCTGAGCCTTATTAACTGGAACAAGTTTCGCGAGGCCCGTCACTGCTCGGCGCCTACTGAGATAGATGATATCTCGGAATGGGTACAGCAATTGCACACTGACACAAAAACGCATACCACCATGTTACCACCTGATACGCCTTTTACAATAGTTGACACCCGACTTCTTCACATGTGGGAAGCTAAGCAATCTCTCCTCAAACGCTGGAAGAAGAGGCGACATAATCGCCGACTGAGACTGAGAATTGCGAGACTCGATTTGCAAATTCAGGACTATGCCATACAGCTTGCTTGTCAACAATGGACCCAGAAATGCGAAAGCATGCATGGCCACCTAGACAGCAAGATGACATGGCAGCTCCTGCGGCATTTATTAGACCCTACCATATCACGTACCGCAAATAATCATCACATTAACAAACTACTTCACTCGCACAAAGGTAACTTAAACACTCTTTTTAATGATCTTCGCGACAAACACCTACCCAGCGCGTATCGATACGATGCACCTGACTATATCGGACAACCAAATGATGATCTCAGTAGCCCCATAACGGAGGCTGAGGTTAGACACGCGCTTGCGAACCTTCGCACCTCATCTGCACCAGGCCCTGACCTCGTCAATAATAAACTTCTCCGCAACTTAGATGAAAACTCAATTATAGCCCTCACTAAATTTTTTAACCACTGCTTCGACACTTCTACCTTGCCGGCTGCGTGGAAGGACGCCAGAGTTATTTTCATACCAAAACCTGGTAAGCCCATAAACACAGCCAACCTACGTCCGATTTCCCTCACTTCATGCATCGGAAAAACACTTGAACATGTAATCCTCAACCGCCTTAGCAAATTTATAGAAGAACACAACTTATACCCTCACGAAATGATAGGCTTCCGTAAATCCCTTTCCAGTCAAGATGTCATGCTTCGACTGAAGCATGACATCATTATCCCTAACTCTAGCCTCGATACTCAAGCAATTCTCAGTCTCGATCTCCATGGGGCTTTTAACAACGTCAGCCACACTGCCATATTGAGTGAACTGAGCGCTATAGGCGTTGGTAAAAAGATTCATGATTACATATCTGCGTTCCTTTCGAACCGTACGGCAACTATTTACATTGGGTCTGAACACTCTTGTTCTTACTCCTTGGGGAGTTTCGGCACACCTCAAGGATCAGTGTTATCACCTTTCCTTTTTAACATCGCGATGATGCCGCTGGCTCGAACGCTGAGATCCATATCAGATCTCAAATTTTCACTTTATGCAGATGATATTACCCTCTGGATGACAGGCGGCTCCGATGGTCACATTCAGGAAACTCTGCAGACTGCTGCTGACAGGGTGGTGGTTTGTGCGGGTAACATGAATCTGACCTGTTCACCCACTAAATCTGAACTGCTCCTCCTTCCTGCCCATCGGGGCTCTGAAAAGCACATCTCTGATATACAAATAACACTGAACAATACACCCGTGCCTAAAGTTGACAGACTCAGGGTGCTTGGACTACACATACAACGAAATCGACTAAACACACACACCATTAAAGCACTTCAAACAACTGTGGACCACACTCTACGCCTTATAGGCAGGATATCTAATAAGCATGGCGGGCTACGAGAGGCAGAGCTCCTCCGCCTCATCCAAGCCTTCGTCCTCAATAAAGTGACTTATTCTCTCCCTTATCTGTTCCTTCTGAGAAGAGAACAAAATAACGTAGACACTTTGTTACGTAAAATCTACAAATTCGCTCTCGGAGTCCCCATTCGAACGTCCACCGCACGGCTCATGGAGACAGGCACATTGAACACCTTAACTGAACTTATTGAAGCACACTTAACTTCACAATATGCTCGTCTTTCCAACACACAGACCGGAAGATACATACTCGATACCCTCAGTATCAGGCCAACTCCAACCACTAACGCCAAACACACTATTCCGCGTGAAATACACAAGAATCTACTCATTCCGCCGCTCCCTAAAAACATGCACCCTGTGCACCACGAGCAACGTCGACGACAGCGTGCAAAAACTCTCGAAAAACGATTTTCTACTTCTAAAGAAGTGCTCTACGTTGACGCTGCCGAATACAGTACTCGTCCTTTTTTCGCCCTCTCAGTTGTGAATTCGCTAGGTCAGATATCTGCTGCTGCTTCTATTTCTGCTTCCTCTTCTGAGGAGGCGGAAGAAGCAGCCATAGCTCTGGCCCTTACAGTTCCAAATTATTCACTTATTATTAGTGATTCAAAAACTGCCATCTACAATTTTGGAGCGGGTAGGGTGTCCAAAACAGCCCTCTCCCTCCTTTTGGCCCATCCCCCGCAACAAGACACGGCTTTAATATGGACTCCCGCGCACGCGGGCCTTGCCGGTAACGAGGCGGCTCACGCCAGCGCCCGAGGATTTACGTTCCGGGCGCAGGCGCTGGAAGAGCCAGGCCCCGTTTCGACAACGGCACCGTTTGCTGCGCGGGATCGCCTTTTAACATTTCACGACATCTGTAGTCACTACCGCCTTGGTCGTTTATCCTTACCGCCGCTAACGTCGAAATCCATACGAAGGCGCGAAGTACTGTGGCGACAGCTGCAGACTCACACCTTTCCTTCTCCTTACATTCTTCACCTCATGTACCCTTCTCTTTACCCGTCCTCCTCCTGTAAATATTGCCCCGCACAGAAAGCAAATCTTAATCATATCATGTGGGGGTGCCCTAAGCACCCCCCTCCACCGTCCCTTCGAAAACTAATTAGTAATGAGGAGCAGTGGGAGGCTGCCATGCGCAGCTTGAAACCCGACGTCCAGGAGGCCATCCTGGGTTGGGCAGAGAGGGTTGCGGAGGACTATCGAGCGTAGCAATCTCTCCTCATCTCTCTTCCATTGCACCTTTCCTTTACAAAGGAAAAATAAAGTTTATACCTACCTACCTCACAGACAGTGAACATCAATTACAATCCAACAGAACATTGCGACAGAACACAACATCCACAGACACACCAAAAGTTGTTACAAAAAGATATGTGTGTGGGGGGGGGGGGGGGGGTTAGAAAAAGTGGGGAACGATTTAGAGTACCAGGTACTCTACTATGGGAGAGCATAAGCCATCCTTAACTATGGGAGAGCTTAAAGCCGTCCCCAAATATGTTCAAATATGTGTACTGCGCTATAACCATGACAGAGTGCACTACAATGTTGTGTTGCTACGCGAACGTTGCAATCGTGAGTCCAAGGAGTTTTATTAAACCTCCTTGCGTGAGTGTGACGAGCGGCACCACCTGTGGGGAAAAGTGGGTACTATACTAATTACCTTTTTAATTTTGTCGTAATTGGCGCTTGACGTCCTCTTCATCTCAAAAGCCTTTATGTGCGTGCCGGGCCACGTGCGCATGAAGGCTTCTTATCTTGATAAGTTTTGTTTATTTCTGGACGGCCCAATATTCGTTCTGAATGAACTGTTCCGGCTCATTCTATTTATACTTATTGTTGTCTGTTCCTATTGGTTCTTGTAACATAGGAGCCTTTTTTAAGCGTTTCATGCCACGGGTATAGAAAACATTTGCTTCAATCAATGACAAATAAATAAATCACTCAGTTGCGAATAATTACCGGATAATTGAATGAATCAACGCGAAGCTTCATATCTCCACTTAGTACATGTTTTTTTTTCTTTCATGTTTTCTACATTCACTGAAGCGGTAGTAATTATTGATATAGTCCTGCAGGCACTATGTAATAATTGCCGGCATGATCCTGTCAAAGAGGTTTTACATCTCGTCGTACTCATCACAACCTGAATCTCGCGTTGCTACTCCGCTGAAACCGGTGTTCACATTGAACACTGTGCGTGGCTTTTGTGAGAAATGCGTTCTGAGAGCATTCCTCGCACCTGAAGTCACACTGCTTGAGCATCCTCTGTATTGTTGTTGTAGACACGGTCGGTAGCGTCTCATCTTCTTCGAAACGCTGCAACAGCTCGGCGATGGTGGGACTTTCACACCCTCTCGAAAAAAGATGTGCACCAGCCATCGAAAGATGCCCAGGTGGAAATCGTTCAGTTTCTTCGCCCAATCACAGCCTCTCCAATAAGGATGCTTGTTTGTCCCTAGAACTATGGCCGCGTTCACCGCCAGCGCTTTCCACCAATAGAGAGTTCGCTCACTCACCTGGGTAGCTTTTTCTGTCGTCCGAGCTTGCAGTCTACCCGCACTCGAAGCGATGTGCTAGCGTTTCAAGCTGTCTGCTTCACCAGCCTGAGAACATTGCGCACACTCAATGTGTTGCTCAACAGGTGCAGTTTGTTGGACGCGTTGAAGACACACGACTTGCTCAGGTGACGCCATGTTGCCGAAAATGGCGAATCACCACATCACAACACGTCACCTCTCACCTGCGTCCAGGCGGGCTCTTCCTGCTGTTTTTGCGACTTAAAACATTGACGATGCTTTAAAAAATGCTTCCCAACCATATACTGTCACATTATGCATTTGCAGTGTGCAAAATAGGTCTGGATAACTAAGGCAGTTGAGGGACTATTTGCTGTCTCTTCTGTGTCCCCGCGTGCTTGCGCAAACATTTCAAAGAGCAGTATAGATTTGGCTGAACAGCCAACGGCTTGGCTTGTGCACAGAGTGCGTTTAGAACGTGTTCAACGATTTAGAGTATTTTGTACTTTACTATGGGAAGGTTGAAAATGGTTCACCAATCAAATGAGGGGCAAAACGCTGGCAACGGCCGTATAAGTACAGTTACCAAGAAGACATACATTGTCTGTTACTAATGTTCTCCCTATTAATTTAATAAGAGGGATGGGGCAATGAAAAGTTTGCTGCTTACCGCAGTTATTAACAAAGTGGTATTTTTTTACTACGTCCGGTTGCCTATGTGGTAATATCTGTTAGTAATGACAGTTACAGAGGTAGTAGTATCTGTTATCAACTGCAGTTACTAGCACTGTAATATGTTTTAGTAATACTTCGGTAGCGTATGGAACTTGGAGTTAAGAACAGATAGTTAGTTATCACTACACTTTTTATGTGGAGGAAGGTATACTCAACAGATAAACAAAAGGGCTTCCGGAGGCCGCTCTAAGAGCTCAGCCAAGAATGCAATATAATAAAGATATGCAGCCTCAATAAACAAAACCATCGGGAGGAGCCCTCTATAGCTGTACTCACGGGTACGGGGTGAACGAAACAAGTGGTTTTATCTCACCGGAACGTTTGGAGTAACTTATGCCGACATTGTGCAGGCTGTTCGATTGCAGTTATCTGGTGCAACGGGACCATAAAATGCTGTTTTTTGTTTTGTTGCTTTCGCACTGAGTTGTACTCAGTTGAAGAGCAACTAAAGCGCTGGCAAATTTAAGAGGATATTTAGACAGCCAATACGTTCCAGAGGCTCGCTTCTGCTCGCTATGCCACGCCAATGGCCATGGAGGGATCGTACCTGAGGCTATGAATAGACCGTTCGGTTTTGAAGGGTGTGCCTCTGGCCCTTTCATGCGGTTCTTTCCACACGATAACGTTAAGGCGCTCGTTGCGCTGGAATTCCGGTGTCGGCGTCGTTGGTTGTGAGCAAAAAAATGATCATTTTGTCCATTACCGGAAAATCAAGAAATATGCAAATGAAATGAATAATGAAGATCTTCAGTTGGAATGAGAGTCTAACCCAGGTCGTCTGCGAAGAAAGCAGGAGTTCTGTCATAGAAACATGCTTTTGCTTGAAACTGCTTCGAAAAAAAAAAGCACTGCATGAAAGTCATGTAGAAGGAGGAGTCTCTTTAACGCATGCACTATTGGGCGGCAGAAGCAAGGACCCTCACTACGGAGGTAAGTAATGAAACAGTACAAGCCCGTTAATTACAGATGGTACATACATCGTACTAATAATACAAAATAAACATCAAAATGGTGTATAGGAATAATTTTCATAGGGTAAGTGCAAGTTCTCTTGTTAGATTAGATGGATCTAAAGTGCGTCGATTTTAGCCTGTCTGGGATGCAAATTCATCTCCGTATAAAAAAAACGAATACAAACATGGCTGTTCATGCAAAAATGAAAAGTTTACATTTTGTGAAAAATGAAAAGTTTACATTGTTACCCCCTTTTTTTATTTGGCAACAAGGATACGGGCTATGTGAATACATTGCTCAATATTGATTTTTTTTCTGATCTTTTTCGCCCGAAGCCCTTCGTGACCTTAAAGCAGCTCAATGGGATCAGGTGGAGTACCGCAGGAAGCGTGACGCGGTCCTGTGCCACCGCATGTGTTGCATACATGAATGTCGAAGCTGTTTTCGGCAGTCGGTGTCTCGAAGCATAGCAAATACGGTTCAATAAAATGTCTGACAGCGTCCCAGAGCGCCTTGACAATGTGACACGAGACTTTCTTTTTCTTTTTATTTAAGCTGAAGATGTGACAGCCTGAAAGATGCAGTCTGACGACACAATACTTTTTTTGTTGTAACATTAAAAATACAGAGAAAAAACAAATAGTAAATAGAGTTTTTAAGATGGGTCACTGGAATAAATTGTAGAGAATATGCACGTGGTATTGACGATTTTGAAGGAAACGAAAAAAAAAAACTTCGAGTGGTTGACTTGGAGAGAGTGATGTACTCCGCAGTGGCTTACTTACAATATGACTTTGCGTTATTGAATGTTAGGCTGATATTTTGATTTCCTGCCCATGACGGCTGCATTCTGACGAGAGTAGCGTGCAGAAACGCTTGTGTACGCATATTGTGTTGGCCGCAGGTCGAATAACAAATGAAATCATGAGTGGATAAAAAAGACTATGAATATGAATTTCCTGATTTCAAAATTCGATCTCGTTCGCGTGTTCTAACCAGTATTCTACTCCTTTACTTTACCTAAGTAGATGTTTCACACGTGTGTTAAATTGGTGCTCAGCAGCTGATCTGGAGGAGAAGGGTTCTATTTCGTCAGAGGTGATCGCATTATATGGAGGGAAGGAACGGAGATATATACTAGAGACGAAATGCTATAGATACCAGTGTAACATCGGTGCACGTTACACGTGATCGGCGTATGTCTTACGAATTATAAAATTGAGAGGCGCTTTCTTCTTTCATGCCCCGCCGCGGTGGTCTAGTGGCTAGGGTACTCGGCTGCTGACCCGCAGGTCGCGGGTTCTAATCCCGGCTGCGGCGGTTGCATTTCCGATGGAGGCGGAAATGTTGTAGGCCCGTGTGCTCAGATTTGGGTGCACGTTAAGGAACCCCAGGTGGTCGAAATTTCCGGAGCCCTCCACTACGGCGTCTCTCATAATCATATGGTGGTTTTGGGACGTTAAACCCCACATATAAATTAATCAATCAATCAATCATGCTTCTTTTGTATGTTGATGTACGTTTTCTTACGATTGAACACGTGCTTGAATGCAATTCCGATTTTTTTAGTACGCACAATTGTGTACCATGTCTTTCAATTTAGCTTCTTCATTCGCGACGCAGTTGAGCGTTGCTTCGCGTGCTGATCTGTGCTATGATACATTATTTTCATGTAACGTCAGTTCAGCAAGCCCACGTAGCAGCAGGCCCACAAAGTGACCGTCCAGCAGCCCCACGAAGCAGCCACCAGGTACTCCCTGTCGGTCCCTACGTGGGAGACGCCTGCTACGTGCTAAGCACGTCCCTCCGGACAAAAATATTTTTTTTTCTCATGTCATTCGAACATCACTGCCTGCGATCGGGTTGGATCAAAAATAAAAAATTGCGAACAACTAATATAAATTTGAGACGAATTGCCGGGTGGTCCAATAAACCAGCAACGTCTCGCTTCTTCGCGCGCGCACCTGGGCACCTTGCACCTGCCTCGAAACAGTCCTGATCTCGATTCTCTTCAGTCCCTGAGGAAGGACAGAGCTCACGAATCATGGCCGAGAAGTAGGCATGATAATAAAAGCAATAAATTTAGGGATAGCGCTACTACGCCACAGTTAAGGACGAGAAATGACATAAAGGAAAGGCGGTCGAAGAAGCGGAACATAAATACACATAAAAGGTGACCAGCACGAGACTTACCGAAAGGGCGTCGGGCGATGAGAATAAAATCGAAATCGCCACGCAATGAGCGTCATGGTGATTGCCAGGTGAAAGCCACTGGTTGAAGCAATTCAGTACTAAGCGATTACAGACAAGTTCTGCCTATACTACAGCCCAATAAGTAATGTGGCCGCGCCGAAAAAAAAAAAAAAACAGGCCCCACAAATACTGGGTAGTCAACTGCCTGTCGTTCGGTTTTCGTTCTCCTGTTTTGCGTGTCTGTTTCATGGTCGCCAACACACCCATATGTAAAAACCAGAGTAACAGAAAGGAGTGTGTATTTGACGACGTAGGCTTAAAAGAGTGCGTGGAAAAAGTTTTCGAATTGAGTATTTACTATTTATACCCTGGCCGTGACCTCTTATAGTGCTATGGTAAACAGAAGTAGTGTAAAAGCTCGCACAGGTATTTTAATTTTCTGTATCATGCAAATCAATCAATCAATCAATCAATTGATCAGTCAATCAATCAATCGATCAGTCGATCAATCATTTATTCTACAAACACTGGTATTTCACCTTTCTGGAGCCTACGCACCAATAAATCATTGAATCAATCGAGCAGTGGGTCAGTGAATCAGTTATTGATCATTATTATTTTTATGTGGCACATCATCTCAGTTAATCATGTAACTACAAATTTCGCTATCTCCGTATCTCTGTATGAGTTCGACTGTGGTTTTGAACACCTCGTCAATGAACACCTCCTCAATGAAAACCACCTCAATTGAAACCTCCTCAATGAAGTGAACACCTCCTCAATAAAAGTCTAAATTTTTTGAACTTTTCGGAGTGATCGAGGTGCCCTCTTGGCTTTTCCTTATTCAGTGCGTATTAGAGGAGAACTGTTAGATAAGAATTCTTTTATTTGAACGTCAAGTTAGTGACATATATTCACTCATTAAGAGCTGTTTCGTCATTTTTTGATGCCTGTGTCACACGCTCCGCTGCTAACTGCGATTAAGCCGAATCGGGATCTGATTTCTCTGCAGTCACTTGTACTTTCAGCACCTCTCGTAAAGGAACCGATCAAGATCGAGATATTCGATCCAGATCAGGTCCGAACATGACCAAAAGTCACAGCGCGATACTGGTATAATGTGTCATAATCATCATCGTCATGATCATCTTCTTCTTCTTCTTCTTCTTCTTCTTCTTCTTCTTCTTCTTCTTCTTCTTCTTCTTCTTCTTCTTCTTCTTCTTCTTCTTCTTCTTCTTCTTCTTCTTCTTCTTCTTCTTCTTCTTCTTCTTCTTCTTCTTCTTGTTTAGCAATAGCAGTAGCAGTAGCAGCAGCAGCAGCAGCCTGACTACGTCCGCTGCAGGACTAAGACCTCTCCCATGTCCCGCCGGTTAACTTGGTCCTGTGCTTGCTGCTGCCAATTTATACCCGCAAACTTCTTAATGCCATCTGCCCACCTAACCTTCTGTCCCCCCTAACCCGCGTGCCTTCTCTGGGAATCCAGTTAGTTGCCCTTAATGACCAGCGGTTATCATGTATACGCGCTACATGCACGGCCCATGTTCATTTTCTCTTCTTGATTTCAACTTTGATATCATTAACCCCCGTTTGTTCCCTAATCCACTCTGCTCTCTTCTTGTCTCTTAAGGTTACACCTACCATTTTTCTTTCCATTGCTCACTGCGTCGTCCTCAATTCAAGATGAACCCTCTTTGTAAGTCTCCAGGTTTCTGCTCCGTAGCAAAGTACCAGCAAGATACAGCTGTTATATACCTTCTTCTTGAGGGGTAGTGGCAAGGTACCTGTCATGATTTGAGAGTGCTTGCCAAATGTGCCACAATTCATTTGTATTCTTCTAGTTACTTCTATCTCGTGGTTCGGTTCCACGGTCATTACCTGCCCTTAGTAGACATGGTCCTTTACAACTTGAAGTGCACTATTACCTATATCTCGAAGCGCTGCTCGTTTCCGAGGTTGTTGTACATTACTTTCGTTTTCTGCAGATTAATATTAAGACCCACCTATTACCTGATCGATAGTATGAATGTGGCCGATTGTTGAGTAGCCTCTTCGAAATCCTGCTTGTTTTTTTGGTTGATTGAATTCTAATGTTGTCTTAATTCTGTTAGCAATTACTTTTGTAAACAGCTTGTATACTACGCAGAACAAGCTGATCGGCCTGTAATTCTCTTTTCTTTCTTTCTTTCTCTCTTTCTTTCTTTCTTTCTTTCTTTCTTTCAAGAAAGATAGTGAATGACTGTAGAGTATCATGAACACTGCCGCAAATCTTCGATTGGTGTCGTGTAGTGTTGGTTTCTTTCGTACTCTGGTAGGAACTTTAAAACCAGTGGGCAAAAAAGACAGACCTACAAGCATATGTTTTCAGAGCGTAAAGACTGCGCCATATTTTCCTAGAAGGGGAACGTTTCGCTTCTGTGAAAGTTGGTTTCTTGTGATGCATTGAAATGGAAGTTGATATTAGGTGATCTTGTTATTTGCAACTTATGAATGCGACGCTTTGATGTACGCATAACAATATGCAACGTTTTGCTTTACGCTTGATCACATTGCGGTACCTCGTTTCGTTTATAATGTTGTGCTTTTTTTCACTTGTTCTGTTTTGAATTTATAATTTTAGATTTTGTTCTTATGACAAAAAATGCCTCGTGGTATTTAAGGTATGACTATTTGCAGTGCGTAGCTCTGTCTCTAAATAGATTATAGTAATTGATATAGAATAATCTATTTTGTGTTAATAAGTTAAATATTCTATACGTTGTTCTATATGAATTAATGCACCTTACTTTATCTCCAGACATATTATCTGGTAAACTGCTAGAGAAGGATTTACCAATTTAGAAGTTTCCCGCATGAAATAACTTTTGAAATGACTCGTGCGTGCTTCACTTCAATAATAATAATAATAATAATAATAATAATAATAATAATAATAATAATAATAATAATAATAATAATAATAATAATAATAATAATAATAGCAGTAGCAAGAGTAGTAGTAGTAGTAGTAGTAGTATATTGATAATATTGAATTCCGAATGTCAAATAGATTGTAGAAAGTCTGTTCGTAGTCTTTTTTTATAAACTCACCTAACCAGAAAACCTAACTGATATTGTGATGTTACTCGAGGCACGAGCTTTGCCTACTCACTGCACGTAACTAACAATGTGCACGCTAAACGCGACGTCATTTTCTGTCTTTTTCTAATTCTTGTCTACAAGACATACGATGAGTCAGGTATATAGTTCCGTGCCAGAGTTGTGCAGACGTAAGCCCCAGGGATTACCTGGTTCCGCTGTCGTTCTCAGTTTCCTTCATACACGAAATATCGCCAGATTTCACGCACCTTCTTGTCTATAGTTCACGTGTTCGGGCAATAAAAGAGAGAATACGGGTGACAGTGGCGTGTGTATCTCAGATATATTGCGCACAGGGGAGCGGGGTGATTGAGAGAAGTTTCGTACATCGAAACGTGCCTTGGCATTCCCTCTTGTGTTTAAGAATTCCGCCGTGTGTGATTGGACGGCGGGGACATCGTGTGTCTTCGTTAGCATTGTCGCGTCTGTGAAAAATCCACAAAACGCGCAGGCAGACACACTATGGGATGTTTTAATAACTACGCACTCGGTATTAAAACTTCTAGTTGATGTTTGTTAGGCTCCTGAAACGACGGCTTGACGCGGCACATAGAAAAGAGCTCCGAAAGCGTTAAATGTTTTTATCATCACCATTCTCCTAAATTATGGGCTGGGTGTTTCAAAAAATATAACCGAACTTTTCAAAAATCTTTTAAAATGGCACATTGGTTTGATGTCATTGCAGTTAGTTTTTCTGTAGCCGCATGCATTTTGAGATGACTTAAGACATCATTTCGGACGGTAATTATGAAAGTAAGAATAATTGACTTTTTATTTTGTATATTTTGATAGTCGTAAAGGATGAGTGACGTGCAGTCGGTAGAATATACTAAGACTTTGTAATTTTGAAAAAAAAAGAAAACTGGGGAAGAGCGGACCACGTAGGGCACGGTATTTCATCTCTATTCGCCTGAAAAGTGGAAAAAGGTGAATCATGCGGTGTTTTCAGAGACATTTCTTTGGTGAGGAACTTGTGGTGCTAAGCCATAAACGAGGGACGTAAGGAAGAGTGTTACCTCTCGAGCACTAACACCTCCTGAAAACTGCGTTAGTTAGCAGCTTACTTTCAGGTGTTACTCCTTGTACTTCTTCGTCTTCTTCACAGAATTCTGGCCATAGTGCTCATAAGAGCGGCAACGCATGGCTTTACAGCTGACATAAAAATGATAGGTAGTCCACAAATTTGTCTAATCTTCATACTTTCAGCTACGTGTGACTTCGTGTGGCTTGAAGCTGCTTTGTGACGAAACGGCAGTGGACAAATGCTCAGCAGTTGCAGTTCTCTACCTTGAAGTACTTGGCTTAACAACTCACTTTAAAAGGGAAAACACGTCGACGTGTTGTTTGTTCATCAATCTTCATAAACCAAAGCGCGAATAGGAACACGAAACAGAGAGCTCTTATCCTGTTTTGTTTTTGTCCCGTGTTCTTATTTGCGCTGTGATTTACGAACAACGATCACCAAATAAAATCAGGTCATGAATTTCAGCACGGTCCTTTCTTATATTCGAAACATAATTAGAACACGAGAATAAACAACGTGACAAAAGTGTTCAAACCCCGCAAGCAGTCAGACTAGGGAGACCTGTGTACCACCCATCATTCTTATGGTGGCTGAACGATCGCAGTGCCAGTCCCGTCCCTAGTTGAGTTTTGGAACTCTACACGTTGCGGCCCTTGGCAAAACACCATAGAAACGGCGAGAGAGACAAAGACAAAACAAAAAAATAACGAAGAAGTGCTACACTACGCAAGCCCAGGCAAATGGTCACTTGCTTCAGATTTTTGATGGAAGAAGAGGATGTGAATATTCTTATCTCTCCTGCGTCTGGGCTAGGTGCGTCCATTCGCCAGGTGACATTCCTTACGTTAAGAAATCTGACAGATATAGTTTTCTGGCTTTTCAATGCACCAGATAAGCCTTTCCTCTCCTATTTTATTTTTTTTTTCGGTGACGAGTATTAGTGCTGCAACACTATAACAAACACATTATAACGGTTGTCCCGAAACAACAGCGCTACTGCTGAAATGAGAAACAATTTGTACAGATCTCACGTATTCTCATAATCGAGGTCATGCGCAGCTGTAGCCCATAACAGCCCCTTTGCTCTAATAAAGCGCTACCAGATAGATTGATATCATCATGGAAGTTGAGTAGTTTTGTTCATATATTAGCTTTAGGAGACACGTCAACTAAACTGGTGTGTAGATGGTGGCTCAAGGTCCGGCATAACGGAGGCACACACGCTTTAGAGCGGAGACATCGGTTTTACTGCAGCGAGCTGCGCGGTGCGAGGATCTGACGCGCATAGCATTACTATCGGTCGGGCGCATATAGGAACAACGCTTGTGTATGCTTTTCCGAAGTTTAGGGTCGTGTATTGTTATTTAAATCTTTATGAACGCGGATAAGCAACACTGCAACCCGAATTTACGTTGCCTTGACATCACAATCGCACAGGATCTCTTTCCGATACAAATACAAGCACTGGCATGATTATCTCGCAGTATGCTCGACTAGCATGTTGATTATTGCCAGGGTTCGATTTTGGTTCAAGCCATGGTTCTGAATTTTCGCTTTCATAATGATCTCTTGCCCATTGACAGTTTTTAATTCGATATTGATCCCTTGCCCATTGACAACGCCGGCCTCACCGAGACTGGATATTCTATCAAGGCCATAACTCCAAAGCTCTCGTGCATTCAGGCTTTCGACGTCTATTCCCGTGGTGCTTGGCTTAATATTGGCAAACTTGTGGCGAATACTGGCATGTTACGAACTGTGGAGTGCGGATGTGTGACACGTTATATAAGAGAGGGGTTGCATGACATACGTGACAGGTAAGTTATGCCATTCACGGCATGACATGTGAATCGTGTTCATGATGCAATCATGTCCTAATATAATAATACAACATACATACATACATACATACATACATACATACATACATACATACATACTTACATACATACATACATGCATACATGCATGCATACATACATGCATGCATACATACATACATACGTGCATACATACATACATACATACATACATACATACATACATACATACATACATACATACATACATACATACATACATACATACATACATACATACATGCATACATACATGCATACATACATACATACATACATATACATACATACATACATACATACATACATACATACATACATATACATACATACATACATACATACATACATACATACATACATACATACATACATACATACATACATACATACATACATACATACATACTGTACCGAAGCATAGTGGCGCCAGCTCTGTGCCAGCGTGAAAGAAGACGTTGACGTCCGTGTGTGGCTCGTGCTTGCCGGGTTCCTGCCTGTACCAGCTTGTTGCGGCTAACGTTTCTGGAATAATAACCTGTGTTTTTACGCAACCTTGCTCGTTGCATTTGGTGGAGGTGCGGGGTAACGTCCTGGAGCTCCGCAGCCGTAAGCTACCATCTCAGTCCTCGATGACCGAGCGCGTCGATCCCCCACAAGGCTCTTCCACGCTGCCACCCGTCATGTGTTCTGGTGTATTTCGTCTGCGTGACCCACCAGTATACAACGGCACTGAAGATCAAGATGTCGAGGACTGGCTGGCAGAGTACGAGCATGCCAGCGCGATTAACAAGTGGGATGACCCTGCGAAGCTGATTCACGTCATCTTCTACTTGACGGATTTGGCCAACCTATGGTTCACCAACCACCGAGCCGACATCCCCACCTGGTCGGTTTTCAAAGAGGCCGTCACCTCGTTTTTCGGTCGTCCAGCCATGCGTAAGCTTCGCGCTGAACTGGGACTGCGGGGACGATTTCAGCGAAATGGTGAGATCTTCACAAGCTACATTGAGGATGTGATCAGCCTCTGTAGGCGAGTTGATGACAGGATGACGGAGGCTGACAGAATAAAGAACATAATGAAAGGCATTGATGACGACGCGTTTCATATGCTTGTGGCCAAAGACCCACAGACCGTCACGGCCTTGATTCAGTTATGTCAAAGTTTCGATGAGCTGCGCAAGCAACGAGTTTCTACACGTCGCGCTAATACGCAGACAGCTGATATTTCGGCCTTGGAGTGCAAAAGCAGTGGCCCCGACTACAGCGTGTTAATGCCTCAAATTCAACAGTACATCCGGGAGGAAGTTGCTCGACAGCTCTCTCTTGTCGCCACCATCAACGAGACCCCCACAACACTGGACCACTCACTTCGCCGTGCTATTCAGACGCAAGTTGCCGAGGCTCTCCCTTCGCCCACATTCCCAATATCAGTGGCTGCACCGCTGACTTATGCAGAAGCCGTCCGCCGACCTTCTGCCCAACCGCCGCTCCCTTCATACAGTCCAGCCATTAACTACTACAGATCACCAGTTTCAGTTTATCCGGTAAATCGGCCCATTCCACCACCTCGAGCACCTGCCAACTCTTGGCGTACTCCAGATAACCGGCCCATCTGCTACAACTGTGGTAATCCAGGACATGTCGCGCGCTACTGTCGTCGCCGTGGATTCTATTTTAATGATGTGCAGCATTCCGGCAACATACCTCGGCCATCAGAATCGCATGTGACACCTGATTCGCATGACCCCCGCTCACGTCGACCAGACTTCAGCCGACGTCGATCTCCTTCACCCCGTCTTCGGTCTCCTTCCCCCATGCTTCGCCGTTCCAACCACGCCCAGGAGGAAAACTGACAGTCGCAGTTCCTGAGGCAAGAGCTGCGCCACCGACGAAATTTCCAAGGCCTCATCTATCGCCCCCTAACGAGATTGCCGTGTTTGTGGACGGTTTCGCCACAACTGCTCTTGTCGACACAGGTGCCGCTATTTGTATAATCAGTGAAGTGTTATGCCGCAAACTGAACAAAGTGACGACTCCACTGGTTGAAATTTTTTTACGCACGGCGAGTTCGCAACACGTTCAACCTTCTGCCACATGCACTGCTCGTGTTGTGATTCAAGGAGTGCTTTACATCGTAGAATTTGTCGTCCTTCCGCATGCGTCTCATGAAATCATCCTGGGATGGAACTTTCTTTCCGCTAATCATGCGGTTGTCGACTGCGCTCGTGCTCAACTCGTTTTGTTTCCATTCAGCACGACATTCATAGATCTCCCTCGCTCACCCAAAAAGGTGATCGTCGCCGCTGACGTCGTCATTTCTGCTTTTTCTGTCACCGCGGTATCTCTTTTGTGCAACTCCGTTTCCGATTCAACTGCCCTATTTATGCCGTCACAAGAATGCGCTCGTCGCCGGAACCTTGTCGTCCCGTTTGCCGTCATAACACTTGCCGATGGCTCCAGTGCCGTGTACGTGTGCAATCCGTTCCCTTGTCCCGCTACCTTATTGCATGGCGAATGCATTGGGAGTCTTGACACTTATGATGACATCTTTCCTTTCGATGCCCGTTCTGATACGACACCGATGTCCGTGGATGCTGTCACAGCTGGCACCGCGCCCTCACTACCTGACGAAGACGTTCTGTTGCGCAGCGTAGACACCGGCCTTACGCAAGACCAGCGCAATCAGCTCATTCAACTACTTGACCGTTTCCGCGCCTCCTTCGACCACGGACAACCTCCCTTGGGACGCACGTCAGTTGTCGCTCACCATATCGACACCGGTCATCATACTCCACTTCGTCAGCGCCCCTACCGCGTCTCGCAGGCCGAGCGTGACGTCATCACTCAACACGTCGACGAGATGCTGCAACGTGGTGTTATTCAGCACTCACACAGTCCTTGGGCTTCGCCAGTGGTCCTCGTGCGAAAAAAGGATGGCTCCATCAGGTTTTGCGTGGATTATCGTCGACTAAACAACATCACACGCAAGGATGTTTATCCCCTGCCACGCATTGATGACGCCTTGGATTGCCTTCAAGGTGCGGAGTTTTTCTCTTCACTGGATCTGCGCTCTGGATATTGGCAAGTACCAATGGCTGAACCAGACCGTCCAAAAACGGCGTTTGTGACCCCTGACGGCTTATATGAATTTAATGTAATGCCCTTCGGTCTTTGCAATGCGCCTGCGACTTTTGAAAGAATGATGGACAGTGTCCTCAGGGGACTTAAATGGCACATCTGTCTTTGCTATTTAGACCACATAGTTGTATTCTCGGCGAATTTCGAAACTCATCTTTCCCGTCTGGAACAAGTTCTCCAGTGCCTTACGGCAGCCGGGTTGCAACTTAACTTCAAGAAATGTCGTTTTGGCGCCCGCAAACTCACAATTCTCGGCCACGTCGTTTCAAAAAAAGGAATATCGCCAGATCCTGCCAAACTGCGTGCCGTTGCCGAGTACCCCAAGCCTACTACCCTAAAGGAGCTTCGTAGTTTCATAGGCTTGTGTTCCTATTTTCGGCGTTTCATTCGCAATTTTGCCTCTATAATTGCCCCTCTGACTCAGCTTCTCTCCCGTAGCACGGACCTCTCTGGCTGGAATTCCCACTGTGATGAGGCATTCACGGCGCTACGCCGGCTACTCATCTCTCCGCCAGTTCTCCGCCACTTCGATCCCAATGCACCCACTGAAATTCACACGGATGCAAGCGGTGTCGGCCTCGGTGCCATTCTCGCTCAACGCAAGGATGGCTGCGACGAGTACGTTGTCGCCTATGCCAGCCGTACACTAACGAAGGCAGAGTTCAACTATTCCGTCACGGAAAAGGAGTGCTTGGCTATCATTTGGGCTATAGGAAAATTTCGCACCTACCTTTACGGACGCCAGTTTGATGTCACAGATCACCATGCCTTATGCTGGTTAGCGTCCATGAAAGATCCTACTGGCCGCCTCGCTCGTTGGGCTTTACGCCTTCAGGAATACGATATCCGTGTTGTTTATCGCTCAGGACGCAGACATTCAGACGCCGATGCACTATCCCGTTCTCCACTGCCTCCTGACCTTGCTTGCTTATCGACTACCATTTGCGATTCGTCATCGTTGAGCATCACTGACATGCCATCCGAACAGCGCAAGGATCCCTGGATCAATTCTTTGCTCGACGTCCTCTCTGACAGTTCGTCAGAAACGACTTCACGCTCCCTCTCTCGTCAAGCAAGACACTTTGCTGTCCGTGAAGGCTTGTTGTATCGCCGCAATTACGTGACGGATGGCCGTAGGTGGCTCCTTGTCATCCCTCGTCATTTGCGTTCGGACATCTGCGCCACCTTTCACGATGACCCCCAGTGTGGCCACGCTGGAGTATTTAAGACTTACTCTCGCCTTCGTCTAAGATACTACTGGCGCGGCATGTATCGGCACGTTCGCCAGTACGTTCGGTCATGCACCACGTGTCAACGACGCAAGACGCGTTCTCACAGCACTGCTGGCCCTTTGCAACCCTTAACCTGCCCAGCGAGACCATTCGACCGCGTCGGAATTGATATTTATGGTCCTCTACCCAACTCTCTTCGAGGAAACCGGTGGATTATTGTCGCCGTAGATCATTTAACACGCTACGCTGAAACATCTGCGCTGCCTGCTACCACTGCGAAAGACGTTGCGTCCTTTCTTCTTCACCATCTCATTTTGCGACACGGTGCACCTCGTGAATTACTCAGTGACCGTGGACGCGTGTTTCTCTCGAACGCCGTCGACGAGCTACTCAAGGCATGTCGCACTGTCCATAGGAAATCCTCGGCATACCATCCCCAAACCAATGGCATGACAGAACGCTTTAACCGTACCCTTGGAGATATGCTTGCCATGTACGCCTCTGACGACCACACTAATTGGGACCAAGTGCTCCCTTTTGTCACGTACGCGTACAACTCTGCGCCACAAACAACCACTGGCTTTTCTCCTTTCTTCCTTCAGTACGGACGTGAGCCATCATGCTCCATGGACACCATTCTCCCTTACAGGCCTGATGTTTCCGAAGCGACGCCTGTTTCCGAAGCAGCTGCTTATGCCGAAGAGTGTCGTCAACTCGCTCGCTCATTTACCGCACAAGACCAATGGCGCCAGAAAACTGACCACGATTCCTCTGCGTCTACTGTACACTATAACCCAGGAATGCTGGTTTGGCTCTGGGTCCCGTCTACCCCTCCCGGTCTTTCCCCGAAGCTTTCGTCGAAATACCATGACCCCTACCGTGTGGTGCGGCAAACATCTCCTGTCAACTATGAAGTTGAGCCCATTGATCCACCCTCGGACCAACGCTGCCGTGGGCGTGAAACAGTACACGTATCACGCCTCAAACCGTGCTATGACCCCCTTGTCGTGTCCTTTCCCTAGGTCGCCAGGTTGGCTCCTTTCTGCGCGGGGAGTAATTGTACCGAAGCATAGTGGCGCCAGCTCTGTGCCAGCGTGAAAGAAGACGTTGACGTCCGTGTGTGGCTCGTGCTTGCCGGGTTCCTGCCTGTACCAGCTTGTTGCGGCTAACGTTTCTGGAATAATAACCTGTGTTTTTACGCAACCTTGCTCGTTGCAATACATACATACATACATACATACATACATACATACATACATACATACATACATACATACATACATACATACATACATACATACATACATACATACATACATACATACATACATACATACATACATACATACATACATACATACATACATACGTACATACATACATGCATACATGCATACATGCATACATGCATGCATACATACATTCATACATACATACATACATGCATACATACATACATACATACATACATACATACATACATACATACATACATAGCACTCTGAAACGCATTTCCGAGAACACAGCGCGGTTTATTAATGCATCTTCGCCCTTGTTCCAACTACCTCTCCTCTCCTCAGCAGACTACCCACTACTAGTTTATGTCCCAAGTGTGTCGTGCCAGAAGAAGAAGAAAAGTATGCCATAGATAGCCCCCCCCCCCCTGCAGACAAGTGGCCCTGGGCACTTGAAGAAAAAAAATGATCAGATGGAGCTTGTCAGAATGGGTGCCGGCTTGATCCTTTCAATGGTGACTGTGTCTTCAGGCCCATTACGCAGGATTGTAAAATGATGTTCTGAGCGCTTGATGGCTGGGAAAGGAGTGTCATAGCGAGGCTGAAGAACACGGTGAGACGTATCAACACGAACAAAAACGTGTGAAGATGCCTGTAGGTTCCCCGGCAGAAAAACGTCGTTCTTAGTGTGAGCTGAAGTTGGTGATGGGCGCAAGTTTTGCATAAAGATCCGCAGACGCTGGACGAAAGAAGATGCATCCGAAACACTCTGCGTAGTAACGGGGCTGACGAGGTCACCAGGCAAACGGAGTGTGCAGCCATAAACCGTCTCAGCTACAGAGCAGGCAAGTTCTGGCCGAAGTGTTGAACGCAGGCCGAGAAGCACGATGGGGAGGTGTGATACCGAATCTTCGGCGTGAGGCTGCGAGGCGAGTGCTGTTTGAGATGACGTTGGAGTCTCTCCACTAAGCCATTTGATGCTGGATCATACGCAGTTGTGCGAATACGCGCACAAACCAGTAGAGATGTGACAGAGGTGAAAAGCGCTGACTCAAACTGTCTGCCTCGATCAGTAGTCACCGTTGATGGTACACCGAAACGGCTAATCTACGTAGCAAGAAAGGTACGAGTGACTGTTTCTGCCGTGATGTCAGGCATTGGAGCTGCTTCAGGCCACCTAGTGTATCTGTCAATACACGTAAGCAAATACGTATTTCCCCGACATGGACGTAATGGCCCGAAATGTCCAAATGAATGGTGTCAAAACGTGCATCAGGGAGAGGGAATTTTCCCTATGGAGGCTTGGTGTGCCGTTGCACCTTGATACGCTGACATGCTCTGCAAGTGCGAACGCAGTCACGAATGTTAGCGCGCATGCGCGGCCAGACATAGCGTTCAGTGACCAGATGTTGCGTAGCTCTTACGTCTGGATGGCAGATGGGGTGGAGGGTGTCAAAAAGAGCACGACGAAGCTGTGAAGGAACATAGAGACGAGTGCAGTTGTGTTGAACAGCGCACCAGAGCGTAAATTTGTCGTCGGGAAAGTTGACTTGTTCCAGTCGGAGGGAAGTAGAGGATCGGAGTCGTGGAAGCTCATCGTCTAATACCTGTGCCTCCGCGAGCGAGGACAAAGAAAGGTCGGTGGTGCCTGCCGTGACATTGATGCTAATACGACTGAGAGCGTCCGCTGCACTGTTAAAGCTGCCTTTTACATAACGTATGTATGTGGTGAATTCGGCAATCAATGCAAGGTGTCGAAGTTGTCTAGGAGTGTGCGTGGCACTGCAGGAGCGTACAGCCGAAACAAAGGGCTTGTGGTCGGTAAGAATGGCAAATTGTCGCCCTTCAAGGAAGTACCTGAAATGCTTCACCGCAAGGTAGGCCGCGAGGAGCTCCCATCTGAAAGTACTATATCGACACTCAATGTCGCGTACCTTGCGGGAAAAGAAGGAAATTGGAGCCCATGCACCATTGATCCATTGATGAAGAGCGGCCCCAACTGCTTCTGAAGAAGCGCCCACCATGAGGCTAGTGGTAGCAGTTGGTGAAGGGGGGTGCAGGAGGGTGGCCTGGGCCAGCTTGGTCTTAACGGCGGCAAAAGCTTGATCCTCGACCGTGTCCCAGGGGAGTGCAGCTGACTCGGCTTGCGAAATCGAGAGTAGTGCTTCCAGAGGCTGCAGCAGTGCAGAGCATGTACGGATAAAGCGGTGATAAAAATTTACGAGTCCGAGAAAACGTCGTAGACTGCGTTTGGACGTGGGAGGTGGGTACTCGAGGATAGCTTGAACCTTGTCAGGTAGAGGAGTGATGCCATCTTTATTGATCTGATGTCCGAGGAATGCTATCTCAGAGACTCCAAACTGACACTTTTCTACATTGATGAGAAGGTCGTACTTACGCAGTCGAGTGAAAAGCTGACGTAGATGTGCCTTCTGCGTTTCAGCGTCCTTGCTGGCAATGAGAAGATCGTCGATATAGGCGAAACAAAACGGCAAGCCTCTTGTTACTTCGTCTATAAAACGCTGAAATGTGCGAGCTGCGTTTCTCAAACCAAAAGGCATTCGTAAATACTCATAGAGCCCAAATGGAGTATTTATTGCAGTTTTGGGAATGTCAAAAGGCTCAACGGGGATCTGGTGATAAGCTTTCACAAGATCAATCTTCCAGTATACAGTTGTGCCGGTTAAAAAGGCAGTACAGTCCTGAATATTGGGTAACGGGTATCGATCTGGAACGGTGACTGCATTGAGAGCCCGATAATTACCACAGGGCCACCAGTCATTGTTCCTATTGGGAACCATGTGTAGCGCCGATGACCCCGAGCTTGATGACGGCCGAATGATTTGCAACTGTAACATATGCTCAAACTCGTTGCGAGTAATTCGAAGTCTATCAGGGCCAAGTCGACGAGGGCGGCAGAGAACCGGTGGGCCTGTGGTAACGATGCAGTGGGTCACAGTGTGCTTGGGGGTCTTATCCATGGGAGACTGCGTTGTAATCTCCGGAAACTCGTTGAGCAGAGCTGTATATGGTGACGTGGGCGGTTTCACAAAAGTGGGGTTTAGGGCCGTAGCGCGTGACAGAAAACCATTAACCGATAAGCCGGTATAGCTATCCACCAGGTGACAGCAGTTCATATCCACGAGCAGATGAAAATGTCTTAAGAAATCGGTGCCTAAGATTGCGTAGCGCACGTCTGCTATCCAAAATAGATCAAGGGTCAGAGACTCCTGTCCGTAAGTAGCGATGAACGAAGAAGTGATAGCTTGTTAAGGAGTTGACTTCTCGCGAAGACGCCGGTCAGTTTTGGACGCTTGAATTATGCTGACTTCTGCTCCAGTGTCCACCAGCAAGCGCAGACCTGTGGTTCTGTTGGTGATGTGGAAGAGGTGGCTTGATGCTAGGCCTTGATCGCCCGCCGCTGTTATTGAAGATCGGCCGGAGCGTTTCCCATGCGCCATGAGCAAGGTGGCACACATCTGCGAGCCGTGGCACGAAAACGCCGGTGATAATAGCATGTGTTCTGCGGTGAAAACCAGTGCTCGGGCTGGTAGAGGGGCCGTTGCGGAGCAGCCTACGTGAGAGATGGTCGATGTTGACGAGCCTGGTCATTTAGGTTGCGAATACTCAGCAATAGCAAACGCAAGTTGGCGACTTCAGCTATGAGATCTTTTACTGTTTCTCGAAGGGAATCTGCTTCGGAAATCGGAGAGGTGTGGGCAGCGTTTATGACTGCCGAAGCAACGTCCATCATGTCATCGGCCATTTCTGCCAGCTCCGACAGCGGCTTATCGTGAGCTGGGACAAGAGCCATTCGCATGGTAGGTGGAAGACGCTGTAGAAACAGCTCGCGTAGTATGGATGTTTCCGAGCCGTCCGGCTGGTCCCGAAGCAGGTGCTGCAGGTGACGTAGAAACTGTGTGGGACGGTGGTCCCCGAGCTCTTCGTCGCACAGAAGTTGCTGAATGCGCCGATGCTTAGGCGGAACGAGTCGATGAAGAAGAGCCTGTTTGACTGTCGTATATGGAGTGTCACCAGGCGGGCCCACGAGGCTGTCGCGTATTTCGGCCACTGCCTGTGGCGGCAATGCTTCAACGAGGAGCTCATGTTTGCGAACTTCTGACGTGATGCGATGAATGCGGAACTTGTTCTCGACTTGAATGAACCATGAGGGGGGATCGGCAAGCCACATATGTGATAGCGGGCCACCAGTAAATATAGCACTCTGAAACGCAGTTCCGAAAACACAGCGTGGTTTATTATTGCATCTCCGCCATTGTTCCAACTACCTCTCCTCTCCTCAGCAGACTACCCACTACTGGCTTATGTCCTAAGTGTGTCGTGCCAGAAGAAGATGGAAATATGCCACAGATACATACATACATACATACATACATACATACATACATACATACATACATACATACATACATACATACATACATACATACATACATACATACATACATACATACATACATACATACATACATACGTACGTACGTACGTACGTACGTACGTACATACATACATACATACGTACGTACGTACGTACGTACGTACGTACGTACGTACATACATACATACATACATACATACATACATACATACATACATACATACATACATACATACATACATACATACATACATACATACATACATACATACATACATACATACATACATACATACATACATACATACATACATACGAACAGACGGATGGACAGACGGCCGGATAGACAGACGCACGGATAGATGGATAGACGGATAGATGGATGCGCTACTAACTATAATTGGTAGCGCACATACTGAAGTTTAGCACGAAAAATAACACATGGCACTGCGCTATTGTAATGTGTAGTCCAGCGCCGTCTCATTTTGCAATAAACCCAAAGATATTAGGGAGTTCTCGAATGGCGTGCGCAAGCTTTGCGAACGCCACCCGTTGCAGTGGCTGCCACTTCGCATACTTCATAACTCTTTCTGCCGTTAGGGTTCGCAGCTCGCCCTCGAAAAATGTAAAATAGCGTGTGACCCGCAAGGCCTAAAAAACTCCGTTTCGGTGACTCGAGCGTTCGTTAGTATTTGCGAGGGACAAACGTTATTCCAACACTCAATTGGCACCAATACGCAAATGACAGGCCCGCAAAGCCCCTTACTTAGCGTACGCCATTCGAAAACCCTCTGTTTATACAGAGTGCTGTTAACAATGTCACCTGAACGGTATCCAAGTGCGGATTGCCCCGCCTGTGGACTGTTAACAACATTCAACCATGTGTTGTGGGAATGTGAATTCATCGGCGCCACCCTCAGCGAGGACAGGTCGGCTGCGCTCTTACGCAGCCCCGAACTTAACGATCAAACCCTGGCCTTCAAGAGTGCCCATGAACGGGCCGCCAAGCTCGGCTTGATGGTCCCTACGTGGGATTAGCCAGGTGGCGCGGGGTCTCCCCTGCGTCTTCTTGGGTTGAAAATATAGTTTTAGTCAATCAATCAACAATGTCACCAATGCATGAGCAGGTAAATTCGGGCTGGCTTGAAACTCGGTGCCTGAAGCTGGTTTACCACCTTTAAGTAATGTCATTTTATAGAATAAGTATTGTTGAGCTAACAGGCGTTTTTACAAGTACATTTGTTGGCCATGACTTTTTTTTCTGCTTAATAAATAGAAGAGTCGGGTGAGTGTTTTTCAGAAATTAAGAAACATAACCAGGGCATAAGCGTCTATTCTCAACAACAACGCGTAGCGTTGCGCAGTGGAACTGCAGCTTCAGCAACCGTGTGATTCTTGTTTTCTTATCATCTCCCATAGTAGAGTACCTAGTACTGTAAATCGTTAACCACTTTTTCTAAACACAGGGAGCTGCCGTTAAACGTAGGTTAAACTATGATTGGGACGGCTTTCAGCTCTCCCATAGTAGGGTACCAAGTACTCTAAATCGTTAAACACTCGTCTAATAACAATAAATCCTTCTGAACACACGCTTCCTCTTTCACCGTTTGTTTTCGAAGATGCGGTGAGCACTTCTCTTCGCTCATAGTTTTAGAGAATTAAGGCTTACTGCTCCCCCATAGCGGCCCCTTGTATGGATGAGCTCGAGCTTGATACTTCATTAAATTTTAAAGTAGAGGTTTAGAGTACTAGGTACTTATAGTAGGTTACCTAGTACTCTAAATCGTTACCCACTTTTAAATGCGAATCATTTCTTAGCGAACTTCGGCGACTTTGAGCGTATCTATCTAGCCGTCTACGACTTTTACTACTCGTGGCAGTTTCGGTAATCGTATCAATACAAAACATGGTAAGGTGTAACATGACTGTATGAAAAACATATTTGACCTGTCAAGACATGAAAATCATGACATGTATGTCACGAATTTCATGATTTACATTTCCCGGTCCTGTAGCTCTTGTGGTGGTTTCGTTCACACGACGTGTTGCAAAACTGGTATAGTATGGTATAATTGCATGTCGAAAACAAGCAACAGACCCTAACATGAAAATCATGACATACCTGTCATGTAACAGCATGACTACATGCCACGCTCATGATGCGCTCACGGCCGTTTTGCTAGCGTCACATTTACCAAATTTGGTGTTACAGTACGTGAATTGACGATGAAGGTATGTGACTTGTGCAAACATGATAATCATGAGACGCGTGTCATGTACCAGCGTGACTACATGCCACGCTCATGATGCATTTGCGGCCGTTTCGCTAGCTTCACATATGCGGAATTTGGTACTACGTGACGTCAATGGATGACGAAAGTATGTGACTGGTGCAAACATGATAATCATGAGATGCGTGTCATGTGAGAACATGATTACATGCCACCGTGAAGGCGCCAATACATTTCGGCGGGGTGCAGCGCGCGTGCTCGCCGGCGTTCATTTCGTCGCGTCACGCCGGTGTTGCGACGCCTGGCGCCGGTTTCGCTATTTACTCGCAAGCGTGCTGCGTTGCTGCGCGTGCGCGTTTCAGCGCGTCCCGCGTCCCTCCGTCAAGAAAAGAGGGAGAAGGAGTGTTGTCTGTGTAACGCATCGGCACGAATTCCGCGCCGGTTGCCGTCGGGCCACGCCGACGGACGCTAGTCGCGTTGGTCGCGCCTTGCGTCAGACTATAGAGTTCTCGCATTTCGCTAACGTAGCCTCGCTGTGCCCAGCGTGCCCGCGCCTCAACGCTATATAGGAGTAAATTTGGCCCTTCATGATGTGTTCTCGGCTGTTTTGCTAGCTCCACATATACCAAATTTGATGTTCCGGGACGTCAAGGGATGACTAAATATATGACTGGTGCAAACATGATAATCTTGACACGCGTGTAATGTAGGAACAAGGCAACATACCACGCTAATAACCGTGCTCACCGAGACC